>NC_064920.1:147188708-147813708 GCF_023897955.1 Schistocerca gregaria
GGTCTCATTTTTACCTGGTGATTTATGTTACTGTTTAACATGAGTGTAGCGTTTCAATCCCCACGGCACCCCACTTCATGAATGTAACGATTAAGAGGAAATACACTGAAAGAAAGGACGGTTATGAGTTTTCTTACGTCCCGCCGTATAACGAAGCAATTCGAGTCGGAGGTGAACGTCGGACAGGGCAAGGATGGGCACGAAAATCGACGGCACCGATTGCAAAGGAACCATCCCGGCATTCGCTTTAATCAAATTACGGAGGTCTTAGGAAATATAAGTAGTCATTTATTTGGGGAACCTATCTTGAAAAGATACACTCCTGGAAATGGAAAAAAGAACACATTGACACCGGTATGTCAGACCCACCGGACACTGCAAGAGGGCTGTACAAGCAATGATCACACGCACGGCACAGAGGACACACCAGGAACCGCGGTGTTGGCCGTCGAATGGCGCTAGCTGCGCAGCATTTGTGCACCGCCGCCGTCAGTGTCAGCCAGTTTGCCGTGGCATACGGAGCTCCATCGCAGTCTTTAACACTGGTAGCATGCCGCGACAGCGTGGACGTGAACCGTATGTGCAGTTGACGGACTTTGAGCGAGGGCGTATAGTAGGCATGCGGGAGGCCGGGTGGACGTACCGCCGAATTGCTCAACACGTGGGGCGTCAGGTCTCCACAGTACATCGATGTTGTCGCCAGTGGTCGGCGGAAGGTGCACGTGCCCGTCGACCTGGGACCGGACCGCAGCGACGCACGGATGCACGCCAAGACCGTAGGAACCTACGCAGTGTCGTAGGGGACCGCACCACCACTTTGCAGCAAATTAGGGACACTGTTGCTCCTGGGGTATCGGCGAGGACCATTCGCAACCGTCTCCATGAAGCTGGGCTACGATCCCGCACGCCGTTAGGCGGTCTTCCGCTCACGCCCAAACATCGTGCAGCCCGCCTCCAGTGGTGTCGCGACAGGCGTGAATGGAGGGACGAATGGAGACGTGTCGTCTTCAGCGATGAGAGTCGCTTCTGCCTTGGTGCCAATGATGGTCGTATGCGTGTTTGGCGCCGTGCAGGTGAGCGCCACAATCAGGACTGCATACGACCGAGGCACACAGGGCCAACACCCGGCATCATGGTGTGGGGAGCGATCTCCTACACTGGCCGTACACCTCTGGTGATCGTCGAGGGGACACTGAATAATGCACGGTAAATCCAAACCGTCATTGAACCCATCGTTCTACCATTCCTAGACCGGCAAGGGAACTTGCTGTTCCAACAGGACAATGCACGTCCGCATGTATCCCGTGCCACCCAACGTCCTCTAGAAGGTGTAAGTCAACTACTGTGGCCAGCAAGATCTCCGGATCTGTCACCCATTGAGCATGTTTGGGACTGGATGAAGCGTCGTCTCACGCGGTCTGCACGTCCAGCACGAACGCTGGTCCAACTGAGGCGCCAGGTGGCAAGCCGTTCCACAGGACCAAATCCAGCATCTCTACGATCGTCTCCAAGGGAGAATAGCAGCCTGCATTGCTGCGAAAGGTGGATATACACTGTACTAGTGCCGACATTGTGCATGCTCTGTTGCCTGTGTGTATGTGCCTGTGGTTCTGTCAGTGTGATCATGTGATGTATCTGACCCCAGGAATGTGTTAATAAAGTTTCCCCTTCCTGGGACAATGAATTCACGGTGTTCTTATTTCAATTTCCAGGAGTGTATTTTACTTATTCTTAATTTATGTGTTCCTTTCATTCTTCAAAGATAATTTAATTATTCTTAATTTAAGTGTTACTTTCATTCTTTACCGAGGATTATTTTATTCTCTTTTGCGTCTCTGTTGTAGTAATGCTTTAATGATATTCTGTACTACGAGTAAAACGAAAAGTATTAATAAAGTAATTACCTGTAAAATTATGTTCCATTTCAGAAATAATTCGTATAAATATTTCTTCGCGTAGTTTGCAGACGTTAGTAAACGACCAAACGAGGGGACGCAGGACGATAAAACGTATAACAATATGAAAATACTGGAGTACATGTCAACATCCACGTGCACGGGACGTTGCTGAAAAATCCTTTGTATTATACTGTCAACCATGTCCATACCGGTTATGATCTTTTTATTGTTCTATGAAAGTCATAGTTTCACTTGAACTCAACACCTTGGTCAGCATCTGTTGCTGTAGATGATACTTTCCTGTGGATGTCCCGTTGCTTTTCTTACAATACGCTCGTATAAAAAAAAACTATGAGGGTGTGCCTGACGTCCCCTTTACAAATCATCACTAATTTATTTCTGTCCACCCCGTTGCAGATATCAGATTTTCAGAAACGAGTATCCGGAAAGGCGCTAGCCAAAAGAAGAAATTGCTCTGCAACCATAGTTTTGACGAGAAAAGACATTCAGCATATAAAAGTTACTGTTAACCCACTCGGAGCCTATCAGATCTTCCGCATTTACTTCTTCATTAATGTATATATCATTGCAAATTTTATTCGCAGATTTGTGGGAAGTAAGAGAATGGTATTTCATTTTAGAGGAGTCGCTTAAATGGTGTTCGTTGGAATAAATATAATTTATTTCACGTTATTCTCTGATTTGTATTTCTCTACAATAAATTACATCATTAAACTGTTGAATTTGGACAATGTATAGAATGTATCATTCACAGTTTGAAAGAAATACAGGGAAAAAAATAGATGTGCGCTTGCTACCTATTCTAAACCAAAGGAGTAAGTTAGTGATAATAAGGTTTCTAAGTGGCCTCATCTAGAGAACCTTTGTTAAGCTCGTAATACGTAATTCCAACGAACTAATTCTTTTTATTATGATACGTTAGTGTCAGGTTTACTCCCATGCGCCGCCAATAAAATCCGTCCGGAAGTTATATATATTTACCTTATGGTTAAAACGAAGATCTAAACGACAGCTTGTAAGGAGAAACCTAGTGTAACATATTGCATAAAGGGTTTTGTGTTGCAAGTAATGTTCGCTTTGGCCTTTTCCTAGCCGCTTGCGATATGGACTGCATTCTTGAATCCCAACGATGAAGGAATACAGGACGTAATACATACTTATTTCGTGAACAGAATTAATTATGGAGCTACTTACATAGTGCTATAGGGGCTGTGGTAATGTAAACTTGTGATGAAGTGTCGAATATAGTGGGAGAGATTGGACTGTTTGAGGGAAGAGACCAAACAGCGAGGTCATCGGCCGCATCGGATTGGGGGAGAACTGCGAAGGAAGTCGGCTGTGTCCTTTCAAAGGAACCATCCCGACACTTGCCTGGACCGATTTAGTAAAATAATGGAAAACCTAAATCAGGATGGCCGGACGTGGAATTGAACCGTCATCCTCCCGAATGGGAGTGCAGTGTGCTAACCACTGCGCCACCTCGCTCCGTAAAGTGAGAGAAAGTCACGGACTTTGATGCCAGTACAGGTACTACGATGTAAGGAAAGGGAGCAGAATGCCTGTAGGTGGTAGTTATTAGAACCTCAACAGAATATAAAAGATGTATTAAACAGCAGCCAGTTTTAGCGTGCGTGCTAACCCGAATATGATCGTATACTTATTTACCTCTTTATATACGTAGGCTTGTAGCAGTTGTTTTAATCGCAGCAAGATTTCATTGCTGGCACATTGCTTACAGTTTTCTTTATTTGGAGTGCCCTGACTGATAATACAACGTGGGTATATTATATCAGGAGAGATTTGTGTTATTTGTGGGCTATAGCATGTACCGGGTGGAAGGAAAGTTTTATTAATGGACAGAAACCATCTTAAAGAGTAGGTACCAATCACAGTTTCTGCACTGTTAGCATCAAGCGAGACTGTAGCATAGAGAATAATATAATGCACTGCATCAGAGACATTTAGGGAATATAAAGTAATAATTTCGTTGTTATATTTAGGGAATGTAAAGTAGTAATTTCATTATTATTTGCTACATTTCTACAATAGTTATTAAACTACTTGTATTTGTATATTATTACCCATGATTTCAACACATGTCCTTCATCTGTTACCAGTATCTGTGCTCACATATCAGTAGTTTTGTTATGATGCGTGATGGTAAGTAAGCTACTGTATATAAAATAACATCAACTGCTCCCACGTGTCTGCCTGTATGGGTAGGCATATCTCGTGATGTGCCCCTGATATACCTTGCTTTTGTATGTCCATCATTTTAGCAGCACGTCTCTGGGTCGACGGCCGTTTACTATCGTGACAAACAATAAAAACACCTGCAGCCGTCCTTTTGATTCAATTTTATTTTGTCGCTATCAGTTTCGACGCTTCATTGCATCATCTTCAACCTGTACGGCATCTGAAGAGGCGAGAAGCACTTGGACGCTGGACTTTGGTCTGGTAAGAGGACCTCTGGACGAAGCTCTAGCATGTGTGGTTGGTGCTTGGGACCTGTCCTGAGACTGACTTTACTTTCGAGTAGTTTAGACTGGGGAGCCTGTGGTGAAGTTCTTACTGTACCGACAGTGTGACTTCAATCGTCTCTGACTACTCGTTTTATGAGTGCACACTTCTTCGTTTTTGGTTTACCAGCCTAGACATTTGGTATCCTTGTGCGCTCCGTCGTATAAGAGAGTCAAACGGGTCCTTGGCATGATCAGCAAACGGGTGTGTCACACACTGAAATCTACTGTAATTTCAGGGCTCAGGTAGAGAGTAAATTAAGATCCGTCTGCCTGATCACTAGACCATGGGATTTTGCATTTCTTTTGTGGCCGTGATCGATTCACAGGTGCTACCTCTGCCACACACATCTCGCCAGCTGCGAGTTACATTGCCGCATGAAACAAACAGGATAATGTACTGCTGCTGTGGCATTGTCAGGGCATATAAATCTCAATTGTCACTTCCTCTCAGCTGCACCTGTATAATCTTCCGTTCGGTTTGAACAGTCAAATTCTACTCAGCGTCAGATCAATTCAGATTGCGTTATTCACATTTTTAGGGCCAGAGTACTTGACTCACTTCTGCCTCCCAGGGTCCCTGCCCACTGCAGTTTTAAGCCAACTCTTAGTTGTTTACGGTTTACAATCAAAACTTGTTTAGCATAATTTGTGTCTGTCTTTGTTTTGGGAAAGTGAATATTGTCAGTAAAGTAAGTTTTGCATCCATTCACAATAATTTTTATGTAATCCAAAAAGTGTTATCTTTCAATACCAACAACGTAAGGAAATAGTGTAGCAGGAGTGAGCATGGCACAGAGCGAGCTGCTGAGAACAGTTCAGCGATACCATTACTCTCATCAGAAACAGGAAATTACAGTCAATGGCTGTAGTTGAAGTATATCTGCCGACATTACAAGCAGACGATGACGATATTCTGAAGCTGTCTGATGGAACTGAATGGGAACCTCAATATGTAAGTAAATTCAAGAATTGTTGAGGTTAAAAGCGGTGTAGTAGGAATAAAAGGCAGTGTGGTGGGGAATTACAGGCTCTGCAATACGAATGAGAGGGCATAAAGACTTCTTTCACTAGTGATAGCATACACTTTCTTGAAACATCGTAAAGTGAAGAGCTATTCTTTGAAAAGAAGGTATTAGCTGGAAAACACAGCGACAAGAGAGAGACTCGGAAATAGTTCCTCTTCAAATTACGGTTTTTGCAACTGCAGGGGCTATTAAAGTATGCAGTAAGTTAGTTACTATGAAACAGCCCGGCTACCCAAAAGGCCCCATTACTGCCCCTGGGGGTGCTGCTACCGGTGACAGAACAGTCGGACGCCGCGCCGTGACAGCACGATGGAACCAGGACCCCGGCTGACTGGCCCTGCTGTGGTGTCGTACATCGCCGCTTGTTGTCCCGCAGTCGCCCATTCAGAGGTCGCAGCCTAGCTTACTCACTCCGGCAGCCGTACGTACGGCACTCTGTGGGGCCATTTGATTACCATTCTCACCAGCTGCGAGGTGTGAGGCGGCTCCAAGTCTCTAACCCGACAGGGGAAACAACCGACACATTTCGCTCGTGTTTCTTATTGTCCCTGTACGTACACTCGCTGATCGATAAGCCTGGTGAATTTCTATGAACCAGAGGGGAATGTTACTAAGCGGACTGGCTGTCGCAAAAGGGCTATTCAAGCAACAGGTTGGTTCTAAAGGTTAGTTTAACACGACTACATTGAGCTGTGAAACACGTTTCGTGAAACGAATTTCGCGAAAGTGGTTTCGTGTGTAACTGTATACACAGCGACACACTTCAGTTTCGTATGTAACTGTAGACACAGCGACACAGTTCAATAGAAAAGTAAGAAAAACAATCAGTGTATATTGCAAATGGTGTTTATTTTGTGATAACCAGTTAAAGTCATACTGAAACCATCTTAATTTACACTTTTTTCCCGTCCTTTATGGTGCGTCATTTGACTAATCATTAAGGTGGCAGTATAATCACTAGAACCTACACAGTGTAGCCAAATTTTCCAACTGCTGACATTAGGTGAGCGGGCAAAATGGAGGTTGATCTTCGAGGACAGCCCTGAGCGGTGTTGTTTCTGTGGATGGACGGAGGCGAGGAAGCGATTAGTGGCACTGGGTAGAGAGGGAATACCGTCACTAACAAGCGTCCTTCCAACAGGACAACGTTATTCTCCATACGAGTCGCAGAACCACGGCTGCCATGCGCATCGTATTCTCCTAACTTCCTTCTTGTAACTTACGTAGGCCATTCTCCAACAACTTTTCTTGTGTCTATCGCACCAACCGCGGGACAGCTGCCCGTAGTTCCAGGAATTTTACAAAACTATGTCCGCGCAGACGTTTCTTTACAACCCGGGAGCGGCGATAATTGGGACACGTCATGAGAATAGGTTGGGTGTGGCAGTAACTGGAACCCTATTTCTGCGATGACAGACGTGTTTCCCTGACTAGCATCGTCGATTGGAAGAAAATTTTTTTTTGTGACGGCACACACACTACGCATTGCCACCAATAGCCTGGGAATATCCACAATGTTTACACCCTTCTTCCAAAGAAACCATGTCGTCCAGGGCTGTCCCTGGTGATCACACTCTGTGTTGTCTGCTCACGTGATGACCTCAATTGATAAATTGGGCAGTACATCTCAGGGATTACAGCTTTACTGACTGTCCTGCAACTTACGTTTACATCAGTGTAGTACATACATGTAACTGTAATAATGAATCAAATGGCGCATCACTAGAGAAAACAAAGTGTAAATCAATATGGGACACCCGTCGTAACTCCATTGTTGACACGTGGAGCCGATGGTCCGTTCCTCTATGCGTGCTATGAGCCATCTGGTGTCAACTACAGTGCCAGAGTAATGGTTGTCCGTATGAAATCGCTGCATATGAAATGAAGAGACAGGGCCTCTTGAATAATAACCATCCTGATTTACCTATGCAGCGTCCGGCGTCAGTCGCATGCCAGTGGTAGCCTGATCCCTTGCATTTTCGTGTTGTTATTTCTCCGCATTATATTTGCTCTAGCCGCGCTTTCGGACTCTCTGTTTGCCTGTTACGTTGACACTCGGTGTTTGTTGACGGGCGCCACGTGTCATCGTACACCTTGCTTATTCCGACAGTTTATACAAAGCTAACGTCTCTCTACGCGAGACATAACAGGGGACGCTTTCATTCGTGATTGGACTGACACCGGAACAGTTCATGTTTCTTTCTAGCAGAGTGAGTGGTGGGTCTTTTTTTTTTCTTTCTTCAAAAGTGGATTTGTATTGTTCTCCACGAAAAGTATTTCGTGTCCCAGAATGAACAATTTGCCAATTCCTTCCTGTCGATGTGGCGACAGGACTACCATTTTGCAATTAGCGATTTATCTTGTAATAAATATGCAACCAGTCGGTTATTTCACTATTTATTCAGCCTTGAATATGTTTTCGAGCCACTGCAGGCAGGTGTAATAAGAACTTTATATTGTGGACCAAGTGTAGCTAGATGTAGTGCTCTTGCTGGTGGAAAAGACGGAAATTTAGTAATCGGTAACGAAACATTTACGAACCCTTTCCGCAGCTCGTGGTGTAATGGCTAGCGTTGCTGCCTCTGGATTAGGGGGTCCCGAATTCGATTCCCAGCCGCGTTGGGGATTTTGTCTGCTCAGGGACTGGATGCTTGTGTTGTCCTTATCATTTCATCATCATCATCATATCATCATCATCATCATCATCATCATCATCATCATCATCATTATTGGTGGCAGTGGCTAAACTGCAATGTGGAAAAAAGAACTGGACCCTGTAAAAATAGGGACGTTGTAAAGGCGCTGATAACTGCCCTGTTGAACGCCCTACAATCCAAATATCATCATCATCATTTACGAACCCAAAAGTCTTTTTTAAAAAATGTTCAAATGTGTGTGAAATCTTATGGGACTTAACTACTCAAATCATCAGTCCCTAAGCTTACACACTATTTAACCTAAATTATCCTAAGGACAAACACACACACCCATGCCCGAGAGAGGACTCGAACCTCCCCCAGGATCAGCCGCACAGTCCATGACTTCAGCGCCTTAGATCGCTCAGCGAATCCCACGCGGCAAAAGTTTTTTATGTTTTAGGCACTTACAGTGACTGTCTTGTGGTATCTATATCAGATTGCTTCTTATAAAGCACATTATGAAGCTATGTACACAAATATACACAGTAGTTACCTACACTTGGTTTTACACTGATTCACACAATGTTCATATATTTGATGTTTTTACAAAGAAAATGTATATAGTTTATTAAAATGGCTCTGAGCACAATGGGACTTCTGAGGTCACCAGTCGCCTAGAACTGAGAACTACTTAAACCTAACTAACCTAAGAACATCACACGCACCCATGCTCGAGGCAGGATTCGAACCTGCGTCCGTAGCGGTCGCGCCGTTCCAGACTGTAGCGCCTAGTACCGCTCGCTTACCACGGCCGGCTATACTTTAGTATACAATGGTCTTTGGCAAGAGATATATTTTATTATGGTTCAAATATTACTAGCACAGATTTTACATTTTAGTAAGCTTTGCTAGCTGCATAAGTGTCTTTATATTGGCAACAAAATTTTTAATGTGGTTTAACTGTTACACAGTAGGTAAACAGATAGAGCGTAATATTTAGTACGTAATTAAGAACTTTTCGTAAGTTACAGAATACCATAGTCGTTACAAGCCAAGAAAGACAAGATTTATGCAGGAAGATGAATATGTGTTATTACTTTAAGTTTTTGCTATTTTGGTGCCAGGATATAGCTGGAAATTCTGGAAGAAAATGTTTTGTATTGGCTCAGTTTGTTCATTTATGATATTTTTTAGGATTTTTTGGGGTGACTGTAGTTTGTGCATTTCTTTCTCAGCAATGTGTACCACAGAAAGATCGTCACTGACATCGCGAACAGAGTGTTCATGATAAGCAACATGTGATGCAAAAGTGTACTTACTTATGTTTTTGAGTCCAAATGCATCCGAATGTTCTTTGTAGCGGGTTGCAAAATATGTCCGTGTTTGGCCTGTGTAGAAGCAAGAACAGGAGCATGTGAGTTTGTATATGGCAGAATTTTTTTTGCCATTCCCAGTGGATTTATTATTGTGAACAACTTTTTTGTAAATTATTGTCAAAGTGGAAAGATATTTTGATGATCTGTGGTGGGAAAACATTACTTTGGATTTTTTCGACTAGGTCGTTTATCAAAGAGCATTAACATTCATTTTAGGCAGAATTTGGGCAACATGGAGAGCTCCGCCGAACTCACGGACTTTGAATGTGGTCGGGTGGTTGGGTGTCACGTGTTTCATACGTCTGTACGCAAGATTTCCACACTTCTACAGCACAAAAGCGTACAGGCCGACCTCGTCTGTTGACTGCAGAGACCGCCGACAGTTGAAGAGTGTTGTAATGAGTAATAGGCAGACATCTATCCACACCATCACATAGGAATTCCACACTGAATCAGAATTCACTGCCAATACTGTGACAGGTAGGTGGAAGGTAGGAAAACTTGGATTTCATGGTCAAACGGCTGCTAATAAGCCACAGATCACGCTGGTAAATGCCAAACGATGCCTCGGTTTCCGTAAACAGCGTAAACATGGGACGACTGAACAGTGGAAAAACGTTGTGTGGAATGACGAATCACGGTACACAACGTGGCGATACGAAGGCAGTTTTGTGGGTATGGCGAATGCCCGGTGAAAATTATCTGCCAATGTGTGTAGCGCCAACAGTAAAATTCGGTGGCGGTGGTGATATGATGTGTTCGCGTTTTTCGATGGGAGCCCCTGCACCCCCTGTTGTTTTGTGTTCCATTATCACAGCACAGGCCTACATTTATGTTTTAAGCCCCTTTTTGCTCCCTACTCTTGAAGAGTAATTCGGAGATGGCGATTGCAGCCTTCAACACGATCGAGCACCTGTTCATAATTCACGGGCTGTGTCGAGTGGTTACATGACAATGACATCCCTGTAATGGACTGGCCTGCACGGAGTCCTGACCTGAATCACTTAGAACACCTTTGGAATGTTTTGGAACGCCTACTTCGTGCCAGGCCTCACCGACCGACATCGATACCTCTCCTCAGTGCAGCACTCCGTGATGAATGGGTTGCCATTCCCCAAGAAACCTTCCTACACCTGATTCAACGTATGCCCGAGAGAGTGGCAGCTGTCATCAAGGCTAAGGGTGAGCCAAGACAATATTGAATTCCAGCATTTCCGATGGAAGGCGCCATGAACTTGTAATTCATTTTCAGTCAGGTGTCCACATACTCTTGATCACATAGTGTATGTTCATTACCTTCCATGCATCTTTTTCGCTGATAGGGGTGCGGAGCATGCCGTTAACATATGACCAAAAAAAAAGCAGTTCTGTGTTGGTTGCATATTTATGAGAAAGAATTCAGCTTACCAGATTTATGTAGCTTACAATATTGCTTTATATTATTTTTTGCATTTTCCCTATTTCGTTGTTGCTAATCTCTAATATGGAATTAATATTCAACGGCAGCTCAAGTATCTTTAATCTATCCACGTTCAGATCGCGTTCAGATTGCGAAGTAGGTTTTTGTATGCTAGATTGTTGAAATACCACAAACATCATCGAAGTTCCACGAACAACTATGGACGACATAGGTGTCCAAGAATCGAACAATTTGCTCCGTTTTCGTTCACATTTAACTTGTTGACACCCTACCGACACATCACCTAACCTCAGAGCACACACAGCTACAAGTTTCCTCTCACCAAAGTTGGGACAAGCCGAAACTGTTTAGTTTCGACAGCGACTTTCACGACACATCACCAAACAATTACTCGATTGGAACAGAAATCGGTAGATGTGATGTGCATGTACAGACAAACAAGTGGTTCAAATGTCGGACAAATTGGGCTATTTGCTCGAGAGAAAGAGCTCACAAATTGAGCAAGTCAACTGATACAGTTGTTGGATATCTTGCTGAGGAACATCGTGTCATGTTCTGTTTAACTGGCGTCTTGGAACGTCAAAATCTCGAGTTCGTTGAGGGCCCTGTCCATAATGCTCCACGCGTTCGCGATAGAAGTGAAACCCATTGCCCTGGCTGGCAAAGGTAGTATTTGGCTGGCATGAAGACAGGCACCATAAACTGTCGCCGTGTGCGACAGGGTATTATCTTGCTGAAATGTACGACCTGATTGGCTTGCCCTGGTTGTGCGAATGACAACCAGAGGGTCTCTGATATAAAGAGAAATGGCGCCCCAGACAATCACTCCTGGTTGTCGGCTTCTATGGCGGGCGGAAGTCAGACTGATATCCCACCACTGTGAGGGTGACTCCAGACGCGTCTTCACTGATTTCGCTGATCATCGTGGCTCATCTCGAAGCGGGACTCGTCACTGCCGACCATTCTGCTCCAGTGAATGTGATTACAGGCCGAAGACGTATCTGGAAAAGAGGTGGGATACTTTAATAATACGTGTGATACTTACAAAATCAAACACTCATATATTCCCCAGACTCAGTGAACGAACCAGTCATAAAGGAGTCCCATCAATTAGTCAACAACAAATACTGCGAGTTGAAACTTCTTGCAGCGTATGACGACAAGTATTTGCCAGATGCGATTCCGAATTCGGTGGAAGAATATACGTATAAAGAGGAACAGTGGAAATAGTTGATGACTGTTAGAGACATCATTGATGGATTTGCTTTAGACAAATTGACATTAAATTTGAGGACCAAACCAAAAGTGGAAACCATTACAAACTTCGACTGAATTAGCATTATGGGTGCTGACAAGATATGCTCCATTGATTTGTATATACATCGAACGGAATTCTTGGGTATATAGAGAGCTGTTGAGCTCAAAGTGTGGAACGGAATGATGTGTGTAATCCAGAATAACAGAACTCTGTAAAAGGGGCAAAGGAAGATAATGCAGCTGGTTTACAGCCAAATATCGTAATTTCATGAACATCTCCTATGCACTTTTTTCTACACATTTTCAGAAACTTACCCCCTATTTCAGACCATAATTATCATGTTAAAAGTGTGTCAGACCCACCATACTTGCTCCGGACACTGCGAGAGGGCGGTACAAGCAATGATCACACTCACGGCACAGCGGACACACCAGGAACCGCGGTATTGGCCGTCGAATGGCGCTAGCTGTGCAGCATTTGTGCACCGCCGCCGTCAGTGTCAGCCCGTTTGCCGTGGCATACGGAGCTCCATCGCAGTCTTTAACACTGGTAGCATGCCGCGACAACGTGGACGTGAACCGTATGTGCAGTTGACGGACGGACGGACATCGATGTTGTCGCCAGTGGTCGGCGGAAGTTGCACGTGCCCGTCGACCTGGGACCCGACCGCAGCGACGCACGGATGCACGCCAAGACCGTAGGAACGTACGCAGTGCCGTAGGGGACCGCACCGCCACTTCCCAGCAAATTAGGGACACTGTTGCTCCTGGGGTATCGGCGAGGACCATTCGCAACCGTCTCCATGAAGCTGGGCTACGGTCCCGCACACCGTTAGGCCGTCTTCCGCTCACGCCCCAACATCCTGCAGCCCGCCTCCAGTGGTGTCGCGACAGGCGTGAATGGAGGGACGAATGGAGACGTGTCGTCTTCAGCGATGAGAGTCGCTTCTGCCTTGGTGCCAATGATGGTCGTATGCGTGTTTAGGAACCGTGCAGGTGAGCGCAACAATCAGGACTGCGTACGACCGAGGCACACAGGGCCAACACCCGGCATCATGGTGTGGGGAGCGATGTCCTACACTGGCCGTACACCTCTGGTGATCGTCGAGGGGACACTGAATAGTGCATGGTACATCCAAACCGTCAGCGAACCCATCGTTCTACCATTCCTAGGTGGATATACACTATACTAGTGCCGACATTGTGCATGCTCTGTTGCCTGTGTCTATGTGCCTGTGGTTCTGTCAGTGTGATCATGTGATGTATCTGACCCTAGGAATGTGTCAATAAAGTTTCCCCTTCCTGGGACAATGAATTCACGGTGTTCTTATTTCAATTTCCAGGAGTGTAGTTCAAAGGCGGGGGGCTCTAAAAAGGTCGCAATTCTCAGAGGTTGTTCAAGGACACCTTCTGCGTATTTAGGTGTAGGGGCCCAGGCGTTTTGTTACAGACTTATTGAATTACGTTACATGTCTTGATCCAGTTAACTTTGTATGTGTATTGCACTGAAAATAATGCACACCACTGCAAATGTCAATGTATTACAACGGAGGTTTACTGCTGAAAAGTTGGGTGATATGGTCGTCGTGTATGGGTTCAAAGAACGCAGCGGAAGAGCGACACAATGACCCTATGGTAAGGTGTTCCCGTATCGACGGTAACCGCAGGTATGACTGCGGTAACAAAACGAATAAGAATCATAATTACACAATTATTCTGTAACGACTTGCAGGACGCCTTGGTCTCTTGTAACCAAATACTCATATGCTTTAACAGTGTCAGAAAGTTTTTCGGTGCAGTTCTGTTTCACCCTACATACCGTAGCAGTGAATAAATGATGGAACCCAACCGATGAAGAAACAATTTCATAAAAGAATATCCTCCGACTACTCTGCATTTATATCTGCATCCATAGGCCTCTCAGCAAACCACTGTGGGCACAGAGCAGCGGGTATTTGCTACAGTACCACATATTTCTGTTTAAATGTCTCTGTGCGAGCTGTAATTAGTCTCTTCTTTACGGCCCCAATGGGGGCGTAACTTAGGGGTCTGTAGTGTATTCCCAGATTATTCACTTAATGCCGGCACTTGTGACCTCGTAGGCAGGCTTTCACATGGTAACCGACGTCTTCCAATCAAGATTTTTAACAGCAGTTCCGAGACTCTCTACTATAAGTCGAACAAACTATGTTGAAGAAGAAACGATTAGAACGTTAGTACGCAGAGCTCGAAAAAATAGCGAACCTCATAAAAATGTTCGTTACATAAGAAGCGAAAGCCATATGTTGTCGTTAACAATAACCGAAAGAAATGATGAGAACGTAGACGTGTTTCAAATAAAACTATAGCCGAAACCTTCACTGTAGAAAGACTACTTCAACGAAACATGTGACTGCCCTTCTTTATTTCATTTCAGAAATCCATGCCAGCCCCATTTCACGTGTGATATATGAAGAGAGTAATATTCTAGAATGGGACGTACGAGTGCGGTAAGGTACAAATTGAGTCAGTACAGCTTCCTGTAGTCTCCACTGCAGTACTAACGGTATGTTTGCTTTTACGAGGGGCAGGAGCGTTCAATAAGTAACGCAACACATTTTTTTTTCTGAAAGCACGTTGGGTTTATTCAGTATTTCCCATACACCATATCATCACCAAGTCTTTTGGCTACAAAACCGTGTTTTTCAACCGAATCTCCGTTGAGTAAGACGGCCTTATGTCACCTTAGGGGGAGGGTCTGTGTGCCCGCATGATACCACTATACTGGTCGATGTCGGAGATAATGTCTTACTGCATCAGTAACCTCGCCATTATCCACATACTGCTTCCCACGGAATGCATCCTTCGTTGGACCAAACATATGGAAGACGGCAAGTGCTAGATCGCGGCTGTGGGGAGGATGAGGAAGAACAGTCCGATGAAGTTCCTTGAGATCTTCTCGGGTGTCACATTTGCGTGCGTTGACATGAAGAAGGAGAAGTCTAATCCATTTTTGTGGCGACGACTACAGTGAAGTCGTGTCTTAATTTCGTGAATATTTCCTATGAATATTTGAGATGCTCTGGTTTTTCACAGAAAAAGGCCTCAATGACCATCCTCTGACTGGAACGCACCTCCGTCGCAGACGCCATTTTGAAGACAGCTTACATCGGAGATTCATGGAACTGTAGGGGCTGAAGCTGGAATATTCCACCATGTCCCACAAAAAATTCCGCAATATTTCAACCGAAACTAGCCGAGAAAAAAATGTGTTGCATTACTTATTCAACTCACCTTGAACATATATGGATTTAAACGTGGTCGTAAGAGCGTGGCGTAACAAGCAAATGGTCGCTGAGATTAATGACATCGTTCAAGAAGAATTTCGCTTTCAGTTTATGGAGATGGTGATCATAATCAAACTATCTGAAATAGGTTATGCATTTTAAGAAGGTGAGTGCACAAAGGTTGATGTGATGAAATAGGTTATGCATTTTAAGAAGGTGAGTGCACAACGGTTGATGTGATTCTTGATTTTTAACCGAACAAGACGAGAAGGGTAATTTCAAAACCGTATTTGAAAAGTTGAATTCTGAAAGGGAATAATGATGTCGTAATTCGAAACGTTGGTCTACTTCTACATTCAAGAACTAAAACTACAGTTAGAGAGAAGGTATATAGAAATCTTATTATAATTCTATAAAATAACACATCCTTTTATTTCAAACGTTTAGTTTGGCTGTCGTTAAGGTCTCAGATACAGAACAGAATTGTAGTTGTCACCGCCGTCAGCTTTCCGTGTCGACGGGACGTTAAGCCCTTTCCTTCCTTCCTTTCTTCCTCCCTGCCGTCAGCTGGTTACCATTCTCTTCTGTGTTTTACATCTGAAGATTGCCAAATTAGACCGAAACTGGGCAATACAAGAAGAAATTGTGCTCCAGAATGTATGAAGTTTATAATACTCCAGTCTTTAATGAGTAAGCGAAACAAAGAAATATTTTATTACAATCGTTCCTGTTTACCCAGAATCATTTTCAAAAAACAGATAAAATGGCTCCTCAAACAGCACAAGTATCTTGATTTTATTCACCACCTACCCCTAATGAACTAGGTGTCCTTATAACCTGGAAATCTTAAACTGCAATGCTTAGTAGCTCAAAGCATATTTAATGACATGAAACTTTCTTCCGGAGTGGTGTCCTAGTATTATATTGTTCCGATGTAAGTGCGTCATTACATTTGAGTAGAATTGAAAGTTTTAGAAGTTACGGAATTCGGTGCCAACCATTCTGATATCGCCCAGTATGGTACAACAGAGTTACGTCTACAGTCGTCGCCTTTCTTCAAAACATTAGCATAGAATGCTATCCTCGAGAGCAAGAAAAGGTGAACCACTTTACGGAACAGTACCCGAACCTGTGCGCCACAGCCATAAAATCCTGAAAGCTGACAAAAGAAACATGAAACTAGTTTTTGGATGACGTTTTACAACCGTATGTTAAAACGGAGCCATTCCTGTTCATTATTGAATCGAGTGATATACACAAAGGGCCTTCAATACAAGACGACGAGAAATTCGTGTATTAAGACGGAATACCAGCCTCTTAGCTGAGAGTAATTCCTCCGACGCCTACGCCGCTTTGTCATCTCTGTGATGCATATCGTACTGTGACGTAAATAAAGCCGTTCATTCGAAAACTGCTGATGTTTATCTACGCTCATTGCACGGTAAAGGGGTATCGCAACTAGTCGCGACGCAATTGCAAGTGCCTGGTTTCGGAAAAATGATCCGTAATGCGTGATTTTCCGCGCAATTATTGCGAACGCACGAAATTTTTAGCAGTCAATGATATTTCTTGAGCGAGTGAATTTAACACGAAGAAATGTGGCTGTGGCAAATCTTCCTTCGCGCGATGCTCATTGTATTCGGAATAACTAAATTTCGAATTTCTACGATCGGTATCATGTAAGGGAACACCTAAATCTTTCCGAAGGGTAAAAATAAGAATAAAATATAAGAATTATGAGAATTAATATAAGAATGAAACACAAGAACATCGGAATTTAAAAAGGTGGCAACCCGTCGCAATACCATAAGTACATACATTTCATAATAAATGTATGGGCATGTGGTGGAACCCAGTCATAATTTTAAAGTTAATATAACACTTTACGTATATAGGTGGGAAAAATCAACTGATAAATAGTTGATGAAACTCATGGTGAAAACATTTAGCTGGTTTTATTCTGCATTTTTTTTATTTTGCATAGTGCTGTTAGTTTCGGTCAAAGACCATTTTCAAGCTTAGCAGGCATAGACATTACAGCCAATTATACCAGCTGAACTTGAAAATTGTATGTGACCAAGAACACTAGAACTGTGAAAAATAAAAAAACTTACGGTTTTCACCATGAATTTCAGTAGTAGGACATCCTCGTAGGCGCCAACCAGATAAGAAATATTCGTGTAACAACCTTCTGCGAATACAGGCAGATCAATGAAAAAATTGGATAAAGTAACCGGGTTGCAAACCAGTGGCGCAAAGCGTGAGGTAGCCAGGGTGCCGCCATTTTGGTTGGATTACTTGCGCCCTAAAAGGCATCTAAATTATGTCAAAAACTTTGACCGTAGTTTCCTATGGATAGGAAACGCCACTTCAATTGGGCGAAGCTTCTGGGATATCGGGTTATGGCACTTGTCGTGTTCTATTAGTAGGGTAGACAGCCCTCACGTAAACCCGTACCGGCAGCCAGTGGCACCATCCTTCCATAGATGGAGCATATCCCCGAAAAACTGAGTTAGTATTATGTTGTAAAGGGACTTATAATCACAACCTTTTTAGTTTCCGACACAAGTGTCACTGCTTTTGTGTATGATAGATGGTATCAACTGCTGAGCCTACTAACTAAAATTCATAAATACTGTAAGAGTATTCCTAGAACGAATGATCGAACAGTTCCATAAAAACTTTTGGGTTATAGTAGTGTTTAATTGTAGCTGCTGCCTCGCCATTTTTTGAACTCAATACTGTTCCCCTGTTTGAGAGATTTGGCTGGGAGAAAAAGGGGAAAAAAGGAAAGAGAACTCTTTGTGACAAGTAAAGTGCGTCTTTTTTATATCAACGTTTTGGCTACTGACATTATCATAATATTTCGTGACAGTTATAATAACACCTATTCGTTAGTGGCTCGCTGAAGCACCTGAAACTGAAAATTGTCTTATACGTTGTAAGTCAAGATTTGATGACGGCAGTAGCGGGAACGTGTAATAAATAAAAAATGTAGAAACATACTACGCGATCTAGGCGTTTTTATTCGCAGAAATCCGGAATGATCGCAGACTCATTCAAGGTATTTATTTTCTTTATTAATGTTTTGTTATAAGGCTTGACGTTGTGAGCTCAGTTTTCAATATCACCTTGATTTGTCCAGATCGTAGGCTTATAAAATGATATACAATGTTTTGATTGTGGTAGTAATCATCATACGTTCATAAAATATCGTTACAGAGTGTAACACATGGCATGTTGTACTGTCAAAGAGTCTTTGATGATGTTTGCTAACATAAGGCTATTTGGTTCTCTTCTCGGTTAATTTCTTGGATTTACCTGGTCTAAATTCTAGCGTGGGGCCACGGTAATCACTAAGAAATGAGGAAACGATTCAACAGCTATCCAGCGCTGTATGTTATAATGGTGCGTTGTGTAAGAACACTTATCCAGTTTTCTTTTTTGTCTTTAAAATGTATGGCTTCATGAAGAGGAACGAAGGGTTCGCCAGCTCTATTTAATTTATAGTAATAAGATAGCCTCTAAAGAAAGGAAGGCGCAGCCTTCACTTCTTTTGCGAGCAGTGAGAAAAAGCCTTGCAGCTACCATCGTGGAAGCTTCAGTAGATTGGTCTCTCAGTAACTAATAATATACAGAATTTGTTTAACTTTTATCTGGTCCATTTAATTCAAAGATAGGTGATATCTTTGTATATCAAAAAAGGGTATCAGCTTTTCACTAACAGTGATTACGTGAACGGAGACGCAAAATTACAGATGTGGGAGTGGTCCACCACTGACGTAATATGAAATGCTAATTTATCATATCATTCTCTTTTAATTTGCGCTAAGAACATGCAATCTCAGAAAAAGTCCGACATTTGGTTAACCACACAACATGTGTTTCACCGATAGCGTTATCTACATCAGCGTCTAGATACGAGAGTTGGAACTTCAGTAGTGGCAACTATTTATTTTCAGCTCGTACAAAATAGACACGTGTTCCGAAGTTTTACTGACCTTCAAAGTAGTCACGAGCATTGTGTATAACCCGCTGCCAGTGCTGTGGAAGTCGTATGATACTCTTAATAATACCAGTTGTGTTGACAGTTAGAGCGGCGCAGTCTATCGCCCGACGAATTTGTAGCAGTTCTGAAGCGAATGCCATGAAGTGTTTCCTTCAGTTTAGAAATCGAGTTGAACTCACGAGGGCTTAAGTCAGGTGAATGCAGTAGGTGGTATAGCACTTAGCAGCCCCATAAGTCAAACAAGTCAGTGACAGCTTGCACTGTACGTGCTTGACCATTGTCCTGCAAAATGATGGTTAGGTCCTGCAGAATGTCTTATGACTTCTGTCTCTATGCTGTTCATTTTTGGAACACAACCTAGGACCAGACTAGTGACAGACGTTATGACACTATGTGCAGGACTTGATCATCATTTTGCAGGGCAATGCTCAACCACGTAGACTGAAAGCTTTAACTGATTTGTTTGACTGATGGGGCTGCTAAGTACTACACCACCTACTGCACTCTCCTGACTTACGCCCTTGTAAGTTCGATTTCTAAGCTGAAGGGAACAGTTCACGGCATTCGCTTAAGAACTGCTACACATTCTTCGGGCAATAGACCGCTCCGCTTCAACTGTCAACACAACTGGCACTGCTAAGAAAAAAATGTTCAAATGTATGTGAAATCTTATGGGATATAACTGCTAAGGTCATCAGTCGCTAAGCTTACACACTACTTAACCTAAACTATCCTACGGACAAATACACACACCCATGACCGAGGGAGGACTAGAACCTCCGCCGGGACCAGCCGCACAGTCCATGGCTGTAGTGCTTCAGACCGCTTGGCTAATCCCGCGCGGTGACATTGCTAAGAGTATCCTACAACTTCCACGTCGCTGGCAACGGGTTACACGCAGTGCTGGTGACCGCTTTGAAGGTCAGTAAAACTTTGAAACACGTATCTAATTTGTCCCCTCCCCCCCCCCCCTTCCCATGAACAATGTACCTTGTAGTTGGTCGGGAGGCTTGCGTGCCTCAACGATACGGATGGCCGTACCGCAGGTCCAACCACAACGGAGGGGTATCTGTTGAGAGGCCAGACAAACGTGTGGTTCCTGAAGAGGGGCAGCAGCCTTTTCAGTAGTTGCAGGAACAACAGTCTATATGATTGACTGATCTTGCCTTGTAACACTAACCAAAATGGCCTTGCTGTTCTGGTACTGTGAACGGCTGAGAGCAAGGGGAAACTATAGCCGTAATTTTTCCCGAGGACATTCAGCTTTACTGTATGATTAAATGATGATGGCGTCCTCTTGGGTGAAATATTCCGGAGGTAAAATAGTCCCCCATTCAGATCTCCGGGCGGGGACTACTCAAGAGAACGTTGGCGTTCTACGGATCGGAGCGTGAAATGTAAGATCGCTTAACCGGGCAGGTAGGTTAGAAAATTTAAAAAGGGAAATGGATAGGTAAAAGTTACGTATAGTGGGAATTAGTGAAGTTCGGTGGCAGCAGGAACAAGACTTTTGGTCAGATGAATACAGGGTTATAAATACAAAATGAAATAGGGGTAATGCAGGAGTAGGTTTCATAATGAGTAAAAAATACGAGTACGGGTAAGCTACTACAAACAGCATAGTGAACGCATTATTGTGGCCAAGATATACACGAAGCCCAAGCCTACTACAGTAGTACAAGTTTATATACCAACTAGCTCTGCAGATGGCGAAGAAATTCATGAAATGAATGATGAGTTAAAAGAAATTATTCAGGTATTGAAGGGAGGCGAAAATTTAATAGTCATGGGTGACTGGAATTCAAGAGTAGGAAAAGGGAGAGAAGAAAACATGGTAGGTGAATATGGATTGGGGCTAAAAAATGGAAGAGGAAGCCGCCTGGCAGAATTCTGCGCAGAGCACAACTTAGACATAGCAAACATTTGGTTCAAGAATCATGAAAGAAGGTTGTATACATGGAAGAACCCTGATGATAGATTATGTAATGATAAGACAGGGATTTAGGAACCAGGTTTTAAAATGTAAGACATTTCCAGGGGCAGATGTGGACTCTGACCACAATCTATTGGTGATGAACGGTGTATTAAAACTAAAGAGACTGCAAAAACGTGGTAATTCAAGGAGATGGGACCTGGATAAACTGAAAGAACCAGAGGTTGTGCAGGGTTTCAGGGAGAGTATAAGGAAACAATTGACAGGAATGGGGGAAAGAAATACAGTAGAAGAAGAATGGGTAGCTTTGAGGAATGAAATAGTGAAGGCAGCAAAGGATCAAATAGGTAAAAAGACGAGGGCTAGTAAAAACCCATGGGTAACAGAAGAAATATTGAATTTAATTGATGAAAGGAGAAAATATAGAAATGCAGTAAATGAAGCAGGCAAAAAGCAATACAAACGTCTCGAAAATGAGATCGACAGAATGTGAAAAATTGCTAAGCAGGGATGGCTAGAGGACAAATATAAGGATGTAGAGGCTTATCTCACTAGAGGTAAGATAGATACTGCCTACAGGAAAATTAAACAGACCTTTGGAGAAAGGAGAACCACTTCCATGAATATCAAGAGCTTTGATGGAAACCCAGTTCTAAGCAAAGAAGGGAAAGCTGAAAGGTGGAAGGAGAATATAGAGGGTCTATACAAGGGCGATGTACTTGAGGACAATATTATGGAAATGGAAGAGGATGTAGATGAAGATGAAATGTGAGGAATGATACTGCGTGAAGAGTCTGACAGGGCACTGAAAGACCTGAGTCGAAACAAGGCCCCCGGAGTAGACAACATTCCATTAGATCTGCTGACAGCCTTGGGAGAGCCAGTCCTGACAAAACTGTACCATCTGGTGAGCAAGGCGAAATAACCTCAGACTTCAACAAAAATATAATAATTCCAATCCCAAAGAAATCAATTGTTGACACATGTGAAAACTACCGAACCATGAGTTTAATAAGTCACAGCTGCAAAATACTAATACGAATTCTTTACAGACGAATAGAAAAACCCATAGAATCCTACCTCGTGGAAGATCAGTTTGGATTCCGTAAAAATGTTGGAACACGTGAGACCATAGTGACACTACGACTTATCTTACAAGAAAGATTAAAGAAAGACAAACCTACGTTCCCAGTACTTGTAGGCTTAGAGAAAGCTTTTGACAATGTTGACTGGAATACTCTCTTTCAAATTCTGAAGGTGACAGGTGTAAAATACAGGAAGCGAAAGACTATTTACAATTTGTACAGAAACCAGATGGCAGTTATAAGAGTCGAGGGACATGAAAGGGAAGCAGTGGTTAGGAAGGAAGTGAGACAGGGTTGTAACCTATCCCCGATGTTTTTCAATCTGTATATTGAGCAAGCAGTAAAGGAAACAAAAGAAAAGTTCGGAGTAGGTATTAAATTCCACGGAGAAGAAATAAAAACTTTGAGGTTCGCTGATGACATTGTAGTTCTGTCATAGACAGCAAAGGACTTGGAAGAGCACTTGAACGGAATGGACAGTGTATTGAAAAGAGGGGATAAATAAACATCAACAAAAGCAAAACGAGGATAATGGAATGTAGTCAAATTAAATCGGTTGATGCTGAGGGAATTAGATTAGGAAATGAGACACTTAAAAGTTGTAAAGGAGTTTTGCTATTTTGAGAGGATATAAAATGTAGACTGGCAATGGCAAGGAAAGCCTTTCTGAATAAGAGAATTTTGTTAACTTCGTGTACAGATTTAAGTGTCAGGAACTCGTGTCTGTAAGTAGCCATGTATGGAAGTGAAACATGGACGATAATAGTTTGGACAAGAAGAGAATAGAAGCTTTCGAAATGTGGTGCTGCAGAAGACTGCTGAAGATTAGATGGGTAGATCACATAACTAATGAGGAGGTATTGAATAGGATTGTTGAGAAGAGGAGCTTGTGGCACAACTTGACTAGAAGAAGGGATCAGTTGGTCGCACATGTTCTGATACATCGAGAGATCACCAATTTCGTATTGGAGGACAGCGTGGAGGGTAAAAATTATAGAGGGAGACCAACAGATGAATACACTAAGCAGATTCAGAAGGATGTTGGCTGCAGTACGTACTGGGATATGAAGAAGCTTGCACAGGATAGAGTAGCATGGAGAGCTGCATCAAACCAGTCTCAGGACTGAAGACCACAACAACAACAACAACAATTTAATTTGTGCGAGCTGTAAATAAATAGTGGTCACTTTTAACGTTCGAACCTTCGCAGATACTCCCCAATCCACAGTACGGCGCGTGGCGGAGGGTAACCCGTACCATTACCTATCCTGTTCCACTCGTAAACAGAGAGAGGGAAAAACGACTGTCTGCATGTCTCCGTACGTGACCTAGTTTCTCGTATCTTACCTTCATGGACCTTACGCGGAATGTATGTTGGAAAAAGCAGAATCGATCTGCAATCAGCTTTAAATGGTGTTTCCCTAAATTTTCTGAATAGTGTTCCTCGCGTTCCCTCCATAGATTACCATTTGAGTTCACAAAGTTTCTACGTAGTACTTGCGTGTTGTTCGAATCTACCAGTAATAAATCTATCGGCAGCCCCTTTGGCCGAGTGGTTCTAGGCGCTTTAGTCTGGAACCGCGTGACTTCTACAGTCGCAAGTTCGAATCCTGCCTCGGACATGGATGTGTGGGATGTCGTTAGGTTAGGTTTAAGTAGTTCCAAGTTCTAGGGGACTGATGACCTCAGATGTTAAGCCCCATAGTGCTCAGAGCCATTTGATTTTTTGGAATAAATCTAGCAGCCTGCCTCTGAACTGATTCGATGTCTTCCTCAAATCCGATGTGGTGAGGATCCCAAACACTCTAGCATTACTCAAGAATAGGTCACTCCAGGGCCAGTATGAGATCTGCTTTACATATGAACCAACCTTCCCAGAGTACTCCCAATAAATCACAGCCATTCATTCTCCTTCCCTACCACAACACTCACATGCTCGTTCCATTTCATATCACTATGCATCGTTACGCCTAGTTTTGTCAAGCACGACACACCTAATGCTGTATCCGTTGTACCATGGCTTTCTTTTTCATACCCATCCACATTTTTTCTATACTGTGAGCTAACTACCATTCATCACAATAACTAGAAATTTTGTCCATCTTGAATTCTCCTACAGTGCCTCAACTATACCCTACCGTGCACCACAGCATCATCAGCAAACAATTACAAATTACTGATCACCCTTTCCGCCGTTCGTTATGCACACATTCTTCAAAATTGCGACAGTCCACATCTTTAACTTACTGAATTCTTCAATTTAAGTCTGAGGTAAACCACAACGATCAGGATCGGTATTATTTGTGTGTACTATTCTTAACGGAGCGAAGCTTTGCAGAAAATAAAGTCTTTGACCCCTGACGAGAGGAAAGTAATTACAATTGGTGTTCTGTACTTCTTTTATCTTCATTCCATCTTCCCAGGTAACAGTCAACTCACAGTTGTTGCAATACACTTCTACCAGTTTAGCATGCAGTGTCGCAGCGCTGTTCCCCTTCAGACACAGAAAATTAATTACCACACAATTCTACAATTTGTCGGTTAGTTATGCAATTTTGTTTTCTCTTCTCTGACAGAGTGCTACGGTAGTGTGGCTCGGGGTTTTCTGTGTTTATCAGGACTGTAGGAACGTAGCTGCAATCAAATGAAATATTAATTACGTTTCTTTATTTTTTGAAAGTGATAATTAAAACTCTATGATTACCTCTCGTACATAAAAATACAGCTACGATTGTGGCGTGAAACCGAACGGCTTGATCCGTGCTGTAAGACACACTGGTACATCCTTTTAAAATTCTTTCAGTTTAGTGCAACACTCGTAGAACTTGTATTCTTTCTTGTGATGGCAGCTAAACCAACTTGTTTTTAATCTACATATTGAACTTTCTAATCTTTGCGATCATTAAGCTGTGTTTACATTCGTAACGTATAGAATAAAGCACAGAAACAGGTTGTGCTACGGATTCAGCCTATGTTGCTATATCGTCCACCCAGTTTGTGTTTCTGAGGTGAGTTCTCATACACCTATGGGTGATGACCAGTTTGTTCTCCAATTCCGCCACAGAATCGACTTACAAGAAGCGACAGATGGAAAAATGCACAATAGGCAGGTAGGAATGGCGAGACGATAACAAAGATCGGGATGACGTGGAGTGATGAAGAGCCAATTCTTGTTTAGAAATCTGCATACATGTCTTTATTGTGAAACGAGGGATAAGAGACGACCTATTCGGCGAACAACTTTAAAGAGACATAAGTACAGGTAGAAGTGATAAAGAAGCGATTAAAAAGTTGTTTGATACGGTGTTTAGGCTACAGCACCTACCAGCATTTTCACAGATTTGCTCACTAATTATTATGACTTGTATGTGTAAGCGAATTAATTTTGAGCTGATAAGTAAATTAAACACAGGCGGGTGTGCGAATATGTTCATATATGTTCCCAAACTCGTACTATTTGCAGGAGTGCGTGAATGTTACCTACAACTACATTTTCCGCGCTCCTTTTGAACAGACCAAATCTAATTTGCTTTTTTAAATTGCTTTGAATGTGTGTCCCGCACGTCGCACCAAAGAGTTTTATAAAAGGGTAATTTACGTTTCTTGTGCCACCAGAGAGAACAAATAATTAGAGTAAACTCTCCCTCATAGCATTTTATTCATTTTATTTTCAGTTTTCAATTGCGGTCAATGCAGCACTTGAAAATGTGCACTAGACACGTCCCAAGTGTAATTATGATCGAGTTGTTCCCTGTTAGTAACTAGTAAGTATAGCAACGAGAATGGTTTAGGAACTTCCTTAGTTTGCGAAATAAACAGTTTTTCTTTTTTTACTTTTTTGCTGACAGGTTTGTTGTTCTTTCTCTGCTGTGCTTGCCTCTTCATCTCAGAGTGGCATTTACACACTGCATCATGAATAGTTTGTTGGACGTATTCAACAATCTGTCATCCTTCACAGTTTTTACCCTCTACAGCTCCGTGTAGTCCAAGGATGTTATTGGGTTGGGTTGCGGTTGTTTGGGGCAAGAGACCCAACAGCGAGTTCATCGGTCTCATCGTATTAGGGAAGGACGGGGAAGGAAGTCGGTCGTGCCCTTTCAAAGGAGCCATCCCGGCATTTGCGATTAGGGAAATCACGGAAAATCTAGGATGGAAGGACACGGGATTGAACCGTCGTCCCCCCGAATGCGAGTCAAGGATGTTATTCCCTGATGTCTTAATATGTCTTTTCATCTTGTCTCTTTCTCTTTTATGTGTTTTCCATATGTTCCTGTCTTCGACGATTCACCCGAGAACTCCTCATTCCTTACCTTATCAGTCCACCCAATTTTCTCAGGCTCTTAGTTTCTCCTCCATTCCGGTTTTAGCTTTCCATGTTTCACTACTGTAGTCTGTCACAAAGTTCTTCCTTAAATTATGGCTTACGTTTTATGCAAATAGATTTCTCTCGGCTGTGAAATCTTCTCTTTGCCTGTTTTGGTCTGTTTATAATGTCTTCCTTACATTGTTGGTCAAGTGTTACTTTCCTTCCACGGTAGAAGATTTCCGTAACTTCATCTACTCCGAGACCACCAATTTTGATTTTAAGTTTCTCGCTGTTCTCAATTCTTTGCTTTTGTCGTTTTCCTGTTTGATGTCAATCCATAGGCTGTATTCATTAGACCAATCTGTTCAGTAGATCCTGTACTTTTTCTTCAATCACTCTGACAGGCATTGTCATCAGCGAACCTCATCAGTGAGATCATCATTGCTTCTTCGATACATAGACTGAACAGTAAGGGCGCAAGATTACGTTCCTGGCTCACAGCCTTTTTAATGCGAGCGCTTCGTTCTTGTACTTCCATTCTTACTGTTCCCTCTTGGTTTTTGTACGTATTTTATGTTATCCTTTTTTCCTCTTAAATTAAGGCTATTTTTCTCATAATTTCGAACACCTTGCTCCATATTACATTTCCGAACGCGTTTTATAGGTCCACAAATCATACACTCCTGGAAATTGAAATAAGAACACCGTGAATTCATTGTCCCAGGAAGAGGAAACTTTATTGACACATTCCTGGGGTCAGATACATCACATGATCACACTGACAGAACCACAGGCACATAGACACAGGCAACAGAGCATGCACAATGTCGGCACTAGTACAGTGTACATCCATCTTTCGCAGCAATACAGGCTGCTATTCTCCTATGGAGACGATCGTAGAGATGCTGGATGTAGTCCTGTGGAACGGCTTGCCATGCCATTTTCACCTGGCGCCTCAGTTGGACCAGCGTTCGTGCTGGACGTGCAGACCGCGTGAGACGACGCTTCATCCAGTCCCAAACATGCTCAATGGGGGACAGATCCGGAGATCTTGCTGGCCAGGGTAGTTGACTTACACCTTCTAGAGCACGTTGGGTGGCACGGGATACATGCGGATGTGCATTGTCCTGTTGGAACAGCAAGTTCCCTTGCCGCTCTAGGAATGGTAGAACGATGGGTTCGATGACGGTTTAGATGTACCGTGCACTATTCAGTGTCCCCTCGACGATCACCAGAGGTGTACGGCCAGTGTAGGAGATCGCTCCCCACACCATGATGCCGGGTGTTGGCCCTGTGTGCCTCGGTCGTATGCAGTCCTGATTGTGGCGCTCACCTGCACGGCGCCAAACACGCATACGACCATCATTGGCACCAAGGCAAAAGCGACTCTCATCGCTGAAGACGACATGTCTCCATTCGTCCCTCCATTCACGCCTGTCGCGACACCACTGGAGGCGGGCTGCACGATGTTGGGGCGTGAGCGGAAGACGGCCTAACGGTGTGCGGGACCGTAGTTCAGCTTCATGGAGACGGTTGCGAATGGTCCTCGCCGATACCCCAGGAGCAACAGTGTCCCTAATTTGTTGGGAAGTGGCGGTGCGGTCCCCTACGGCACTGCGTAGGATCCTACGGTCTTGGCGTGCATCCGTGCGTCGCTGCGGTCCGGTCCCAGGTCGACGGGCACGTGCACCTTCCGCCGACCACTGGCGACAACATCTATGTACTGTGGGGACCTCACGCCCCACGTGTTGAGTAATTCAGCGGTACGTCCACCCGGCCTCCCGCATGCCCACTATACGCCCTCGCTCAAAGTCCGTCAACTGCACATACGGTTCACGTCCACGCTGTCGCGGCATGCTACCAGTGTTAAAGACTGCGATGGAGCTCCGTATGCCACGGCAAACTGGCTGACACTGACGGCGGCGGTGCACAAATGCTGCGCAGCTAGCGCCATTCGACGGCCAACACCGCGGTTCCTGGTGTGTCCGCTGTGCCGTGCGTGTGATCATTGATTGTACAGCTCTCTCGCAGCGTCCGGAGCAAGTATGGTGGGTCTGACACACCGGTGTCAATGTGTTCTTTTTTCCATTTCCAGGAGTGTATAAGTATGTGTTGCTTTTTCTTCAGTCCTTTTTTCTATTATCAATAGTGACAACATAACAGCCTTTATGGTGCCTGTACTTTTCCTAAAACCAAACTGATGTCTAACAGATCCTGAATTTTCTTTTCTATTCTTTTGAACCTTATTCTTGTCAAAAGCTTGGATAATTGAGTTATTAACCTGACACTAAAATGGTTCTCGAACTTTTTTGCCATTGCTGTCTATGGAACTGTGGGGATGAAATTTCTCCGAAAGTCTGATAGTATGTTCCTAGTCTCAGAGATCTATACACCAACTTGAATAGTCCTTTGGTTCCCACTTCCCCCAATGATTTTAGACGTTCTGGTGGAATATGACTTATCCCTTGTGCCTTAGAGCTCAAGTCTTCCCATGCTGAGACTAATACTGGATCGCCTATGTCTTCCATTTAGACTCAAATTTCTTCTTCTGTCACGTCCTCGGGCAAGTTCTACCCTTTCAGTATACCATTTCCACCCTCCGGCCGCTCCTCTGCGTTTAACAGTAGGATTACCATTGCACTCTTAATGTTACCGTCCTTAATTTCGCCGCTGCTTCTTTTCACGTTTCATTATCCTGAATCATTTTTTTTAATTTCGTCACATTTTTCCTCCAGTTGATTTCACCGTGGCTGACCTGTCCTTCTCGTTGTTTCATTCAAAATTGATTTAGATTGTTGTAGTCCTGTCTTTCCTTGAGAATTTTTGTTGTTCTTCCTTTCGTCCACAATTTGAAGTATTTCTTATGTCACCCAAGGTTTCTTCAGAGCTACTTTTTCAGTACCTGTGTCTGACTGTGCAACATCTGTGACTGGCCTCTTTATAGACGTCCATTCCGCATCAACTGCACTGCCTACTGTGTTATTTCTAATCGCAATCCCCACATCCTTATGGAGCTTCAACCGTGTGTGGCCATTCGTCAGTACGTCAGTAAGACACTTCTTTCCATGCTGCTCCTCCAGGACGATTCTCTTAAACTTCAAGCTACCGTTCATCATTACTAAATTGTGATCTGAGACTACATTAGCTGCTAGTTACACTTTACAATCCAATGACTGATTTCGAAATCTCTACCTGGCCGTGATGTAATCTAACTGGAATCTTCCATTAACTTTCGCCTTTTACCAAATATACCTCCCTAAAAATGGTTCAAATGTCTCTGAGCATTGTGGGACTTAACATCTGAGGTCATCAGACCGCTAGATCTTAGAACTACGTAAGACTGACTAACCTAAGGGCATCACACACAGCCACGCCCGAGGCAGGATTCTAACTTGTGACCGTAGCGGTCGTACGGTTCCAGACTGAAGCGCCTAGAACCGCTCGGCCACCACGGCCGGTTATACCTCCCTCTCTTGTTATTCCTGAGCAGAGTATTTGTCATTACGGTCTGAAATTTATTGCAGATTTCAGATCTCAATTATTCTTTTTCCCCTGTTACTCCTATTGTCAAGCCCTTATACTCCCATAGCTTTTTTTTGTTTTCTATTGCTCCCCCTACAATCGCATTCTAACCCCCAACGACTATCAGATTGTCATCTCCCGTTCAGTATCCTGATATACTTTCACTCTCTCGTCATCTTCTGCTTGCTACGTTAGCCTGTATTCCCGAACTATCGTCGTTGGTGTGGGTTTTCTGTCGAAAACGAACTCCGCGCAATACCTCACTCTTTGCTCAATCTTTCCATTTACGACAAATTCTGTCCCATTCTACCGTACCATTTTCTGCTACTGTTGAAATCCGTAATTTCTTTCCATTTCAATTTATTGACCCCCTACTATAACTAGGTTGAGCCTTTGTATTTCCGTTATTAGGTATTCTAGCTTCCCTAATACAACAAGCTCGAGACATACCATGTTACCACTCGTATAATACGATTCCGTCATTGATTATTCCAGATTTTTCTCACAATCATTTTCTCATTGGCAGACAGCTTCCGGAGATACGAATGAGGGAGTAATCTCGAATTTTCTGACAACGCAGAGATCAATGTAATGATTTCTCAATTACATACCACGTGTCCCGTAGAAACACCTTATGCGTGTTTAATGCTGTGGTTTCCAAAGCATTCTGCGCCCTCAAGTCATTGATGATAATTGAGAGAGCGGTGGGTTTCGAACCCGGGGCCCAGGACGTTTTGATTATCATTCAAATCTACCAATGGATCACTTGTTATAAAGGTAAACACATTACCAGTTCTCGGCGAAGTAGGTCACTTTTAGGATGGATTTATGTGTATTTAGGTGAATGTCTTTGTTAGTGACATTTTTGGTGTTGCTGTGTTATAGATTTTAATTTCTGTTCGACACTCAATGTAACAGAAAGGAAATTGTCGATTGAATGCATCTTCGAGGTCAAGTTCGTGAAAAATTGATCTACAACGAGTTGCTCAAACTCAGGATGAATAATGATCCGCGCATTTCTTGAGGGAATAGCTCCAAAAATAGCTTCATGTGATGAAATAAAACAGGGAACAGGATTAACACACGGAATTTCAACAACACTCACAATTAAAATAAGCTGAAAGATTACAGACTGTGTAACGTCAATGGGTCAAGCTAAGTTCGCTTTAATCGTATGGAGATCTTATTTATTTATTTTTCATATAGGCAGCAACAAACGGCTTTATCAAGAAAACGAATGAATTCACTCTGAATTAATCCAGGAGCCAGAAAAGCATCATATTTCAATATCTGTCAGAATCTGAACGAAACACATACGACTGAACAGCAGCACAAATTATGGTTAACAAGGGACGCTTCTAGCATAGACAAGGACCAAATAAAAATGACACTGCAATACGCACTTGCTGTCAAAAATCCTACTGCATTTGCGTGCGGTTCCAACACTCCACCTTAGGTTCAAGCAGTGAAATGATCCTATAATAGCGGATGACTTGTAAAAACTAAGGCTTTTACGATGTTTAGATATACCCGACTTAGTCATTCGTATTTTAAACATAAGAAGGGGGACAAATTCACCTGAACTAGTAAGTACGTAATTACACTAACGCAGATTTTTTATTCATGAAAATCAAGTTTGTGAGACTGTAGGCTCTCCTGCTTTCATGACGAGATTTTTTTTTGTCTCTACTCTTAAGACTGTATTCCGCAATTTGTTATTAAATACACGGATTAGAGTAATTTTGCTATGGAGTATTGTTCCTTCCTGTTCCATTCAGCTATTACACAAGCGACAAGTGACAGCTGTTATACCTCTGTGCAATTTATTGTTAATTAATTCTGCATCCAGTATCTTTAAGGCAAAAATACAGGGGCTCGACAAAAATATGGAATCACCGGAAGTAATGCACGCTTGACTGTAAATACAGAGGCTAGTCAAGCCTCCACGTTTTCGTTGTATTTTCTACATCTACATCTACATCCATACTCCGCAAGCCACCTGACGGTGTGTGGCAGAGGATACTCTGACTACCTCTATCGGTTCTCCCTTCTACTTCTACTCCAGTCTCGCATTGTTCGTGGAAAGAAGGATTGTCGGTATGCTTCTGTGTGGACTCTAATCTCTCTGATTTTATCCTTATGGTCTCTTCGCGAGATATACGTAGGAGGGAGCAATATACTGCTTGACACTTCGGTTAACGTATGTTCTCGAAACTTTAACAAAAGCCCGTACCGAGCTACTGAGCGTCTCTCCTGTAGAGTCTTCCACTGGAGTTTATCTATCTATCGCGATTACTAAATGATCCTGTAACGAAGCGCGCTGCTCTCCGTTGTATCTTCTCTACCTCTTCTGTCAACCCTATCTGGTACGGATCCCACACTGCTGAGCAGTATCCAAGCAGTGGGCGAACAAGCGTGCTGTAACCTGCTTCCTTTGTTTTCGGATCAATCTTTCTACGTATTCGCAGCATATTACATTTGTCTACAATGAGATTCATTTGCCATTCCCTGCACCATGCGTCAATTCGCTGCAGATCCTCCTGTATTTCAGTACAATTTTCCATAGTTACAACCTCTCGATACACCACAGCATCTTCTGCAAAAAGCCTCAGTGAACTTCCGATGTCATGCACAAGGTCATTTATGTATATTGTGAATAGCAGCGGTTTTATGACACTCCCATGCGGCACACCTGAAGTCACTCTTACTTCGGAAGACTTGTCTCCATTGAGAATGACATGCTGAGCTCTGTTATTTAGGTACTCTTCAATCCAATCACACAATTGGTCTGATAGTCCATATGCTCTTACTTTGTTCATTAAACGACTGTGGGGAACTGTAGAGAACGCCTTGCGGAAGTCAAGAAAGACGGCATCTACCTGTGAACCCGTGTCTATGGCCCTCTGAGTCTCGTGGACGAATAGCGCGAGCTGGGTTTCACACGACTGTCTTTTTCGAAACCCATGCTGATTCCTACAGAGTAGATTTATAGTCTCCAGAAAAGTCACTATACTCGAACATAATACGTGTTCCAAAATTCTGCAACTGATCGACGTTAGAGATATAGGTCTATAGTTCTGCACATCTGTTCGACGTCCATTCTTGAAAACGGGGATGACCTGCGCCCTTTTCCAGTCCTTTCGAACACTGCGCTCTTCTAGAGACCTACGGTACACCGCTGCAAGAAGGGGGCAAGTTCCTTTGCGTACTCTATGTAAAATCCAACTGGTATCCCATCAGTTCCAGGGGCCTTTCCTCTTTTGAGCGATTTTAATTGTTTCTCTATCCCTCTGTCGTCTATTTCGATATCTACCATTTTGTCATCTGTGCGACAACCTAGAGAAGCAACAACAGTGCAGTCTTCCTCTGTGAAACAGCTTCGGAAAAAGACATTTCGTATTTCGGCCTTTAGTCTGTCATCCTCTCTTTCAGTACCGCTTTGGTCACAGAGTGTCTGGACACCTACTGCTTTGACATAATGAAACGTCCCCTTAGAAAAATTATACATGACTGTGCTTAAACTGACACAAAATATTTTTAGCGCAGCGCAATCTGACTTTCAAAAATCCCTACAAAAGAATGGCCCTGACTAACATTAACCTATACCTTTCACAAATCACTTACCTCACCAAAAATCTTCGTTACTCGAACTACTGCAATACAGCGTGCGCCACTAATTCCAGATTAATAAAAGATTCAAACTACTGAAGGCACTAACTACTGATAGGCATAGTTAGCAAATGAAAAATTTTGATAGAGAACAAATAATGTATTTACTTTAATAGTGTTCAAATGTCATAATATATATAGCAGTTCATGACATCCAGTCTTACAAATATCTAAACTCCGCCATTTGTCTCCCCACATCCACTACTGCTGGCGGCTCACCTCTAACTGCGCAACGCTACGCTCTGTTAACAGCCAACTGCCCAACGCTACAATGGCGAATATTGCAACAATACCGACCAGCCTCAGACTTCACACAGCACAGCCAGTGATTTTCATACAGAGCGCTACGTGGAGGCGGCGTTACCTATATAAGAACCTAAGCAGCCTACTTACATAGCCCCCATGCTCCCCACAAGAAATTTTACAAATTGTCTTGGATAGTGGCCAGTGCAGATTTGAAAAAAAAATTCATAATTATAATTACAATAACAATGAAATCAAATGCAAACACTTATTGATACAATGTTGGTCAAAAGCTAAAATTTTCTCACAGTCCTTAAAGACAGTCCTGATCGTTCATCACAGTAAAGTAGCAGTGTTTTTCTCAAAGCCTGAGCAGTAAAATAAGATGCACACAGAAGTAGTTGATTTCCATGCTGTCTTGAAGAAGTAGTGTTGTCCTTACAACGGACAGACAGTGCTGACTCTTGACATGCAGACAGGTAATGGGCCACAACAGAGCAAAACCCACAGCAGAGTCAGTCGAAGTTTTGAAGAATATTGGTAGGTAGGTCATCACAGAACAGACCACTGTAGTCTTGTTAGAGATTACGGTATTGGTGGGCCACCAGAGGTGCAGACCCACTGCAGTCCTTGTAGAAATAATGGTATTGTTGGGCCATCAAAGATGCAGACCCATTGTAGTACTTGTAGAGACGGCCAGCAGCCATCTGTTGCAACTGTGCTGGTGCATAATCACCATCGAAGAGTCTTGCGGACAATATAGCATGTCCATAAACCACCACTTATGTACTCACAATGTTTTTGGAATTGTCCTTAGAACCAGCAATGCTGTTAACCAGTCCGTTGCTGAATTATCAACACACGTGCAAGCACTAACAGTGACTACTTCTCATTTACTGTGCATATATTATGGCCAACAGAAACGTGTGCAGTGAAATGATACTTGATCTGAAGAACTGGTGTTTACAAAGTTATAAATTTACAAAAGAATACAATAACAAAGGTACAAAATACATCATTAAGGAACATAACAATACAGATAACATTTGTAGTATGACAGGCTTTATAAATGAATAGAAATAAACATGTGCATCAGTGTTACAGGAATTATAACATAAGTAAATATATAAAAGATCAGAATAACTTTTGAAACATCAACGTCACACATGAGCATTAAACCAAAACAGAATAAATAATGTCCAAACATCTTTACAAAGTAAATAACATAATATTAATGCAAATTAAATTTGAGGATAACAGTATTCCTCATCATAGTGAATGTAGCTGAATATTAGAAAAATTCTACAACATAAATCTTATTAGCTAAACACATAAAGACAGGAAAAAGACAAATACACAAAGGCACATAAACACATAGCAGAATAACAAAAAGGGAAAGGACAGGGTTTGTTTTACTGCAGTATCTTGCAAACAAAACTTTCTTTACTTCTTGGAGATCTCCCTTTGTTCTTTATTATTTTAAAACGTGCTATCTATACCTGCTTTCTATACTTTTTTCTTAAAACTTCTCAATGCATTTCTTCCAATTCATCGCAACTCATTCTCTTATGTAGTCAACCTCTCTTAAGCTAACTTAAATCTACTGAGCTCAGATGCTAAACTAAGGGACGAGGCAATGCAGCAGCAGAAAACAATTTATACAAATAGCAATAAAAAATGCAAATTGGCAAATCTAGCTACAGTAAATCTAAATTACCAAGCAAATGCAACATTACAAGTAATGCAAGTCAATGTGCATCAACAAGAAAAATAAATCACTAGTGAAACTGGCTTAACAGAGTAATACAAAGTGAAATTTAGTAGCACTATGCCTGGCACACAGCAGCAGCAAATGCAATAACTTATATCTAAACAGGACAAAGCTCAAGCAGAAAAAATATTACAGTAAAAATGGCCAATGTTTAATTCCTATGTGACATGTTAACACTAGAGTGATGCATCATGAGAACTTACTGAAGCAGATAAGTTACCAAATCGTAAAAAAATAATTTTTGCAATTCCTGTGAAGGGAAATGTCTATTTGTGCTCTCTTTTCTACGAAAGTAAATCATAAAATTATACTTTACTGGGTCTGTAGACAGAAAATAGCTATATTAGTACATTATTATATTTTATTATAACCAACGCTGCAGTGCAGCAAGAAACTAGATATTAAACAAAATGAGCAAATATGTATATAGAGCAACATATGAAACGTCATTCACTAGGCAAATGGCGTCTCCAAAGGCAAAAAATTCTCTCAACTAGAAAGACAAGAGATGTAAAATGTTTCTCATCATTTCATTAGGTATTTTAGTAAATATCATAAATTAAAAGCTCCACAGTACAATAATATGTTTTCAAGTTTGAGCATGCCGTAATTGCGATGCTTTCTACAAAGGAATGTCAATAGCGAGGATAATGGCCTCTTTTTACTCTCTGACTAATGGCTTTCTTTTGTCAGACGACTATCTCTCAGCTGGGCGCCCAAAACGCATTATGTCACGGTCACTTACCTTTCTTACCGAAATATTTACGACAGCAGTTTCCGCTACAGTGACAGTCTCATATAAAAACATTTTCACAGGTTGAGAATTTGCGTTACAAATGTGTGGAAAATAAAATCCTATAAATGTAATAGTGTCCAAAAAATTTTCAACAGCATTGTAATACATTCACGCATGTACACACATTTCATAATACTTAAAGTACGATTCTTGCTTTCCAACATATTTTTCCACAAATCAGAGTCCCTAACAACTACTCATTATTCCTTACCTTATTATACATATACATATTCGTCAACACTTCTTCAATATTTCATCATAAGAAATACGTAGCATAATCAAATTCCTCATAAACGGTGGCATCATCTTATTGATCATAAACATATCTCAACAGCACAATACACATCGTAGTCGTAATAATATCATAACATCTCAGTCAATTCTCAAAATCGTCGTAGCTTCCTCCAATAATTTAAAAACCTAAAAAAAATTCTCTGCTCTTTTCAATAGTATCATCTACCTCAAACGTACTTTAAAAATCATGGTCCCATACCAAATACATAATTGAAAGCTCTCATAGTATCACAATGGTTCCGAAAAATATGAAGGGTTCACACAGTACAGACAAAATACAATTTCATAAGTGTTAAGTTATCCAGATGTCTAATTGCGTAAACATCTGTCACTGACATAGAAAAAAAAAAATGTTTGTCCCTCTCTCAGTTAAATGATCGCATAGCTGTGTAATTTATGTGTTAGAGAAATATGGCACCGATGTGTAAAGTTGTATAAGAAAATACCATATTAGCTAGGGCTCCTTGTGTTTTCCAGACACATGGTACACAAAGTAAGCGTGTACCCCCTGAGGATTAATGTAATTATACCCTCAGGTGTTACAGAATACAGCAATGGAATGAAATGTGTCACGGAAAACCTTTGTATCATAGTACTTCAAATATCTTTAAAAATAATTGTTTTAAGTACAAAATTAATCACTCAAATATGGGTACTGTAACGCTAAACTGTGCGTTTTGTTGTAAGATAATCTCTGTGGAAGTGTCGTAGTTACCTTCCTCCGAAAGCTAAGATCTGCAGAAGTCTATGTACTTACCTCATGATAAACAAAAGTGAAATGCTTTGCGTATAGATATCTTAGTTATTACGTACCTTACCGTGATCAAGAAAGTACTATAATGCAACGTATTGTTGTGCTAGGGAAAAGTCTGTCTCATTATAGCTATACCACAAAAGTCACTACTAAAACATGTTTTACTTTCCAGAATAATACATAAAAACTGTGCAGATATAAAACAGATACACCGCAAAAGCAACTATGTAAATTGTGTCAAATATTAGTAGCGTCACGATATAATCTTGTAGCTATCAAAGAAACCATATGCTAAGTCATGTTTAATCTCACCGAATGTACTTCAAATAAAGAATGTATTTTCAAGTAAACCAAAATGTTGCATTAAAATCTGATTAGCTGTACCTGTATATGTTCCAAGTATGTAAGCCTTATAGTCGTTACGTAATCGTGCAACTAACAAGCAAGAATGTACACACACAATAACATTGTGTCGTCTGTTCACTATAACAATGCACTCGTAAATACTGTCTAAATATGTCCCCTAGGTTCTAAACTGGATAGTTAACTTCAAAACATTGTTGCATGTTAACAGTTTCTCAGTGTGACAAATTGTACTAGTAATGTGAAGTGAAAAATATTATGGTAAAGACAAAGTTAAAAAGCAGATTATCTTTCAATAAACGGTTTTACATGTAAAATGTGGTGTAAACCTTTACTCTTCCTAGTACGCAGAGTTTCAACTCCACGCATTTGTCATGTGGTATACGTCTGATTCTGTAAGGTACATTGTAAAACAGAAAGAATTAGTGGCTCAAGTGTTTCTTCTTATGTGACAATGAATGAACTTTAATGAGAACTTTCTGACTAATGTATAATTTCTTTGCATTTGCTTTACCGTGTAGTTTTCTCCTTTTGTCTGATGCAGATTTTATATTTTTAATAGCCAAATCAATTATGTCTTTGTGTCGAAGTTTACGTGTATTCGGGAAAGGTACAAGCTCTCTGATTCTGTTTGATGGTTCTTCATTCTTCAGTACAAGAGTAGGTGGTAAAACAGTGGAGTCATGAGGCATTTCATTCAGCACGTTTTGAAATAAGTGTAAATATCTGTCCCAATGCTGATGTTTTCTGTGACAACAAAGTCTGCAAAGCTTATTGATTTCTTTCATAATCCGTTGGAAGGGGTTACAATGTGGTGAGTACAATGAAATAAAAACAGGTTTGATTTTATCATTCCGAAGAATGCGTGACCAAACAGCACATCTGAATTACGGTTCGTTATCTGAAATGACTTTAGCAACGTGGCCACCTTCACGTCAGAAATTTTTAACAAAGGCGTTGGATACAGACGATACAGTGGCTTTACGTAGCGGAGTGAAAGAAACAAATTTTGAAGTAAGTTCAACAGCGACTAGAACGTGCGAAAATCCATTCGATGTTCTGACAAGGGGACCCAAGAGATCAACAGCACCAATTTCTTTTAATTTAGAAGGAATAATAGGAGACAACGGAGCACGATGTGAGATAGTAGATGGTTTCGCCTTTTGACAAAGTTTACAAATAGGCAAGACTCTTCGAATTCTCTTTCCCATATTGTTAAAATAACAAGTCGTCCGAAGAATATGATAACATTTTGTGGGCCAAAATGAGCATAGCTGAAATGAATGTACCAAATGAGCTTATTAACAAAATCGTCAGGAATGCAAAGTACCCATAGCTTGTCATCAACAGTGCAGGGTTTGAACAGTATGTTGTTTCTAACCAGACAATAATGCCGAATCTGTGTATGTGTCTTTTCATGCCATTTGCTTTTGATGTCTTTCCAAATCGGTTCTTTATCTTGTTCATGAGCAATGTCCTTTAAAGATTAGGAGATGAAGTTTTCAAAGGCGATTTTCTGAATGTAAATAATACTGAAATTTTTCTCGAGGTTGCCTTCTGTGTTACTTTTCTCAAGATCAGCCGCTGCGCGTGACAATGCGTCCGCAACAATGTTCTCCTTGCCGGGAATGTTGACTATTGTGAAGCGGAATTCTTGCAGAAACAATGCCCAACGTTTTAACTTGTCATGATTTAATTTTGGAGACATAAGAAATTGTAATGCACGATGATCACTGTATACTTTTACGTGCTTACCAGAAAGAAAGAAACGGAATTTGTTAAATGCCCAAACGATTGCTAAAGCTTCTAATTCAGTAACGGAATAATTTTTTTCAGATTTTGTTAGCACTCGGCTAGCAAAAGCAATGGTTATCTGAACAGTAGTGTCATTTTCTGTGGGGGCACCAAGACCGACTTTAGAAGAATACGTGCTATGGCAGAAATCTTGTGACAGATCTGGATGAGCTAGTATTGGCACATTAAGTAGCGATTCTTTCAAAGAATTGAATTCCAACTGTGCTTGTTCGTCCCAGTTCCAAATAGTATTTTTTCCAGTGAGAGAACAAAGTTTTGGTGGAACTAGAATTTGCATATTCAGAAAACGACGGTAAAAATTTACGAGACCTAGAAAACTCCGTATTTGTTTTTTTTTTTTTTTTGTGGATGGAACTGGAATGGCTCTGATTGCTTCTAACTTTTCAGAATCCGGCTGAATGGCTTCAGAAGAAATAATATGCCCCAAAAACTTTACCTTTGTCCTAACGAATTCAGACTTTTCCAAGTTAACTCTAATTCCAGATACGGAAAAAATATGTAACACGCTGTTGATGATGCTGTTGTGTTGTTCCCATGAGGCTTCTGCTATCAGAATATCGTCCACATATAAGGTGATGTGACGTTTTAAGAACTCAGGTAATATGGAATTTAGTCCGCGACTGAATGCTGCCGAAGAAATGTTCAAACCAAAAGGAAGTTTCCGAAACTGATAACAAACGCCGAAACAAAGGAAAGCTGTGTATTTTCTACATTCTGGATAAAGTTCTATCTGATAAAAGCTGGATCTGAGATCAATAGAAGACAACACTTTTACTCCTTTAAAATTTTGGAGAAGTTCTTCTAACGTTTGCGGCCTGTCTGTTTCAGGAATGATGATAGTATTGATATGTCTCGAATCTAAGACAAGCCTGATCGATCCATTTTTCTTCTCAACAACATGTAATGGATTATTGTATGAGCTTACTGCAGGTTCAATAATGCCCTCGTCAAGCATAGATTGTATTTCTGTTCTAACACGGTCCGTATAATGCGCGGGAATTACGTATGGTCTAACACAAAAGTTAGTATGCTCACGAACACGAAATTGGTACTGAAATCCCTTGATTGTTCCTGTTTTGTGAGTAAAAACTGTGGAATGTGCTTGTAAAATCTCAAAAAGGTCCTGCCTATCAGTATTCATTAAAGAAGTCTACTCCCAATATAATTTCCGTCGACAATAATGGAACAATAAGAAAGTTCATAGAGAAGCTGTGGCTTTCACAAAAGGATTCTAAGTTGGTTTGTTGGCGTACATCTACGCTTTTCCTAACGATTGCACCTTGTAATTTAATCTTACGTAACGGAAGTGTGGGGCAATCGTTCGATTTGTTGCATTTGCTAAAGGCTGTTTCACTAATTACTGAAATGGGACTGCCAGAGTCAAGTACTGCCGTAAATTTTACGTCATTTACTGTAATGTGAATCACAGGATATGCAATGTTGTTATGCTTTACATCGTGTTCCTGGAGTAAGAAGTCCCTAATGTCTTCCATTTTTACGTAATTACTAGCTACTGCAGGTGCGTCGTCAGTTTTAGAAGTACGCTTTGTGGCTGACAGCGGTATGAGTCATTGCCTATTGTCTCTATGTTGGCGCGCGTCGTTATTAGGATTTGGAGACCTAACTTCTACAAATTCACCTTGTCGAGAGGGCCCCACCCTGTTTGAATCCCGCCAGTTCTGATGCAATTCAGGTCTGTCGTTACGATCATATCGTCTGTCGTCATGTCGGTAGATTCCATAGTTTCTTTCTTGTCGGTCATGTGGTGGAGAATTCCTCTCTGAATCGTAACTGCGCGCTGGACCATTGCGTCTGAAGTTATTGTCTCCCTTGATAATAATTATTTTGGTTCCCATATTGTCTGTTTCTCTGATTGTCTCTTTTATAGTCACTACCACGGAGAGGTGATCTTTCCCTGTAATTATTACTACTCTGCCAAAGGTTGTCATACCGGTGGTGCCTGTTTTGGTCACGAATTGTGTTGTGAAAATAGCCTTGTCGTGTCCAGTTATTATTTCTTTCATCGCGGAATTGTGACGGATGTGACCTGTAACTGTTGTGTTCCTGTTTTCGCGTTCCGCAATTGTTAGTATCAATTTCCAATTCTTGCAACAGTCCCTGAAAAGCTTCAATGTAATTTTTGCAACGTCCTGCCAAAATAATAGGTTGTAAATGTTCAGGTAGTTTGATTAAGTAAATGCGGATGAGTTTGACAGGTACTGATTCTTGTGCAACATGCCTTCAAAATATTTCACAACATTGTAAAAATCAGATTGTTCGAAATGTTTCATCATTATGATGCTATGCTTTACTCGGTCTTGTGTAGCTTGAGACCAATATGCTGAGAGGAAGGCATGATAAAATTCTCCTCCACTGTGACAATCGTGAATGACCGATCGCATTCTTATAGCTGGTTCATTCTCTAAATAGCAACACATAAATTCTAATCTGTGCTCTAGTGACCAGTTGGGAGGAAAACAATGAGAGAATTGGTGAAGCCACGCTTGTGGATGAATGTAGTTGCCAGAATTCTTAAATGTTTAGAATATACGTGTAGCAATGATCAGCTTATAGTCAAAATCATCGTGTCGGCGAGTAGCATATCGGTCATTGTTAATTCGTGTCGGCGGTTCCATCTCAAAATTCGGTGCACCTTGACAATTTCTTTCATAATTTCCGAAACGCCCTGTGTTATTATTTTGTGGCTTTTCCGTATTTCTCAGTCCCTCTTCCCGTGCTGGAGCGCGAGTGTCCTCTGAAATATGTAATTTTTATATTACCTGTGTCAGCTGATCTTGTACTTCCCAGATTTCTCTTTGGTGTTGCGTATTAATTTGATTATGATTTTGTTTGTGTTTCCTAAATTTTTCGCACTGTTCTGTGTCATTTAAGACTACCGGTATTGTGTCATTCAAATTATCATCTACCTTCCTAGATAAATTATTTAGCTGATCCGAAAGTTCATCTACTTTCTCTGATAATGAACTAATTTCCTCCGTGTGTCTTTCTGAACCAATTTTCAGAGTATATACTGTGTCCTTTAAGTTTTCCTGAGTTTTTGCAAGTTGCGTAACCGAATCGGTAGATGCAACTGAGTCAATTTTAGCTTGCAAGGTCTCATCACTTTCATGAACAATAGTTTGCAGTTATTTTATGTTTGCATCGTGATTCTGTAATGCATTTTCATGCGGCGAAAAAATAGGTTGAAAATGCTCACAAATTTGTGTTTTTACGTCATTACAGACTTTTTGACATTTCGATTCAATGTTATGTAACTCAGTAGTTATATCTTCACGTGTTTGTTCAAGCGTGATGTCTAACTTCCGAAGATTTTGTTCCATTGTATCTAACTTTTGAAACTTTTCTCCCATTTGTTGCATTAATTGTAATAATAATGCACTGGTGTCTGAAACATGTTCCTCAGTACTTTTCGGCAGTGAAGTTGCACTGGCAACATTCACATTTTGATAAGCAGAAAATGTGTCTTGACTTATTTAAGAAAACGGGAAGGACGCAAAACCTGAATTTACAGTATTTGCAAGGTTGTGCCCTGTCATTTCGAATTCCTGAGGCGAGCTGTTGCCGACCGATCGATCGATAATGCTTCCCTGTTCATTACTTGTTTCACTGTCTACGCCATTATTTGCCGCCCGCCCCATTTCCCTATGAACAATTACCAAATTACTACTTTGAATGTCTGTTAATTCATTACAAAGTGGTGCTGATAAGCTACGCTCGTCGTTACTATTATTTCTCAGTTTACTTTGGAGCCTAGTGTTACGTTTTTCACACGCCATAATTATCACGTATTTTACACGATAACACAGAAAAGCACAATTTGAAGATCAAAATAAGAAAACACAGTAACATAGCACTGAAAATAATATCTAGTTAATTGCAAGCGCAGCTACGAAATACTTGGTGCAAATCTACATGCGTACCACAACGGTTTTACTGTACGGGAATGAAAAACTACAACTACAAAGAAAATTCTTTCTACTAATAAGCGCTAGCAATAAACAAAGGCTGCACTAATTACACGAAATACAAGAAAAAACCAGAAGATTCCAGTGAGGTATCCTCAGCTAAGGGTCGACATACCGGACATCCTCTTAGAAAAATTGTACAAGACTGTGCTTAAACTGACACACAATACTTTAGCGCAACGCAATCTGACTTTCAAAAATCCCTACAAAAGAGTGGCCTTGACTAACATTAACCTATACCTTTCACAAATCACTTACCTAACCAAAAATCTTCGTTACTCGAACTACTGCAGTACAGCGAGCGCCACTACTGCCAGCTGAATAAAAGATTCAAACTGCTGAAGGCACAGTTAGCAAATGAAAGATTTTGATAGAGAGCAAACAATGCATGTACCTTAATAGTGTTCAAAAGTCAAAATATATATAGCATTTCATGACATCCAGTCTTACAAATTTCTAAACTCCGCCATTTCTCTCCCCACATCTACCACTGCTGGCGGCTCACCTCCAACTGCGCAACGCTACGCGCTGTTAACAGCCAACTGCCCAACACTACAATGGCAGACAACAATGCTAACTAGCCACTGACTGCACACAGCACAGCCAGTGATTTTCATACAGAGCGCTACGTGGCTGCGGCGTTACCAATATAAGAACCTAAACAGCCTACTTACAATAAGACCAAAGTATCTTAGGACTTTCTGCCAAGTCAGTATATAGAAATTTACTTTCGAATTCATTGAAAGCCTCTCGCATAGCCCTCCTCACACTACATTTCGTTTCACGTAATTTTTGTTTGTCTGCAAGGCTTTGGCTATGTTTATGTTTGCTGTGAAGTTCCCTTTGCTTTCGCAGCTGGTTTGTAACTCGGTTGTTGTACCACTGTGGCTCTTTTCCATCTCTTACGATCTTGCTTGGCCCATACTCATCTAACGCATATTGTATGATGGTTCTGAACGTTGAAAACTGATGCTCAACACTGTCTGTACTTGAGACAAATTTTTTGTGTTGAGCTGTCAGGTACTCTGTAATCTGCTTTTTGTCACTTTTGCTAAACATAAAAATCTTCCTACCTTTTTTAATACTTCTATTTACGGCTGAAATCATCGATGCCGTAACCGTTTTATGATCGCTGATTCCCTGTTCTGGGTTAACTGTTTCAAATAGTTCTGGTCTGTTTTTTGTCAACAGAAGGTTAATACACTCCTGGAAATTGAAATAAGAACACAGTGAATTCATTGTCCCAGGAAGGGGAAACTTTATTGACACATTCCTGGGGTAAGATACATCACATGATCACACTGTCAGAACCACAGGCACATAGACACAGGCAACAGAGCATGCACAATGTCGGCACTGGTAAAGTGTATATCCACCTTTCGCAGCAATGCAGGCTGCTATTCTCCCATGGAGACGATCGTAGAGATGCTGGATGTAGTCCTGTGGAACGGCTTGCCATGCCATTTCCACCTGGCGCCTCAGTTGGACCAGCGTTTGTGCTCGACGTGCAGACCGCGTGAGATAACGCTTGATCCAGTCCCAATCATGCTCAATGGGTGACAGATCCGGAGATCTTGCTGGCCAGGGTAGTTGACATACACCTTGTAGAGCACGTTGGGTGGCACGGGATACATGCGGACGTGCATTGTTCTTTTGGAACAGCAAGTTCCTTTGCCGGTCTAGGAATGGTAGAACGATGGGTTCGATGACGGTTTGGATGTACCGTGCACTATTCAGTGTCCCCTCGACGATCACCAGAGGTGTACGGCCAGTGTAGGAGATCGCTCCCCACACCATGATGCCGGGTGTTGGCCCTGTGTGCCTCGGTCGTATGCAGTCCTGATTGTGGCGCTCACCTGTACGGCGCCAAACACGCATACGACCATCATTGGCACCAAGGCAGAAGCGACTCTCATCGCTGAAGACGACACGTCTCCATTCGTCCCTCCATTCACGTCTGTCGTGATACCACTGGAGGCGGGCTGCACGATGTTGGGGCGTGAGAGGAAGACGGCCTAACGGTGTGCGGGACCGTAGCCCAGCTTAATGTAGACGGTTGCGAATGGTCCTCGCCGATACCCCAGGAGCAACAGTGTCCCTAATTTGCTGGGAAGTGCGGTCCCCTACGACACTGCGAAGGATCCTACCGTCTTGGCGTGCATCCGTGCGTCGCTGCGGTCCGGTCCCAGGTCGACGGGCACGTGCACCCTCCGCCGACCACTGGCGACAACATCGATGTACTGTGGAGACCTGACGCCCCACGTGTTGAGCAATTCGGCGGTACGTCCACCCGGCCTCCCGCATGCCAACTATACGCCCTCGCTCAAAGTCCGTCAACTGCACATAGTTCACGTCCACGCTGTCGCGGCATGCTACCAGTGTTAAAGACTGCGATGGAGCTCCGTATGCCACAGCAAACTGGCTGACACTGACGGCGGCGGTGCACAAATGCTGCGCAGCTAGCGCCATTCGACGGCCAACACCGCGGTTCCTGGTGTGTCCGCTGTGCCGTGCGTGTGATCATTGCTTGTACAGCCCTCTCGCAGTGTCCGGTGGAAGTATGGTGGGTCTGAGACACCGGTGCCAATGTGTTCTTTTTTCCATTTCCAGGAGTGTATGTTATCGCCACGAGTCGGTTCTCTGTTTAAATGCTATAGGTAGTTTTCATATGAAGCACTTAAAAAAATTTCACTGGATTCTTTGTCCTTGCCACCCGTTAGGAACGTTTGAGTCTCCCAGTCTATATCCGGCAAATTAAAATCTCCACCCGCAACTGTAACATGGTGTGGAAAGCTACTCGAAATATTTTCCAAATTATCCTGCAGGTGCTCAGCCACAACAGCTGTTGAGCCAGTTGGCCTATAGAGACATCCAATTACCATGTCTCAGCCTGCTTTAACCGTGGACTTCACCCAAATCGTTTCACATTTCAGATCTCCGTCAATTTCCTTCGATACTATTGCACTTCTAATCGCTATAAACACACCTCCCCCTTCACTGTCCAGCCTGTCTCTGCGGTATACATTCCAATCTGAGTTTAGGATTACATTACTGTTTACGGCTGGTTTCATCCAACTTTCTCTCCCTGGTACTATATGGGCGTTGTGACCGTTTATTAATGAGAGCAGTTCTGGGACCTTTCTATAGACGCCTCTGCAGTTTACTATTAGCACATTAATATTGTTATTCCATGTTGTATCTTGCCTACTCCTACCTTGCCGCGTCTCAGGAGGCGTCTTGTCGGGCTAGGGAAGGAATTCTCTAACCTAAAAAACCCACATGTACACTCCACACGTACTCCGTTACCCTTGTAGCCGCTTCCGGCGTGTAGTGCTCGCCTGATCTATTCCGGGGGACCCTACATTTCTCCACCCGATAGCGGTCAAGAATTTTGCACCCCAGATCTCTGCAGAATTGTCTGAGCCTCTGGTTTAAGCCTTCCACTCGGCTCCAAACCAGAGGACCGCGATCGGTTCTGGGAACGATACTACAAATAGTTAGCTCTGATTCCATCCCGCGAGCGAGACTTTCCGCCTTCACCAATTCCACCAACTGCCTGTACGAACTGAGGATGACCTCTGAACCCAGACGGTAGGACTCATTGGTGCCGACATGAGCAACAATTTGCAGTCGTGGGCACCCAGTGCTCTCTATCGCCGCCGGCAGGTCCTCCTCCACATCTCGGATTAGACCCCCGGCAAGCAGACAGAGTGAACACTGGCCTTCTTCCCCGACCTTTCCGCTATTTCCCTAAGGGGCTCCGTCACCCTCCTAACGTTGGAGCTCCCAATAACTAATAAACCCCTCCCCCCGTGTGCCTGCTCGGACCTTGCTGAAGGAGTAGCCACATGTCCACTCACAGGCAGAGCGGGCGACGCCACACGGCCAGCCTCCACATTGACCCTCCGCCGCGAACGCCGCTGAACCCGCCACTCCCCTTGGGGAGAGGGTGGCCCAATCGTGCCCGGTACCCGCGAAGATGTCTCGACAGCAGGGACAGTGGGTGAAGCATGTAACACCTGGGGTGTACCATGCGACGCACCAGACTCCCCACTGCCGCTACACTCCGAGGCAGCAGCCTGAAGACGGCTGACCGCGGCCGTCACCACGCTCAGTTGCTCGCGAACAGTGGCCAGCTCCTGCTGCGTCCGTAGACAGCAGCCACACATCCTATCCATCCTAAGGAATCAATTTACTGTAGAGAATTAATTAACTTTTAACTAGACTGCTAATTCACTAAAGGCGACTGATTATTGACTAAACTGTGATTGCTAGCCACTTCTTCTAGAAAACAATGAATATAGCACTACCTGTCTCTGGACTGTATTGAAAACAAACACTATCACTACTGGCACCGTGGCTGACTAAAGGGACTCTCTCTGACTGCATTTAAAACAAACACGAAATCTATGGGACACTATTTCTATCACTCGACAATTAAAGCTTCCTAAAAGCAAAAACACATGGAAGATGAAGTGACAATGTAAGTAGGCTGTTTAGGTTTTTTTATTGGTAACGCTGCCGCCACGTAGCGCTCTGTATGAAAATCACTGGCCGTGCCGTGTGCAGTCTGTGGCTGGTTTGCATTGTTGTTTGCCATTGTAGTGTTGGGCAGCTGGATGCTAACAGCGCATAGCGTTGCGCAGTTAGAGGCGAGCCGCCAGCAGTGGTAAACGTGGGGAAGGAAATGGCGGAGTTTTGAAATTTGGAAGACTGGATGTCATGAACTGCTATATATATTTTGACTATTAATGTAAATACATTGTTTGTTCTCTATTAAAACCTTTCATTTGGTAACTATACCTATCAGCAGTTAGTGCCGTCAGTAGTTTGAATCTTTTATTTAGCTGGCAGTAGTGGCGCTGGCTGTATTGCAGTAGTTCGAGTAACCAAGATTTTTGTGAGGTAAGTGATTTGTTCAAGGTATAGGTTAATGTCAGTCAGTGCCATTCTATTGTAGGGATTTTTGAAAGTCAGATTGCGTTGCGCTAAAAATACTGTGTGTCAGTTTAAGCAGAGTCTTGTATAATTTTTCCAAGGGGACGTTTCAACAAGTAAGAAAAATACAGTTAATACTTAAATTAAAGTAGCTCGCTGCACAGCAGACGCGAATCAGGCTGCAGTTAGGACGACGGTGGCACTACTGGCACTATTTTACCATGAACGGCGTCTGCACGTTGTCCTCAATACGTTTTAAGTGTACATCTTGTTCAAAAGCGTTCTGTATAGTTATGAGAGAATTATGTTGGAGCCAAGTGAATTCCAACATGGGCAAATTGTTGGTGCTCGTTTCGTGGGAGCTCCCGCAACAAGATAGCCGAAGTGTTTGAAGAGGCACCGTACCGAAGATTGTGTATCGTTCGCAGGGAAAACGTAACATCATTCGCTACATCACAAAGCAAACGAAAGCGTATGTTGAGAGCTCGTGGCCAACATCATTTAGAAGGAGTGCGACACAAAATTGAAGAGGGTGAAACGCTGTTGGCCATTATTTTGAAAGACTTACTCAACATATGTATGCCATATACTATGCCCTACAGTACAGAGATTTGGAGAGTGTTTTTGTGATATGTTACAATACAGCATCACCGGTCAATTGCGGTCTGACTGTGTTGGTGAGGCAGTAAATTTGTCCACAGGGCAGTGACTGTGTCACTGCAAATTCACTTTGGAGGTGTGGCAGTGGGACTTGTAGTCCTGTACCACTCTCTGACGGTGACAGTACTACATGAGTCAGGCAGAAAAAATTAGCCTAACGTGGGCAGGTATGGTTGGAAAGTATTGGACGTAGAATGGGGGCTAGTCCCGCCATAGGATGCGTCCGTGGTGGGTGTGCCAGGCCTATCGTTAGCCATGGTCGGAATCCGATTCTCGATGCCAGAGGCGTGGAAGTGTGGTCCCAACGTGGCGTAACCCATGGACAGTGTCCCTCAAGGCTTCCACTTTCTCATAGAGCCAACGCGCGTTGTTGCGTATGGTCGTCTTTAGGGGGACGATATCCGCTTCCTCGTGGACATTGAGAATTCTCGTGAGTGGCGGGGCGTGCAGGCTCCACCTGGGCACCTTGTTCTGCAGGAGCTGCAAGGTCCGCATCTTGGTGACACAAATCCAGGCCCATGCAGCAGATCCATACGCGAGTGCAGGTGGTATAACTGTTCGGTACATGCGGAGCATGGTATGCAGGTTTTATTTCCCTACTGCGGAAGAGTGGGTACAAAGCCCTCTTTAGCTTTTGCCGGTTGTCGGGAACCAGGGCACCTGCACACCTGCAATCGAAATATTGCGGCGGAGGACTGGGCGCAGTTTCGTGAAGTAGACTGCCGTAGCTTTGGCGGCATTGAGAGCTATTTTGTTTGTCCGGCACCAGGTGATGGTGGCATCCACCTGTTGCTGGAGGCGGGGGAGGACGGAGGACGGCGTCAGTAATGTGGCCAGTGGTGTATAGTGCTGTGTCGTCAGCGTATTGTGCAAGGTGGCACTCGGGAATGACCGGCACATCATTTACATAGATATTAAAAAGGATGGGAGATAGCACCGATCCTTGTGGAGTGCCTGCCGACAATTGGCGAATGCTAGAACGCATTCCCCGTTGAGCCACTAGGAAAGTCCTAGCACGGAGGAAGTCATCCACGATCTTGACATAAATATCCGGTATAGGGGGCAGCAACTTGTGTACGAGGTTGTCTTTCCAGATCTGGTCGTAGGCGTTTTGCAAGTGCAGAAAAACGGCAGCTGTCGACTTGGCAGTGTTGTAGCCTTTGCTGATTTATTCAGTGATCCGTAGGACCTGAAGTTCGGCAGAGAGGTGCGAAGTGAATCCAAACTGTTCAGGACGGATCGTCCCAACTGCGGCCTGAGGTTGGCAAAGTCGGTGAAGGATCACAGATTCAAGGACCTTCGCCATAGTATTTAGGAGATTGATGGGCCTGTTGTTGGTGGGTACCGTAGGGTCCTTGAACCTTTTGGGGATCACAATCAGCTTGGCTTGTTTCCACTGAGGGGGTGGGAAAAGGCCAGACGTGAGACAACAGTTTGAAATCTTGGGGAACAAGAGGAGTGGTGTGCGGGGAAGGTGGCAAAGATGTTCATTTAAAATTCCGTCCAATCCAGGGGCCGACCGGCCACGTTTCCGTCGAACAATGCGCTGAATTTCTGCCATGGACGTAAGAAGGGGAGCAGACTGGGGTGGGTGGTTGCGGAAAGCAGCAACAGCTGTGAGGACTTCATGTTCTTCCTGCAGTTCGTTCGGAGAAAGGTCCTGGAGAAGAGGGCGGTTTTGTGCCTCGAACGCATCTTCCAGCGTTTCCACAAGGGCTTTGTATCATACGACAAGCCCGCTGCCGTGCGAATAGGATGGGCAGTCGCTGGCATAGAACGCTCCAGGGTGCGAATGAGAGCCCAGTCAGATTTTTGGTGGAGTAGGAAAGCGGACATCCTTTCTTCCTATTGTTCAGACCTCCAGTCAGCGAGCCAGTGCATGAATTCGCGCTGGGGCGTCTCATTTGGTGTTTGTCCTGAGGGTCACGAAACTGTTTCGTCCAGGGGTGTTACATTCCGAGGTGCAGTGGAGGTGGAGAGTTTCACTGCTTTCTGTATTTTGGCGGTAAGGTAATCCACAACACGGACTAGATTGGCCGGTGTTGTCAAATCAAGGTCATATCGAGTGGTGTTATTAAGTACTCTGGCAAACTTGTCCCAATTGGTGAGTGTCGCAGTGGAACTAATTGACATCAAATGAAAGGGCAGCATTGGTGAGGTGCAAGAGTACTGGCTCATGGTCAGAGGCAAATTCGTGGAGAACTTCCAGTAAACACTGAGCGGTGATGTTTTTGAAGATGGCCACATCCAGAACGTCTGGCTGGCAGTTAGTATGGACTGGGATATGGGTAGGCTCTTGGGGGCCATAGACCGATAGTGCTAAAGTATCCTCCAGGTCAAGGAGGATGCGGCCTTTGGGTTCAGAGACGCGAGAATGCCAATGTGGGTGCTTGGCATTGAGATCCGCTCCAATGATGAGCCTGTCGAAGGATGACAATGTGCAGTCTACTTCCTGCAGTGGCTTGTTTGGGCTCAAATACGCTGCTACAAAGGTAATGGCACCAAGGCGTGTGGAGATGGTAACCGCTGCGGCCTCTATGTGTTCCATTGGCTGAAGAGTCTCTTGGGTATGGACAGGGGCTTTGTTGAGGAACACAGCTGTGCCTCCACCACGGTGGTCGAGGCGGTCAGACCGGTAACACACCATGTTGCGAAGGCGGAAATCGTCTGCGGGTTTGAGGTGTGTTTCTCTGACCAGTAAAACATCCACACGATGGTGATGGAGGAAGGTGTTCAACTCCGTTTTCATCCGTTTTATGCCATTGGCAATAAAAATGCTGGTTACAGGATCCCGAGGGGGCTGGTGGTGGTGTGGAGGTCTATTCGCCATTACAACAATATTTCACTAAGCCCTTACACAAAGGCGATGACCTTGGAGAGCCCATCCTGCGACAAATTTTTTGTGCAGTGTCACAAATAACAGCCTGGATGTGGGGTTTCGTGAAAACGGAGATGACTTGGAGGATTTTGCACATGTCCGCCCAAGAGGACGCATCAGTCTCCACCACTGGTGGAGAGTCCCGGGTGGTCTGCTTGCCCTACGGCTCGCAGGTGGAGGTGTAGCAGTAGGCAGAGTGGGGGTAGGGGCAGAGGGCTGAGATAGAGCCACAGATGGACTGGAGGAAGCTGCAGCTGGCTCCTATAGTTGGTGAGCAGCTGGAGCCGTCAGTGAAAATGGACAATGAGGAGGAGACCAGGCTGCAGCAGCAAAGGATATCGTGGGAGTCTGGGCAGGATGGGGCACAGGAGCCACCAAACCATCTGGTGCCTGAGTGGCTGGTACCAGTGTGGCTGCTGAGGACAGTGTACCAGGCTGACCCTGCAAAAGAGGATAGTTGGTCATGTCCATTGTGGTGGGGTAGGTCGATTTGTTCTTGGTTTCTTTTTGGGAGGACGAAAAGACTTCAGTGCCTTCTGGTAAACAGGGCACCCCCTCCAGGATGCCATGTGGTGGGGATCGTGATCGTTCCCAAACATCTGGCACAGTTAGGTTTCTCGAAAGCAGGGAGTGTGCAGTTCTCCACTAAATGTGGGCAAGCACACTTAACATATCGCAACGACAGGGAGCAGTAATACCCAGTATGTAGCAAACGTTGGCATTTACGACTGATGGCGGGCCCATTGCGGCCCTCATAAGATTCAATCCGGACTTCCGTGTACAGAAGATACTGGATTTGGTAAATCCTCTGGAAAAGGGAGACGGCGTGCCTAGGGCTGGGGATCAATGCCCTGGTCTCATAATCCCTCTTGCTATACTGGTGGACCAAAGGATCTTCGAAATCGAGTCGAAGCAGTACATCCTTGACCTCCTCTGCCGTAACCTCTGGTGGCCTTGATGATGATTTTGGTTCGGCGATTACCCGTCTGGTGGATAAAGTAAGGCATCGCCTTTGATTTTACGAAATCGAGAATGGTAAGATAGTTGCCCCTACTGTCAAGCAGGTATTTCACACGATCTTTTTGGTAAATAGCTCTCAATTGGTCGACAGTGAGCCGCTGGAGCTCAGTGTTCAATTTTGTATAATTAGTGACATTATGTACCGCAATGTGGGGTATCTTTTCTATCTTCAGAGGGCTTGACGGGATCTCTTGAGCAGGAGGGTCGGAAGGATGAGGCATTTCCTCATCCACAGGACCATCCGGTGCGGCGTCCCCCTGCAGGGGGATATCGGAACACGATCCGCTGTCACCACAGCCCGCATGGGAGGAGGAACGTCTGGAGCGACGGCCAGAGGACTTTCCGACTGGATCAGAGTGTCCAGAAGACTCGCCACGGTGGCGGGACGGCGTAGAAATAGGTGCGGGTGCAGCTGGGTGGTGGTCAGACATAGCCGATTTGTTCGCCGCCTACGAGAAAGATCAATTACTAGGCGGTCAGGTGAATCCTCGGACGACGAAGCCGACGACGACACGGATGAACGGACCCTGACACGGGACTGTGTACAGTATTCCTGATGATCGGTTTCAGTGCCGGTGGTATCCACTGGCGATTTTTGGTGGTTGGCGCGACTCATGCAATCCTTCGCCCGTTGCGAGGTGGGCGGCGTATAATGCGCGACGGGAGGCCGAATTGGGCGGCGTTCGCGACTCGGTTCTCCTCGAAGAGCGGTGGTGGAAGAGTCGGAGGGTCACGAGGGCTCCTCCGCAAACTTCTCCACAGTGGACACGGTTCCGCCTGACATGGCCAGGGGCCCGACACGACAAGACTACGCACACCAAAAACTTCCCAGCTATCCTGCGGTAATAAGTACTAAGATACCAACGCCGAAATAGCAGGTATACCAACGCTGTTACGAGGTGCAAAAACTATAACGATACGACGCACTCGTATTAGAAAACACTTCCAGGGATCGAACCTGAATCACGAGAAGTTTCGCTCCTGCAAATTATAAGACATCTGTTCTCAAATATCTAAAAATAGTCTGCGAGTTTTAAAATATTATGTAACGCCTCCCAACTTTTCTGCATTGTACGTAACAGGAAACTTACCTCGTCTTGTCGAGGCAACTCCGTGTTCGGCAACATGCTAATGTCGCTGAAACTGCGTGATCAGCGACATGCTAAAATGTTTCAAAAGGAAGACTGCGGTCCGTGCAGAGTGCAATTCGTGGACTAATTTCAACAACTACTGCCATATTTCTTATACGTAGAAACTGAATAATTAGGAAAGTTTGTTAAAGTAACAAAATGAAAGAAACAAATAAGGTATATAGTCTATTACATTTGCAATATATTATTTAAACACTGAGAAACTTTACATAGGCTTTTAATTATTCCACAATGTCTATACTCAATATACACGATTATTCCACAATGTCTTATACTGAATAAAAACGATTGTGGACACAACAAAGACGGGAATATTATTCTCAATGTATGCATTCACAAATATGGGAAAATTCTTGCAGTGCAGAAGCAACCAACAACTGCGTGCAGTGAAACGGTGAATTGCCAAAAATCGTCAGTTAATACGAAAGACTCTTCCGCCGCTACTAGCACGATAACGGCATGCTGCGACCTTTCATGTCGCTCGGCTTCTTTCCACCGCGCGCTACGTTCGACCACTTCCGACTCTCCACAAAAACTGTTCACTCGCTACTACACGCGATGATATTATCTCAGACTCAAAGTTTGTGTATGCACACACACCAGAATCATGGACGTCGAACTTTCAGACTACCCCTAGAAAGATTACTACAGAACTGAACGTCGCATTCGGGAACCCTGTCAGCACCAAAGCATCACGAAGAGAACTCCATAAACTGGAATAAAGCTGGAGTTTCAAAACCACACATCGGTGATGCAAATGCCCGTAACAGGAAAATGTGCTGCCGAAGCTGTAAACCCTGGACAATGGAGCAATGGAACAATGTCATGTGTTGCGTCACATTATTTACAGCTTCTGAGCATTCGGGAACCCTGTCAGCACCAAAGCAACACGAAGAGAACTCCATAAACTGGAATAAAGCTGGAGTTTCAAAACCACACATCGGTGATGCAAATGCCCGTAACAGGAAAATGTGCTGCCGAAGCTGTAAACCCTGGACAATGGAGCAATGGAACAATGTCATGTGTTGCGTCACATTATTTACAGCTTCTGAGCGAGTTTACTTCCCAAGAATGAAACAGGATGGTAGTTCGGTGATTTGGGCTGCCATATTGTGTAGCTCCAAGGGTCCCACGGTAACTCTAAAAGCTCGCGTTACTGCCGAGGATTACGCCATCATCTGGGCGGGTAAGTTCCATCCCATGTTACAATCTCTGTTCCGCAATGGTGATGCTATGTCCAAAGTCGACACAGCCAGCATCGTCCACAGTCACCAGATCTCAATGGCATTCAATCTTGAGGTCCATTTTGAAGAGAATCACCGTTACATGGACTTGCCACTATTTTCCATCAAGTACGCTGTAAGGTTCCCTTGAAAACCGCATAGAACCGGTATTTATCCACTCAAAGAACACTTCAAGTTTTGAATGCCAACGGTTTTCCTACACCTTGTTAGTCATGGTAATGTGTTTTGTGTCTGATGTTCCTTTATTTTTGTGGACCACATGTACGTGGGGCACTGTCGAATATCGTTGACGCCTCCCCCGAAACCTGCTCTTGGAAATTTCATTGTAGGTTTATACGAGGTACCTAAAGCCTGTGGCAAGCATCTGGCACTTCACATTTTACATTGTCCCTCGATTAAAACGACTCCACAACTGTTTGTATTGCCTTAGTCCGCCGACATTAAGGTTCTAACACTCGAAATGTTAGTTGAAAAAATATTTCAGCTTTTGTATTTTCGTCATCGAGGTTTCGGTGAAGAGAAAATAACTCAGGACGCTACAAGTGACTTTTAAGCTGGACATTTCTATCCTAATTATTGTCTGAATCCATCATAAGCAACAGTTATGGCAGAGTGATGGTGTGGTAACTATGTAGCGGGCTGTTCAAAATTGGCTCTGAGCACTATGGGACTTAACTGCTGAGGTCATCAGTCCCCTAGAACTCAGAACTACTTAAACCTAACTAACCTAAGGAGATCACACACATCCATGCCCGAGGCAGGATTCTAGCCTGCGACCGTAGCGGTCAAGCGGTTCCAGACTGAAGCGCCTAGAACCGCTCGGCCACACTGGCCGGCGTGTAGCGTGCTGTGCTGTATGGAACCAGAGAGATGTAGATCTTAGCATCTTAGAATTAAAAAAATTAAAAATGTGCAGCAGGAGTCTCAGAAAAAATAAAATTAGAAATATCACTGTTATCATTGTCACTGTGTTTATCCATACTACTGTCCTACAATTCTTATTTATTTAATCGTATCAGAAGCATCGTACATAAAATCAGAATCATTAACACGTACATATCAAGAATATAACAAATACAAAAAGAGTATAAAAGATTACGGGTTTATAAGCAGGGTAGAGTAGCTTTTTGATTTTATGAAGTCTTGGACCAAAACCTGGCCACGTCCAGCGCTTCCGGGGTGGCACTGATCAAACTCTTCATGGTGAAGGTGCTTGGGCGCAGCACACACTGCGTGAAGCGGGTGGTGATTTGAGTGTGTTCACAGTCACACAGGGCCGGTTCATTTGAGACGGCCCATTTGCCCATATTCTCTTTGGATCATGTGACATTAGAGTGCAGCCTATTAAGAGGTTTCCATGTCGTCCATTCTTCCATATGGCCGGGAGGGAGTTCTTCGTTTGGGACTAACCGTTACCCAAAGCGCGCGTTTTCTTCTCACCACATTGCCAGTCTCACTTGCTGCGGTGTCCCGAAGTTGTTTACTGCTGTGTGCAGGAAGCTTATTGTAGATTTTAGTCGACGGCGGGCTGGCTTGTGTTTGTACAGCGGGTGGGCAGGTAAGGTCAACGCCTTTGTCTTTTCCTTCCTGGCCGCTACTTACCTTCTTATATCTGGTGGAGCCACGCCTGCCAGGCAGTAGAATTTATCAGTCGGGGTTGGTCTGACAGCCTGTGATGATGCGGCAGGATTCATTAAGCGGTATGTCCACTTGATTGGCGTGGCTAGAATTGTACCACACTGGTACTCCGCTGCTGAATAGCACAAAGCAAGAGCTGTGGTTCTCACTGTTCCAGGCTGTTCCCCCCAAGTAGTGCCCGTTAGTTTGAGTGCAATGTTGTTTCTCGCTGCTACTTTGTGTTTGGTGTTCATCCAGTGCTTTTTATAGGTGAGTGCTCTATCCAAGGTGACGCCTAATTATTTTGGTATTTCGGAATGTTCCAGGGGCTCTCCTTCCCAGTTACGTTGTAGTCATCTTGCAGATTGTCTGTTCTTTAGGTGGAAGGCGCAGGTTTGGGTTTTCCCTGCCCTACAATGTACAGGGTCAATTAATTTAAACTTGAAGTAGGCTGCTTTTAAGCCCTAAATACACTAACGACCAAAATATTACAAGTTTCATCTTAATAGTGCGTTCGTCTACCTTGGTAATGCATGTATGCGACAAGTGCTTCGTATTTTCCGAAGGTATTTCGCACTAGATTTACGCGTCACATGGCGTTTCAGATATGTCCCAGCGTTATCGGATAAGGCGAATTTGACAGCCGAGTCGTCAAAATGTGTTCGTTATCAGACTCCTCAAATCACTGGAGAACGATTGTGGACCTGAGACACGGACAGGTATCGTACTGAAAGATACAGTTGCCGCCGGGGAAGACGTCAGCCATGACGTAATGAAGAAGACGTATTCCACAGCTGTCGCGGAATCTTCAATGACTGCCACACATCCAAATAAGCCCAGACGAATGTCCCAACAGCATAGCACTGTCCCATTGCCCTGCTTCCTGGGTGCGGTGCATATTAAGAGCAGTCGTCCGCATGGTACAAAACAAATTCGAAACGTTATGGAAGATTATCGACTGCACGTTGATGTATCAACCTGAATGTACAATAATCAATCTGTCTCTGTCAATCTGAAACATGGATAGTGACCTTCGTCAAGCCACTCACATAACTCGAATTCTTGGCAGTGAAATATGAGATACTCGGATGACAAAAGCTATGACCATGGCAGCGAGTGTCTGTTTGTCATAGGGTAATCTTACTTTAGGGCGGCAAATATAGCCTCAAGACTCTTAATAGTTTTGTTGAAATACTGGTCCTTGGTTATGAAAGAATTCTTACTTTAAGTATTTTGAAGAAAGCTTTTACGAAATGCAGCAGTGGTAATTGTAGGAAAAGAAGTATACGAACCTTCGTGGCAGACTAAAACTGTGTGCCGGACCGGAGACTCGAACTCGGCACACAGTTTTAATCTGCCAGGAAGTTTCGTATTAGCGCATACTCCGCTGCAAAGTGAAAATCTCATTCTGGAAAGGACTATCCATTTTAATGCCAATGCCTGACGCATACCTTTTCCCAGGTTACATTTTTTGTCTTCCATTTCCTGCTTATTTGCAAAGGAGAAACGTAAAGGAAGCCAGTGTAAAGAGTAGCATGTAGTCCCAGCATTATTTAAGTGACAGCCCCTATAATCTCACAAGTCGTATAAAATATAACATACAAATTAATCACGTTGAAAGACCGTTTAGGAGCTCATGCACCGAATTTTCGAAATATTATCGTTTAGTTAAACCTTTTCCATTCTGACGTCGAAGATATACAGCACTAATGTGCATTAAGTATGAAGAGCTTATAGATTTGAAAATCACAAAGAATTTTCTCAACAGTTGCAACAATTTAGTTTCGATGGGGTACCGGTACACTATAAAAGATGAATAATGAGATATTGAATCGAATCTCGACTTATTAAAAGGGCTTAATTCCAGTTTCAATTTTTTTAGTGAACTATGTTCTCGGAATCTTGACACATAAATACCTACGTTAGGGTTAAAAGGACTTTATTCCTACGAATCCTTGACCAAGGCTCCTGTCTTTTCATGTAGTGTCAGCGAGACATAAGTCTAGGAAGTCAATCTTTTTAACACTGCAATCTGTGTGTGTGTGTGTGTGTGTGTCTGTGTGTGTGCGAACAGAATTAAAACGATTACACATAGATATAACAGACTAATTTTTGACCACAAGACAGCAGAGAAGAAGCTGCCGCTCTCTTGTTTTATTATTCATGATTACTTTGTAAGTTTAAGACGGTTAACTTAGGTGAGATTGGTAATGAAACAACAAAACAATTTATAAATGGAAAGACTGTGATGAAAGACGCCTTATTTGCAAGAAACATAAATAAACCAGCTCTTATAAAAGGACAACAAGAAGAAAATGTGAAAATGATCGAATCATATGACACATTGAATGTAAATGCCTCGTGGCCACAATAGTATAAGAAAACAACACTGAAAATGGAAACATTGAAAGTTGTATTCCCAGATCTGAACAAGTTACATTTAAGCCTTGTGACCAAGTGGAATTTTTAAGATTCTCCAAAACTGAATGTGTGGTGACGTCACCTTACGCACGCAGCCCTGTACGTCAAACATTTAAGCTTTTATGGCTTAGTAGTGTGAATGGCGTAGCTTTCACCAACATCTTTGTATATCCAGACGGCAGGTCCCCGTCAAAACCAAGAAAGTAGAGGAGATTCAGCAAGTACTCTCATATATTCCCCATGGGGAAAACAAAAGATTTGCTCCCAGGCGGCTGTTAACTGGAAGAAAATGGATCAGATGATGTGCGTCAACAAGTTTGAAAGATTACTGTTGAATCAGTGTTTGTAAAATAACTAAGTTAGTGCCAGTCTTAAAAACTACAGTTTATGTTTTGTTTATTATGTGTTTGGATGTTCTAAAAGTACTAAATAATATTACTTCTTGGTCATTGTCAGATACCTGCAAAAATGTAAGAGATAAACTATTTCACATGAATTTATAAGGAAGATATATGAAGCCAAAATTGTGTTAAAAAGTAATGATTTCAGATGAAACAAATATGATTTTAGTTGAGAATAACTACATCAAAAACAATATGAAATACTATTTCTGGAACATTTTTACAGGAGAAATGTTAAATGGACTGATATTCACGCACTAACCACCTTAAAATACAAAATGTTTATTTGGCACCACAAATGGTTGTCAAGACACAGTCATTAAAACAATAAGTGACTGTAGCTTGATGACCGTTTATGGTGTCAAATAAACATTTTAAATTTCATTCAATAGCACACCTTTACGACAGTTATGTCGAAATACAAAACTTTAAAATATGTCTAAATGGCTTCTGAAGCGAAAAGTGTTGCAATAAACATGTCCAAGAACGATAGTAGCAGCAGTTGCAGTAATCTGAACGGAATCACACAACTGAACCAGATGGAAAAGGACTTAGTTTTCTCAAAAGTAGAGTCAATGGATTTACGGTCTTTACATGGGTGCAGTAAGTATGATGAGGAAATGGTCGAAATAGAAAACCGTGAAAACAACGGGAATCGGTTCTTCTGTAGGAAATTGTATAGAATGTTTAGAAGAAAAATAAGACAGTTTAGTATAAGTTGAAGATGGTATACTGTAAAACTGATGTCAATCACTGAACACGTAACTTTGCAGTGCAGTTCTGTAGTTCAGATAGATTAAATCTGACGAATTGCAGTCGCCCACTAAGAGTCTAGCATAAGCTTAAACAGTGTATAGATTCTGCATCTAAACGTTTTCTTGAATGAGTTTCCGAGTGTCAAAATATGCAACATAAATGATGTTTTGATTGCATTGACTTAAAGCTTAATTTTTTTACGCCGTCAGGGGTCCGTATACTTTTGTATTAGACGTAAATTACAACTTGATACCTCTAATAATTCCTGAGAAAAAGGTATTTTAACAGTTGGAGAGAGAGACGGATAGCAAAATGGTCGTATAAGAGTTCCGTTTTTACCGACTGAAATACGGTAGCCTTAAAAAGGAATCATACTCGTGCGTTATTTCTGGTACAAGTTATTTGCATTAGCGATGGTATTATTTAGATACGAATCCCGCCTGTGGTCTCAGGTACCCTTGGCGGATTTACATTGGCACAAAACTGTATCATTTGAGAAAGGTAGACTATTTATTGCCCGAATGAATAGCTCCTTTGTTCTTTTGCGTTTCCAAAGTAGCAAATGAAAATTCAGCTCTGTTGTTACGTAAGGTGCCTTATGCGTTGACGATTTTCTTTGCAGTAGCATATACCACACCTTTCTGATTTCTGCCACTCCACTGCCATGTACGTGAAAGTTTAGTCTGCACCAGAAGGCATCAGATGAAAATTACATCTGCACTGCAAAGCACTCTGTATTACCTACGCTACCAATTTCGCAGATAGAGATTAAAGAGCTACTTTTGCTTTTGGAATCGTTCTATTGTGGGCGGATTCGCCGCAGATTGAACTTCGTCAGTGGGCCTACGTCTCTCGACGCCTACGCCACGCCAGTTGGCAGTACACCTACATATCTGGAGCAGCGCCGCCGCTGCTGACGTCACGAGGTGCCTCGCTTCGCCAGCCCGCTACTGACGTCAGCGTCTCGCCCAGAGCGCATGCGCGGTTCGGCGCCGGGGTTGGACGCTCTCCGCTAACTTCTCCCCGCCATTCCCCCGCCTCGACGAATTTCTGCCAGTGCAGCACAAGAGCAGCGGTATTGTCACCTACAGGGCACTTTAATTACTGCGGTAGCTCAGAACTCTTCTCTTTAGCGCAGTACTGGAATCAATAGCGTGTTATTAACTCACATGTAAAGATGAATTTTAATTAATCACTACCTTTTGAGTACTTTTTAATATTTCGTTCCTTACTGGCCAACGTTTCAACAATATTTATAATCCAGTACAGTTCAAGTTTTAAACCGTTTATGCACTGAATCTTACCTTTTAAGTTTGATATTCATCATTCTGCATCAAGATTTAACCAAAATTTACAACACTTTCCGTGTTAACTAAAACTGTTATTCGACTATTTTGTGTCTACCCACAAAAGTTAGTTTTTACGCAGTTTCCTATGTTATCCCTCTCTGTTGCTCTATCCTCTTCTACGTTTTCATTTATTTCATGTTTATTTTTGTGATCTTCTTCCGTCAGCTCTGTAATGACGCTAACGCCTGCAATTATTCACCCGCTGCTACCGCAACTGCTACTGCAATTATTGTGCGACGGTCGCAAGTTCGAATCCTGCCTCGGGCGTGGATGTGTGTGATGTCCTTAGGTTAGTTACGTTTAACTAGTTCTAAGTTTAGGGGAATGAAGACATGAGATGTAACGTCCCATAATGCTTAGAGTCACAATCGTTGGCGAATATTGCGGCCACCTGAAGAGAGATTTCCTTCTTCAAAATAATTCAAATGGCTCTGAGCACTACGGGACTTTTCTAAAGTCATCAGTCCCCTAGAACTTAGAACTACAGAAAACCTAACTAACCTAAGGACACCACACACATCCATGCCCGAGGCAGGATTCAAACCTGCAATCTTAGCGGTCGCTCGGTTCCAGACTGTACCGCTCGACCACTCCGGTCTGCTCATTACATTAGGCTTTATTTTATATTTGATCTTGGTTTCATCGACAATGCAGAAAGGACAGTTGAGTAGTACGTTATCTCACCTCGCTCCATATTAAGTCGAAGGAAAAGCACAATCTTTACTCTTTGAAGTGTCTGACTTAATACACTTTACTTCCTGCACTATGTTGACCTCGCTCTCGGTTCCAGCAGCACAAGTGGCTTTGGTTTATACGTTGACGTTTAGCTGTGTTTCCTTGTTTTTGTCCTATACATGGTATCCCATTTATCTTGACAACAGTAAATAGCTGTTTGTCCAGATGCAAATTATGAAATGTTTAAAGAAAATGTTGTTTAATCTTCAAGGGGATATCAATCAGCATGATTGCTTTCGTAGTAGCTTTGTTTTTTTACAAAGATATGAACAGCGGTATGTCACCCTGTATTTCGTATTCTGTAATTTATTTCCTCTCCATAAGAACTATTCAAAAATGTATCACAGTGTACCATTCACTGAAACACAACGTTATTAATTACGTAACACAACACTGACGTTGACTCTCCTAGCGCTTAGTGCACGTACTCGGGCTAATGGAACACATCCACGTGTTGACGTTGACAGAGGACAAATGTAAACATAAGAAGAATGCTCACCCGTTATTCTATCAACCATCGTCAGTTGAAGAGTTGTGTGAGTAGAATGTACACCAACGAAGAGAAGGTAGAAATGCTACTCATCTTTGGGGGATGTAAGTTAGCAGAACAGTAATTGCAATACTGTTTTCTTTAATACAGTAGTTTAGTCCTTTTAAATACTGTTGTGTAGAGTAGGCATGCAGTAAAGGCTGTCCTTCATAGAAAACTGCATCTACATAACTTTTCTATTATTATTGTTGTTGTTGAAAGTAGGTGAAATTCTAAGCAGGCAACGGGGCTGTACAGAGAGCGATATTCTGACAAAAACCCGACGGATGTTTTCTTGTCTTGCTGCGACTCTTAAGGAAACGGGAAGTTTCAACCAACGACAACGCAGTCGTCGTAGTACTAGCTGCTGAAGTCACTGTTCTCACTTCCGTTGCTATGAATCCACAAGTCAGCACAGGGCAGCTTCAACACAATATTGACATTCCTAAAACCAGTGTATATATTCATATAAGTCACCGGTTCCATCCTTTTCATGTACACCTCCATCAAGAATTGCATGCGAATGATTTCCAGAATCCTGTACAGTTCTGTCAATAGGCACAGCAGCAAATCCTCGCCAACCCGAACTTCTTGTCCAATGTTCTATTTATTGTTGAATGTTACTTCTAAACCTGCACTCGCCTTGTGTAAGAATTTATAATAAACAATAGACCTTTCGCTAATTTTATTTTTCGTCACATACGTATCTAATCTGATCACAAAATTACACCACCCTCTTTAAGTCTGTAGGGCCGTAATTTAGCGTTAGTAAAAACCCTTGCGTAGCAAGTGATAGCGTAAAATCATCTTTGGGCATCTACATACCGATACAAGTTAATTACCTAAAGACGTAGGTAGTGGGGCAGTAAAAGATCAGTAGATTACCACATCTTCGGCTTGTATCTTCGCCTAGAAGATTCCATATTCGTGTGTGAACCGGTCGCATATCTTAATAATCGCGTCACGTGCCCACAACGTGAACAGGAGGCATTCATTATCGAGATAGGCACTGGTTATAATGTTTCAGCCCATCAGCGTACCTTACACCCACTTCCTGCCAAAACTACCTGGACACATATTAGTCGATATTGCTACAGGGGTGTCTAACCTGTAATTTTATGATGGCTTGAATTGTGCTGAGGAACTAGCAATAAGGTGTCTGATTATCTGTGGAAGAATGACAGCCAATTCTCTCCCAAGACCCGAAGCAAGCACGTGTTGCTCTGTTCAACACTGTCGTGTGGACTAAAGTCGAGGTTCTAATTCATCCCAAAGAAGCTCTACTTGGTTTCCGCTGGGACTCTCGCAGGCCCGTCCGTTTTAAGAATGTTATTGACCCCGAGACTTTGCTGCTTTATAACAGCGTGAATTGCCTTGCTGATAGAAACATTCATTGTCACCGAACTGATGGTCTACTGTGCGAAGTACACAGTGCTGTATAAAGTGTTCATATCATTCCGGACTTTTCTTGAAGGTGATAATGGGAGCACACTTGTAACCTCCCAACAGATAAATTCCGTCATCTCTCAATAAAAAAGTGACTAACCTCCCACTAAACTGTGACTCATATATAACCTTTCAAAACAAATCTCGTAGTATATCCTTTCAATAATTAACTGAATGTGAATCTAAACTGGTAAATCTGGACGCCAGCAGTGCTGCGTCAGGATCCTGAAAAATCATTCTGAATAAACTGAAAATTCTTACCTCAATGATGTCTCCGGATAACGCATATATATCTGTTCCTGTAAGAAATTTTCCTGGCACAGCCCAGTGCAATGCTGTCCACTAGATTTTGTTATGTATGAAGAACAACTGATTTTCTTTACGATAATCGGCATTACTATGGATAGGAGAAATTAGCAAAAACTTTAAATTCCGATGAATGACTGTCAAAAGTTATCTTTATAAGAAAGATTATAATTAAAAAATTATTGAAAATTATTTACGTGTGACTTTGATATAACAACAGTACAAAACGGGTTGTTGCAAATTACATATGCGCGTGGCAATAAATAATAATAGTTTTTGCTTTTACCTTACATTACATCGCTCAGGCACCGTCATCGTTCTCCACGACCGGCCTTGGTAATTTCAAACAGGACACAAGTGTTGTCTGTCAGCTATACAAGTAGACAACTGCTCTCTAAGAGCTGCTCTCTGGTCTGCGATACTATTGTAGCTTAAATATCGTAGGCAGCGCGTGAGAAATCCATCGAAGTTACATCTGCTCGAGTTGGCTAGCAACAAATTCCTTAGTCATGGAACTCTTACAGACTGTAAGCCTGAAAGTCACCTCCTTACCGTAACAGCTCCTTCTCCGTACTTGACTTTTGACACTACACGTGACGGCAGGTGACTTTCTCCATGATTTCGCCACCCTCCTACACTGCTATTGGATTTCCACATGGTACAACTTGATGTATCACTTCAAATCGTATTGTCTAGTAGCACTGTACACCACTTTAAGCGTCTAAGCATTGACTTCAGAATTGTGTGGGTTGTGAGCAGCTGCTCGACCACTGTACCCAATTATTTTAAACTCCCTACGTATACTCATTGTGGTAGCTGGAAAGAAAGTAGGACTTAGCAGCTCACGAGTGATTCCTTCCGCCTATTTTAAGTGATTTCCAACAGTCACTCTCCGTCATGCTCGACGATCCATGCCCGTCAGTAAATGAGGTGTGTCTTGTCGTGGCTTAGCCGTAGTTCTTCCTTCACGTCTCCGACAGTCGACTTCGGCAGTTCCACAAGGATCGAAATGTCCCTTTTACACAGCAGATCTCCAAAGGGTAATCAACATTCAAACTGACTGAGCTCTCCTGACCGACCTATTCTGTGCAACATTCTCCGCCTCCTTTTATAATGGCGGGTCCGCCTTCGGTGACATCTAGCGTTCAAATCTACCTTCCATAGGTCTGACCGGATACCTTCGATACTGTAGTGTAGACCTTAATATCTCAGGAAATGCATGAGAAACGTTGTAACGGTGAACTGGGCTGCTATCTCCGCAGCTTATGAATTACCTTTTACTGTTGATGAACATTGAACGGTAATGGAAACTTTAATATCTCTACATCTTACAACAGTGTCTGTGTGTATTATATCAGTGTATGTTTGTAGATATGCTCAACATCTGTTTCTATACTACCGGATCCGTTTCACCCGAATTTGGTACATTTACTACTCACTTTATTTGTTCATGAGACCCAGAAAATATTATAAGCTACCACGTAGATGCCATTTCCCTTGACTTCCGGAAGGCGTTCGATACAGTTCAGCATTGTCACCTGATAAACGAAGTAAGAGCCTACGGAATATCAGACCAGTTGCGTGGCTGGATTGAAGAGTTTTTAGCAAACAGAACAAAGCATCTTGCTCTCAATGGAGAGACGTCTACAGACGTTAAAGCAACCTCTGGCGTGCACAGGGGAGTGTTATGGGACCATTGAATTTCATAATATATATAAATGACCTAGTAGATAGTGTCGGAAGTTCTATGCGGCTTTTTGCGGATGATGCTGTAGTATACAGAGAAGTTGCAGCATTAGAAAATTGCAGCGAAATGCAGGAAGATCTGCAGTGTAGGCACTTGGTGTAGGGAGTGGCAACTGACCTTTAATACAGACAAATGTAATGTATTACGAATACATAGAAGGAAGGATCCTTTATTGTATGATTATATGATAGCAGAACAAACACTGGTATCAATTACTTCTGTGAAATATCTGGGAGTAAGCGTATGGAACGATTTGAAGTGGAATGATCATATAAAATTAATTGTTGGTAAGGCGGCTTTGAGATTGAGATTCATTGGGAGAGTCCTTAGAAAATGTAGTCCATCAAGAAAGGAGGTGGCTACAAGACACTCGTTCGACCTATACTTGAGTATTGCTCATCAGTGTTGGATCCGAACCAGATAGGGTTGACGGAGGAGATGGAGAAGATCCAAAGAAAAGCGGCGCGTTTCGTCACAGGGTTATTTGGTAAGTGTGATAGCGTTATGGAGATATTTATCAAACTCAAGTGGCAGACTCTGCAAGAGAGGCGCTCTGCACAGCGGTGTAGCTCGCTGTCCAGGTTTCGAGAGGGTGCGTTTCTGGATGAGGTGTCGAATATATTGCTTCCCCCTACTTATACCTCCCGAGGAGATCACGAATGTAAAATTAGAGAGGTTCGAGCGCGCACGAAGGCTTTCCGGCAGTCGTTCTTCCCGCGAACCATACGCGACTGGAATAGGAAAGGGAGGTAATGACAGTGGCACATAAAGTGTCCTCCGCCACACGCCGTTGACTGGCTTGCGGAGTATAAATGTTGATATAGACATCAAGAAAGAAGTAATGTAGGGGTAAGAACCACCCACCTTGCAACGGGGTGGGGTTAGGAATGAAAAAGAAGCATGACGCACCGCCAGATTTTATTTATCCAGTATTTGATAATCAAAGGAATTAGAGACTTGCAACAAATATTACACATAATTTCAAAGCTGAAAGCATTCAACAACCTAGATTCCACATTTTTTTTTAATTTAAGACACCCGGTTTCCACAGAGTTTGCTGTCACCTTCAGGTCTTATAAACCTATAGATGAAAGGAAAGTCTGTCGAAACCAATTGGCTTAAGTGAAGAAGTATTTTATGCGTCCTAGGCTGTTGAATACTTTTAGCAGGTAAAATAGATCGCGCCTTCAGTACTCCCAAAATGAGAAAATTCAAACATAACTTCGAAGCTTTAAGAAACATTTTCTCGCTGATACCCCAATCAAAATGACGAAATTTACCGCTTACTATATTTTCGCTATTAATGCAGTAAAATTGCTGCATCAGGCATGACGTTTTAATATATTACTTTTTTACTATTAACTCTACTCGCAACGTGTATTGTACAGAGTATCCATACATGCCCATAAATGCGACTGCAAAATTATAATACTGCACAACACATAGATAAGGAGATATATCATGAACAGTGAGTGAGAATCAGTGGTATTAGACGTTTTAATTTAGTACTTCTTTGCTACAAACTCCAATTGCAACACATTTTGCAGACAGAATCCACATATACTACCAAATGTAAGTGCTAAAATATAACAAACTGCGACTTACAGTTAGGGTAACATGACGTCATAAACACGGTAATGCAAGAAAAACTACGGAGCGCCAATTACCCAGGCTGCACACGTGTAGTGTTTGATAACGGGAGCACTTAGCCGCTGCAGCGAAATTTAATCATAATTTCAAATAATTTCTAAATTTTGTCTCGCTTACTTCTTAACGTCCAGTATTTCACAGCTTATATCATCTGTAAAGAAACCAGAATTCAGACGCCGTTTTATAAAGGAGAGTTCGAGTCTTTAACGAATCGGCAGCTTACTGGTTATTTAGTATCTGAAAAGTACTGTGGGTTAGAACTGAACTGGAATGAAAAATGGTGACACTGAAGCATAACTCAGGGGTATATGGAGTATTTTGAACCAGAATTATTAGATACATCACTTGCTGTTTGTTGCTTGGATGATTTGGGTAAGGGGACCAAACAGCGAAGACATCGGTACCATAGGATTAGGGAACGATAAAGAAAAAAGTAGGCGCTGCCATTTAAAAATAACAACCCTAACATTTGCCTGGAGTGATTAAGGAAATCACAGAGAACCTAAATCAGAATGACCAGACGCAGTTTTGAACCGTCATCCTCCAGAATGCGGATCCAGTGTGCTAACCACTGTGCCACCTCGGTCGGTCATGTGAATGGGAAGGGTTGATGTAAAAATGTTTGGAAAAAAATATTGGTGCTTCCTGTATTTAGTTAACTTTGAATACTTTCAAAACTATGAAGTGCAGTTTGTCTCTTATTTGTACTGTTCATTGTGCAACGGGGTCACGAGACTGAACACTGCCACGAGTCAATGATTTTGTCAACGTATTTCGAGACCTAACATGTAGCTACATGGCTGTATAACACAGTGGAGTGGTATTGCGTAAAACAACAGAGATCAATCATACATATGTACACTATGTGATCAAAAGTGTCTGGACAGCCCCAGAACATACGTTTTTCACATTAGGTCGCGGCTATCTCATCACGCTTACGCAGTTCGTAACAGCATGACCACAGCAAATGGTTCAAATGGCTCTGAGAACCATGGGACTAAACATCTGAGGTTATCAGTCCCCTAGAGCTTCGAACTAATTACACCTAACTAACCTAAGGACATCACACACATGCATGCCCGACGCATGATTCGAACCAGCGACCGTAGCGGTCGCGCGGTTCCAGACTGTAGCGCCTAGAACCGCTCGGCCACTCCAGCCGGCTGATCACAGCAGATATCACGGAAGTAACGCATGGGCTTTCCCACAAGATAATTGCAGGCCGAACGTTGCGGCAATGTCATCACGCTTACGCAGTTCGTAACACCATGATCACACCAGATATCACGAAATGAAACAACTACAAACGTTTACTAATGTGAAAATGTTTATAAATGGTTCAAATGGCTCTGAGCACTATGGGACTTAATTTCTGAGGTCATCAGTCCCCTAGAACTTAGAACCACTTAAACCTAACTAACCTAAGGACATCACACACATCCATGCCCGAGGCAGGATTCGAACTTGCGACCGTAGCGGTCTCGCGGTTCCAGACTGTAGCGCCTAGAACCGTTCGGTCACCCCGGCCGGCGAAATTGTTCATCGTCATATGTACAGTGTTAGATAAACCAACATGATGCAAAAATGCTATGCGCGAAGAAAGTAAGGTAAAGTACAGGAGAATTTTGGAAGCGAAATTCGGTACGCCACCAGCGCGAAATCGTCTAATTAAGAGCGATTATCAGTCTTGCGGCAAACGTTTTACTAACAGCAGGCTGTTACCTCCTACCAGCCGCTTTTTAATTCCTCATCTGAAGCCACCCGTGGTCTATTAAAGCCTGTAATTAGGATGGAAGTGCTCCGACGTCACACAATGGTATTCACAAAAGGACAAAGAACTTCATCTGAAGAGTTTTCTGTTACCAACTTCTCTCCGTCTCGACCTGTATACGTCGCCAAGATAGAGGATGGCTGAGACCAGTAGACACAAAGATGGATACATGTGCAATAAAGTGGCTCTTGCAAGGAATTATACGTCCTGAGCCCAAATTGCAAGAAAAAAAAATCTTTTCGTTCTGTAGAAACAAACTGGTGTGTAGAACAAAATCAAATTAGAAACATTATTATAGTCTGCCTAATTTGCACCGACTCTCGACTACACAAAGGAGGAATGATGTTTATATGCGGTGTGATCATCGACTACAGCAAGGGAAACGTACACTTTGTGATGAAAAGTGTCCGGACACCACCAGAAACATACGTTTTTCATATTAGGAGCATTGTGCTGCCGCTTGCTCCCAGGTACTCCATATCATCGTCCTCAGTAGTCATTAGACATCGTGAGAAAGCAGAATGGGGCGCTCCGCGGACCTCACGGACTTAGAACGTGGTCAGGTGAGTGGGTGTAACTTGTGTCATACGTCTGCACGCGAGATTTCCACACTCATAAACCTCCCTAGATCCACTGTTTCGGATGTGGTAGTGAAGTGGACACGTGAATGGAACGTACAGAACAAAAGTGTGCAGGCCGACGCTGTCTGTTAAGTGACAGAGACCGCAGACAGTTGAAGAGATCGCAATGTGTAATAGGCAGATATCTACCCAGATCATCACACAGGAATTTCAAACTGCATCAGATTCCACAGCAAGTACTTTGACAGGTAGGTGGGAGGTGACAAAACTTGGATTTCATGGTCAGCTCATAAGCCACACAACACGCCGGTAAATGCCAAACGACGCCCCGCTTAGTGTAAGGAGCGTAAACATTGGACGATTGAGCAGTGGAAAAACTTTGCGTAGAGTGACGACTAACGGTACACAATGTTGCGATCCGATGGCAGGGTGTGGATATGGCGAATGCCCAGTGAACGTCATCTGCCAGCGTGTGTAGTGCCAACAGTAAAATTCGGATGGGGTGGTGTTATGGTGTGGCCGTGTTTTTCAAGGAGGGGGCTTGCACCCCTTGTTTTGCGTGGCACTATCACAGCACAGGCCTACATAGATGTTTTAATCACCTTATTGCTTCCCACTGTTGAAGAGCAATTCGATGGTGGCGATTGCATCTTTCAACACAGTCGAGTACCTGTTCTTAATGGACGGCGTGTGGCGCAGTGGTTACACGGCAGTAACAGCCCTGTAGTGGACTAGCCTGCACGGAGTCCTGACCTGAATCCTACAGAACACCTATGGGATGTTTTGGAACGCCGACTTCGTGCCAGGCCTCACCGACCGTTATCGATACCTCTCCTCAGGTCACCACTCCGTGAATAATGGGCTGTCATTCCCAAAGAAACCATACAGCACTTGATTGAACGTATGCCTTTGACAGTGGAAGCTGTCATCAAGACTAAGGGTGGGGCAGGACGATATTGAATTCTGGCATTACCGATGGTAGGCGCCACGAACTTGCAAGTCACTTTCAGCCAGGTGTCGGGATACTTTTGATCACAAAGTGTGCGGGTGTCACATATGCAAATACTCTACATCCCTGGATCGATTTACCGCGCGACCGCCACGGTCGCAGGTTCGAATCCTGCCTCAGACATGGATCTGTGTGATGTCCTTAGGTTAGTTAGGTTTAAGTGGTTCTAAGTCCCATAGTGCTCAGAGCCATTTGAACCTTGGTCGTTTCAACGAAACTATGTGGAAAGAAATACCGTGTATGAAAAAACCACCAAACTGCCATTGGTGTGAGGCTGAGTGTGGTAATGGGGCTGGTGCAAAGTGAAAGGGGGAAGAGGATATGGACAAAGAGACAGAGAAGGTGCAGGAGATGAACAGATAGAAAGGTAGGAGGAAATAGACAGAGAGAGAGGATGGAGTAGGACAGAGAGAGAGGGGTCAGAATGTCAAGGTGGGATGTACGTTGTAGAGAGGGGCAGAAGGAGAAAGACGACAGAAGGGGAGGAGGTATTGGTCACAGAGAGGAAGTGACGAGGAGCTGGACATGGAGGGGAAGAGGAGATGGAGAGGGGTGACATGTAGTGCGTGGAGGAGGGGGCGATGGATAAAGGGGGAAATAAGTGGATGAAGTGGGGGGGGGGGGGTAGGATGACACGGATAGAGAAATGGGGGAGGGGCAGACAGGCTGGAGTAAATAAATGCCCAGGTAGCTAGTAATTTATAAATCAGTTTTAACATTTTTAGCTGATTGCTTAAGGTAACAGGTACCGCTCTGACGATGGTAGGTGCACTCCACAAAATTGAGGGTCGGCCAGTGGAGTCCTCAGCTGGCTGTCTTTTTTCCTGCAGCCCAGAGTCTGCTCTCCGAAATGGACGTCGGCTGCCGCTGCTTGTGTGGGAGTGGGCGAGACTCGGAGTGCGGCCGGCTGCCGGCTCGTGGCTACAAGGCGGCTACAGGTGCCCGCCTGCCCGCCTGCCCGCCTGCCGGGGTCGTTAGGCAAATGGCCGACCTGGAGCGGCGCGCTAAGCCCGATTAATGCTGCGCGCAGGAATATTTAGCGGCCGGCGCACCTGCAGCCCGGCCGGCGCGGTAAGTAACGGCGCCCCGCGGCATCGCCGGCTACGCTCCGCCTTACCGCTCCTCGTCCAGCTCCAGATGCAGGTACAGCTTGCCAGCCGCAGAGCTGCGCCCCAAGTAGCCGTGTTAAAACAACAGCTGCGCGCCGCCCACCTCAACGACCTAAGTACCACCACCGTAGTATCACTGTGTCTACCGGGGTCACAAACAAAGAACTCTCTCACGTACTCACCTACATTACGAAACATCTTGTGGTGTGCGTACTGTAAGACCTTCGGTACTCGCACCATCAGATTATTTGACTTGTCGCTCTAGCGAAGTAGGCGAGTGTCAGCAATATGTCTCGTGGTCTTATCGTGGCCTGTTTATCTTCTGCCGTTAGGTCAGACGATAGAAATGCCACTTGCACGCTTAGAGTAGCAGATTGACGGTGACCAACTTTAGACAGAACTTGATTAATTTTCACACACATTTATTAAAATAATAACAACAAAAAATTACTTAACTTGATTCTGGATGCTATTTACAATTGACAATCTGAAGTTCCTTTGGTCTTGGTACGTTAATCTTAGTCTCACATATCTCTGATACTTGACAAAGTGTCTATACATTTCTCTTCATGGCTATGTACAGGAATATGATCATCTTCTTAGGCGCAGACTGAAACTTAACCATAGACTGGAAAAGACAAATGCAGATTGATGCAGACTGACTAATCGGAGGTCTGTAAACTCGTTATAATACCTCGAGCGTTCAGGTATCACTGCGCGAGTGTGATCCGCGAGGGGAAAAGGTTCTACGTTAGCAGCAATCTCATTGGCTGCGTTGCATATTAATAAGCGGATCGGAGGAAGCAGAATTTGGTCCATCACTAAGACAGCGCCATCTCGTAGTGCGGAGACGGACGAGCGCTGCTCCTGCTGCGTAGCGGGGCGCCCTCTATTGGGAAAGTTGTGTACGCGCTGACTACGCGGAACCATCTACACAACACATCTTTTCTGCATAAACAATGCCTGACAAAACAAGTTTACCAAGCACAATGGGAAAAGTAAACAAAATGAATCTTCCCAGATTGAGAGACTATGCTATTTTATTTCTGTGATTACAGGTGGTTCAATTGGCTCTGGGCACTATGACACCTAACTTCTGAGGTCATCAGTCCCCTAGAACTTAGAACTACTTAAACCTAACTAACCTAAGGACATCACACACATCCATGCCCGAGTCAGCATTAGAACCTGCTACCATAGCTGTCGCACGGTTCCAGACCGTAACGCCTAGGCCCGCTCGGCCACTACGGCCGGCTCTGCGATTACAAAATCAACTCAGGTTTACATAGAAAATGGCAAAATGAAGCCACATAGCACTATGAAATTACATTTCCTGCAACCTGCATTTATTGATTCGGGTGGACAGTGTGTCATGAAGCCATTGTATCCTGTCTTTAGACAAGCAGGCCCGCAACTGCTGAAACTGATTGCTTGATTGCCTGCATATGACATTTGGATAAAAGTGACGTCCTCGGGTATTGTACTGTTGAATAATGGCACCACGATCATGTTACATCAAAGGCACAAGGGAACGCAAGATGTCCGTGGTTTACTGTTTTGCCGTCACAGTTTCCTCAACCACTATCAGAAGTCATACTCGATGTAGCCCCACACCATGACGCCACATGCCTCTCCAGAATTTTGGAAGAAGGAAAGCCGGCCGGAGTGGCCGAGCGGTTCTAGGCGCTAGAGTCTGGAACCGCGCGAATGCTACAGTCGCAGGTTCGAATCCTTCCTTGGGCGTGGATGTGTGTGATGTCCTTAGGTTAGCTCGGTTCAAGTAGTTCTACGTTCTAGAGGACTGATGACTGATAGTGCTCAGAGTCATTTGAATCATTCTGAAGAAGGAAATCTCTCTTCAGGTGGCCCCCTTATTCTCCAACGATTGTGACTCTAAGCATTATGGGACATTACATCTCATGTCTTCAGTCCCCTAAACTTAGAACTACTTAAACCTAACTAACCTAAGGACATCACACACATCCATGCATGAGGTAGGATTCTAACCTGCGGCCGTAGCAGCAGCGAGTTTCCGGAGTGAAGCGCCTAGAACCAACACCTCGGCCACAGCAGCCGACGCCAGCGATTGTCATCCTGAGTATTACCGAACCCCAAGTCATCGCCGATTACAGTGCGGTGCAATTCATCAGCAGTCACAGCACCGCTCCAAACGCAGCCGCTTTTGCTGTTGTTTTGAAGACAGCCTACGTATGGGACGGTAATTCCTTATTACAGGTGCTGCCGCAAAATGCTCAGTGACACGCAATTCTATCATCCAACAGCAGAAAACGCACAAAATCACAACGGAGCACAGAACTGGACTAAAATGCGGAATGCGACAAAAATAACGCTTATTCCACAGACCTATGACAGCAAAAGAGCGAAAACTGAGACTTGCCGTATATAGACAAGCTAAGGAGACCTTAACAGTCACAAAGAAATTAGTTTTAATGACTCGGTCCTTAATGTATAGGACCTGACGCGCTATACTCCGTAACGAGGTTTTATGATCTGAAGATAACTACTAGCGCAATAGATATCGGTCATATCACTTTATAAACTCGAAATGTACACAAGTAAAGTTTATACAGGGTATCGGAAATTCCCATTACAAACATCCACACGTTACACTGAAGAGACAAAGAAACTGCTACACCTGCCTAATATCGTATATGGACTCCGAGAGCAAGCACAAGTGCCACAGCACGACATGGCAAGGATTCGACTAATATTTGTAGTACTGGAGGAAACTGACAACCTGGATTCTGCAGGGCTGTCCATAGATCCGTAAGAGTACGAGGGAGTAGAGATCTCTACTGAACAGCACCTTGCAAGGCATCCCAGATATGCTCTATGTGCAATGTCTGGGGAGTTTGGTGGCCAGCGGAAGTGTTTAAACTCAGAAGAGTATTCTTGGACCATGTGGGGTGTGGGGTGTCGCATCGGCATGCTGGAATAGCCCAAATCCGGGAAATGCACAATGGAGATGAATGGATGCTGGTGATCAAACAGGATGCTTACGTATATGACACCTGTCAGAGTCCTATCTAGAAATATCAGGTGTCTCATATCAGTCCAACTGCACACGCCCCACATCATTACAGATCCTCAACCAGCTTGAACAGTCCCCTGCTGCATACTGGGTACGTGGATCATGATGTTGTCCCCATGCCCATACACGTCCATACGGTCGATACAATTTGAAACGAGACTCGTCCGACGAGGCAACATGTTACCCATCATTAACAGTCCAATGCCAACATTGACAAGCTCAGGTGTGACATAAACCTTTGTTTCATGCAGTCATCAAGGGTATACGAGTGGTTCTTCGGCTCCGAAAGCCCACATCAATGATGCTTCGTCGAATGGTTGGCTCTGACACTTGTTGATAGCTCAGCATTGAAATCTGCAGCAATTTGCGGAAGGCTGCATTTATGTCAATTTGAACGATTCTCTTCAGTCGTCATTGGTCCCGTTCTTGCAGGATCAGTGTCTGGCCGCTGTGATGCTGGAGATTTGATGTTTTTCCAGATTCCTGATATCCACAGTATACTCGTGAAATGGTCGTACAGGTGAACCCCTACTTCACTGCTCTCTTTGAGATGCTGTGTCCCATCGCTCATGCGCCGACAATAAAAACACGTTCAAACTCACTTAAATCTTCATAACCTGCCATTGTAACAGCAGTAACCGATCTAATAACTGCACCAGACACTTGTGGAATTATACAGGCGTTGCCAACTGCAGCATCATATTCTGGCTGTCTGCATGTCTCTGTATTTGAATACTAATTCCTATACCAATTTCTTTCGCGCTTCAGTGAATATGAATGGATGATATTAGTTCTTTTGGACATCTTCGAAATTCATATAATTAATCCGCATAGATGGGCAATTGATCCACCATCTTCAGTGTGGATGCTGAAGTACGTCCAACTTCTGGCGGAAATCTGAGAGTAAGCTTGGAGGGACATGCACAGTGACAGTGGATAAGGTTGTTGTACGTCTCACCTTTGTATCTCCAGAGTGAGTGTATTAATGTGTGCAAACTTAGTTTACACTTAGCGCAGAAGTGGAAAAAACCTCCGAACTGTCTTCTGAAGCCCAGGGTGACAAGCAATTCTAAATAAATATGACCCTGGCCCTATAAGGCAGCTAATAGCAAGTGGAGATTGTAACAAAAATCATTAGAAATGTGGCTGTAAAGTACCTAGAATGCATGAATGAATAAAAATGAAAGTTTGGGGTCTATTCTAGAAAGACAAAACAGGTATTCCCTTTTTTATTCTACATATGAATTATCATCTGTTGTTTTTAGGGGTCAAGTGATAAACAACTATTATGTTCAATTACTTTTGATAGTTAATAACAAAATATTTAAATCTTGGACAAATTGAAATGATGATTATAAAAATCGTTATCTCTACACATGAAATTTTCTTACCAAAGGAAAGAATGAATATTAAAAATCCTCATCAGCTCATTTAAATCTACATTGCCGTAGCTGGTCAATGCACTGCGCTGGTGGAGAATAAATTTACTTTATGAATCAATTAAAAAATCTCTCATGTACTCAATGTGGGGGTAGGTTAGTATCCTAGCTTTTGATATTCAATGGTCAAAGCGTACATAAGTTGGAGTGAGCAAAATCTAAACTAAATTTTACTGTTTCCTAATGCACGATGCTACTATACCAAATAGCATCTGCAATGGCATTGTCTCTGTGCTGAATCTGAAATGCTAATTCCCTACTCTGGCCTTGACTGAATTCATCCAGTTGCAACTTTCCTACATTCTGTAGAATGTTAATCTTTCCCTATTCGAAATAATGATTATTGCACACTCACTATGGCTTGGAGCGATATGCACAATTTCTTTACCCACAAAAGGTCCCTCAGCAATATTTGGCTACCGCTTTGGTATCTGTAGCCATGATGTGTGAAGCATATCATTCTCTCTTTGCAGAAAGTAAACTCCCAACGCCTTTGCCTATTTGCACATACTTGTGTGGTCCGCTGCGAGACGAGAGAGAGAGAGAGAGAAGGAGAGAGAGAGGGAAATAAAGAGACAGATAGACAGAAAGCTTTAATTTTAGGTCCCAAAATGCTTTTATATAATGAGGATCTCCCCACCAGGTCGCATCTGCATCGCGAAGTGTGGCTTCAGCCAATCACGGTCTCGCTAGAGTTGAATAAACATCTTTCTTTTTCTTTCTGTGTCGAGGCCTTGACCTGTTAATGATGTGCAGCCACTTACCCTCTGTTCCAGGCTTATTTACGCTAAAAGGAATAATGTCTTGTTCTGGCCTTATTCCTTTTTGCGCTGACTCGCCCTTGTCTGGCTAATGGAGGTTTTACGATGGCATTAGCCACCTGCTCAGTTCGTCCCCAATGTTTCACCTTAAACGGTTTGTTTCACGCCACTGTCCATATTTTGGTAGAGATTATTTTGTTAGTTTTTGGGTACATGAGATTAACTGCAATTGCGTTTTCTTTATATAATGTAATTATTATTTTCTGAGGGTCACGTACTGTCGTTATCGATAAAGTTCATGTAGGGTCTGTTAAATCCTGACGCCTTGCAAGTTGTGCTCGGTTGGAATGTGAATCTGCCGGGATGGTTGCGATATAGTCCTCGCAGCTACACTAAACCCTTTGTCATGGATCACACGGTGGTAACGTAGTTGCCTAGGAAATAGGAGACCATGGGTTCGAATCCCAGTGTGGCACATATTTTCATTCTAACGCCACTGATTCCGCGTAATCTCCCGATGCAACTGACATGAATAGTGTCTTTCCATTCCTTTCTTCCCACTCCACCTTCAGCTTACTTTTGGGATTTATTGAGGAGAGTGAGTAAATAATATTCTGAATAGAAATCCATGTCTGTAAACGTACGTTTCCACTCTACGACAGTTTCAGTTCAAATGAGCTATTGAATTCGGCGCAATGCAGCGCAATTAGTAGGTGACAGTCCGAAAGGAAACATAACGAAATATCCACGTAATAGTTAAGCACATTAACACTTAAACATTTTGTGTTTACATTATTCCAGAACAAAAAAGGAACCCACCATAATGTACATAATGAAAAGTATGCTGCATTACAACGGCAGGTCGATGTGGTCACCACCAACAATGTTCTAGACATTGCACCTATAAAGCATGTTCAGGTAGAAAAGTATCCATCCCACCTTGTGTCTCTTAAATTTCTAGTGAAGCAGCAGCACAGCAAACCAGATGTTAAGTGCCATCAGTTGACCGCTTGACATAGTACACGTCATCCTGTCTACTGTACTGCATACCAGGACAAGCGACTCTGATACTTTTCTCTTTCCCTCAGCAAAGATGGATGTTTCACACATCTGAACTGAAGCCGTTGTAGAACAGAAACGTTTTGTTTCCGGATATAGAGTTCATTTCAAGATATCATATACTCACACTCCATACAAGTCTTAGTCGTTTCTAACTGGAATTTCCGAACAACTTGTATATAAATAAAAGACACAAGGAACAATTTATGGATGTCCATCTTATTGCACGGATGAGGGACTTCAGCTGATGGTATACATGAGAAAAAGTACAACTACCGCTGTATCTTGAGAATGTCTTTACTGTATCACACCACTAGTTTCGGCGGCACATTACTAACATCCTAAGGCGAAAAGCATTAACAAAAGAGTACTTTTCTTTGCGCATTTAGTGTGGGATTCTTGGAGATAACATGGTGTCGATCATAGACTACTGATGAAAGATAGCCCACATGTGCTAGTAACAAGAATCCACAGCAAATGCGACAATGAAATCAAATACTCTTTTTACAGCGATGGGGTCTGAGGATGGCGGTAATGTGCCGCCGAAACTAGTCATGCAGTAGAATAAAGATATTCTCAAGATACAGCTGTGGTGGTACTCTTCCTCACACATGAGGAGCACTTCGTGACCCTGCAGACACAATAAATATTGCGAGAATCTTAAAATATACTAAAGCCAAAGAAAAAAAACCTCGCTTTGTTTTGAAACAGCAGACAGTTCAATGACACAGGAGCAGTGCGTGAGCTGTTTGCGTTGCCGAATGCAAAATCTGAGCCAGGGACAAACGCAAAATAATGGAATCCACACTGAGGTACTACAATTGTCAAATCTGTCTTTTTCGTGGTGTCATCAGTACTTTGACTGGCTTGATGCAGTCCGCCACAAATTCCTCTCCTCTGCCAATTTCTTCATCTCAGAGTAGCACTTGCAAACTACGTCGTCAATTGTTTGCTGTATGTATTCCAATCTCTGTCTTCCTCTACAGTTTTTGCCCTCTACAGCTCCCTCTAGTACCTTGGAAATGATTCCCTGATGTCTCATGTTCTGTCAACCTGTCCCTTCCCTTTATCAGTATTTACCCACATACTCCTTTCCCATCCGATTCTGCACAGAACATTTTCATTCTTTATACCTTATCAACCTACCTAATATTCAAAATTCATCTGTAGCACCACATATCAAATGCTTCGATTCTCTTCTGTTCCGGTTTTCCCACAGTCCATGTTTTACTACTATACAGCGCTGTCCTCCAGGTGGACACTCTCAGAAACTTCTCCCTCAGATTAAGGCCTATGTTTGAGACTAGTAGATTACTCCTCAATTTTGTAACGGTCACTCACTTTGTTCGTCTGGCGTGGCAGTCTTGTTGTGGTGCGCTTCTACCACGTCAGAAGAACTAAGTGAGTGACCGTTACAAAATATTTTCGTGCAATCATCAGTCCAGCTTCCAAAGTGACATCGCCTCTTACTAAGTTTTCTCTTCTTCCACAGGATGACCACAGCATTTGCGAAAAGACTATGTGACATCAGTATGACCTTATTGCTTATGTAATTCCGTTTAGCCTGAAGATGAGGTATTACCTCGAAACATGTCGCTAAATAAAAAAGTAATACAATAGTTCACAATGTTTGTGACTGGTAGCAGTAATTTAAAAAACCCTTTACATACGTTTTTAAATCGTTGGAGGAGTCTGTCGCAGGCCGCTTCGAAAATCAGTTTGAGGTACACTGTGCTGGATAAGATAGACAAATGGATGCCGATCAGTTCTTGCAGTTCTATGTGCATGACGTCTCGAAGAAAGCGTTCTATTTCATGGACCTTCGGTCTCGTGTACGATGCGTTGAACGTTATTATTTATCTCTGCAGGTTTTCGTGACCGTTGACACTGAAGTTAAAATCTTCTGGGTTATTAGGCCGCGTCATATTCCCTCTAAAATAATCAACGTTTCGACCTCTCTGCTGGGATCTTCCTCAGGATCTTTCGGTGTCCACTAGCGGTGTTCCAGCAGTAATGGACAACGAATGATCTCGAGGAAGATCCCAGCAGAGCGGTCGAAGCGTCGATTACCTTAGAGGAAATATGAAGCGGCCTAATAGCACAGAAGATCTTAACTTCACATTTGGTGAACGATAGTTTGATTGTGAATTGTCAATGTGATAACACCGTGGTAGTTTGGTATTGGTACTATAAGTCAGTACAACGACGCACGACCACGTGATAGCGGGTAAACAACGCGTGCGAAGCACTGTTCAGCGCGCCGAGCCCGTCCGTACGGCATCACGACTGGAAGCCGACTGCGACCCCTAGATCACGGATCTTCGCTCAGGATGGGTGAAATACCAACAGTCTGAAAAAGAACTAATGTAACAAAACATCGGAATCCACAGATGAGGACCCTTCAGATACAAAACCACACAGACTGGATGGTCTCATAAATACACTGGCCAATTTCCAGGAGAATATCCTGTGTGGTGGCCTGCAGGTATGCAGCGGCCATCGGTTCATTGGCCCGCATATCTTTTGGCAGTGAAAATAGACAATGATGCTATAAAAAGAACAAATACAGTAGATTCAGAAAGACCATCCAAGTATGTAGCTGCAAGAACAACAGACATTGCAGGCCTCTTTGATAATCCCTGGTAGCTTGGAATGTTCGAGAAGCTAAGATAAATAGAGATGCTTCCGGGTCTGTAGTGATGTTTCCTGCATTACTATAGGACAGGGTCGCAGAGTGGCACTCTGTCAGTCATTGAAAAAGTAACCAAATGAAGCCCACAAGGTTAAAACTGTGGGTAATCTCTTCCACACTCTGGATGGAAACGTGAAAACGGATAGAGCAGCCGAATGTGTAGTTAACGTTTTAGTAATCATCTTAGCTGACGACAGTACCCAGCTAGACGAGAAGGGATCTGGAACATTAAACATAATAACACTATGGTGCAACATAAACAAATTAATAATTGCGAAATACAAAATCAACGTAAATTCTATTGAAAGGGCCATGGCAAATGAATCCTTCCATTACACTGGTAGACAAAAATATTGAACGTACAGCAGAAACAAAATATCTGGGTTGGAGATAGACAAAAGACATAATCTAAACTACCTCATACGATCAGAAAAGGTAAAGACTACTTCGTAAACTATTAGGAATAAGCTCACCCATTTACATTCTACCGACCGCATTGATACGAACGCAACACCCTGTACTCTTCGAATCGATACTGAGCTTTGCTGTGCCTAACACACGCCATGTACAGAAGAACTGCCAGGTGAGGGCAGAGACGCGTATTGCTAAGACTGTCTGGACCATTCTGTAACACATTTGTGCACGCACAGAATATAGTACTAGGAACAAACTCTGTCGACATGATATCGCATTGCGCTGCATCATACTGGTAGAAAATCGGCAGAACTGATAAGATCGAGAACATCAGAGAGTACCAACACACAACAACCACCAACTTCGACTCTTGAGTATGGATACCTGTCCACAAGAAAATAGGTTAATGATGAAGGTCATCGTACTTACGACTTACTCCTTAAAACGAAGGAGCGATTGCACACGAACTACGTTAGTACTACCTTCGCTACTGTTCACTTTCTAACTGAGCACGGCCTTTACCTCTTACGCTTTAACCACTTGACCCTGACGAATGACTCCGTTGTCATGCCCGAGATCCACGTGGTACTCAGTTGCCGAAGACCGTCCTTAGTGAGGACATATTAGATATTTTTATATCTGTAGCTTCTTTTTTTCGATGCTCTAAAAACTATTATCCTTCGTAATGACTGAAGTATCCCCAAAACGAATTATAAGTCAATATTCCAAAGCTCATGACTGTAGAATATGTAGTCGTACTCATTTCTCGGGTTCGATGCGACGTTGTTATCTCGTACGCATGCACTGCCCGACGTAATACTTGAAAGGTGGCAGTATATTTCACAACCCTTCATCTGTAAAAGGTACAATGCTTACGTGCACTATATGATGAAAAGTATCCGGACACCTGGCTGCAAATGATTTACAAGGTCGTGCTGGAATTCAATATGGTATTAGTCCACCTTTAGCACTGATGACAGCTTCCACTCTCGCAGGTATACGTTCAGTCAGGTGCTGGAAGGTTTCTTGGGGAATGGCAGCCTATTCTTTATGCAGTGTGGCATTGAGAAGAGGTATTGATATCGGTCGGTGAGGCTTTTCACAATTCGGCGTTCCAAAACATCCCAAAGGTGTTCTATAGGGTTCAGGTCACGACTCCGCTGCAGGCAAGTCCATTACAGGGATGTTATTGTCGTGTAACCACTCCGCCACAGGCCGTGCATTATGAACAGGTGCTCGATCGCGTTGAAAGATGGAATCGCCATCGCCAAATTGCTCTTGAACAGTGGGAAGCAAGCAGGTGCTTAAAACATCAATGTAGGCCTGTGCTGTGATAGTGCCACGCAAAACAAACGCGACTACACCACAATGCCACCACCCTCCGAATTTTACTGTTGGCATTACACACGCTGCAGATGACGTTCACCGCTATACCGACACCCTGCCATCGGATCGCCACATTGTGTACCGTGAGACGTCACTCCACACAACGATTTTCCACTGTTCAATCGTCCAATGTTTACGCTCCTTACACCAAGCGAGGGGTCGTTTGGCATTTACCGGCGAGATGTGTGGCTGATGTGCAGTGGCTCGACTATGAAATCCAAGTTTTCTCACCTACGGCCTAACTGTCATAGTACTTGCTGTGGATACTGATGCAGTTTGTAGTTCCTGTGGGATGGTCTGGATAGATGTCTGCCTATTACCCTCGTAACTGCCGGCGGTCTCTCTCAGTCACCAAACGAGGTCGGCCTGTACGCTTTTGTGCTGTACGTGTCCCTTCAGGTTTCCACTTCACTATCACATCGGAAACAGTGGATCTATGGATGTTTAGGAGTGTAGAAACCTCGCGTACAGACGTATGACTCAAGTGGCACCCAGTCACCTATGTGAGTTCCGCGGAGCGCCCCATTCTGCTCTCTCACGATGTCTGGCAGTAGGTGAGAGCACATTGCATCTGAAACAAGAAACGTATGTTTCTGGTGGTGTCCGGATACTTTTGAGCACATATTGTACGTTTGCCTGGGAGTAGTCGATGATTTCACTGCGTGTAAACGTCATTCCACCTTGGTGTAGTCGGGTGCCGGTGCACATTAGGCAGACTTTAATAATGTTTCTAATTTGATTTTCCCTTTGTTCTACTCACCAGTTTCGTTCTTCCATACTACCGCAAGAAAATATTTATAGTTTTTTTTTTTTTTTTTTTTTTGCTTAGGAAGTAAAGTTCCTTGTAAGAGCCATTCTATTGCACACGTATCCATCTATGTGTCTACTTCCTCTATCTTTGCGAAGTATACAGCTGGAGACAAACGGAAGTTGCTAACAGAAATCCCCTCAGTTGAGGTTCTCTGTCTTGTGGATACCATGGTGTGACGTCAGAGCACTTCCACCCTAATTACAGGCTTTAATAGGACACGAGTGCATTCAGACGAGAATTTAAAACGGGGTTTGTAGCAGCGAGCTGTCAGTAAAACTCCTTACGCAAGACTGATAATCGCTCTTAATTAGACGATTTTGCGCTTGAGGCATAGCGAATTTCGCTACCGAAATTCTACTGGACTTTACCTTGCTTGCTCCGGGGATAGCATACTTGCATTATGTTTGTTTATCTAACACGGTACTCTGATGACGAACTTTTTCGAAGTAGTAAACGTTTGTAGCTGTTTCATTTCGTGATAACTGCTCTGATCATGCTGTTAAGAACTGCTTAAACGTGATGAGATTGCCACGACGTTCGGCCTATAATTATCTTGTGAGAAAGACCATGTGTTGCAAATTTGCTTACTCTCGTAACTACATTATTAGTATTATTTCACATGAAGCATTTGTTTTATATCGTTGTGGGCCTAGATACGACTCCCTTCAGCTCACTTCGTAGTCGATGTAGATCGATAAAAACACGTGCGCCAGATTAATATGTGTGGATGTATTAGGCCAATATCTGTGTCGGCTGAAGTCTTTGTTCGTGATGCATAACCGATCAGTCGAGAACAGTTCTCACGCAGGAAACTACGGAAAGAAAGGGAAATGATCGGCAACTTAATCTCATTGAAGTTCTCTCTTTGTTTAACTAAGGGTTAACGAGAGAAGCCGAATAGCGCTCGGTCGTTTCATCTCCGAACAATCGGCCTCTGGCTTCTCGCATATGACGTCTGAAAATTATTAGAACACAATAAAAGGTACTTTCATGAATAAGGGTAAAGAAGGTGATAATCGTTTCAGTAATTAACACGACCACGGCAAATAAATGACGTGATTATTTACCAGCAAATAGAGAAAACAAAACCTTCTTCCGACTTACGACGTTCACACATGCGAAAGGTACAAATGTGATTATGTGATAACTGAACACCAATCTCTTCATTTGTTACCAGCCATGTAAAGCAGGCGTTTAACGGAATCCCAGAAACTTCGTCTCGAGCAAAATCGTTTTGTAATTAAGAGAAAAAGGATTCTCTGATTTTCTGGCAACGGGCGTAGTGTCTGGCATAACGTACATGTAACTTACGAATATATTTTATCATGTGACGCCTATTACATTTATAAGTTGATAGAATCCTTTACCTGTCAACATTTACTAACGAATAGTCATCCCGAAGTACGACATATGTAATGCGGCACTGTCTAAAGCCATGGTTTGCAATGATTTTTGTTTTACCAATATCGTTTATGAGAAGAGAGGCTTCATCTAAGCTATTGTGCCATCATGCGATATAATAATTCCAATATTTCTGAAGAATATATTTTTACAAATGTCTAAACCATGGTCAAGGAATAATAAACCTTTATTTGCAACATGTTGTATAGTTTATCAATCTCTTTATACTTGCTGTGATTGAAGAGACCAACTCCTTATAGGCACGTCTTGATGATCCAATGTTCAAGTTTAAGTGCGCCCCTGTGCATTGCACATGACAGTGGGCTCAGGCTAGGGTTCACACGTGCACCTTCAATATGGCCAGTTATTCATTTGGTGATAGTGGTAAATATGATAAGAAACAAGATGAAATATGGGTGCATAGTCTCGCGATAATACGAAATAATAAAACATTATCTGCCTGCCAACCACGTGAGGTGGTTACATACACCCGCGAACATCCTCCTTAGTGAACCTCAGCCATTATCAAGTAGTAAGTGACTGCCGTGTATCTTTTTGCAATATATGTTTCATTCTCATCCCGTAGAGGTAGAGCTTGATGTTCCAGTTTGGCAAATTTTAGAGTAGGGTGTTATTGAACTAAATACCAAGACAGGTAGTAGTCGAGCACAGCTGGGAAAACTGGGACTTTCAGTTTGTGGCATTAGCTTTACAACCAAGGGAAACCTCACGGAAACCAAGGACAAGACTAGGTCATACAAATTATCTTTATCTCTAGAACAATAACTGGGCAAATCCATTTGTTCCTACGAATACGTGTAAAATCAATCTTTGCTTCTCATTTACAGTTTATTGATGTTGCTACTAGTTACCGCCGATGCGGTGAACAGTGACTGATACGTAACATCATGGTGTTATTGTTCCTTATTCTTGTTGCCTAATCCAAGGGAGAGTGTGGCCCGTTTGAGATCCTGCAACACTTACGAAGACTTGAGATATTTAAATCGTATCCGTACAGTGCACCATATTCCCGCTATAGGTTGCAACAGTTTTCCGGCTATTGAACTTCGTTTTGGTTAAGAAACTGAATGAAATTCAATAATTATACATGTGCATGGCCAAAAATAAAAATTTGTGATGACAGAAATGCATGACCTATGTCGACAACAGGTGCTCCCTACCCTCATTATGTTGGTGGGAGTCAGTGCCTATACAAAAATTCACCCGTCACCAACGAGCCCGAGTGCAACCAATAGCGTTTTCACTCTCTTTCGTCCCTCTTGTCTTTCTCTGTTTGGCCACTGCCAATGAAACTGACTTCCCACAAAGCGAAGTTTGTTTCCTTCATACTACTGCTCCGCAGTTCTCTAAAATCTGAGCATAATGTTTTGACCAATAACGTGGAAATGCAGGCCCTCAGTACTATGCAAGAAATCGAGCACAAGATATACATGAACATCGTAAAAAATGAAAGTTGCTAACGATTTTATTACTGAGATATTAACGAAAAAATAGTAGTAAACTGTTCGTATAGCAACAACCACACTGAGTTAAGCACAAGATAATGGAGGGAAGGTAGGCTATTGTCGCTGCAGTCACACTTCCGCGTAGTAGCAAAGATCCCTTACGTGTCGTGTCTTCATAGTATAAGTTTGGCAGGATTGTATCAGGTACTTCATACTCTGATATCACTCCTACTAAACAATCCAGAGAAAAGTTTGCAATAAAGGCAAAGTCAGTAATTTATAACGATTTAGGAAAACAGTAACTCACAGTTTTAAACGTCTTTCTATTAATGATATGTTCTTGGTAATCATGCTACTTTACCTAAACAAAATTCTCAATCATCGATATAGCGTTCAGATCAGTTAATGAAAAAATACTTAAATATATGAAGCTACAGGGATCGTGCTCAAAAATGGAGGCGTTTCCGTCCTTTCTCTGGAGCTGCAATTGACGGCAGCCTTAACTTCTGCTACTCTGTTACTGAACGTATAAGCGGTCAGCCCGTTCATCTAATGGCTTTCAGGGAAAAAGTGATTTACGGTATTTCATGTCATAACCAACTCAATCTGAGGTATAATCTTTCGTTCTAAAATTAGAAACTGCGTACATATCTAGAGGCATTGCAGCTCATGGCGCACAAATTACATAAACTGTATTATTCGCTATTTGAAGATGAGATCACTTACTTTCTTCCAACATATTTTAAACATAATATGAAACCTTTTGAAGACTTTACCTCTTTAACATTTGCCACAAGATAATGAAAGGAAAGAAGATTATCGTAATTGCAGTCTTTCTCGGAGTATTCCAACAATGAATTCTTCTCGAGTTATCAGCTGAGTGGTGGCGTCATCCTGTCGCAACGTTTCGACGAGTTTCGTGACCATCATCTTGTGGAGAAGTTGAAACGTTGCGACAAGACGACGGCACCACTCGTCTGGTAACCCGAGAAGAATTCATCGTATGAAGATTATCGCGTATTAAATTTTCTATTTTCGTGCAGTAAAATTTCACCATTAGGCACCACGTTCTCATTTTTCAATTCTTTGCTACTAACTCTATAGGAAAATCAGTTTGTAGGCAGTATTCGCGTACACCACTGAATGTAGCTGCGCGGGATTAGCCGAGCAGTCAGGGACGCTGCAGTCATGGACTGTGTGGCTGCTCCCGAGTCCTCTCTCGGGAATGAATGTGTTTGTTTGTCCGTAGGATCATTTAGGTTAAGTGGTGTGTAAGCTTAGGGACTGATATCCTAGCAGGTAAGTCCCATAAGATTCCACACACACACACACACACATTGAATGTACTTCCAGTATCATATCATTATACAACACATACCATTTTCAAGGTTTCCAAATACTCTATATTTATTGTTACAACAGTGCATATGGAGTACATGAAATGATCATATTTACAGATCAATAGCACAAGCGTTTCTGAGGTACCAGGTATGCTGAAACATCCATAGTAGTACGTGGTGCAGCCTCCACGTGCGGCAATGCAGGCGCTGAGTTTGGCGTCCAGTTAATCGTACAGATGACGAATTTACACTTTATGCCACGCCTGCTCGTAATGTTCAAGGAGTTCGGCAAGAGTTGTTGGCTGAGAGTTGCACGGGTCACTTCTCGTCCTATCATGCGTCCCAGCACGTCTTCGGTTGGAGATACGTCCGGAGAGCGTTCTGCCCACGGAAGTTGCTGTACTTCTTGTAGAGCAAGTTGAGTTACACGGAGAACATTATCCAGTTGGAAAAAGACCTCACTTTCCTGTTGCAAGAACTGCAAAGGAACGGGTCTAACAACTTACTGCACGTATCGAGCACTGGTTAGCGTACTCTCCAGAAACGCCAAAGACGAACGAAAGGTATAGCCCGAGGTGGGGACAGTGTGTCTTGGACGAATGCGGCTCTGCAAGACAGTACCTACCATGTCTACGTCGTACGACCAAACGACCATCACTTGGGTGCTAGTAGAATCTACTTTCATCCCTGAAGGCCACGAGACGCCGTACCATTTTCCAAGTAATCCTCTGACGGCATCAGTCGAACCATGCACGTCGCTGCTGTGGCGTGAATAAAAGACGGGCAGAGGCTCAAATGATTCAAATAGCACTATTGGACAACATCTAAGGTCATCAGTCCCCTAGATTTAGAACTACTTAAGGCTAAATAACCTAAGGACATCACACACATCCATGCCCGAGGCTGGATACGAACATGAGACCGTAGCGGATGCGTGGTTCCAGACTGAAGCGATTACAACCGCTCTGTTACACCGGCCGGCTTAATACTAACAAAAGTGCTTAAGTGATAGTAAATGTTTAGCTATGTTTGCTTTCGTATTGTTACCTAATAATTGTACTCGGTCACGCCTAATTAAATTCTTCTGAACCGAAACAGTCCTAGAACAGAAACGTAGACTTACGCACATGGGTTCCTGTCCAGATATTATATACTCACTGTCATCTACGAGTCCTAGAAATCTATAACGGTAATTTCCAACACCTCATATACACTTTGCTACAGCAAAAAGAAATGCAGATGATAAACGGGTATTCATTGGACAAATTTATTATACTAGAACTGACATGTGATGACATTTTAATGCAATTTGGGTGCATAGATCCTGAGAAAGCAGTACCCAGAACAACCACCTCTGGCCGTAATAACGGCCTTGATACGCCTGGATACTGAGTTAAACAGAGCTTCGATGGCGTGTACAGATACAGCTGTCCATGCAGCTTCAACACTATACCACAGTTCATCAAGAGTAGTGACTGGCGTATTATGACGAAACAGTTGCTCGGCCACCATTGACCAGACGTTTTCAGTTGGTGATAGATCCGGAAAATGTGCTGGCCAGGGCAGGAATCGAATATTTTCTGAATTCAGAAAGGGCAGTACAATACCTGCAACATGTGGTCGTACATTATCCTGCTGAAATGTAGGGTTTCGCAGGGATCGAATGAAGGGTAGAGCCACCTCCGAAAAAATTACGTTTTGCATCTGGTGCACCCAGGTTCGTCATTGAGTACACCATTGCAGGCGCTCCTGTCTGTGATGCAGTGTCAAGGGTAACTGCAGCCATGGTCTCCGAGCTGATAGTCCAAGCTATCCGTCGTCGAACTGTTCGTGCAGATGGTTTTTGTCTTGCAAATGTCCGTATCTGTTGACTCAGGGATCGAGACGTGACTGCAGGATCCTTTACAGCCATGCGGATAAGATGCCCGCCATCTCGACTGCTATTGATTCGAGGCAGTTAGGATCCAGCACGGCGTTCCCTATTACCCTCCTGAACCCACCTATTCCATATTCTGCTAACAGTCATTGGATCTCGACCGACGCGAGCAGCAATATCGCGATACGATAAAACGCAATCGCGATAGGCTACAATCCTACTTTATCAAAGTCGTAAACGTGATGGTACGCATTTCTCCTCCTTACACGAGGTATCACAACAACATTTCACCAGGCAACGCCGGTCAACTGCTGTTTGTGAATGAGAAATCGGTTGAAAACTTTCCTCGTGTCAGCACGTTGTAGGTGTCGCCACCGGCGCCAACCTTGATTAAATACTTTGAAAAGCTAATCATTTGCATATCACAGCATCTTCTTTCTTTCGGTTAAATTTCGCGTCTGTAGCACGTCATCTTCGTGGTGTAGCAGTTTTAATCGCCAATAGTGTATGAAATAGCACTTATATGACAAAAATAGCTGCTACTTTACAAAGAAGTGCCACAAATATCATATTACTGACACTGCGTTTCAGCACGTATCAGTCTTTAAAATCTTGTGACATGCATACATTTCATCGTCATATCTGAGTATTTTTACTGTAAGAATACAACAAAATTGAATGAGCGCTAGGCTACTTGCAGAGTGAAAATGCTATAAAGTGCATGAACTGGCTTTAACATACATCAGAACAAACCACTGTTCTTAAGCACGGGTTCATTAGAACTGAGGCAGTTGGCACGAAAACACGTTCACATCTCACATTTCCTTTGCACTTACAGAAATCGTACATTCCAGCGAAATTAATGGCATGACATTATGATAACATCATTTTACATTTTTTGGCAAAATTACAGCGTCCATTTCAATGTTGCATTCAAATCTGCTTCCGTAGCAGCTGTGTGGTTCCGGACGGAAGCGCCTAGAACCGCTGGGCCACAGTGGCCGGTAGGGCAGAGGTGTGCGTGCCCGTAGTCCCATTACTAATAACAGATTCATGTTGACAAGTTTGCATTCACAATCCCTCTATCTGTGCTGTGCTATCTGTACGATCTGCCACTACTACCCTTACAATACGACAACGCTGGCGGGCTTCGTTGCTGTGTGGACGTCCAGAACCACGTCTACCGGTGTCAAAATGTTTACATAACCTCTGATACCAGCTTCTTCACATAACTGATGCAGCACGTCCAACTTCTGCAGTTCTCCGAAAGGACCATCAGGCTGATCTGAAACTCGCAATTTGCCCCTTTCAAAATCCCACAGTTGGCTGCAGGAAGTACAAGAGCATCTCGGCGATATGATTTCCTGTATACGTCACACTTCGGAGCTACTCTGGGTCCTCTGGCTGTGAACATTCTCTATTAAAGGGTAGACACAGATAGCGCTAAGGTAGCTATGCCAGTATGCTATTTGTTGGCAGACGACGGTGAAACCATTATCAATAAATCTACTATCCCCCATTTGACATATGCCATCATAGGATCAAACTCGATGTCGTCTTTCCAGGTGTAGAAACTTTTTCAAGCAGCGGAGTCAGTGAGACATGACGTCATAAAAATTAAGATTCAAAGAAATAGCTCTCATAAAAGGGAGTGCGTCGACAAATATTTAACACATTAAGTGATTTGAAAAGTAATCGGCCGTGTGAAGCTGTATTATGCATGGAGTTCAAGTTTAAAAAAAATCGATGATGGTGTGTGAATTCTACTGGTTTCCCGTCTAATCCTTGCAGAATTGTTGTTACAATCTGAATTAACACACAATTCTGGCCGGAGTCAGCAGCTTGATGCAGCTCGTATGACAGTGGTGTCAGCTACGACCGCACACCGCGTCCCGCCTGCATATAACCGGGACATTGCCCTCCCACATAGGCAAACCTTGTGTCTGCCGCAGTCACAGAATACCCACAAATATCCACTCTCATGTCTCCTCGGCCACACTGCTGCCATTTTTGTTCCAGAGTCCTTCTTTATTATTATTATTATTGAGTCATCACTCTTCATTCCGAAATAAATTCCTCTCCTGTGCAGCCACCTACATCTTAGAGCAGCACTTGCACACTGCGTCCACAATTACTCCTTCTATATAGTCCAGTTTTTGATTTCCTCTACAGTTTTCGCCCTTTACAAATCAAATGATTCCAAGCACTATGGGACTTCACACCTGAGGTCATCAGTCCCCTAGACTTAGAACTACTTAAACCTAACTAACCTAAGGACATCACACACATCCATGCCCGAAGCAGGATTCGAACATGCCACCGCAGCAGCAGCGCGGTTCCAGATTGAAGCGCCTAGAACCGCTCGGTCACAGCGGCCGGCAGCCCTTTACAGCTCCATCTAGTACCATATAAATTATTCCGAGATGTTTTAAGGGGGGACGTTACTGAAAAAAACACACTGCTTCAAAAATGCATCAATTCCATGGTTTTGGAGATATGGCAATGACATTTTGTATCACTCTTTATATGAAAGAAACGCATTTACATATAAAACCCTTTGATTATATGTATTCAACTTTTTCTTGAATGACGTTTGAAGCTTTATTTTCAAAAAATAATGTATGTTCCTTTCTCTCAGAAAGTATTCAAGAGATTTCTACAGAAATTTCTCTGCTACATCTCTTTATATGTTGTAAGCTTCACTCGTGAGTTTTTTGGAATAGGTCAAGTAGGAGAATTTTTATAATTTTTTAATTATAATTTCACATGTACAGTTTTCAATTCACGAAAAGTTCCAAAAACTTTGCCCCATATCTCATGTTGCAATCAGAATTTCAAAGTTTTCTCTTCAAAAAACGTTTATTAGGTTTATAGAAAAATGTCTACAAAATTTCATAATTCTAGCATTCACAGGATCTGAGGAAAAGTTAGATATACTTTAAGAAACAATCTTTTGAGGAAACGCGGTTTAAAGTTCAACCTAACTTTTTCCCTTATGTCACTTCTTCAGAAGGCACCACATTTGTACTCTGGGTCGTCTTTCCCTTCAAGGCTTCTCTTCTGGTTTCTTGTTGTTCGTCTTCTTTCCTTTACCAGGTCTTCAACTGACTTTTCAGATGCAGAGACGCGTTGTAAACCTTTTTTTTTCTCAGAATGTCTTGAGTAAAATTTCCTATCTTGAAGCCCATTCATTCTAATACCTTCATCCTCCCTACTTTCCAATCATTAACTACCATAACTGCATCATAAGTTGCAATTCTGACAACTGTAGGAGATGCAAATGTGTTTTTAGGGCATCTTTTCCGTAAGAGTGAATTTAGAGTCTCATTTCGATTTTGGATTTTGCCATGAAAACACTTTTTTGAGATTTTTAGGATCAGTCAAAGATGATCTATAAAATCAAAGAGTATGTGTCACGGCCTTCTAGATGCATCCCGCAAGCATTTGGTTGAAAGTAATATACAGATTCGTTGAACGCTGAGCTGGTATTGAAGTGCTGCTTCAAAACGTGGGCGTGGCAGGGAGGCCGGGTCAAACTTTTAATTAATTTTCAGGCACTTAGAATGCGATTTCAACATTGAAACTTTGGGAACTTACTGTCCATGAGTTGTACTAGCAAATAAAATATAAGTAAAAAATTGACATTTTTGGTCAATTTCATCTGTCATTTGTCTTCTGATGCAGTCCCTTCTGCTTATCAGTATTTTCCATATGTTACTTTCTTCGCCGATTCTGCAGAGCTCAATACCTACACTACCAGTGCTCCTAATTTTCTACATTAGTCTGTAGCACCACTTCTCAGATGCTTCGATTCTTTTCTGTTCCCGTTTTATTACTGTCCATGATTCACTATCATATTAATCTGTGCTCATAACGCACATTCGCAGAAATTTGTTGCTCTGATTAGGGCTTACGTTTGACGCTAGTAGACTTCTCTTGGTCAGGAATGCCCTCTTTGCCAGTGTTGGTCTGTTTTTATGTCCTCTTTGCTCCATCCGTCATTGGTTATTTTGCTGCATAGACAGCAGAATTCCTTAACTTCGTCTACTTTGTGATAAAAAATTCTGATATTAATTTTCTCGCTTTTTTCATTTCTGTTGCTTTTAATTACTTTCGTCTTTCTTCGGTTTACTCTCAATCCATTTTAGTACTCTTTAGGGTGTCCAATCCATTCAATAGATACTGTAATCCTCCTTTTCTTCAATGAGGATAACAATATCACCAACGAATCTTATCATTCATTTCCTTTCAGCTTGCATTTTGATCCCGTTCTCGTATCTTTATTTCCGTTATTGCTTCTTAGATAAATAGAATGAACAGCAGGGCAAAGGACTGCATCCCTGTCGTACCAACATTTTGCCTCAGTACTTGATCTTCGAATAATATTGTTTTATCTTGATTCCTGTACATAATGCTCATCATTCTGTACGGCTCTCGTCTGAAGTTAGAGATGATCGCTCTATTATTTCCTTGTATGCCGAGTAAGAAATTAAACAGAAGAACCCTTTTTATAACCTCCAGTTACTGTCTTGTATTCATTTTAACAGGTGTCGTAATTGTCTAGAGGAGGCAGCGAAAACTGTGGAACTATGGATTTACCTTTCTTCACATTATGCGGCTACCGGTGTGGAGAAAAGCGTGTGCAGTCCGAGAGGTTTCTCCTGCGCCCATTTACAGACCAGCAGCTACCGCCCACAGAATCGGCCAGCACTCAGCCCTCTGATATCGGACTCTTTTGCCCAAAGAGACGGCGGGAAGAAACTCTCCCGAGAGAGTTGCGATCGGAAAACGAGTCTTTATGCCTGAGAGGAAGCTGCCTGAAAGGGTGCCAACAAGCGCCGCGTTTCATCCATCTCTGCGGCTTCCAGCAACAGAGATGGGAAAGGCAGAAGCCGCACCGAGGAACCACCGAAGGCGACAAATAGTGTGGTATGACAAGTTCTAAATAAAAACATAAATATCGGTTTCGTGTAGGGAGTCGTATAATTGGTCGTAAGCTCAAGGATGCAGTTACAAATTCCCATGAAATTCGTATTTCTCTTCAGTCTTCCTTTAAGCAAGACAATCTTTGCGAGTTGTTCAAGTTGGGCGAGTGTAGTGATTCATGGACTAAGCTTTAATTTGTATGCATAGACGATACTATATTCAGTTAGGTGTACTTGGCAGGCGCGTTAATTTAAGCTTGGGCTTTGCTAATTATGTGTACACATTAGCCTACGTGAGGCTCTTTGTCTAGTTTCGTTCACGGATTTAGATTATAACTCCTCTACCTGCAGTTTTCTGGTTGTATATGTCATTCAGACACCTGGCGGTAAAGAAAATTTTGTTAGGTATGAGTGTGTGTGTGTGTGTGTGAATGTTTAAAATGAGCTTTAGCAAAATTTAATTTTCTTGCTCTTCCCTCCATTTTTTCCCTTGGTATCTGTTGATGGGAATGTCGAAAAATCTTCTCTAAATTCAGTTATGACGAGGAATTTATGCACTGAACAATGTTGCACATAGAGTCAAATAATTTGAAAGAGTAATCTGTGAACAGATAAGCCATAACTGGTAGTATTATTTCATTTTTCATTAATACGGCCCATCAGACGCTAGCATCTTCAACTATATAGTTGGCAGCTACTGTATATAACAACTAATAATGTTAATAAATGATACTAAACTAACAACATGGTACATTACATAAACTGAACTAATTGCAGCACGTTAAAGGCTTAAAGCTAGTTCCGTACCATTGTCAACACAACGAGTAGAGACTTGGATAAACAATGTTTATTACAAGATAATGATGGAGTGCCTGATCCAAATCAAATCTGTCAAAAGGTGCTATATGAAACTAAGAGTCATATCGACCTTTATAAAGGAGGACACTGTTCGCAGCGCATGAGCCACGTTCATAGTAGACCGAAAACAGTAAATCCACAGTTCTGCAGGAGTATAAAACATGGTTATGAGCTCGTGCCGATTATTTTTAATTTACCTGTATTTGTGAGCCTGATTCGACGGTTTTATACTATTTACGCAGTAATTAATATTGGAATGTGGCTCGTTTATAAATGAACAGCATAAATAGTATAAGATTACCTGAGATAAAATAACGTAAGACAGAAAACTGAATAAAGAGGGCGCCTGTAAGTTCGTTGTCAAATACACCTTGATCAGTTACAAACATAAAAGACTTTTGGCCCCTCCTATGAAGTTATTATTACAGAAAGGTTACATTTCCCGAGCCGTGTTTACTGGGATTGTTTTCCTCGTTTGGCGACCAATACGGTTACTTTTACAGTTGTAGAAAGTGGATACGAGGTTGATCTTTCATACTAAAAACTCAAAGACGTCCAACTGCGTGGTTAAAATTATTTATAACGTTAATGCGTAGTCAAGCTGCCAGACGATTAAGAGAAAGTACTTAACGTTCTCTATTGAACAGGCGATTGTTCATCCGAGTGAACGATGTCCTTGATTCACTGATTCGTTGCATTTTACATGTTGAAAATGGTGGTTCAGATAAGGACTCGCTGTCTCGATGAGGTTTCGATGGGGATTTTCCAACGTTCATTGCGTTTTCTACCCCGGTACTCTGATGTGCCAACATTTAAGGAGGCGCAGGTGGCTATTATTAACTCCTTCGATGGCGTGCCAATTTGCAGTGATTTATATTTGCGTATGTAGAGGTTACCACTATACGTCTGTCTTCTAGTGAGCGACGCAAATTCTGGATCAAGCGAAGTGCCCGCCGATGGCCAGACCGAGGTTAATTTCGTTGAGTCGCAATGGCAGCATCGTGTGTGGTCGGCGGAAACACTTCCGACTCCTCAACCACTAACTCTCAAAATACACGATTTTCTAACTCCATGTATAAGAATAGTCTATAACTGTGATATTGAACCTAGGATTATCCTCTTTGTTCTGGTAACTGAAATGAGTGGCAGCGAAATATTATTAGTCTGCACGTGAATGTCTCTCACTTTTATTATAGAATCGGCTGAAATAGTCTACAGTCAATGTCATCAACTACGGGCGTTACTTGTTATCACTTTAATAAGCTACTGCCATTCGCAATATAATAGATCAAATAGGATACAGGAAATACATAACTGAATGGATTAAACAAGGTATGTAGTAGTATGAGTATATTCTGTACTTTTTGCGAGATTAATTTGCTTTTGTACTATATGTCTTCTCTTCAGCTTTGCTTAAATACAACGAACTACAATGTTGTACAAAGTTTAATGCGAAGCTTTACCATTGTCACACAAGAATATAACTTGTTTCAAACAAACAAACTTCAGCTTCTTCTATCAAAACATGTACTTCTCGTATGTTGATGTACTTTTTGAACTGGTTTTAAACGCCAGTTGCAGAAATTAAAGAGCAGGATTGTAACAACTGCCACAGAACATATGTTAAAATAAGAATTTAAAGTGTATTACAAGAAGGGGAAAGTTGACATTAATGTTAAAGTGTGAAAAATTTATTCAAGTATCTTGTAGGTACAAATGATTTATCGAAACACTTGTAAACTTAGGTATGTAAATATTAAAATTAATATGCCAAAAGTAAGAAATAATATTAAATTTGTCTTTATTAAAAACGTACAATAGTACTCCAAACACTAGTTTTCTCACTGATGCATTCTCATATGAAGTGTCTAAACTGTCTGCATTTCAAATCTTTTTTCTTTTAATATTACAAGATTTTCACAACTGTTCTGTTTTCAGAAGTGTTTCACGATCCGCTCTCACAGTATTACGTCCGGCACACTTGCTGTCCTACTTTCCTGGACATTGCAGCTGAGCCGATGGTAGACGGAAACAATAGTTGCGGCAGGTACTCGTGAAGGTGCAGATGTGAGGACCGGTCTTCAGTCATTCTTGGATAGCTCAGGTGGTAAAATAGCTTCCTGCAAAAGACAAGATAGAGTGTTCGAGTCTGGACTCGGCACTCAGTTTTAACGTGCCAGGATGTTGCAAAAGGACTTTCCTTAATACTCAAAAGCTCCTACCAACCTACAACATAAACCTTGAGATCCGAGAAAGATTCGTCAGCAGCTTTGTTTGGAACAGAGCTTAGTGTAATTGCAAATCGACAGATAAGAAACAACTAAATGAATTTAAAATTTGATTTTTCAGTGGACTGTTGAAGGTTATATAGGCTGATGGAATAAGGAATTAGGAATGGAGACATACAGTATAATGATAAATATCAGGGATGGAAGAGAGACAGTGCCTGTGCGCAAATTATACATCAGTCATTGTTGACAACTGTCGTTCAGCGAATGGATGAAGGAAAGCTTTGCAAGGGCAGGACTAGATACTACCATAGTTGTAAAAGACGAAATATGAACGGTATAGGAAGCAGCGGCAGGAGTAGTCGTTGGGAGAGTTACATAAGACGAAATATGAACGACATAGGAAGCAGCAGCAGTGTGAAATGAAGTAGTTTCCTGATAAGCAACATAAATGGAAACCTGCATCAGACGAACCCTACGACTTGATGACCAGTACTAAAATGGTTAATTAGCTTATCCAATACTTCAATGCTGCTACCTCAACACTGCCCTTCCACGAGGTGTTTATGAACGACTAACTGTCACCGTTCTTGGCTGCAGTATAATAATTCTTCTACAAAACAGAGGTGACAAAGTTCATGGGATACCGATATGCACATACACATATGGCGGTAGCGTCGTGTACACAAAGTATTAAAGTGCAGTTCATTGAGGAGCTGTCTTTTGTACTCAAGTGATTCATGTGAAAGGGTTTCTGACGTGATTACAGTCGCACGATGTGAACTAACAGACTTTATGCGGAGTGGTAGTCGCATGGGACTCTACATTTTGGAAATCGTTAAGGAATTCAATATTCCGAAATCCACAGTGTTGCCAGCATTCGAGAATACCAAATTTCAGGCACTACCTCTCACTAAGTACAACGCAGTGACCGACGGCATTCACTTAACTACCGAGACAGGTGACGTTTGCGTAGAGCTGTCAGTGCTAACAGACAAGCAAAACTGGTGAAATAACACCACAAATCTGTATGGGACGTACGACGAACGTGTCCGTTAGGACAGTGCGCCGAAATTGGACTTTAATGGGCTATGGCAGAAGACGACTGAAGCTAGTGCCTATGCTAACAGCACGACATCGCCTGCAGCCAGTCTCCTGGGCTCGTGACATGCGGGTCGGATTGGACCCTAGATAACTGGAAAACCGTAGCCTTGTCAGATTCCAGATTTTCAGTTAGTAAGAGCTAATGGTAGGGTTCCAGTGGACTTCAGACCCCTGAAGCCATGGAACCAATCGAATGAGTCACCCTCTATCCCCTCCCCACCCCCACCCCTCCCCAACACAGTGTTCGCTGCTAAGAGTCTGGCCAATCTAAAGGACACTACTGCAGGTCAATACCAACAATGTTCTTCGTTAATGTGCGATTTTTAAGCCAAGAGTTGCTAGTTGTCAACAAGGCATTGTCAAGCTGCTGGTGGATCCATAATGGTGTGGGTTGTGATTATAGGGAATGGACTGGGTCCTCTGGCCTGACTGAACCGATCAAATGATTATGTTCGGATACTTGTAGACGATTTGTAACCATTTGTGAACTTAATGGTCCCAAACAATGATAACATTTTTATGGATTACAACGTGCCATATTACCAGGTCACAGTTGTTCGCGTTTGGCCTAAAGAACATTTTGGGCAATCGGAGCAAAGATTTGACAGCCAAAGTAGTCCGACATTTGTAAGAACGCGCGAGCAGTAGAGGGAACGATTTCAGTCGAAAACGCAAACACAGGTAAGATCTGTCACTCTGCTATGAGTGTTCCGTATTGAGGACTTCGGACAGCAGCGAGTACCCCTAGGTTAAGTGTGGGGATCCTGTGTTTACGGGCAGTCTCGTGTCAGCGGAAAGAGCCACGTGATATGCCTGCGGCTGCAGCATAGGCATCCGCTAGAGGATGGTGAATCCGTTGTATGAAGCTAGAATTCCTGTCGTTTACTCCGTACTGATATTTGGGCTGGGTGTCGAAACTGAATCACTATCGGATACTGAATGTTCCGTTCCCAATTAGGTCGTTGACAGGGCACTAAACTTCAATGTTTCTTTTCTCATCATGTGTTGACCGGTGCTCCGTTGGTACGTAATTTGTGTGACACATCACTAATTAACTGAATACGATATACTTCCAGCACTGGGGAAATTACTCTGTTGAGCTGGGTATAGCATTCAGAGAATATCACTGAGTAAGTGAGATCTCCCTTTCATAACTGCATCTATATCTACATACATACCCCTCAAACTTCTGTAAAGTGCATGGCGGAGGGTACCCTGTATCACCACTGATCATTTCCTTTCCTGCTCCACTCGCAAATAGAGCGAGGGGTAAACGACTATGTTTATGCCTCCGTTGAGCCCTAATTTCTGGTACCTACCGATAACAAATCTAACAGCACACCTCTGAATTTCTTCAGTGTCTTCCCCCGATGTGATGGGGATCCAAAGTACTAAAACAGTACTTAAGAGTGGGTTGCACAAGCGTTCTATACGCCATCTCCTTTTGGGTGCCCTGCAATTCCCCAAAATTCTCCTAATAAAATGAAGTCGACCATTCGCTTTCCCAACTGCCAACCTAACGTGCTAAATCCATTTTATATCGCTGCACAACGTTACGCCTAGATATTTAGCTGCAGCCTACTAATGCCGTATTACATTATTGTTTTTCCTACTCACCTGTATTAACTCACATTTTTGTGCGTTTAGAGCAAGCTGCCATTCATCACGCCAACTAGAAATTTTGGCGAAGTCATCATGAGTGTCCTACAGTCACTGAGCGACATCACCTTCCTGCACATCATAGCGTCATCGAGAAACAGCTGCTCACGCTGTCCATCAAGTCATTTATGTAGACAGACGATAAAGGTGGCCCTACCACACTTCCCTCGAGCTCTCCTGACGATACCCTTACCTACGATATTTGTAACGGCACCATAGCGAACTCGAGCCTTGCTGGCAACAAGCATGGCAATTCAGGCACGGTGAACGGTAGAGGCCAATGACCTGACAGGACTACCACCCTAGTCTTCGTTCGAGTGCCGATTGTTGGGCTTAGAATAATTTTACGGAGTGCGGTATCACTTTTTTTCTGAATTTACTTGACAGTGGTTGCAGTGATTGAGTTTGAACGACCAAATGAATTTCATTTGCGGGAATTATGACTGCCGCGAACTTCCACAATTTTGTTCCAGTTGTTACTGAGACTCACGTGCGATGTACGTGTTTGCTTGTTTTCACAGTGATTATTTAGGACAGTAAACAATAGTTTTACGTCGTGAGTAATAGGGAGGAATTACATTCCTGGAAATTGAAATAAGAACACCGCGAATTCATTGTCCCAGGAAGGGGAAACTTTATTGACACATTCCTGGGGTCAGATACATCACATGATCACACTGAGAGAACCACAGGCGCATAGACACAGGCAACAGAGCATGCACAATGTCGGCACTAGTACAGTGTATATCCACCTTTCGCAGCAATGCAGGCTGCTATTCTCCCATGGAGACGATCGTAGAGATGCTGGATATAGTCCTGTGGAATGGCTTGCAATGCCATTTCCACCTGGCGCCTCAGCTGGACCAGCGTTCGTGCTGGACGTGCAGACCGCGTGAGACGACGCTTCATCCAGTCCCAAACATGCTCAATGGGGGACAGATCCGGAGACCTTGCTGGCCAGGGTACTTGACTTACACCGTCTAGAGCACGTTGCGTGGCACCGGATACATGCGGACGTGCATTGTCATGTTGGAACAGCAAGTTCCCTTGCCGGTCTAGGAATGGTAGGACGATGGGTCCGATGACGGTTTGGGTGTACCGTGCACTATTCAGTGTCCCCTCGAAGATCACCAGAGGTGTACGGCCAGTGTAGGAGATCGCTCCCCACACCATGATTCCGGGTGTTGGCCCTGTGTGCCTCGGTCATATGCAGTCATGATTGTGACGCTCACCTGCACTGCGCCAAACACGCATACGACCATCATTGGCACTAAGGCAGAAGCGACTGTCATCGCTGAAGATGACATGTCTCCATTCGTCCCTCCATTCACGCCTGTCGCGACACCACTGGAGGCGGGCTGCACGATGTTGGGGCGTGAGCGGAAGACGGCCTAACGGTGTGTGGGACCGTAGCGCAGCTTCATGGAGACGGTTGCGAATGGTCCTCGGCGATACCCCAGGAGCAACAGTGTCCCTAATTTGCTGGGAAGTGGCCGTGCGGTCCCCTACAGCATTGCGTGGGATCCTACGGTCTTGGCGTGAATCCGTGCGTCGCTGCGGTCCGGTCCCAGGTCGACGGGCACGTGCACCTTCCGCCGACCACTGGCGACAACATCGATGTACTGTGGAGACCTCACGCCCCACGTGTTGAACAATTCGACGGTACGTCCACCCGGCCTCCCGCATGCCCACTATACGCCCTCGCTCAAAGTCCGTCAACTGCACATACGGTTCACGTCCACGCTGTCGCGGCATGCTACCAGTGTTAAAGACTGCGATGGAGCTCCGTATGCCACGGCAAACTGGCTGACACTGACGGCGGCGGTGCACAAATGCTGCGCAGCTAGCGCCATTCGACGGCCAACACCGCGGTTCCTGGTGTGTCCGCTGTGCCGTGCGTGTGATCATTGCTTGTACAGCCCTCTCGCAGTGTCCGGAGCAAGTATGGTGGGTCTGACACACCGGTGTCAATGTGTTCTTTTTTCCATTTCCAGGAGTGTATGTTGTCGGGGTTCTTGAGTGTTTGCTACTGAAGTTTACGATTAAACAGCTGCTAAACCAAATTTGCTCGAATTTATTCTATTTACGTTGCTCTGCTGCCCTACGTAAGTCATTATTTATGTTTCTCTTCATCTGTCTCTTGAACTCTGTAAAGCTACCATTCCACAATGTTACATTTGCTTGATTTAAATAACAATCCCTTGTTTGACAAGATTATTAATCCCACTACACTTATCTACTCAATTTATATTTTCAAATTATTTAGTTAAACTGCCAAATTATATCGGTCTGTGCACTCCGTCTTCAGGCCACGAGTGGCCTAACAGGATCATCCGACCGCCATGTCATCCTCAGTGGAGGATGCAGATAGGAGGGGTGTGGGGTCATGATGGTCTAAGGGAAAGTATTTTAGCAAATGGATGGGTTTCATAGAACATGGACTACGATCAATCGCTGGAATACCGAAGTGAATCAAGCTAATAGTCCAAGTGCTGCATTACCCACATCAACAGCGGAGATTTAACACAGCTGTTGCAGTTGTATTGGGGATTAATAAAATGCGGTCGCACGAAGAGGAAGACTTCTGGTCAGGTAACACAGCAATATGTCTAATAATGAATCAGGAAACAAGAATGTGCGTAAGCTACTATGAACAGTATAGTGAATATAATATAGCAGCCAAGACAGACACGAAGTCACCTCTTAATGAAGTAGCTCCACGCATTGTGAAAACAAGCTGAAAATGTTTCCCTTCACAACTCCTATCCCACAGAAGAATTTCTATTAATGTAATATTTTAAAAGGTGATGAGTAGGAATTTCAAACTCGCAACTGTATATTTAAAGGAAAGCCTTATAAACGTTCAACATGTTCTCATACATATGTAATTAATCTAGAGTGTAAACTACTGAATAATTTGTAGCGTATGATATCGATATACCGTGTAGGTGGTCTATAGAGCAAGAAGCTAACCTAAGACAGAAACACGAGATACAATAAATTAGTCACATAATTAATTGAGGTGAATACTCAGTTGTGAAGTGCTACAGAAATTGGACAAAATAAAATGGAAAAGAAGGTTAAACAGTACGAGGACCTTGAATGGGACGATTTTACGAACCGCAGATTTCATCACTGCTGGTACTGGGATTAAGAACTATCAAATAAGCTTGTGAACGTGGAAGGGGCCCAGAGACACGAGAAGGTTTCAGGTAAATAATGGTAAGGCAGAGATATTGAAAACCGGATTTTAAACTGAAAAACATTTAATGGTTATGAACTGCATATTAAAACTGAACAAATTATAGGTCAACTGTCCAATCACTTTAACGTGAGCAGCTGTCAAAAGCCTGAATAACCATAATTTGCAGAGCGGGCTGCTGCGAGACATGCAAGACGAAAGTTAACGACGTTCTGGAAGGTACATACAGGGCTGTGGAGCCATGAGGACTCCAGTCCCGCAGCCAGCTGCGTTAGGTTTCTCGGTTGAGGATCCACGGCATTAACAGCCCGGTAAAAGTGGTCACACTTTCTCGATTGCTTTTAAATCGGGACAGTTTGGTGGCCAAGAGAGTACGAACCACACACGCACACTACGAACTGTGTGATACCATGCCATAGTGCCGAGGAAAAAAAACTGTATGTGGTCCTTAAGGATAAATGCATACGTGTGTTAGCCCATTCTGCGTTCTACAATGACCAAATCACCCAACGAATGGCAAGAAAATATTCCCCAGACCATAGCGCTCCGACGACTGTTGCATGATGGTTGGTTCAAATGGCTCGAGCACTATGGGACTTGACTTCTGAGGTCATGAGTCCCCTAGAATGTAGATCTACTTAAACATCACACACATCCATGCCCGAGGCAGGATTCGAACCCGGTACCATAGCAATCGCGCAGTTCCGGACTGAAGTGCCTAGAACCGCTCGGCCACTGCAGCCGGCCCATTTGGAGAGTAACGTATGTGAGACAGTCGAAACACACTCAGACTTCAAGAGGAATCTAATCATTCCAGTTACAAGATATCAGGCGCTGCCAGGTATAAATATTATGGAAATGATTGTTGCAGGATAATGACACGAATTATTAACGGAAGAAAGAAGAAGCGGATAGAAACCGATATCGGAGAAGATTTATTTGGGCAACAGAGAAATATAGATACACACAGGGCATTGTTGACCCAACAAGACTTTTTTCAAGGTAGGATGAAGAGAAGCAATCGTGTATTTGCAAATTTAAAGAAAGCAGTTGACAGTGTTGACTGGACTAACTATTTCAAATTCAGGACGGTGTAGGGACGAAATACAGAGAGGGGAACGTTATTCACAATTTGTACAGAAACCAGACTGCAGTAGAAAGAGTCAAAGCATATGAAAGGGAAGCAGTAGTTGAAGAAGGAATTAGTCATTTTTGTAGCCTATCACCGACGTTATTAAATCTATATACTGCACAAAGTAAAAGAAATCAACAAGAAATTTTGAGACAAACTTAGAATTCCCTGAGAAGAAGTAAAAGTTTGAGATTTGAAGATGTCACTGTAATTCTCGCTGAGAAACAAAAGACCAGCAAGAAATGTTGAACTGAATACAAAGTGTCTTGAAAATGGGGTTATAAGATGAAAATAAAGAAAAGTAAAACAACGTTAACACCTGAATCACGGTGAGGTAAGTAGCTTACAAAGTAGATGCAAGAAGTGTTAAATGAGTTTGTATCTTTCGACAGTAAGTTCCTGACTATGGCCTAACGAGATAGGACGTAAGTTTAACTCTTAGGAAATCTGGTATCAGTCAGGAGCATAGCTATCTAAAGAAGTGAAATGCCGACGATAAGCAGCTTGAATAAGAAGAGAAAACCGAACGGGTACATCGAATAACTAAAGAGGAGGTAGTGATTCTAATCGGGGAAAAGAAATTAAAAAACTGGACGAGCAAAGAGAGCATTGTTTCATAGGACTCATTCTGGGGTACTGGAGAGACGTTTGGTTGACGTAATCATTGCTGAGGAACACCGATGGTCGAATGTTTTACTTTGAATGGACTCCAGAAATGTTGTATGTTGCAGCTTGCGGGGAGAACTGTCTTTAATCAGCCTTTAAACGAAAGATCACAACAACAACAATTTCTTTTATACTTCAGTATTTAAATATTTTGAAATGATCTCATTGATCCTGCTAATTAGCAGGTGTTCTGCGTCGTCCCTTACATGGCATCTGAGAGGCAACTCAAAGTTGCTTACCTCATGCATCAAAAAGTGGCATAATAACGTGGCACTAAATAAAACAAAAAACATTAGGTGTGGTAATATCGTTACATTCCTTACTAACGACGAGCCATTTCAGTGTGGCTTACTGCGTTCATCAGTTATATAATAATGTTGTCAGACGATTTTCTTGTTGAATGTATCGCTGTGGCAACCTAGGAAGGAACACAAACTGAACGTCTGAACTGTGTAGATGTCTAACCCAATTTTCTGATAAGATAGGGTGGTGGTGATCTTTTGGATAGGGTGGATAGCAATATGCGGCTGTTTGCTGATGATGCTGTGGTGTACTGGAGGGTGTAGTCGTTGAGTGACTGTAGAAGGGTACAAGATGACTTGGACAGGATTTGTGATTGGTGTAAAGAATGGCAGCTAACTCTAAATATAGATAAATGTAAATTAATGCAGACGAATAGGAAAAAAGAATCCTGTAATGTTTGAATACTCCATTAGTAGTGTAGCACTTGACACAGTCACGTCGATTAAATATTTGGACGTACCATTGCAGAGCGATATGAAGTGTGACAAGCATGTAATGGCAGTTGTCCAGATAGTCGTCTTCGGTTCATTGGTAGAATTTTGGGAAGATGTGGTTCATCTGTAAATGAGACCGCTTATAAAACACTAATACGACCTATTCTTGAGTACTGCTCGAGTTTATGGGATCCCTATCAGGTTGGATTGAGGAAGAACATAGAAGCAATTCAGAGGCGGGTTGCTAGATTTGTTACTGGTAGGTTTGATCATCACGCGAGTGTTATGGAAATGCTTCAGGAACTCGGGTGGGAATTTCTAGAGGAAAGGAGGCGTTCTTTTCGTGAATCGCTACTGAGGAAATTTAGAGAACTAGCATTTGAGGCTGACTGCATTACAATTTTACTGCCACCAACTTACATTTCGCGGAAAGACCACAAATATAAGATAAGAGACATTAGGGCTCGTACAGAGGCATATAGGCAGTCATTTTTCTCTCGTTCTGTTTGGGAGTGGAACAGGGAGAGAAAACGCTATTTGTGGTACGAAGTACCCTCCGCCACACACCGTATGGTGGACTGTTGAGTATGTATGTAGATGTCGATGTAGACGGATACGACTCGACTGTCTGCTTTCCTGTTTGTTGGAGCGTATCGCACCGAATCATTTTACTCAGTTAGTAGGTGGAATAACATAGCTGCCAACAGTAAACTGCCAGCTCACCGCGAAGCAGTCGGGTACGGCTCAGCGCGAGTCGGCAGTGGGCGGTAGACAGCAGCACAGTAGCAGCGCAAGCTGGCAGCTGGCGGCTAGGAAATTCGCCGACAAGCCAGCTGGCGACGATCTTCCGGCAAGTGAGCCCGGCGGGTGGGGGTGGTGTGGGAGCGGCCGGCGGCAGGCGGCGCTTTGATGTGCGCCGATCCGGCACAATGAGGCGCGGATCTGCGCGGATAAGCCGGCGGGCACACGGGGACGCCGCTCCGCCTGTCCATTCAGCAGCAGGTGGAGCCGCCGCACAGCACCCACTACTTGCTACAGTCAGTTTGTGTCAGCCTGAGCCACGCGCAGCTGACACAGAGAGGACACCGCGTTAAATGCAAGGACCGAGTCGGGACGGCGTGTAGACGGTCTGTGTGAGTGTGTCTATCACGGCGAAATTCTCAGTAGTGTGCGAGAAAGTTTAGAGCCAGCCACTGTACGAAAAGAGCGTGTCCCTGGCTCTCTTCCGGAGAAAGACCGATGCTAATGCCCTTAGGAACATTCGTCACACATTCCGGCTCATAGTGAATGTGAAAGAGATGTGAAATGGGTAACAATAACAGCACGAAGAGCAATAGGTCCGGCACTCTACAAGCTTAAAGGCAGACAAAAAACTCTACAAAACTACGAGGGTCCCTCCAAAAGAAATGCACACTATTTTTTTAAGAAAATCCATCTTTTAATCCACATGTGTGAAAGTTATACAGTGTGTAGATGCATCCTTTAGGAACAATATTTTTATATCTCCACATAATTTCCTGCCCTCTCAACTGCCTTACGCCATCTTGGAACCAGAGCCTGTATAACCGCACGGTAAAATCCTGGACCAACCTGTTGGAGCCACTGTTTGTCAGCGTGGTCAAGGGACTCATCATCTTCAAAACTTGTCCCACGAAGAGAGTCTTTCAGTTTCCCAGAGATATGATAGTCACATGGAGCCAGGTCAGGACCATAAGGTGGGTGTTTCAGTGTTGTCCACCCGAGTTTTGTGATCGCTCACAAAGTTTTTTGACTGACTTGTAACCGTGCATTGTCGTGCAACAGCAAAACATCCTGATTTGGCCGATCTGGTCAAACACGATTCAGTCGAGCTTGAAGTTTCTTCAGCGTCATCACATATGCATCACAATTTATGGTGTTTCCACTTCGCATGATGTCCAAAAGCAAGAGTGTTTCGGAACCGAAAATACCGCAGCCATAAATTTTCCAGCAGAAGGTGTGGTTTTGAATTTTTTTTTTCCTGGGTGAATTTGCATGATGTCACTTCATTGATTGCCTCTTCGTCTCTGGTGAAAAATGATGGGGCCATGTTTCATCACCTGTCACAATTCTTCCAAGAAATTCATCTCCACCATTCTCGTACTGTTCCGAAAGTTCGCTACATAACGTTTTTCTTGTTTGAAAGTCCCAGGCAGATTGAACCTGTGTGCCCGACCGAGACTCGAACTCGGGACCTTTGCCTTTCGCGGGCAAGTGCTCTACCATCTGAGCTACCGAGGCACGACTCACGCCCGGTACTCACAGCTTTACTTCTGCCAGTATCTCGTCTCCTACTTTCCAAACTTTTCTAATTTATTTGTGAGCCACTGTCAACATCCTGGAAAGCCACCTGGCACAAACTATCAGTATTCTGCAAACACTTTCTTTTCCTATCCCAACGTAGCGGGACAATTCGATCACTGTGATGCGTCTGTCAGCAGTCACCAATTCGTTAACTCCCCACTTATTGTCTGGAGTGTGTGCAGGACGCGGCCTGCCGATGTGAGGACAATCCTCAATATTGCCATGCCCGTTTTCATCACGTAACCTGATTGCTCACCGACTAACTGTACTGCGATCGACAGCAGCATCTCCATACACCTTTTTCAAGCTCTTGTGGATGTTTCCCAGTGTTTAATTTTCACAGCACAGGAATTCTATGACAGCACGTTGCTTCTGACGAACGTCAAGTGCAGTAGCCACCTTGAAGACATGCTGTGACGACGCCATTCACGCTAACAGGTTGATCTAAGTTTGATGACAAGCGGGAAGTATGTATCTACACACTGTAGAACTGTCACACATGCAGAATGAAAACTGTGTTTTTACAAAAATAGTGTGCTTTTCTTTTGGAGTGACCCTCGTAAATTGCTAAAATGGATAACCTCTCACTAGGTCATCTGCTGGCCCAATCACATCTGCTGGTACTCTGCGTAACGGATTCAAAGAGCGACAACAGTTTGGTTTCCTATATATCAGTTAATTACTGACAGAATTTTAAAAAAAAATGCTTTCGTTCTTTACTCATCAAGAGTTTTAATCTTCCATTAACAGAAGAACTCAAGTGTGATATATACACTCCTGGAAATTGAAATAAGAACACCGTGAATTCATTGTCCCAGGAAGGGGAAACTTTATTGACACATTCCTGGGGTCAGATACATCACATGATCAAACTGACAGAACCACAGGCACATAGACACAGGCAACAGAGCATGCACAATGTCGGCACTAGTACAGTGTATATCCACCTTTCGCACCAATGCAGGCTGCTATTCTCCCATGGAGACGATCGTAGAGGTGCTGGACGTAGTCCTGTGGAACGGCTTGCCATGCCATTTCCACCTGGCGCCTCAGTTGGACCAGCGTTCGTGCTGGACATGCAGACCGCGTGAGACGACGCTTCATCCAGTCCCAAACATGCTCAATGGGGGACAGATCCGGAGATCTTGCTGGCCAGGGTAGTTGACTTACACCTTCTAGAGCACGTTGGGTGGCACGGGATACATGCGGACGTGCATTGTCCTGTTGGAACAGCTAGTTCCCTTGCGGGTCTAGGAATGGTAGAACGATGAGTTCGATGACGGTTTGGATGTACCGTGCACTATTCAGTGTCCCCTCGACGATCACCAGAGGTGTACGGCCAGTGTAGGAGATCGCTCCCCACTCCATGATGCCGGGTGTTGGCCCTGTGTGGCTCGGTCGTATGCAGTCCTGATTGTGGCGCTCACCTGCACTGCGCCAAACACGCATACGACCGTCATTGGCACTAAGGCAGACGCGACTCTCATCGCTGAAGACGACACGTCTCCATTCGTCCCTCCATTCACGCCTGTCGCGACACCACTGGAGGCGGGCTGCACCATGTTGGGACGTGAGCAGAAGACGGCCTAACGGTGTGCGGAACCGTAGCCCAGCTTCATGGAGACGGTTGCGAATGGTCCTCGCCGATACCATAGGAGCAACAGTGTCCCTAATTTGCTGGGAAGTGGCGGTGCGGTCCCCTACGGCACTGAGTAGGATCCTACGGTCTTGGCGTGCATCCGTGCGTCGCTGCGGTCCGGTCCCAGGTCGACGTGCACTTGCACCTTCCGCCGACCACTGGCGACAACATCGATGTACTGTGGAGACCTCACGCCCCACGTGTTGAGCAATTCGGCGGTACATCCACCCGGCCTCCCGCATGCCCACTATACGCCCTCGTTCAAAGTCCGTCAACTGCACATACGGTTCACGTCCACGCTGTCGCGGCATGCTACCAGTGTTAAAGACTGCGATGGAGCTCCGTATGCCACGGCAAACTGGCTGACACTGACGGCGGCGGTGCACAAATGCTGCGCAGCTAGCGCCATTCGACGGCCAACACCGCGGTTCCTGGTGTGTCCGCTGTACCGTGCGTGTGATCATTGCTTGTACAGCCCTCTCGCAGTTTCCGGAGCAAGTATGGTGGGTCTGACACACCGGTGTCAATGTGTTCTTTTTTCCATTTCCAGGAGTGTAGAAACAGTGTATAATGTCTTGAGGCAGAGTAACTCATGACCCACAAGTTACGCTCACATATTTAAGCGTAGACTTCCGCGCCCGTTGGCACAGTCAATAAAACTCTTCTCGACATATCACCGCATTTCCAATCCGTGAAATTTTCCAACGTTCCTGCCACTTGAGCCATGCGCGGCTCGTGTTCATTCCTTTTATTGCCGCCTCGTTTTCTTATTCCCTGGCGTCACTAACTTCATGCCTTGCCCGCCAGTGAGTGCCAGCAGCAGCGCTTATCGCTAAGTGCACCGCCGTACTATCTCTGGAGCGGCCGATAGTATTTTGCGGGTCGTCGTCTGTCGGGAGCTGTCAGGACGCAGTAGCAGTGCAGTCGGGGACGGAGCGCCAGTGAGGTGCGGACAGCCATTGCTCGCCGACCGCTGGCGACACATATGAACTGTCCGACGGATGGAGACTGGAGCGGGACGACCGTTGGTTGGTCGTTCGTGTCGTCGTCTCCTCGGGCGACGTGTATTTGGTCTTTTGATCGTTTCTGGGCCTCGTCAGTTGGTCACCTTGCCGGACGTGGGTCGGTTCCTTCCTTGTGCAGAGATGTCGTGGCCAGTGGCCAAGAGTTACCTCTGCATGGTTATGTCCGAGCCAGGGTGCCCGGGTCGCCGTGTCTCCGAGTTCCGAACGGACATGGAGTAGAGTCACGTTGGATCTGCAGTCAGTTTCGGACAGCCAAGACTCGCCAGACCGTTGCCGACACACGTAGCTTGAGTGAGATCTACCTGGGTTGGTCGTTCGGTCGGCCGTCTAATCGGACGTCGTGTATTTGGTCGCCGACAGCTGTGGGAACTGTGTGTCGAATTGATTCGTCGTTGTTGTTCCACAGTGATTGCTTTTGCGATTGTTCGGGTTCTTGTGCAAGTGTGTTTACGTGGAACTGTGTGTAGCTTCTGTGAGATCCACTGAGCACATGAATGCTGTCTGCGTACCAGAGTTGTCAGTCGGTCGGTTCAAACAGAGCAGTGAGTGTGTCGGATGGAAAGGAATTGATTAGGCTGTTGGTTGGTTCCTCAGCCGCCCGTAGGTCGTGTTGCTACCCGATTGTTTAGTGTTACGGTTGGATGCCTGTCTCACCTAAACTATGTTTATTAGTTTCCTCTCCAGGCCGACCCTTGGTACACTACTGAACATCACTGTTTGTTGTTTGTTATTGTCATTTTATTTGGTCGCAGGTACTCTGCAGGCCTTCAGCTTTGTATTGACATAGTTTGTTTTATGTTTTAGTATATGGTCTTCAGCCGAACTTCATGTAACCTATTTTAAGATTAGGCCTTCAGCAGTGTTTCATATAAAATTCTTGTTGCTCTGTATTTTGGCCTTCAGCCGCGATTCTTTCTGGATCTGTGGCTTTAATATGTAAATCGTTGTCCGAATATTTCTCTTTGTTTATATTGGATTTTTGAAACGGTCTTCAGCCGTGTTCTGCAAATGTTTATCTTAAGGTTGTCTTTTATTACTCCTGAGTAATTGTTTGTGCCTTCAGCCGACAAGATACTTCAAGTTTTCTTAAGATGTTTTTCTGTTGTACTGTTTAAAAGCTTATTTTTAAAGCCTCTCCTTTATTACGTAAAGAAACTTTTTTATTGGGCTTTCAGCCGAAGAATTTAATTTTACTTAGTACGGCCTCTAGCCGGAATTTGTAAATGCTTGTATCTTAAAGAATTTCCTTACCTGTTCTGAAATATTATTTCGTCCTTTAGACGACAATTGTAATTTCACTTAAATAAAGCCTTCAGCCGTTACTCTAAATCCTGTTTTAAAAGCAATCAAATGGTTCAAATGGCTCTAAGCACTATGGGACTCAACTTCACAGGTCATCAGTCCCCTAGAACTTACAACTCCTAAAACCTAACTAACCTAAGGACATCACACACATCCATGCCCGAGGCATGATTCGAACCTGCGACCGTAGCGGTCGCGCGGTTCCAAACTGTAGTGCCTAGAACCGTTCGGCCACACCTGTCGGCAAAAGCAATCATTTAACCTCTTCTGGAGAAGTTACTTGGGCCGTCAGCCGTGAATTGATCCTTGTTGTTTTAAAGAGAAAACTGTGTTCTTGTATAACTAACAGTAATTCACCTTGGCCGCTTTCCACAACCTGATCCGCTCTCTCCTGCGAAACCAGATTTCACCACTGTTGAAATGACATTCGTCAGGCTGTTTTTACTTAGCAAAGACACTCTGAGTTACACAACTTGCAAGAATGGCCCAAACATTGGAGAATTTTAGCAAAAACATCCTGAGGGAGGTCATTTGCAAAAGAGTCTGAAACGCTTGAGTTGTTTACACATTGACAGTGAGGTCGCATACACTGAATATTTCATCTAGTATTTGGGACCGAGAACACTTCCTTACTTCCAACAAACTTTACACATTATTTCCTCTGATACATCCTCCTCCACAAAAAAAGAAGATCAAACGCAAAAATGTTATCTCTTGCTACTTGTGGGTTTTTCATGCAGTAAAACTACGGCGTCAGGCATCACGTTCTAATTGATAACTTCTTCACTACTTACTCCATTTGCTACACATTTTTCAGACGATATGCACATATACCACTGAAGTTATATACAAAATTATATCATTCGGTGACACGAAGTTCAGGAGAGATGACGTAATAAACTTTGAGCTGAAAGAAAATCTAGGTTTCCTTAAAACACATCAGCTCATCTGTAGAGTAAGTGAACGTTTGAAGGTGTTTCGTAAATCAGAGTTTGATTGCTTACAAAACTGGAAGTCGTGGTTTTATTGAGATCCACCCAAAGTGCTCCTCAATTGGCCTCACAAGGATTAAACGCACTCTGCTCGCCAACAGCACTCGGCAAACCCGAGTGGTCACCCATCGAATTGAGACCCAAACCCGACACGGCTTAACTTCGGTGATCTGATGGGAAATGATGTTAACCACTACGCCAAAGCCTTTGGTTCTTCGTATTTGGACTGCACTCAAAATACTGGCCCACCACTACAAATGTCGACCTTATGGGCTGTTGGTCTTGTTCGAAACAAAGTTGTTCCATTGACTTGCGTTTCTTTTACGTTGAATTCAATAACACTTAAAATACACAGCTCCATCGAGCTTTCATTCAGTACGGCTCTATTTTGCCTCTAGTGTGTGTTTCTTCTGCAGTTTAGGTTTCCATTAAAAGTGTTACACATCAGTATGGGAGAGTTCACAAATGAACCATTTTACAACTTTCGCCTCGTTTATGTGTTCACGGAACGTGGTGGAAGACGAGCACAATGATGCTTAGCTGAGCTCTTCTGTCAGCAACGGCAACCACAACACAGTACTTTTAAAGCTCAGGGTTTTTGTGGTATTCTGTATTTTGAGCTGTATGTTTTGGTTTCATTACAGGATTTTTTCTTCTGAGTAGGCATTACAAGGAAGCCAGTGTACCTGGATGACAAAGACGGAAGGCAATTTTATGCCTATTCTGCCAATGCTATTTTACCCTTGGAATATGTACACTTTTCAAAAGAACTATAAGTGGTAAAACAATGGAATTTTTACTTCATGTATATAGCGTATATGCCTCAGTTTCAAGTAAAATGAACATAACACCTCTTATGGTTTCGAAGAAAACAAATTTATTCTTTCACTAGTAAAATTTAACTTATTTTTGTACATTAATTATTACGAGAATAAAGCATTTTCTGATTGTTTGGTGGTTCTCAATTTACATGTAATAACTTATTACTATCTGCAGTACAAATGGACCAAATTTCATGTTTCTAACCCCATTATCTTATCAAATAATTGTACCTGAAAGTATAATAAATGTAGTTTTGAGAAAAATGCATTTAAGATTTAATATTGGAATTCTAGTATAGTTATTGATGAGAATTACTTACCATAATATTTTCCTGCACCATACTGAGCATCATATGGATCATACTGCTCTTCTTTTCATCTCTTGGTCCCTCTTCTCTTCTGTCTGACTGCTTTAGTTGATTTTAATTTAGCAATATCTGCTTTGCGGATTCTCTCTTTATCTATTTGCACCAAGTATTTTGCAGTGTTTCTACTAGATTTTAAGACCAATAATTCCTAGCATCCATTTTTGTAATTACACCATCATTGAAGCATAAAATAACATCATAAACACCAAATTTGAAGCTTGTAAGTTTAACAGACACAGTTTTCGGTGACCGGTTCCAGATGACAGAATTCACACATCCATTTAAATTTTGGGTTTTCCCATGAACACATTTCTTCAGCAAGGTATCTTCACAATGGTCTCTAAATATAGGTAATTTCATTCCTTACTGATGCACGTAAAGAATGTTTGTGGTCATATCAGGCACTTCTTCTGTACTTGCGCCAGGTGTCAGGATCATTCGGGCTAACACCGTGCACTGGATTTTCATATGTGGAAAGCTGAAAGAAAAAGATAGCCCATACAGATTTTTTCATGTTTTGTAATTCCCTACATTTCTTCTTATGGCCAACCCTTAACAAATCTGTAATCTATTTCAACATTTGTCAGGTGACCTTTAGTACCTATCTTATTATCATCTTCCAATAGTACTTTTGACTTTTCTTTTAATAATCTTCTCTTCTGGACATGCCCAATGCACTCTAATTTAGAAATTGTGACATTAGGACCGTAGGGATTTTCTACACATACATGGTCATAAACCTTGCTGTCACCAGATTACACAGAGCGTCAGGGAAACCATCATATCTCACGAAAAATTGTCGTATTTTTATAAAACAAAAGCTGTTTCATGAAGGAAAGACCAAGTATTTCAAATATGCTAAAATCTTGCCTTCCGCCTCCCCTTAGTGATATGACTGTTATTTAATGCTAAGCTATAGTGTTTCATTTTTCTGACAGTATTTCATGGTTGATTTATTCAGAACACTGACCTTTTTCGGTTAGAAGGAAATATTTGCGTTTTCCTCGACCGAAAAATGTTGTCCCAGCGTGGTCCAGTGTTCCTTTTTGTTTGTGGAAGGCGGTGAATGAGTTTCATTGTGAAAGGTATGTATTCCTACGCAATTCAGCAGTCTTGTGGATGTAGGAGGGCGGCCGTCTCTGTGCTTTTGTTGACTAGAGCCGAGTCCTGTTCTTGGTGAGCACAGAGACAGTCGTGTCGCTACTGTCGTTCCCAGAGGACATATGAAGATGCCTTTTCTGCTTGGACATCAAAGTATTGGATGCCAGGACGGATGCTTTTGCTCAAAAATTTTGGTATGCCCAGTCGAATGACTCGCCTTTCCGACACAGTGTTTACTGCTAAGAGTGTGACCAATCTCTGGGACACTGCTCCAGATCAGTACCAACAATCTTGGTTATTGACGTACGATTATTATGCAAAGAGTGGGAAGTTTCTGATACATGCACCTTGGTCTTCATAAAAGAAGCGATATTTCTGTTCGTAACATTGACCACAGCTTTCATTCATCCAATCCACGTGTAGTTTTTTGAAGTTTGGGAGTTGGGAGTAGACAAGGAAGTTTCTGAATTCATCTCACAGCCACCGTCTTTTGGGGAAAAACAAGTGCGAAACTAAGTTTTATATTTTGGAGTTGTATGGTGAAACTACAATTTGCTGAATTTCTCACTGAAAAACTGAAAACTATGTGACTTCTAAACTTTTGCTTACAGATTCAAAACTGTAATCGGTGTGGTTTCTGTAATTTTGAACATGAACTCCTTCCTGCACGGCACCTTTATGAATGTGATTCTGGTTCATGTGTGATTCACCTGACTGTCTGTAAATTAGATAGCATAAGAGAACCATCCACAAGAATACTCAGAATGACTAACTGTTATGTTGGTCGATTCGGGAGAGAGGACCAAACAACGAGATCATCGGTCGCCTCGGATTAGGGATGGCTGGTGAAGGAAGTCGGTCGTGCACTTCCAGATGTATCGTTCCGACCTCTGCATTAACCGATTTAGGGAAATCGCGGAAAACCTATATCAGGATATCGGACGCGGGTTTCAACTGTCGTTCTCCCGAATACGAGTCCAGCGCGCTAACCAGTGAGCCATCTCGCTCGGTAACTGTTATGTAATTTAAATGTGTAGTATTACAAGGACGAATCTGATGAATTTACAAGAAATTTCACTAATTGGAAACTGTTCCTAAATTGGAAACTTGTGGTAACGTCTTATGGGACCACACTGCTGTCCTAAGCCTATACACTACTTATCTGGCCAACACACACACCCACGCCCGACGGAGCACTCAAACCTCCGACCGGGGGAGCCGCACGGACCGTGACAAGGGGCCCCAGACAGCGCGGCTATCCCGCTCTGCAACTGTTCCTAATATTGTCAAAAATTTTCATTTAGGCTCTATACAAATTATTACAATGTAACGGATACTTGAGTCTGTTTAGGCTGCACGATCAAAACGATGATCCAAAATAAATCATTGGGCGTCAGTTTGCTTCTTACTTCACGGAAGTTGCTGTTTTATGAAACTGAACAGTGAGGAAATACGTTGCCATACTCGATATTGTCATCTTCTACAAAATATTTCTATTGCAAAAATTTGTTTTTCTGACTTCCTAGTAAACTATTATATAATTATTCTAAATTTGGAAGGGTTAACTAGAATACTGAATACAAGATTGATTGTTCTCCCTGACTACCAGCTTGTAGATATAACTGGACACAGCAGTCGTTACTGTACTCGTGCTTGTAGCTAACAAACTCAAAATAAGTCACCCTGTTGTGAAGTTCTGTCTCTTTTGACAATCGTACTAAAAGTGATGGTTCATCTTTAGGCTACATATCATGTAACAACTCAAGTAGAAATCTCTTCGTGGCACCTCCGCCATCCAAGCAGCGCATTTTGACACTAGCTCGCCCGCGCGTTTCTCAACCTCTGAAAACCAAAGTCTGTGATCGCTCATGTGTTCAGCAATTCGAATCAGCCATATACCGAATAAAAAGATAATTTTCACCCTACTTTCATTTAGAGACACAGCAAGTGGTAATATAACAAACTACCTGCGATTTGCTATAATTTCATTTAATACATAAGCCTTTGAAGTGCCACAGTTGCAGCTGCGTGATCGATATTCTAAGTAGGTCGCAACATACTTGGTCTCCTACACAACTCCTTTTACCTGTTTGATTATAATTCATGGTGGTGTTTTTGTCTCTTTCACTTTGAATTAGCAAGCTCCCAGATGAGTGAACTTTGCTGCATTTTCTTCACACTATTTTTCATATAATTTAATACCTCCCTCAAAGTTTGCTTCATTTTGTGTGGTTTATGTTGAGATTTTAGAGAATTGTGCTCTGTATGAATTTTATGTGAATTGTGTGCAACGTAAAGAGCATAATAAAAGTCTGTTATACTCCACCTTGACGTAGATTCCAAGATACTTTAATTGTCATGCAACATATCCAGAATTAGACGATCCACGAATAACAAAAGTTGTTGTAGGCCAAAATTTGTTGTTCTCACGATAGTTTTTCTTACTGCGTACGGTGTCCGAACACAACTAACTCCTACTAGAACTTAAAGATAGAACTTAATCGTTCTTCCAAACCACAATTACAATATTTCTCTGAAATTGATACAATGAGTACCTGCTGTTACACAAAGGTAAAAGCTGAATATATTTCTTACTGCCATTTGAAAAGAGGATTTTATAATTCAAGAATCTCAAAACGAAATCAGGTTGAAAATTATTTAACATAGGGTTTTTGCAGATTAGAAGCTCTCTCTCTACATGAAAATGACATGTTGCTCACTAGCGCTACTTGTCGTTGCAAGCATTTGAGCCGAGTTGGCATTTCACGTACCATTTCGCCATAGCGTGACATCATCCACTTTCTCTCTCGTTAGATATTAATAACGCAAATGCCACATCTAACATTGTTTTATAACATGATGTTTAGTTCATGTCCGTAAGCTGTTACGTTCGCAGTGACTAGTTGCGTCTCTTCGCGTAACTTTGACTTTTGAGTTCATAACAATATTTGCACTCGCATTGAGTCGCAAATTTAGAGTTTAACTGTTTCTAATAACCGTTTAGATCCATGAATTGCTACTAAAATGAGAAAACATTTTACTGATACCATTTTACTGACCATTTATAAACATGTATAAATCTGTACTGAAACAATTTTTGAGGACACTCGTATTTTAAATTCCGAAGCGCTGGATAGGCATGGGCTTCGTTTTCTTTCCTCACAAAACACGTATACAGAACACTTTACGGCACTGCCTATCTGCATTATCATTCTGGTAACTTACTTTTGTCCATCAAATGACTACTCACCATCAGGATGAGAGCAACATTGATCTTGTCGTTATTTTACCCCTCTGAAATAAATAAGAAAAATAAAATACCACTCTCGCCTGGTGTGATAGAGTTACTTTTGTAACTAACTGAATGACTTTAATGTAAGCTTTCCTCTATTATTGCAAATATGCTTGAAAACAAGATGCACTCAGGGAGAAAACTTTATCAGCGTAGTTTTCAGTCTACCCTGTTTGAGAAAAAGCAAATCTGAGATGACAACTGAAAAATCATTTACATTAAATTTGATAACGAACAGAAAACGAATTTAATTTCCAGATGCGCGCAGGACTCGCGTTTGTTCCGTACAAACTTAATTATGTTTACAGACGGCTCATACATACCTGGAATGGAGAATCTCGAAGATATTTGCGTTTTTGCCTGTTATCGATATTGATAATGGGAAGGTTCAGTCTCTGCGATTACAAGAATTTTTAAATAACTAAAGAAATATTTTTTCGTGTGAGATAATTACAGTTAACGATGTCCTAACCTATTTCTTTTACTTGTACTCTGAGACCTAGCTTCTTGCCAAATTCGATGATTCTAGATCAACAGGAAGTACCCAACAGTTTTTGATGAGGGTGTTTGCAAGCGTCAAAATATATGACATATATGGCCATATCTTTGATTGAATAGAGTTGATTCGGTATTTTACACCACGAAGTGACCGTAGATGTTAGTATGTGACACACACGTCTATACGTCCCTGAGGGTAAAGGTTTTCAACAATGGGAGAGACAGACAGAATGAGAATAAAGTGTTCCAATAAGTGTTCAGTTTTTACCTATTGAACTACGGAACCCTAGAAAGTCATTCACAGTTCTAGCACTTTATACCTCTTGTTTCTTTGTGAAATAAACGCCATACATGACATACTGAAAATGTTGTTTAAGATAATTACGTTTCTGGAAATCATAGTGTATCACTCATCATCTCTTTTTTAAAACGACAAAGAAGGCAGGATCAAGAATATCTATAGGTGATCGTGGAACACGGAAGTACTGAAATCATGTATGCTATACTGTAGCAAAGTTTCAGAATTAGAACACGAACGCTGAGATGACTGTTACACCCTACACATTGATAATTACGAGATTACAAGAAATTACTTGCATTATAACAGATGAGCAGTCGTAATTTGTGCTCACGAACATGTTACACAATTTCTTCACGGCTGCAGTAATATAGATAATTATTGTCCACCGTGCTGCCATCCAGAACGATTGTTAATCAAGTACCTGTGTCGCAGAACCTTCGCTGTAATTTGAGTCCGGGACTTCTACGTCCACTACGAATTCTTTTTAGATACGACTTGTAAGTCTGCAAGATTCTTCTCGCACTACTTCATAGACAATTTAATTAAAATTTCGTCGCACTAAGACGAATATTTCAGCTGCAGGCTTTAGTGCATCATCTGCACTAATTTACTGCCTGCCTGCAAGCCAGTCTCACTCTGTCCATGCTGCTCTTGCCGCTGAGCGTGAAGACGTCATCTAAAATACCTGCAGGAGGAAAAGACAGTGAGTTCCTCGGCTTACTTTTCTGATTACTACGAAAGTTAATTTAACATAATAAAGTTCCTTTCGCGGTCGAAGAGTCATTTACCATTAACAACTTTTTTTGCGTTGAATTCCAATTACTAATTAATGCCCCTAGTAAGATATTCAGATATTTATGTTCGAAGACTGTAAGATAGTTCACATTATCGGTCAATAACGACTTACGTGCAATGACGTCTGCATATTAAATGCTCGCCTCTGATTGATTGCGGAATTGTGTGAAGCGACTGTTTATTAACGCATACATTGCAGAATCTGGTAAAATTCTAAGCTATTACATTTTAAAATGAACATCATTAGCTGGTTGCTCACTGATGAGTTGCGTGAACGCATTTCCTTATACATTTACTAAGTAACTGAAATGTCATTCAGGCATCTCCGTCGACCACGATCTTCAATTGCTATTAATATAATGTAAGCCAGTAATCCGGTACCCTTCTTCGGCAGATCAAATGGTGTACTGCGTGTTCTTCCTCGTGGTCTTCAGTCTTCGATTGTGGCGTACAGTACGGTCATTTCTGAAAAATGTGTCCAAGGAATGTGAAGTGTATGTGAGTGACACTCGAAATTAGACTTCTCTTTAAGTTTTTCTGTAATGGAATCATTGGTCCATCTTACTGTCCAAGGTAAGACAACAAAATAAAAGGTGGAAAGATACAATGGGCAGAGAAGTAAATTTGTTCAACCAATAGCTGCATAACTGAAAAATGAAAAAAATAACAGGTACTGCACTATAACAAATAACTTTTAAAGTGCACAGGGATTATGAGTACAGCGATTCCCAGTATTCCCCAAGAACTTTCCACGAAGTTCGATACGAGGGATATCCGGAAAGTAAGTTCCGATCAATCAAGAAATGAAAACCACTGTGGAAATCTAGTAAAGCATTGCACATATGTGTTCGACAGTGTCTCTCGTATCCCTGTCGGTTGCATCACTTCGCTCCTTCTGAGAGCATGGTGAGCACATAAAGATGCGCAGAAAATAGTGTTTAGCGCCAAGCATGAGGTCCTGGTGAGAACCTTCGCCTGATGATATGCAGCCCACATTACAGAACTGTCATACGATTCCTACTTCGTGACAATTCTCTGTCGAAATCTGCCGGGGCAATGAAAATGCTCCTGCGGCGTTTTCGATGGGAAGTGTTTGAACAACCGCACTACATCCGGTAATTGGCTCCCTCTGTGTTTCATCTCTGCTCACATTAACTACTGGCTATGAAGAAAACATTTTCGCACAGACAACGAGCTATAGATGAGCGTAGAGAATTGGCGGGAAGCACAGGTGGCCGCCTTCTATTACGAGGTTATTGGAAAGTTGGTATAATGGTGCGACAGATGTCCTAGCTGGAGCGGCGACTATGTAGAGAATTAACTGGAAGGTGGAGCCAACTGTGGCAAATAAAACATTTCTGATTTTAAATGTAGTTTCCATTTCGCGACTGATCCGAACTTACTTTCTGGACAAGCCTTGTATTTTAATTTGAATAATTTCCAGTATAACGTGCTATTTTAATGAAGGTATGCGCTTTGAGAAAAAGAAAAATCTTCCTCATTCTAGGACACAGAAGTTTTGAATTCAAATAACTTTAAATTGATATGTTTTCACAAGGAATAGTCTGAGAGATTTCAAATAATCCGTGTCAGTACCAAAAATTCAATAAAATAAAATAAAAACTACAGTGATTTTTCACATGGTTTGCTGGTATCGTAAATTCTTCCCATAATTACTAGATATCGTATTGTTATCAACATACTAGACTGTATATTGTATAATATAGTTAGCGAAATAATTTATAAAAAAAAGTTAAATATTTTATATCCATATGGTGTATGTATTACGTGTATAATGAAAGAAAGAAGAAATAAAAAACAATTCTTTAAGGAGTAGAAGTGCAGCAAGTGCTACGTTTCACGTTCTGTATTTTATTTCCTCGATGTCACATCCAGGCTATATTAAATTAAACATATTTTTACTGGCTGGAATGAGAGTTCCTGTAACTTTACTGTAGCTCAATGGACATAGTGACATCATGCTAAGTTTTCGTGTATACGATTGCTAATATCCGCTAAAACTTTGTTAGAAGAGAAGAAGCGTTGGTAGGTAACTATCTTCGCATAGTTGGCATTACGTGATGTACATGGGATCCAGATCTTTCCATGGCAGCAGAAACTAGCGAGGTTGTGGGAGTTCGCTGCGACCCATTTTTGCGCCGGCACTTGCTCACCTTGTCGGCTCTAGAAGGATCTGGGCGCTGTCGCCACGTCCTCTCCATAAATCAGTCGCCGCCCTCTTTCACCAGACCCGGGTCTTATGGCCGTATCGGAAACTGTGCGATATTCACGGCAGCAGAATGAGTGCCCGGGGCAGGATTTGCAGGCAAGACGGAGTTAAGGTTGGGTCTATTACATTCTGCCGAAGCTAGTTTGTTGATGCGAGCAGGAGGAAAAGTATTGTAAGATATTTTTCTGAGAATGATAATGTGCTCCACACATTCAAAAGGTTTTGGGTTATAGGAAAAGGTGATAGGCCCTATACACACCTATCGTCCATTTCACTCAGTTACTCGAAACCCTCCGACATATATACCAGGTGGCCCACGTACACCGTCCTCCGTTGACGTTAGGTATCCCAGATACAACAGACGCCGAAAAGTTTGCCTACGCAGAACAGTAAAATGGGCTCCACATCAATAGTGGGGAGACCCTGCTAAACTTAAAATCAGCGCTAGAAAACGCTTGTCACTAGAGAACTTTCTTGCTCTAGGAGAGGTGCTGGGTTTGATTCCTGACCAAGCACATCAACGTATGACAGCTAATTTATTAACAGCACATAATAAAAAATTTTGTGCTTCAAAATTGGTAGTATTACATAAAGCCTACTATACAAAGAACAATGAATAGCGTGCATGATGTTCCTTTAAAGCTATGTCATAGAATGACAGATCTTTATAACTGCATTATTCGTAATACAAATGTTCACATTCATGTCTGTCTTTTTGGATGAATTAATGGACTAAGTACCTCTCGGTATTAACATGGATACACCTTAACGTTTCTGCAGATACTGAAGTGCAAGAATGACGTACCAGTTCTTTGAACACATCTTGATATTCCGGTTACGTTTCGTAAACCCTGGCTTTGATATAACCACATAAGACCACATCCAAGAGAGTAAGAGCAGGTGATCTCGCTAGCCACAGAATGCGACCACCAAGATCTATCCACCGTTTGGGGTACACGTTGTTGACATATTCCCTAACCTCTCTACTATAATAGGGTGGTGCACCGCTGCGGTGAAACTGGATCCTCATAGCTAACTGAAGTCGGATGTCCTCTAGGAGATGCCTGACACACAGGTGCTCACTGGGTTCACGCACTCACTGTGCACTCAGAACTGAAAAGTGCGACACGACGCGCAAGCTAGAGACGCTGCCCATTATCGGATTTTCACCGTTATTTCCATTTCGCACTCCATCGGGCCTCATTTTCCGAATAGTCATCGTATAGCGCAGCCTGTTTCTGCTGAGGCTGTGCTGTTCGCGGTGCTGCGGTATCAGACGCCATATTCGGCGTAGTGACTCCAAATGTAGTGGGTGGGTGCCGGGAGGTGCCATATTAAAACCCATCCGGGCTTTTTCCACGACAGTGCTTCATTAACCACAGTCGACATCACAGAAACCTGTGCAATGCAACGCTGTGTGGTGCCGGCCTTGTTCGCCAGCTGTAGAGTTCCAAGTACATCAGGATGGCTGTGCCAGCAGCCTACTCAGTAGCCACCGTCCCCGTTGACTCTGCGCTGCTCCGCCGGGAGACTTAGGCTGGCCCCGCTGCTGATTCTTCCTCGGTTGGCGTAGCTTGGAACGCAGCGGCACCGACCGCCCGCGATCCGGCGTCCGAATCTGCAGCCCCACGCCACGGAGGATTGCGGCGAGTGTCGGGAGCCGAACGACTGTCCGGAGTAGCGAGCTGAAGAGTGTCCTGCCCTGGCTGGCTGCGGAACCCGCGTCGGCCTCAGAGGGTCGAACCAACGACCCACCGTGGACTGGGATGCTGTCGCCCCATCTGTTACTGCGTATAGCCCAGCGGTGTCACACGCGCCGCCGTCCAGGAGAGCTGTCACACTTCAAATGAAGAGTGGCCTGCCCTGGCTGGCTGCGGAACCCGCGTCGGCCTCAGAGGGACGAACCAACGACCCACCGTGGACTGGGATGCTGTCGCCCCATCTGTTACTGCGTATAGCCCAGCGGTGTCACACGCGCCGACGTCCAGGAGAGCTGTCACACTTCAAATGAAGAGTGGCCTACCCTGGCTGGCTGCGGAACCCGCGTCGGCCTCAGAGGGTCGAACCAACGACCCACCGTGGACTGGGATGCTGTCGCCCCATCTGTTACTGCGTATAGCCTAGCGGTGTCACACGCGCCGCCGTCCAGGAGACCTGTCACACTTCAAATGAATCTCGTTAGAAACCAGTACCTATTGATGCTTGGCTTCGCGACTCTGTTTCGCCAACGCATCGCTCCAAGTCACGTACGCCCCACACCCGAGTTGCGCCAGGGGGCCCCTTCTGCCAATAGCTTGCACCATGCGAATCACTGCATTTAGTCTTTTCAGCTGTTCGACGGCCCTCTGGCCTCCATTCCACTTCGCAAGCGCTAGTCAGCGTAGCTTACTGCAATCCAGCCCGCACCTGGCTCTAACTTGTGCTCAGAATACCGGACAAAACTAACTTTCCCTATCCTAAACGGTGGTGCCTCTACAGCGGCATCACTATAGCTTGATTTACAACATGCCTCTGAACGAACGTGCTCATACTGTAAAAGACTCGAAAACCAGTTACGGAAGTGTAACTGTGGTATTCGGCGAAGCATACTAGAATTATTTTTTACCACTGCAGCGTTTGTATTATTCGGTACAGTAACTATGCTCTTTAAACAATAACCTGCCTCGATGGGATTTTAAAAGTGGGATGAATGATAAAGTAATTTTGTTCCAGCACGTAGAAAAGTCGTTAGAGATGTCTCTTTCGTTCGATCGCTGAACGGAATGGCATTGAGACGTACCAAATGCCACGATGAACTCTCCCGTCTCCTGGTCTATATACAGGGTGACTTAAAAGTCAATTAACATTTTATAATTCAATACTTCACGAAATAATGTAGGTAGAGAGGAAAAATATGACGCTCAGGGTGACCTAGCGGTTCTAGGGGCAACTGTCTGGAAACGCGAGACCACTACGGTCGCAGTTTCGAATCTCGCCTCGGGCATGAACGTGTGATGTCCTTAGGTTAGTTAGGTTTAAGTAGTTGTAAAATCTAGGGACTGATGACTTCAGAAGATAAGTCCCATAGTGCGCAGACCCATTTGTACCCTTTTGTTACACTCATGCTTGGAATGGCATGGGGTTTTGTTGAAACCATAATACAAAAGCGGCGTTTCCTGGCAACGGCGAGCACTTCAACACAGCCCACGTACTGTGACGACTGCCTACATGGATAGGTGGCGGGCTTTCAGTTTGGAGCTGGCTATGTGACTAATAGCAACTTATAAATTCCCCTGTTCTTTCGTGGCGTCTCCACTGCTGGTCTGGGACATTTCCATGCGACGGAGCCACATTCTGATCGTGCCACGATGGTAGATAACAGAAGTCCATCTGCTGTGAGATCGTTGTGGCAGTTATCATTCATGAGATACTGTAAGTTAATGGCGATCCTCCGTCTGCTACATCTACATCTACTTTTATACTCCGCAAGCCACCCAACGTTGTGTGACGGAGGGCACATTACGTGCCACTGTCATTGCCTCCCTTTCATGTTCCAGTCGCGTATGGTTCGCCGGAAGAACGACTGCCGGAAAGCCTTCGTGCGCGCTCAGATCTCTCTAATTTTACATTCGTGATCTCCTCAGGGGGTATAAGTAGGGGGAAGCAATACAGGGTGTTACAAAAAGGTACGGCCAAAATTTCAGGAAAAATTCCTCACACACAAAGAAAGAGAATATGTTATGTGGACATGTGTCCGGAAACGCTTACTTTCCATGTTAGAGCTCAGTTTATTACTTCTCTTTAAATCATATTAATCATGGAATGGAAACACACGGCAACAGAACGTATCAAACACTTTGTTACAGGAAATGTTCAAAATGTCCACTATTAGCGAGGATACATGCATCCACCCTGCGTCGCATGGAATCCCTGATGCGCTGATGCAGCCCTGGAGAATGGCGTATTGTATCACAGCCGTCCACAATACGAGCACAAAGAGTCTCTACATTTGGAACCGGGGTTGCGTAGACAAGAGCTTTCAAATGCCTTCATAAAGGAAAGTCAAGAGGGTTCAGGTCAGGAGAGCGTGGAGGTCATGGAATTGGTCCGCCTCTACCAATCCATCTGTCACCGAATCTGTTTTTGAGAAGCGTACGAACACTTCGACTAAAATGGGCAGGAGCTTCATCGTGCATGAACCACGTGTCGTACCTGTAAAGGCACATGTTCTATCATCAAAGGTAAAGTATCCCGTATTAAATCATGTTAACGTGCTCCATTGAGCGTAGGTGGAAGGACATATTGATGAAACTAAAATGAGCTCCAACATGGAAATAAAGCGTTTCCGGACACATGTCCACATAACATCTTTTCTTTATTTGTGTGTGAGGAATGTTTCCTGAAAGTTTGACCGTAGCTTTTTTTAACACCCTGTATATTCGATATCTCATCCAGAAACGCACCCTCTCGAAACCTGGATAGCAAGCTATACCGCGATGCAGAGCGCCTCTCTTGCAGAGTCAGCCACTTGAGTTTGATAGACATCTCTGTAACGCTATCACGGTTACCAAATAACCCTGTGGCGAAACGCGCCTCTCTTCTTTGGGTCTTCTCCATCTCCTCTGTCACCCAGACCTGGTACAGATCCCACACTGATGAGGAATACTCAAGTATAAGTCGAACGAGTGTTTTGTAAGCCACCTGCTTTGTTGATGGACTACATTTTCTAAGGACTCTTCCAATGAATCTCAACCTGGCACCTGCCTCACCGACAATTAATTTTATATGATCATTCCACTTCAGCTCGTTCCGTACACATACTTCCAGTTATTTTATAGAAGTAGCTGTTACCAGTGTTTGTTCCGCTATCATATAAACATACAATAACGGATCCTTCTTTCTATGTATTCGCAATACATTACATTACAATGTTAAGGGTCAGTTGCCACTCCCTGCACCAAGTGTCTATCCGTTGCAGATCTTCGTGCATTTCGCTGCAATTTTCTAATGCTGCAACTTCTCTGTATACTACACCGTCATCCGCGAAAAGCCGCATGGAACTTCCGACACTATCTGCTAGGTCATTAATATGCATTGTGAAAAGCAATGGTCCTATAACACTCCCCTGTGGCACACCAGTGGTTACTTTAACGTCTGTAGACGTCTCCCCATTGATAACAACATACTGTGTTCTGTTTGCTAAAAACTGTTCAATCCAGCCACACAGTTGGTCTGATATTCCGTAGGCTCTTACTTTGTTTATCAGGCGACAGTGCGGAACTGTATCGAACGCCTTCCGGAAGTCAAGGGAGCCTGTATCTAATATTTTCTTGGTCTCATGAACAAATAAAGCGAGTTGGGTTTCACACGATCGCTGTTTCCGGACTCCATGCTGATACCTTTAGAGTTGATTCTGGGTTTCCAGAAATGACATGATACTCGAGCAGAAAACATGTTCTAAAATTCTACAACAGATCGATGTCAGAGATATAGTCCTATAGTTTTGCGCATTTGCTTTACGACCCTTTTTGAAAACTGGGACTACCTGTGGTCTTTTCCAATAATTTGGGACCTTCAGTTCCTCTAGAGACTTGCGGTACACGGCTATTAGAAGGGGGACAATTTCTATCGCGAACTCTGTGTTTAATCGAATTGGTATCCCGTCAGGTCCAGTGGACGTTCCTCTGTTGAGTGATTTCACTTGCTATTCTATTCCTTCGACACTTATTTCGATGTGAGCCATTTTTTCGTTAGTGCGAGGATTTAGAGACGGAACTGCAGTGCGGTCTTCCTCTGTGAAACAGCTTTGGGAAAAGGTTATATCTTAATTGGGCTTACTTGTACTGAAGCCAGTTAACATACTACTTGAGTAGGTAAATACACTCCTGGAAATTCAAATAAGAACACCGTGAATTCATTGTCCCAGGAAGGGGAAACCTTATTGACACATTCCTGGTGTCAGATAAATTACATGATCACACTGACAGAACCACAGGCACATAGACACAGGCAACAGAGCATGCACAATGTCGCCACTAGTACAGTGTATATCCACCTTTCGCAGCAATGCAGGCTGCTATTCTCCCATGGAGACGATCGTAGAGATGCTGGATGTAGTCCTGTGGAACGGCTTGCCATGCCATTTCCACCTGGCGACTCAGTTGGACCAGAGTTCGTGCTGGACGTGCAGACCGCGTGAGACGAAGCTTCATCCAGTCCCAAACATGCTCAATGGGGGACAGATCCGGAGATATTGCTGGCCAGGGTAGTTGACTTACACCTTCTAGAGCACATTGGGTGGCACGGGATACATATGGACGTGCATTGTCCTGTTGGAACAGCAAGTTCCCTTGCCGGTCTAGGAATGGTAGAACGATGGGTTCGATGACGGTTTGGATGTACCGTGCACTATTCAGTGTCCCCTCGACGATCACCAGAGGTGTACGGCCAGTATAGGAGATCGCTCCCCACACCATGATGCCGGGTGTTGGCCCTGCGTGCCTCGGTCGTATGCAGTCCTGATTGTGGCGCTCACCTGCACGGCGCCAAACACGCTTACGACCATCATTGGCACCAAGGCAGAAGCGACTCTCATCGCTGAAGACGACACGTCTCTATTCGTCCCTCCATTCACGCCTGTCGCGACACCACTGGAGGCGGGCTCCACGATGTTGGGGCGTGAGCGGAAGACGGCCTAACGGTGTGCAGGACCGTAGCCCAGCTTCATGGAGACGGTTGCGAATGGTCCTCGCCGATACCCCAGGAGCAACACTGTCCCTAATTTGCTGGGAAGTGGCGGTGCGTTCCCCTACGGCACTGCGTAGGTTCCTACGGTCTTGGCGTGCATCCGTGCGTCGCTGCGGTCCGGTCCCAGGTCGACGGGCACGTGCACCTTCCGCCGACCACTGGCGACAACATCGATGTACTGTGGAGACCTCACGCCCCACGTGTTGAGCAATTCGGCGGTACGTCCACCCGGCCTCCCGCATGCCCACTATACGCCCTCGCTCATAATCCGTCAACTGCACATACGGTTCACGTCCACGCTGTCGCGGCATGCTACCAGTGTTAAAGACTGCGATGGAGCTCCGTATGCCACGGCAAACTGGCTGACACTGACGGCGGCGGTGCACAAATGCTAGCGCCATTCGATGGCCAACACCGCAGTTCCTGGTGTGTCCGCTGTGCCGTGCGTGTGATCGTTGCTTGTACAGCCCTCTCGCAGTGTCCGGAGCAAGTATGGTGGCTCTGACACACCGGTGTCAATGTGTGCTTTTTTCCATTTCCAGGAGTGTATTAATAACGATTGTGCGAGATCAGATCTCCCATCAGTTACGTGTCGACGAAAAGTTATTGTTGTACAATATGTTAAATTTATTTATACATTTCATTTAAGATTCCAAAGGTTATGCCAACTGTAACTTGTGTGCTCTTGTGGTTTAATTTAATCTGTAAATATTGCGGACCTTGCTTTGAACTGGAGTAGGAGGCCGTTCACTATGGCAAACCTTTTTAATTATGGTATCTTTTGCCATTATGGGTTGTAACTAGTGTTAAATTTATTTAACGACACCAGGTAAAAGTAAATTTCACCAGGTGTAGCCCCACAAATATTAGATGGTACTCGGCTGAAATGTGTGCTACAGGGCCAGAGGGCTGCTGTGATCAACCGAGTTACTGGAACTCTGATACGATTGACTTGTGCTGTTGATTTATGACAATGTGCAACTCTGGAAGCTTCGCATAAATTATACGTAATTGTTTTAAGATTTTATGGCATTTGTGGTAATATAGCTTTTTCTCTTTATTTAGAGCTCTAAATCCTAAATGTTTCATTATACCTGTCTAAATCTGATAGGAAGGCCTGTTGAGACCTATGGCGAATTTAAATAATTCTTGTTCCAGCTTCTGAACGAAGATTTTCGCTGCCAATCTTTGTCTTTTTTCATCTGCTAGTGGCTTGCTTTTTTTGTACTGTTTTTAAGGTGTGGATTGTAATTTAACTCATTTTATAACAGTTCTGCCAGTTAATTAAACGATGAAGCACAGAGATCCTTCTTACGGGAAGTGTTTTTTATGAGTAAAATATCTGATTTACTTTGCTTTTAAACATTTTAGTAATTACCTTTTAAGTGTTTAATGCAATATTCAAATGCGCTCAGGTCAACGGATTTGCCGTATGTAAAATTAACTGTTGGTGTAAAATAAATTCTGAAATTTTATTTTTCTTGGTGTGGGCTTGAAGCTTACTAATCTCGGATACCAGCATCCCGACGGCTTCGTATTTGTAAATGTAGACTTCAGTTCGCTACAGTGCTGTGTTTCAGGTGCACAGCTTCAGAATATTTTTCCTCTGTTCATCGACAATGACTAAACTGGATCAGACGTGGTGTTTTGTTGAAGGTAGCTTTGTTCGTCTGCATCATGTCCTTCAGTATGTTTGCCTACTTTGGTCATTCTGCATAACATTTCTTCCCGCCTGTAGAAATATACTTTTGCCATTGAACTACAGAGTTGTCTCCAGTTTTTATGATTAGGATACCGGTGCCAAACTGTGCTAACTGGTTCTTTCCATCATTCAAAAAGTTTAGGGAATGGGACGAACATATGGGTAAGTGCAATAAAGTATTAGCCAAACAAATGGACCGTAGTCTTATGAGTGTCTCCACTGAAATATCGGGATTAAAAGAAGCTTACAAAACTAAACCAGAAGCAATGAAGCTGTTATAGTCAGGTGTCCGGTTGCTTCAGGGGACCCACATTGAAATTAAGCATTCTGTTCAGCAAATGAATGAAAAGGTTAACCATGTGACTATCGCCCAACATAAAACTTGCAGGAGCGAGTCAGTGTGCAGGAGAATAAGTTTACAGAATGTTATTTCGCAGTGTGTTAATCATAAAGAAGCGGATGTTATAAAAAAAGTAGATACTGAACTGAAAGTCACGCCACAAGCAGAGTCTCGTCAGGGTACCGCGAGAGAGGAATTTAGTCAGGTGAAAATTGTCCTAAGCAATGATCTACCCGAGTGGAGGGCTGATGTAACCGCACAAATAAATACACGGTCCGTAGAACTGTAAACGTTCAAAAATAGTGTGCATAGTACACTGCCTCTCATTGCTAGACCAAGTGACACGAACATTACCACAAGTCCATGTGAGGCGGTACAACGTTAAACGACTTAGCTCATCTCCCGAACATTCAGTTTGCGCAATGCGGGATGCAGTTATGTTGACATCAGTACTAATGGAGGAAAGTTTAGGCACAGACATTTTCAGGTTTTCTCTCCAGATAAGCAACCCACTTATTCTGTCATGTTTATTAAAGCATTCAAGGGTGTTTCGTTAAAAACATGAACCATTACCAGAAAATTCAGTTCTCTACCACCCACTTTCAGAGTCAAGCCGTCTTCTGGCTAACGGAAACTGCGGCAAAATGTACTACTTCTGAAGAGTTTGTGTTGTTCTTGGCAAAATACTGGTCATCTTGTGTCGAAGAACAACTCTGAAAGTAAGTCTTTAATCCTGGAGAATATAGTAGAAAGCAATGCAGCTTGCAGGAATATTTTGGACGAAGTAATTCAAGAGAAGTTACCTTATGTTAGCGGCCTAGAACACTTATTAGCCAGCCCTTGTGGCCGAGCAGTTCTAGGCGCTACAGTCTCGAACCGCGCGACCTATAGGGTCGCAGGTTCGAATCCTGCCTCGGGCATGGATGTTTTTGATGTCCTCAGGTTAGTTAGGTCTAAGTAGTTCTAAGTTCTAGGGGACTGTTGAACTCAGAAGTTAAGTCCCATAGTGCTCAGAGTCATTTGAACCATCTGGTCTGAAACGATGAAGAGGATAACCGAGACAACAAACCTACACATCCTACGTATACATTATGTGTAATTTCTGGCGCCATTGATGTTAGATCTTCAGGTATAAAGATACACGCAGGTCCACACATTAGTGTAGATTCTGGCACTGGAGACATATGTTGAACGTCTCTTATTCTAAAAGAAATCTAAAAAGATTATCTGTGAACTGCATCTCGGACATGTATTTCATGCTAGGAGGGAAGGTAAAAGTAAATCTCCGTAGTAGAGGGTGTTATTTCATAGCGGAAGTGAAAACATTCTCTTAAATTTAATGAAAACTACGGCCCAGTATGGTAGATTTTGCCGAGCGGTGACAGTCAAAATGATATGCCCTAAGATGGTGTACATCTACAGTAACCAGTCCCATTCCTCACATGTTCCTACAGCAAATTAACATGCCGATGTGAATAACGTCTCGGCTGCTGTTCATAGGAAAACCACAGAACATGAATGTCTGAACGATAAACAGTGTGCTGAACTATTCAAATTGTTGTTAAAATATTGTTACACCATTGAGTAGAGAAGGAGAAGAAATTAAAAATTTTCGGAAGCTTATACTAGCAAAGCCACAGTTAACACAAAGCAGAGATTGTGACACAACTACGCAGGAGAATCAATCAACACTGAAAGTCGGTCAGTTAAACGAGCACACGTCACTACATCAGCATCAATCGCCATTCAGCAGAAGGTAGACTGAAAGAATGAGACAGAGATATATTCGTTAGGACCTGTTACTGTAAGCAAAAAGCAATATATAGGATGCGAAAATATCTATCGTAGATTTTAGGTAACACAGTGAACGGGACCGCTGACAACAAGTAAAGAAGCGAGTCACATTCGGCCACAGAGAACAGAACCTCACATCATAGCGTCCCGCCGGTCTCCATATATAGCCAACTTCTCCAGCTCTGAATTTATTTGTTCATTACTATCGACGGCGTTCGCACTTAACCACTTGATTCTGTGATTGCTATGGTGTGATGATATCCATGTATTAGATGTTGTAGCAGTTCTGATGAATACACAGCTTTCCGTTTCCGATGTGACAGCGCAGAACTCAAGTACCAAACTGCCATATGTCAGAATTCGCATTGGTCGCATGCCATATCGATGAAGCGGAGACTGAGGAGCTTACGTCCCGTAGTACTTGTCACACTATCATTGTCACTGCGTAGTGAGAGGGCAGTGTGGTGCCCCTATTCCTGATCAACACTGCAGGCTCTTCTGTTTCCCAAGTGCCTACACGACAGGTGAAGCCAGAATCATCTGACTATAGGTTTTCACACAATGCAGTACATCCCGATGGGACATTGGAAGTCATTGTCATCTTTTGCAGTGGTGTAGGGTCCCTATAACCTAGTGTGAAGCCGTACTCTCATACCAAAGCTTCGCCTATCAAATAGCAGCACACCAGACTTCGGTTGAATTACTTGAGCAGCGGCCTTTCTGACCAGAATTGCCGAGCCAACAACAGTAGTCAGAGTGACTTTGGAAGGTAGGAGACGAGGTACTGGCAGAATTGAAGCTGTGAGGACGGGGCGTGAGTTGTGCTCGGGTAGCTCAGATGGTAGAGCACTTGCCCGCGAAAGGCAAAGTTCCCGAATTGAAGTCTCGGTCCGGCACACAGTTTTAATCTGGCAGCAAGGTTCATAACAGCGCACACTCCACTGCAGAGTGAAAATCTCATTCTCGAAACATCCTCTAGGCTGTGGCTAAGCCATGTCTCCGCAATATCCTTTCTTTCAGGAGTGCTAGTTCCGCAAGGTTAGCAGAAGAGCTTCTGTGAAGTTTGGAATGTAGGAGACGAGATACTGGCAGAATTGAGGCTATGAGGACGGGTCGTGAGTCGTACTTCGGTAGCTCAGATGGTAGAGCACTTGCCCGCGACAGGCAAAGGTCCCGAATTCTAGTCTCCGTCTGGCACACAGTTTTAATCTGCCAGGAAGTTTCACATGAGCGCACAGTCCACTCCAGAGTGAAAATCTCATTGCAGAGGAGTTTCTGTGTGTAACTGGCATGAAGTATTAGCACAGGCTGACAAGGATATACGGAATGAATATATAATAATTTGTTAATCGTGTTTTATCAGTGCGTAATGGTGCTCTACAAGATCCGCAACACCACCCTGACAACGTAAAATTGTCTCCGCTCGACAATATGCATCGGCTTTTGCTGAGAGAACTAGGATAATAATAGATTATCAATATCACCGGGAAGTAGTGCCACACAAGACGTACAGCCACACGCTGTAATTCATCCAGTGGGCAAAAAGAGGAACATTTAAACAACCATTTCAAAATATGTTGGAATGGGTAAATTATCTCCTAGTGTATCCAGACTCTGACAGTATGAAAGGCTAATATCACCATAAAGATAATGAAAAAGTATATTCTGTGTCAATCATTACCAATAAAATCTTGAAGCCATTTTTACGTTTCTCACCCATTTTTACTTTTTTGTGTGTAAATATTTGTATTGTGTTCGTATCTGTATGAAACAGCTAAAATCTGTAGCTAAGAATGTATGAAATTTGTCTTGAAGTATCTGTATGACCAAAACAAGAAACTGGAAACATAGCTCTCTTATTAAGTGTGATGTGTGTGTGCGCGCGTGTGTGTGTGAGTGTGCGCGCGCGTGTGTGTGTGTGTTTGATGTAGTTTAGTAAGTCGCTTCTTTGTAGACGGCATGTGAATGACATTTACAGTTGTTATTAATGTCTGCACATTGCACTGGTTAATTGTTTTACACTTGTACGGAATATCATTAGAGAGAACTGTCCATTTCAGCCTACTAATTTTATATTGTAATTCTCTCAGAGACAACAAAGTACCTTTAAGAGCAACTGAACAGAATGGACAGTTTGTTGAAAGGAGGATATAGGATGTACATCAACAAAAGCAAAACGACGATAATGGAATGTAGTCGAAATAAATCGGCTGATGCTGAGGGAATTGAATAAGAAATGAGACGCTTAAAGTAGTAAATGAGTTTTGCTATTTGGGGAGCAAAATTACTCATGAGGGTCGCAGTAGAGAGGATATAAAATGTAGAATGGCAATGGCAACGAAAGCGTTTCTGAAGAAGAGAAATTTGTTAACATCGAGTATAGATTTATGTGTCAGGAAGTCGTTTCTGAAAGTATTTGTATGGAATGTAGCCATGTATGGAAGTGAAACGAGGAAGACAAATAGTTTAGACAAGAAAAGAATAGAAGCTTTCGAAATGTGGTGCTTCAGAAGATTAGATGGGTAAATCACATAACTAATGAATAGTTATTGAACAGAATTGGGGAGAAGAGAAATTTGTGGCACAACTTGACTAGAAGAAGGGATCGGTTGGTAGGACATATTCTGAGACATCAAGGGACCACCAATTTAGTATTGGAGGGCAGCGTCGAGGGTAAAAATCGTAGAGGGAGACCAAGAGGTGAATACACTAAACAGAATCAGAAGGATGTAGGTTGCAGTACGTACTAGGAGATGAAGAATCTTGCACAGAATAGAGTAGCATGGAGAACTGCATCAAACCAGTCTCTGAACTTAAGACCATAACAACAACAACAACAATTTTATATCTGCATATATTTATGCAGATAGGTGGAGAACATAGACTCTGTTTTAAACTTCAACATAATGCTTTTTCAAAATGGCTGGGCTGTAGAGCTCTGAACAGTATACCCTGGAAACAAGCATAAATATCCTGGAAACAAGCATAAATAATAAATGAGTGATGCACATTTCTATGGAGTATGCCATACGTCAAGCATAATGCAACTTTTATAGTGTACAAAAGTCCAAATCGTGAATGACGGAACTGAGCTCCTATAGTTTAGTGTCTTGTGTCAAGCGAACAATACGTGGAAGGGAGAAATTAAGACAATTCATTTTAGTATCGAGAGAATGCACATGTATGTTCCATTTATAAGTGTACACATTTGTAATTGTACACATCTCTATTCAGTATGATATAAGATTAATGGTTTTTACAATATGTAGTTGCTAATGACTATTAGGTCCTTATTGTGGCTCCTGCAAAACTATATCACAATAGGACATTATGCAGAGAATTGGTAGACAATATGATGCTTGATATTGTACTTCAGTATATAAGCTTATTTCGACTTTATTGCCTTTAGCAATGCATGTTCTGATGTGTAGATGGAAATATCTGATCTTTGAATACACTATTACTGTTGTCTGTAGTAGAAGTATGTACATTTTCTTTCGGTAACATTTTAAAGTTGTTCGATAATTTGCTGTTGCAGGTGTATTCTGATTCGGTTTTTACGATTTTGACAGACGTAGAAATTCAAGTTTGAGAGTTAATTGTTTGGCCCGGCCGGTGTGGCCGAGCGGTTCTAGGCGCTTCAGCCTGGGACAGCGCGACCGCTACGGTCGCACTTTCGAATCCTGCCTCGGGCATGGATGTGTATGATGTCCTTAGGTTTAAGTAGTTCTAAGTTCCAGGGAACTGATGGTATCAGATGTGGAGTCTAATTGTGCTCAGAGCCATTTGAATTAGTTAATTGTTTATTCCAAGTGTAAGTAGGATGTTTAGGTTTTATTTATTGGTAACGCCAACGCCACGTAGCGCTCTGTAATAAAATCACTGGCTGTGCTGTGTGCAGTCTGTGGCTGGTTTGCATTGTTGTCTGCCATTGTAGTGTTGGGCAGCGGCAGCTGGATGTTAACAGCGCGTAGCGTTGCGCAGATGGAGGTGAGCCGCCAGCAGTGGTGGACGTGGGGAGAGAGATGGCGGAGTTTTGTAATTTGTAAGACTGGATGTCATGAACTACCATATATATTTTGACTATTAAGGTAAATACACTGGTTGTTCTCTATTAAAATCTTTCATTTACTAACTATACCTATCAGTAGTTAGTGCCTTCCGTAGTTTGAATCTTTTATTTAGATGGCAGTAGTGGCGCTCGCTGTATTGCAGTAGTTCGAGTAACGAAGATTTTTGTGAGGTAAGTGATTTGTGAAAGGTATAGATTAATGTTAGTCAGGGCCATTCTTTTCTAGGGATTTTGGAAAGTCAGATTGCGTTGCGCTAAAAATATATTGTGTGTCAGTTTAAGCACAGTCTTGTACAATTTTTCTAAGGGGACGTTTCATATGTCGACCCTTAGCCGAGGATACCTCACTGGAATCTTCTGATCTTTTCTTGTAGTTTGTGTAATTAATGTAGATTTTTTTCTTGCTAGCGCGTAATCATAGAGAGAATTTCCTTTGTAGTTGCAGTCTTTCATTGTTGTACAGTAAAACAGTTGTGGCATGCATGTAGATTTGCACCAAGTATTTCGCAGCTGCGCTTGCAATTAACTAGATATTATTTTCAGTGCTATGTTAATGTGTTCTCTTATTTTTGTTCTTCAAATTGTGTTTTTCTGTGTTGTCGTGTGAAAAATTGTGACAATAATGGCTTGTGAAAAACGAACACTAGGCTCCAAAGTAAACTGAGAAATGACAGTGAAGACGAAAGCAGTGTGTTAGCGTAACCATGTAATGAATTCACTAACGTTCAAAGTAGTAATTTGGTAATAGCGCATAGGGAAATGGAGCGGGTTGCAAATAATGGTGTAGGCAGTGAAGCAATTAGTGAACAGGGAAGCGTTATCGATCGATCGGTCGGCAACAGCTCGCCTCAGGATTCCGAAATGACAGGACACAATCTTGCAAATACTGTAGATTCAGATTTTGGGTCCTCACCGTTTTCTCAAATAAATCAAGACACATTTTCTGCTTTTCAAAATGCGAATATTGCCGGTTCAAATGCACTGCCGAAAAGCACTGAGGAACATGTTTCAGACACCAGTGCACTGTTATTACAGTTAATGCAACAAATGGGACAAAGGCTACAAAAGTTAGACACAACGCTTGAACAAAATCAGAGACAAACACAGCAACAGTTGGACACAATGGAACATAATCTTCAAAAGTTAGACACAATGGAACATAATCTTCAAAAGTTAGACGCAATGGAACAAAATCAGAGACAAACACAGCAACAGTTGGATACAATGGAACATAATCTTCGGAAGTTAGACACCACACCTGAACAAACACGTGAAGATTTAACTACTGAGTTACATAACATTGAATCGAAATGTCAAAAAATCTGTAATGACGTAAAAACACAAATTTTTGAGCATTTTCAACCTATTTTTTCGCGGCATGAAAACTCATTACAAAATCACGAAGCAGCCATAAAAGAATTGCAAACTATTGTTCGTGAAAATCACGACACCTTGCAAGCTAAAATGGACTCAGTTGCATCCACCGATTCGGTTACGCAACTTGCAAGAACTCAGGAAAACTTAAAGGACACAGTAGATTCGATTTCAACACAAATGGCCACTCTGAAACTTGGTTCAGAAAAACACACTGAGGAAATGTGTTCACTATCAGAGAAAGTAGCCGAACTTTCGGATCAGTTCACTAATTTATCTACGAAGGTAGATGATAATCTGAATGACACAAAACCGGTAGTCTTTAATGACACAGAAGAGTTCGAACAAATTAGGAAATTCAAACAAAATCAGAATCAAATTAATACGCAACACCTAAGAGAAATCCGGGAAGTACAAGATCAGTTGACACAGGTAATACAAGAATTACTTATTTCAGAGGACACTCGCACTCCAATACGGGAAGAGGGACATAAAAATACGGAACTGCCACAAAATAACAACACAGGGCTCTTTGGAGATTATGAAAGAAACTGTCAAAGTACACCGAATTTTGAGATGGAACCGCCGAAACGACGTAACAATGACCGATATGCGACCCGCCGACACGATGATTTTGACTATAAGCTGTTCATTACTACACGTAAATTCAAAACATTTAAGAATTCTGGCAACGACATTCATCCACAAGCGTGGCTCCATCAATTGTTTTCCTCCAAACTGGTCACTAGAGCACAGATTAGAATTTATGTGTGGCTACTTAGAGAATGAACCAGCTGTAAGAATGCGATCGGTCATTCACGATTGCCACAGTGAAGGGGAATTTTACCATGCCTTCCTCTCAGCATATTGGTCCCAAGCCACACAAGACCGAGTAAAACATGGCATCATGATGATGAAACATTTCGAACAATCTGAATTTTCCAGTCTTGAGAAATATTTTGAAGGCATGTTGCACAAGAATCAGTACCTGTCAAACCCATATAGCCCTTCAGAGCTCATCCGAATTTGCATAATGAAATTGCCTGAACATTTAAGGAATATTATTTTGGCAGGGCGTTGCAAAGACGACATTGAAGCTTTTCAGGGACTCTTACAAGAATTAGAAATTGACACAGACAGTCGCGGGATGAGAAAACAGGAAAACAATCACTACAGGTCACATCCGTCGCAATTCCGCGATGAAAGAAACAATAACTGGATACGACAGATACGACAAGGCCATTCTCACAACACAAATCGTGACCAAAACAGACACCACCCATATGACAACCACTGGCAGAGTAATAGTTACAGAGGAAGATCGCATTTCCGTAGTAATGAATATCACAGAGACAATCAGAGAAACAGACAATACGGGAACCAAAATAATTATTATCAAGGGAGACGGAATAACTTCAAACGCAACGGTCCAGCGCGCAGTTACGATTCAGGAAGAAATTCTCCACCACGTGACCGACAAAAAATTAATTACAGAAATTACCGACATGACGACAGACGATATGATCGTAACGACAGACCTGAATTGCATCAGAACTGGCGGGATTCAAACAGAGCAGGGCCCCCTCGACAAGGTGAATTTGTAGAAGTTAGGTCTCCTAATCCCAATAACGACGCCCGCCAACAAAGAGATAGCAGACAATGACTCGCACCGCAGGCAGCCACGTGCGCCGGCTGGCTCAGAGAAAAATAACATAGGCGCTAACCTTGAGAAAAACTCCAGTATTCTTTACCGACGTTTACCGCATGATAATTGCGTTCAAGTTGAAACCCTGAGTACTATGTAGAGTAAAGGATTGCACCATATTTCATATGTAAAACCGTTTATTGAAAGATAATCTGCTTTTTAACTTTGTCTTTGCCACAAAACATTTCACTTCACATTTCTAGTACGCTTTGTCACACTGAGAAACTGTTAACATTCAACAATGTCTGAAGTTTACTATCCAGTCTAGAACCTACGGAACATATTTAGACAGTATTTACGAGTGCATTGTTATAGTGAACAGACGTCACAGTGTTATTGTGCATGTACATTCTTGCTTGTTAGTTGCATGATTACGTAACGACTATAAGGCTGACATACTTAGAACAGTTACCAGTATTGCTAATGAGATTTTAATGCAACATTTTGGTTTACTTGAAAATACATTCTGGATTTAAAGTACTTCCTGTGAGATACCAGATGACACAGTGGTTAGTTTATGTGACAGCTACACTATTTTATCACGACGCTACTAATGAGTGACAATTTACAATGTTGCTTTTGCAGTTTATCTGTTTTATATCTGCACAGTTTTTCTGAATTTTTCTGGAAAGTAAAACATGTTTTAGTAGTAACGTTTGTGGTATAGCTACAATGAGACAGCCTTTTCTGTAGCACAACAATACGTACAGTACAGTACTTACTTCTTCACGGCAATAAGCGTAATAACTAAGATATCTATACGCAAAGCATTTCAATTTCGTTTATCATGAGGTAAGTACATTGACTTCTGCAGAACTTAGCTTTCGGAGGACAATAACTACGACACTTCCACAGAGATTGTCTTACAGCAAGACGCACATTTAGCGCTACAGGACACGCATTAAACTATTTATTTTTCAACATATTTGAATTACAAAGAAAGTTTTCCGTGATACATTTCATTCCAGTGCTGTAATCTGTAACACCTGAGGATATAATTACATTAATCCTCAGGGGGGTACACGCCTAGTTTGTGTACCATGTGTTTGGCAAGCACAAGGAGCCCTAGCTAATATGGTATTTGCTTATACAATTTTACACATCGGTACCATATTTCTCTAACACATAAATTACACAGAGATCTGATTATTTAGCTGAGAGAGACAAACATTTATTTTACTACATCAGTGACAGATGTTTACGTAATTACACCGTTGGATAACTTCACACTTACGAAATTGTATTTTGTTTGTACTTTGTGAAATGTTCATATTTTTTCGGAACCATTGTGATACCATGAGAGCTTTGAATAATGTATTTGGTATGGGATCACGATTTTTAAAGTACGTTTGAGGTAGATGACACTTTTGACATGAGCAGAGAATTTTTTTTAGGTTTTGAAATTTTTGGAGGAAGCTAAGACGATTTTGAGAGTTGAGGTGTTATGATGTTATTATTACGATGACTATGTGTATTATGCTGTTGTGGTAGGTTTATGATCAATAAGCTGATGCCATATGAGGAATTTTATTATGCTACATATTTATTATGATGAGACATTGAAGAAGTGTCGACGAATATGTATATGTGTAATAAGTAAGGAATAATGAATAGTGGTTAGGGACTCTGGTTTGTGAAAAAGGATGTTGGAAACCGAGAATCGCACTTTTAAGTGTTATGAAATGTGTGTATATGCGTGAATGTATCACTATGCTGGTGAAAATTTTTTGGACACTATTATATTTAAAGGATTTTGTTTTTACAGATTTGTAACGCAAATTCTCAACCTGTGAAAATATTTTTATATGTGACTGTCACTGTAGCGGAAACTGATGTCGTAAATATTTCGGTAAGACAATTAAGTGACCACCTGCACGTAATGCGCCATGGGCACCCAGCTGCGCGACAACCACCTGACAAAAGAGAGCCATTAGTGTGTGCCTTTCAGAGGCACAGGTAAAAAAAAAAGGGCCATTACCCTCGCTATTGACATTCCTTTGTAGAAAGCACCGCAAATACGACACGCTCACTACTGAGAAAGATACTTACATCTGACACCTGATTATAAAAAACGTCTTCCTACGAGAGTTGAGAGAATTCTACTAACTTATGAAGTGTCACGTGACTATTGAATGATATTTTTATGCTTTGTCCATAGTTGCTTATTTCATTTGATATCTGTTTTCCAGCTATGTTGCAGCATTGGTTTTATAAAATAAAATTAAATGCATTTGCTAATGTGAACACTTTCTGTCAACAGATCTATTAAATAATTATTTCATGATCCACATTCTTCGAAAAAGGAGCTCTTGGAACGGAAAGAGCAATAAGAACCGACTAATAACAGTAACTGTATATATAATTTTCTTTTCAAGTACTTGGTAATTTGTTGTAGCATTAGTTTTTGTGGTGCACCACTTTAATTGCATAGACATTAAGATGTGAATAGACATTGTCCTTATCTGCATTGTTGTCTTTAGTGTAACATTTTTTCTGATTGAGCTTTGTCATGTTTAGGTATAAGTTATAGCATTTGCTGTGGCTGTTTGCCATTCATAGTGCTACTGAATGTCACTTTGTATTACTAGGTTAAGCCAAATTTATTACTGATTTATTTTTCTTGTTTGCTTCCCATTGCCTTATATTAGTTGTAATATTGCTGCCTTTTTTTGCCAATTTCCATTTTTTAACATTGCTGTTTGTGTAAATTGTTTTGTGTTGCTGCATTGCCTCATCTCTTAGCTAAGCATCTGAGCTCAGTAGATTTAAGTTAGCTTAAGAGGGGGTAGCCTCTATAAGAGAATGATTTGCGATGGATTGGAAGAAATGCATTGAGAAGTTATACGAAAAAAGTACAGAAATTTGGTATAGATAGGACTTTTTGGAAATAATGAAGAACGAAGGGAGATCCCCGAGAAGTAAAGAAAGTTTTGTTTGCAAAATACTGCAGTAAAACAAACCCTGTCCTTTCCTTGTGTTATCCCACTATGTGTTTGTGTACCCTTGTGTATTTATGTTCTTCCTGTTTTTATATGTTTATCTGATAAGACTTATGTTGCAGAATTTTTCTAATACTAAGCTACATTCACTATGATGAGGAATACTGTTATCCTCAAATATAATTTGCATTAATAACATGTTATTTACTTTGTAAAGATGTTTACACATTATTTATTCTGTTTTGTTCTAATGCTCATTCGTGAAGTTGATGTTTCGAAATTTATTCTGATTTTTTATGTATGTGCTCCTGTCATAATTCCTGTAACACTGATGTATATGTTATTTCGATTCTTTTGTAAAGCCTGTATTACTGCAAATGTTATCTGTACTATTATGTTCTTTAATGATATTTTTTGTACATTTGTTATTGTATTCTCATGTTATATGATTGTAATTGACACCTGTTCATCAAATTAAGTAACTTGTAAATTACATTTCACTGCACACGTTTCTGTTGGTCATAGTATATGGACAATATGTGAGAAGTAGGGACTGATAGTGTTTGCACGTGTGTTAATAACTCAGTAAGGGACTGGATAAGAGCATTGCTGGTTCTAAGGACATTTCAAAAACAATTTTTGTGAGTGCACAAGTGGTGGTTTATGGACTTGGTATATTCTCCGCAAGACTCTTCGATGGTGATTGTGCACCTGCACAGTCGCAACAGATGGCTGCTAGCCATCTCTACAAGGACTACAGTGGGTCAGCAGCTCTGGTGGCCCAATAATACCGTAATCTCTACAAGGACTGAAGTGGGTCTACACCTTTGAAGACTCACCAATACCATTATTTCTACAAGGACTGCAGTGGGTCTGCACTTCTGGTGGCCCACCAATACCGTAATCTCTAAAAGGACTACAATGGGTCTACTCTGTGACGACCTACCTACCAATATTCTTTAAAATGTCGACTGGCTCTGCTATGGCCCATTACCTGTCTGCATGTCAAGACTCAGCACTGCCTTTCGTTGGAAGGACAACACTACTTCTTCAAGACTGCTTAGAAGGCCACTACTTCCAAGTGCCATTTCCTTTATTGCTCAGACTTTGAAGAAAAAAAACACTGCATTTTTACTGTGATGAATGATCAGGACTGTCTATATGGACAGTGAGAAAATTTTAGCTTTTGACCAACATTGTATCAATAAGTGTGTGCATTTGATTTCTTTGCTATTGTAATCATAATTATGAAAAAAAATTTCGAATCTGTATTGGCCACTGCCCAAAACAATTTGTAAAATTTTTTGTGGGGAGCATGGGGGCTATGTAAGTAGGATGTTTAGGTTTTATTTATTGGTAACGCCAACGCCACGTAGCGCTCTGTAATAAAATCACTGGCTGTGCTGTGTGCAGTCTGTGGCTGGTTTGCATTGTTGTCTGCCATTGTAGTGTTGGGCAGCGGCAGCTGGATGTTAACAGCGCGTAGCGTTGCGCAGTTGGAGGTGAGCCGCCAGCAGTGGTGGACGTGGGGAGAGAGATGGCGGAGTTTTGTAATTTGTAAGACTGGATGTCATGAACTACCATATATATTTTGACTATTAAGGTAAATACACTGTTTGTTCTCTATTAAAATCTTTCATTTGATAACTATATCTATCAGTAGTTAGTGCCTTCCGTAGTTTGAATCTTTTATTTAGCTGGCAGTAGTGGCGCTCGATGTATTGCAGTAGTTCGAGTAACGAAGATTTTTGTGAGGTAAGTGATTTGTGAAAGGTATAGATTAATGTTAGTCAGGGCCTTTCTTTTGTAGGGATTTTGGAAAGTCAGATTGCGTTGCGCTAAAAAAATATTGTGTGTCAGTTTAAGCACAGTCTTGTACAATTTTTCTAAGGGGACGTTTCACAAGCAACTATCTTTCAGACTTGAACTACCACTAGGGGAAAACAGAAGGTGACCTATAATTCAAAGCGGATCCGAAGCACGTGTTTTCCTGGTGACTCCCCAGATCGTTGGTAGATAGAGGCTACATTAAAGGCACATCGAAAATCCCGTGCCGTCACATGGATTAGATTCCGCAACTTCTCCCTTTCCAGGGACGTGCTTTACCGCTAGACCACAAGGTATGACAGGAAGCCAGTCAATGTCACGCTTCTGCACTGATTAGCACGGCTACAAAAGTGCTCTTCATCTTCTTGCCAGATAGAGTACATATAGGTTTTGCGAAGGACATCAATATACCCCCACCTCGTACTTTTCCCAACACATTATTAACAGATGGGGATGAACCTTCAGGAATCTGAAATGAATCGGCTTAGGTAGTGGAATAAATTTTATACCATATCCCAAGAGTTCCGTTTGTGATATTTTTACGAGGGGCCATCAATAACTAACGTAACTTTTTTTTCTAGGCCAATTTCATTGGAAGAAATGCTAAATTTGCTATGGGGCATGGTAGAATATTCTCGCATCTGCCCCCCGGTCCCCCTGTAGTTTCATGAAGTTCCGGAAGACGGCAGCGCTATACGTACCCTTAAAAGTGGCATCTATCAGAGAAGTGCATCCCAAGCAAAAAGCTGTCATTGAGTTCGTTTTGACGCAAAACCAGAGCATATCAGATATTGGTAGGCGTCTGCAGAGTAGTGAGCAAATGGATGGCATGTCGTTGGGTGAGGCGTCTGCCATCATCTCAACAACATCGCGCAAAACTGGCCTTCCGACCACACACAGCTGTGGCTCCGGCAGTGTTAAGGGTGCGGACGCTCTCATTCAAGGTGATCGATGGATCGCCAGCGGACACCTCGCTTCTCAACTGGACATTTCTGTTGGTGGTGCGGACACACTCGACCACCAGTTGAGGTACTCAAAGATGTGTGCCATCAGGGTCCGTCGTCGCCTAACAGAAGACAGTAAATAGCAATGAGAACCATCTGTGCGGAATTTCTTACGGGTTAAGAGGCTGCTCGTAACATTTGTTGTCGAACATTGTCACAGGCGCTGAAACATGGGTTCATGTCTTCCAACCGGAAACAAAATGGCAGTCCATGGAATAGTGCCACACCTTCTCCTCTCCGAAGAAAGAGTTCACTGGTGTACCCACAGCCAGTAAAGTCATAGTGATGGTGTTCTTTGAGTCTGAGGGAGTTACTTTTTTTTTTTTTAGACGACATAGTTGCGTTGAGATAGCAGCGATTGGTTTACTTATAACCAATCAATCAAAATGACAGTCACAATCGCGTGTATTTACTTGGTCGCCTACCGATTTCAACACGCGATGGGGTCATATTCAGGGCAATTTACACCATTTGGTCACTCGCTGGAGTTGTCACCTGTGTACGGTTGAAACCGGTTGGCGACAAAATAAATAACGCGATTGTGACAGTCATTTTGATTGATTGATCTGAAGGAGTTAGTCTGCTTATTGTCCTCCCTCATTGTGGAATGATCAACCCTGAACTGTTTGGGCTACTCTCTGGAAATTGCAGAGAAGACTTCAGAGTGTTGCTTGCCAGAAAATTTCAAACGAACTTCTTCTTCTACATGAAAACGCAAGGCCTCAAAGAGACCGCATACCTCAAAGTAACTGACAGAACTTCACTGAAATGTTCTTACTCACCCAACTTAGGTGCCCGGAACTCACAACTTCAGACTTCTATCTGTTTGTCCATTGTAGGATAAAATTCGGTCTTAATGTGTACTGTATAATTCCTGAAAGAACCAATACAGCTTGCGTTTTCACTATTGGTAACAGGCTGCAATGGGGTGCAATAATTAAATAAATAAACAGTGCAGCTGGTTGGACATGACAAAGCAAGAAGTCCTTGAGCAAAGCAGCGACCCACTCCTGCAGACTTAAAGTCAGGGCTGGCGATGGTCTGCTGTCAGCAATGCTCCCTCCTGGAGCAGCGAACAGTGCCTGGTTTCATGCATCCAGAGAACGGAACATGCCAAGAAGTCCAGTGTTGTTAACCGTGTTGTGCTTTCAGGTATGACGCTTAAAGGGAAGTGTGCCAGTTGTGATCAATTCAGTGTTATGTGAATTCCTAAAGGGCCAAACTGCTGCGATCATCGTTCCCAATGTAGTGTTTTAGTGCAGACAAAAGTGACTGTCTTGACGAAATTTAGTTGTCAATAGAGCACAGTTTTCAAAGTAGCAGTACGTGTATGATGGGAAGGTTATTGACGTAGCAACGCGTTGGCTCCGACGTCGACCGGGCATACACGCCTTCCACGTAAGGTGGCGTAAAAGCAGTCGCACTGAACGGCGAATATGCTGAAAAATAGAAATTTTTAGTCTAAAGAGTGAGAGATAATTTGGTCTACTTAAATCCTCAATAAAACAAACCTGCTTTCAGGAAAAGTATGTGTTTCGTTACTTATTTCACGTTCCTTGGATACTGGTCGTGACTAGATGTTTAGAAACAGAACATCAGTATTCTTTCGTCATGTAAGATATGGGTAACAGTACTGATACCTGTCGCGCTTCTTATTCTTTGACCTCTACATGTGTGTCAACAGGCTAATATTATGAACGAGTTGCTCAAATTTTCGGTACCGTGATTTGCCGCTGTTACTGGATACTTAATCCCAAGCAACAAGACGGACGCAAAACGCCGCAGCAAGTTCCGCGCCAACTCTGTGCGTGTATTTATTTTAATTCGAATCTCCTTAGTATTCCGAGGAGAGTGGCGGCGGTAATTTGAAAAGCCCCCCAAGACGTGGCCGCTAGTTTTTGTTTCCGTCCGAGGAGCCGAGCGGGCGAACGCCGGCCGGATTTGCCGGAGCGGAATTTAATTTAGACGACAGGCGCCGGTCGCAAGTTAATGCGCCGTTTCCCCACGCACATTAAAGTCAGCTTAGATCAGTTGGGCGTTAGCGGTTCTTGCATTGTGCGCGCAGTTAATCAGCTGAGGCGGCGCGGCGCTACGGGAGCCACGCAGACGGGCGCCCAAGTCTCGGCGGGCGCTGACGTGCGAGCTCAAAACAAAGCGACGCGCCGCCGCGACGGCGACGGCAGGCGCTCGTGGCTGCCGGATTACGTCAGCTTACCGACTACTGGCTCACGTCCCCGTAACTCGCACAAACTTACTCTGCTCGTTTGGGAGTAGCGATTTGTGAGGAGCAGGTGGCCAGGTACCAGAACACGAGTGTACATCTACATGACTACTCTGCAATTCACATTTAAGTGCTTGGCAGAAGGTTCATCGAACCACAATCATTCTATCTCTCTACAATTCCACTCCCAAACAGCGCGCGGGAAAAACGAACACCCAAACCTTTATTTTCGAGCTCTGATTTCTCTTTTTTTATTTTGATGATCATTCTTACCAATGTAGATTGGGCTCAACACGATATTTTCGCATGCGGAAGAGAAAGTTGGTGACTGAAATTTCGTAAATATCTCTCGCCGCGACGAAAAAGTCTTTGCTTTAATGACTTCCATCCCAACTCGCGTATCATATCTGCCATACTTTCTCCCCTATTACGTGATAACACAAAACGAGATGCCCTTTTTTGCACCCTTTCGATGTCCTCCGTCAATCCCACCTGGTAAGGATCCCACACCGCGCAGCAATATTCTAACAGTGTAGTATAAGCTGTTTCTTTGGTGGACTTGTTGCATCTTCTGAGTATCCTGCCAATGAAACGGAACATTTGGATCGCCTTCCCCGCAATATTATCTATGTGGTCTTTCCAACTGAAGGTGTTCGTAATTTTAACACCCAGGTACTTAGTTAAATTGACAGCCTTGAGAATTGTACTATTTATCGAGTAATCGAATTCCAACGTGTTTCTTTTGGAACTCATGTGGATCACTTCACACTTTTCGTTATTTAGCATCTATTGCCACCGGCCACACCATACAGCAATCTTTTCTAAATCGCTTTGCAACTGATACTGGTCTTCGGATGACCTTACTAGACGGTAAATTACAGCATCATCTGCGAACAACCTAAAAGAACTGCTCAGATTGTCACTCAGGTCATTTATATAGATCGGATACAGCAGAGGTCCCAGGACGCTTCACTGGGGAACACCTGATATCACTTCAGTTATACTCGATGATTTGCCGTCTATTACTACGAACTGCGACCTTTCTGACAGGAAATCACGAATCCAGTCGCACAACTGAGACGATACCCCATTGGCCCGCAGGTTGATTAGAAGTCGTTTGTGAGGAACGGTGTCAAAACCTTTCCGGAAATCTAGAAATACGGAATCAACTTGAGATCCCCTGTGGATAGCAGCCATTACTTCTTGCAAATAAAGAGCTAGCTGCGTTGCACAAGAACGATGTTTTCTGAAACCATGCTGATTACGTATCAATAGAGCGTTCCCTTCGAAGTGATTCATAATGTTTGAATACAGTATATGCTCCAAAACCCTACTGCAAACCGACGTCAATGATAATAGGTCTGTAGTTCGATGGATGACTCCTACAACCCTTCTTAAGCACTGATGCGACCTGTGCATTTTTCCAATCAGCAGCTACAGATCTATCGGTGGGCGAGCGGTTGTATATGATTGCTAACTAGGGAGCTATTGTATCAGCTTAATCTGAAAGGAACCTAATCGGTATACAATCTGGACCTGAAGACTTGCTCGTATCAAGCGATTTGAGTTGCTTCGCGACCCCTTAGGTATCTAGTTCTAAGAAACTCATGCTAGCAGCTGTTCGTGTTTCAAATTCTGGAATATTCCATTCGTCTTCCCTGGTGAAGGAATTTCGGAAAACTGCGTTAAATACTGCGCTTTAGCGGCACAGTCGTCGGTAACAGTACCATCAGCGCTGCGCAGCGAAGGTATTGACTGCGTCTTGCCGCTTGTGTACTTTACATACGACCAGAATTTCTTCCGATTTTTCACGGTCATTTCGTAAATAACGTACAGGTTTACAATTTTTCGGAATGAATTACGCTTCGATCTTGTTGGCTCTACAGCCGTATTAAATTATATACATAAAGCTTTCTAATTTGCTGTAGATACATGAGAATTTGGGTCTCGATGCAGGACTTCCTACCTATTGCAAGCCGTGATTTTCGTTTTATTAACATAGCACTGTTTAAGGCATTTGATAGTAGAGTATCAGCACACGCGTTTTGTTTTTTGTTTCTTTCTTTCTTTCACTTGTTCCTATGTCCCGCAATGGTCACAGGGTCGGCGTAGTTACAGCGTAATTGGCTAGGTTAATTGAAAGGGGTGGCCGGATGACCTTCTTGCCGCCATCCCGTACCTCCCAGGACGTAATCAGTGTACCCCAGCTGTCTGCATCGAGTGTAAACCACGAAATAGTGCGAAATTGTTACAAATGTCTGCGTGTCGTGTAACTGAGACGGGATGTGGGGACCAGCCCGGTATTCACCTAGCGGGATGTGGAAAACCGCCTAAAAACCACATCCAGGCTGGCCGACACACCGGCCCACGTCTATAATCCGCCAGGAGGATTCGATCCGGGACCTGTCTCAGCACACGCTATTTGTTGGACTATAATTGTGATCAGAATGAGATTTTCACTCTGCAGCGGAGTGTGCGCTGATATGAAACTTCTTCGCAGATTAAAACTGTGTGCCCGAGCGAGACTCGAACTCGGGACCTTTGCCTTTCGCGGGCAAGTGATCTACCATCTGAGCTACCGAAGCACGACTCACGCCCGGTACTCACAGCTTCACTGCTGCCAGTATCTCGTCTCCTACCTTCCAAACTTTACAGAAGCTCTCCTGCGAACCTTGCAGAACTAGCACTCAAACATCCCCCAGGCTGTGCCTAAGCCATGTCTCCACAATATCCTTTCTTTCAGGAGTGCTAGTTCTGCAAGGTTCGCAGGAGAGCTTCTGTAAAGTTTGGAAGGTAGGAGACGAGATACTTGCAGAAGTAAAGCTGTGAGTACCGGGCGTGAGTCGTGCTTCGGTAGCTCAGATGGTAGAGCACTTGCCCGCGAAAGGCAAAGGTCCCGAGTTCGAGTCTCGGTCGGGCACACAGTTTTAATCTGCCAGGAAGTTTTATAATTGTGATGTTTTTCATCTGTGTCTAGCTACACCTCCAGGTGCTCGCTTGTTCTTGAATCTGGCGGAAATGAACGTTACGTTGAGACCCAGGTGCCCCCAATAACAGGCCTCTGAAATAACCGTTTGAGGGGGAGGAGCATCCGGGAAGTGAAGTCAGACGTACCTACTGTACTCCGCACCCTAGGTCGTTCCCAAAAATCGGGTCCTAATGGCACAACCAGGTGTGGCCCGTGTTGGCCGCTCCGCAGGACGTTCATGTCCGCGCTTAGGAGATGCCGTGAGCCGGGAACTATTTGTAAGAGAAGTCTCTGATGCAGATTATTGCCTGTGCAGTTGGGAATCCGTGTGTGATGTTACTCTTTCTTTTAAATGAATATATTAGGGCAAGGTTCTAAAACTATCTCTAAGTGAACTTATGTTAACCCTTTGGGCGTGTTGTGTTTTCTGTTTTCTGTAAAAAGGTATTGCCGCACGAAATTAGCCGAGCGGTTTAAGGCACTGCAGCCATGTACTGTGCGGCTGGTCCCGGCGGAGGTTCGAGTCCCCCCTCGGACATGCGTGTGTGGGTTTGTCCTTAGGATAATTTAGGTTAACTAGTGTGTAAGCTTAGGGACTGATGACCTTAGCAGTTAAGTCCCATAAGATTTCACACACATTTGAAATTTTTTTAAAAAGGTATTACCTGGTTCAGATTGTTCAAATGGCTCTAAGCCCTAGGGCACTTAACATCTGAGGTCATCAGTCCTCTAGCCTTAGAACCACTTAAACCTAACTAACCTAAGGACATCCCACACATCCATGCCCGAGGCAGGATTCGAACCTGCGACCGTAGGAGTATTACAGTTCCGGACTGAAGTGCCTAGAAGCGCTCGGCAGCAGCGGCCGGTGGTATTATTCGGCTCATTTGCAAAGTTGTTATACATTTGTTAGTAACTGGAGCAAACTGATGGGCTTTATGTATAAAGGTTCTCTGACTGGGAGTTTATTATTATACTTGTATTACGCCACTGTCTGTGTCTGCGTCTGCTAGCTAAGTGGTCAGCTCGACGAAATGTCGTGCCTAACGGCCTGGGTTCGATACCTGGCTCGGTCTGAGATTTCTCCGCTCAAGGACTGGGTGTTGTATTGTCCTTATCATCATCTTTTCATCACGATCAACACGCAAGTGACATCAACTCGAAAGACTTGTTGCACTAGGCGAACGGTCTACCCGACGGGACGCCCTAGCCACACGGCATTTCAATTTTTCACTATTTGTTAATACAGGTATTCACAGTTTATGTGTTAAGTTACCTTTTTTTAAAGGTATTGTCTTTCTCATTTGAAGAGTTGTTATATTTGCTTGGACATTCAAAGCCAACTGATAGGCATCGTGTACACGTGTTCTCACTTGAAATTTATAGCAATTGTTATTTCTGTTAATTGATTTTCATAAATATTGTGAACAATAAAAGGTGAATGCTCCCTTGCTCTAAGTTCGAGTCCTTCCGCTTACTGTTTTGCGCGTTTCATGATACGCCGAGGTAATACCGGTTTCATTGGTATCTCATAGTGTATATTGTTCTTTACGAACCGCCTTCTGGCTTCGTTCGTCAGCAAGAATTACAGAAGGCTCCCTACATAAGAAGTAAATCTCCTTCCAGCAATGGATTTGTGAAACAGGAAGGCGAAACGGACAGAGTTTCAGGGCACTCTTATGCCCTTGGTGCAGGAAACCAGCAATGTTCGACAGTATGAGGATGCAGAAAATAATGGAAAAGACGGCATTAAAGGCACATAAGGTGGTTCCACAGGACATGTGTCCTGTAGTAGAACAGCCATGATGATCTCTCCATTAGCAGAAGATTCAAGATTGGTCCACCATTCAGATCTATGGGAATTGCCTACCAACGGACAGATGATCATGAGAAAAAGAATGTGTAACCATCGGAAGGATAATATTCCACGCGTCGGAGTCTGGAATGGCAGAAGTCTGAATGTAACAGGAAGACTAGAAAGTATGAAAAGTCAAATACAAAGACTCAGTCAAAATAGAGAGGGTAATCAGACGAATATAGGATCATACTCGTATCAACACCAACAGAAAATGATGTAGCTAACGGGTGTGGCATTCATTGTGAATACGTAGTTATATCAGAGAGTGAATTACTGTGAACAGTTCAATGATACCGTTGTTGTCATCAGTTTCGTCAGAAAACCAACAGCAATAACAATAGCGCGCGTATACGTGCCGACGTCGCAAGCAGAAGTTGCAGAGATAAGAAAGTACGTACAGGAAGATGAAACTCTAATAGTAATTGGGGATTTGGATGCAGTAACTTGGGAAGCAATAGAAGAAAGAGTAGTGTTTTGGGGGAACGACTGAAAGAGGAGAAAGACTAATTGTGTTCTACAGTAATCTTCATCAAGTAACAGCGAAACTAAAACCTTGTTCAATTATCACAAGCCGGCCGGTGTGGTCGAGTGGTTCTAGGCTTCAATCTGGAACCGCGCGACCACTACGGTCAGAGGTTCGAATCCTGCCTCGGGCATTGATGTGTGTGATGTCCTTAGGTTAGTTAGGTTTAAGTAGTTCTAAGTTCTAGGGGACTGATGACCTCAGATGTTAAGTCCCATAGTGCTCAGATCCATTTGAACAATTTGAATTATCACAAGAGGAGGAGGTATATTTGAAAAAAGCCCAGAGACACGGGCAGGTTCCAGCTAGATTACGCCATGCTCCGATAGAGACTCCAAAGTCAGATGTTGGATTCTAAGGAGCAGATATAGACTCAGATCACAATTCAGTAATGACGAATACTAGACAGATTTAAGAGAATCGTACAGGAGAATAAGCGTGGAGAGAGGTGAGATACTGAAGAACTGAGGAATGATGAGACGCATTCAAAGTCTGCAAATGGCAGGGATACTACGATGAGGAATATGACAGTAGGTATTTCAGTTGAAGAGAAGTGGACATCTCTTAAGAGAGCTACCACAGATACTGGAAAGACAAACGTTATTATTTGGAAGGTAACTACAAAGAAACCTGGCTAACAAAAGAAATACTTCCACTGAAGGAAGTATAAAAATGTTGAAGGAATATGGAAATATAATTCACTTAGGCACGCAATAAATAGAGAGTGCAGGCAGCCAAACAAATTTGGTTTTAGAAAAAATGTAATGAAATCGAAAAGGAAATGATCGTGGGAAGGACTGATTCAGGATATTCAAAAGTCAAAACAGCCTTTGGTGAAATTATAAGCGAGGGCGGGTTTGTTAAGAGTACGATTATAATTCCACTGCTGAACACAGAAGAAAGAACACTTACGTGAGAAAACTATATTCAGGGAGTCCAAGAGGGTAAGTTCTTGTCTGATGACGTGACAGAAAATTAAATTGGAGTCGATATAAAAGAAAGAGGTGAATTAATATTAGTCAGAATTTAAAAGGGCATTGTGAGACTAGGAATCAAATAAGGCAGAAGCGACATTCAGAAAACAATATCATCAACAAAGTTCTAAAGAAAGCAATAATAGGTAAGCGCAACAACTATTGCACAAACAGCTTACTCGCCCCTGCAACCAAGTTGCTGAAAATGAGTTAATGCAGAAAAAGGGAAAAGGAAATTGCCGGCAGCAGTGGTCTAGCGGTTCTAGGCGCTCTGTCCGGAAGCGCGCGACTGCTACGGTCGCAGGTTCGAATCCTGCCTCTGGCATGGATGTGTGTGATGTCCTTAGGTTAGTTATGTTTAAGTAGTTCTACGTTCTAGGAGACTGATGACCACAGATGTTGAGTCCCATAGAGCCATTTGGTAAAGGAAATTGAGGATGTGTTCTATAACGACAAGTTTTCTTTTAATAAAGGCAGAGGTACCAGAGAAGCAAGGCAGAAAAAGAAATTACGATATGCCCATAAGGTTTTCCGACCTGGAAAAAGCATTCGACAGTATAAAACGATGCAAGATTTTTGAAAATCTGAAAAAGGAGAGTAAATGTGGTATCGTCCAGAAATCGCGGTGCCACATCATGGCCAGTAACGCACGTTGGCACCACAGACGTTAGCGAGGTTTCCCTGCAATCCGCAGCAACAAATGGGAGAGGCTGAAGAAATCATACCCTCTCTCTCAGCATAACAGCGCCCTCGCACGGAGGTCAATATCGAGCCGTGGGTATGAGTGCTCTGCCCCAGATCGTGACCTCAGCTGAAGTCATCAACATCATCGAGCTGGACCAGTGTTCGTGAAGCTCCAAACGGAAATGTACTTTCGTAAATGTTGAACATTGTTCTTCAAGAGAACAGTTTGTTAAATAGTCCTTGGAGTGATCCCTTAAAAGTCAGTGACAGTTGCACGTTCCGAAGCACTCCCGTGACAAAGGATTGTGTCATATTAAGTAAATATTTTTATTCATTTATGTGATAAAGTCAATTAATATTTCATTTGTTGTAATGCAAATGAACCATCTCCCAGAGCAACCAAAGAATCCACAGTTACGGATGGGTAATTGTAATTTCCATTACTAGATGCAGAAGCACGCCTATGGTAGAGACAGGTGACCTTTCAGATCTTTCATAGCCAGCGTTATGCGTTTTAAAACTATATTATCAGATTAAAGCTGTGGAATAAAGTGTACAAGATTCCATTAGAATTTCTAAACTCTTTGGGGGTAGCGCAACAAAGCGACTATTCACTATGGTGTGAGTCTGACGATATACCACATGACGTTCGAAACAATATTATCCACACAATTCCGAAGACAAGTGCAAGAGTTATCGTAAAATTAGCTTAATAGCTCATGCATCCAAGTTGCGACAAGAATAATATACAGAAGGGCGAAAAATTGAGGACGTGTTAGATGACGATCAGTTTGGCTTAGGGAAGGAAAAATCACTAGAGAATCAATTCTGACGCTGCGGTTGCAAGACTAAAGAAAATTCAAGACACGTTCATAAGACTTGTCGACCTGGAAAAAGGAGCCGACAGCCTGAAACAGTGCAAGATACTTGAAATTCTGAGAAAAATAGGCGTAAACTATAGTGAGTGAAGGGTGACTCACAATATGTTCAAGGGCCCAGGGAAGAATGAGAGTGGACCAGCCAGAACGCTCGGATTGAAAATGGTGTAGACAGAGATTCAGTATAAAAAATGGTTCAAATGGCTCTGAGCACTATGGGACTTAACATCTGAGGTCATCAGTCCTCTAGAACTTAGAACTACTTAAACTTAACTAACCAAGGACATCACACACATCCATGCCCGAGTCAGGATTCGAACATGCGACCGTAGCGGTCGCGCGGTTCCACACTGAAGCGCCTAGATGTATTATATACATCTATTAAGGAATGATGGAAATATAAGAAAGGTTCAAGAGTGTAATTAAAATTTACGGTGAAAGGATATGATGATAAATTTTGTTGGTAACATTGCTGTCCTGAGTTAAATGGAATGAACATTCCGTTGAGTACAGAATATGGACTAAGAATAAATCGAAGAAAGGCGAAAGTAATGATAAATAGTAGAAACAGGAACAGTGAGAATCTTAACATCAGGATTGGTGGTCACGAAGTTGACGAACCTAAGATATTCTGATAACTAGGAAGCAAAATAACCCATGATGTACAGAGCAAGGAGTACATAAAAAGCAGATGTGCATTGTGGACATTCCTGGTCAAGAAAAGTCTATTAGTGTCATAGGCCTCAATTTGACGTAAGTAATTTCTGAGAATGTACGTTTGGAGCACAGCATTGTACGGTAGTGAAACACAGGCTATGGGAAAAAGTGGAACAGAAGGGAATAGAAGCATTCTGTTCCTATAAAAGAATGTAGAAAAGTGGGTGGATCGTTAAGATAAAGGATCGTTAAGATAAAGGATGATGGAGGATCTGAACAAATTAAACGAAGAGAGGAAGATAAGGAAGAAAAAGGGACAGGATGATACGACAGTTATGAAATCAGTAAATAATCTCCATGTTTCTAGAATTAGTAGTATAGGGTTAAAACTGTAGAGGAAGATAAAAACTGAATTACGTCCGACCAAATAATTGAGGACAAAATATGCACGCAGCGGGCAGCGCAGGAGACGAGTTTGTGGCAAGTCACATCAAAGCAGGTGATCCTTGCCTGGTAAGTCTCTGGCAATCGATATCAGAAAGGCCTGTAACCTCATGAAATTTGTGGCCAAGGACGAAGTACAGCGGAGTACTTTGAGTGGATTCCGTCACTAGTCGCTGTGGGAACGTGGAAGGGAACTCTTGGGCGGGTAGAGCGCAATGTGTAGCAGCCACCCAGGGTGCAGAGGGTCATGTAGCAACAACCGCTGAGCTTGTACGTCAAAGCCGAACTTTGGGCAGCGAGAGCAGCCTGTTTGTCTGTCTCTTCTTCCTGACATGTATGGAGTACAGCGACCGGATGGATATTGTGCACTTACAAGCATCGAGTGCACGCTGTTTGTCATTTTTTTCGGTGCTGTGTACGGAATGCCGTGTCCAGGCAAATGCTGCAGAGTTTCAGGCCTCAGTTTCCAGTTGCCTGACCCCCATTTTCTCATTGCTTTGTATGAAGTACAACACACTTATGGATGCTACGCCAGTGGCTTTCCAATAAATATGGATGAGGAAATGATGGGATCATATGAACATCATACTCCGCAGTGACTGCAAGACGACACATAACCGCCACTCCTGTAATCGCAGGCGTGAAGTTATTATCTGCTTATTATCGCTCGCTATACGTTTGGTTTTGGTAGAGACTATGTAATCAGATTTCCCCTCTGCTGCTTGGGACAGTACAGCAGTGTTACGTGCACACAAATTGTGGTGTTTGAGTGTCGTTGTTCAGCAGACGCTGGTGTCAATCGGCCTGTGGGTAACTTGCTGGGCAGACATTGTGGTTCATCATGTGTATGAGCGACATTTAATTGGCTGCCACTGTGATTCGTTACGGCGTTGTCCCATTAGTTGTGTCTTTCCCGTTACTTTGTGCATTTCTTGGGTTGTGTTAATTTTGCCTCTCTGCGTGAGTTTGTGTCCTTGTTAAACAGTGTACATGAGTGCTTTGGTCTCTAGTATAACGGAGGGATCCTCTTTTGGAAAGTCACCTCCTTCTCTTTCACCTCTGTTTCAAAACTAGTGTAAGTTTCACCTGAGTTTTGCTTAAATGTACCTGTAACCGCACTTCTGTTAAATCATGTTTTATTGAGAACATAAATTATGAAGTTTGCCACGACAAGATTACTGTCAAATTTTTGCTGCACTGGCACTGGCGAGATTCTAACAGATGGTCCGGCATGTGTGAAGCTATTGATCTCAAGTTACCACCGTACGACTGTATAAAATTTAGAGCGCCACTCGTGCCGAGGTTGTTTGAACGACTGCTGTATGTAAAACTTGGTTTATATTTATTATGTAGGCTTTTAGAAAGTTTTGAGTTGCTGTCTTATTTTAAACAAGCTAAAAATAAGTAAATAACTATCGTGATCCTTAAGTAGAAAATGACACTGGTTGTGATATATTGCGTAACATGAGTGCAGAATGTCAGGAGTTGATTAAGTGTGGATCCCTGGACACAAATACAAAACAATCAGTCTATACTGGCAGGTGTTGTGCCCTTAATGGTGTATTTACAACCTTGCAGAAAACATCGGTTCATAAAATGTATTAGGTGTTTGTTCGACGCAGAGATGAAGAATCAACACACTGATGTATGTTCATATGACCGTATCAAACATGAAATAAAAATATCTGCACTTCTACCCTTTGCGCCCTGCATGCACACGATGGGGTAGAATAGTCTCAAAAGATTGTGAAGGTGGTGTAATGTAGGATGTACTGAGAAGTAACTGATAAGTAAAACGTTAGACACTATGTGCAGTTTCCGAGTTAATTAGCGACAAAATAATTCAGTCAAACTGTTGTGAGCGCAAATTCGAGCTGGCTCTTCAGATATAGTTAGTGTCACTTTTTCTCATAGTGTAGGTATGACCGCTCGATACTCATCAGCCTTTGGCTTGGGTTCGGTCCGTAGTATCGTCACATGTATCCCTCTCTTGTTCAGTTTTAGCAAACCAGCGGCGAGTTTTTTGTTTGGGACTCCGTCTCTGGCGGGTCACTTCAATTTGCGAGAATATGTGAGAAGCGATACATAACAATCCATCGGAGTTTCTAATATCGTCAGTGGAAGAGGCAACGAAACGTATGCAGAATCTATGAGACGCGAATCTATGAGACGCGACGGACCGACAGACTTTCGGGAAACTGAAATCCACACACTTCCGAAGACGGCAAAAGCAGGTGTGAGAGAGAACTATTACACAGTCGGGACCAAGTTCCTGACAGACATAATATGCAGAAGAACGGAAAAACCTCGAGTATCTTTTAGATGGCGATCAGTTTGAGTTTAGAGAATGCAAAGACACCAGTGTCGAAATTATCACGTTGCACTTGTTAACGGATCAAGACTAAAGAGAAATCAAGATACGTTCATAGGATCCATCGACTTGGAAGAAGCGTTCTATGATTTACAATTGAGAAAGAGGTTCGAAATTCTGAGAAAAATTTCAGTTATCTGTCGCGAAATATGAGTAATTTGCAATACGTAGAAGAACCAAGATGAAACAATGAAACTGGGAGACCAAGAAATTAAGTGCTTGAATTAAAAGCGTGCAACACAGGGATGTAGTCTCTCGTCCTGCACTGTTTGATCTATACACCGAAGAAGCAATGACAGATATAAAAGAAAGGTTCAAGAGTGAGAATAAAATTCAGATTGAAAGATGATGATGATGATGATGATGATGATGATGATGATGATGATGATGATGATGTTGAAATTGTGGGGAGCTCGACTGCGCTGTTACCAGCACCCGTACAATTTCCCAACCTTTTCTCAGTCCAATCATGTTAAGCGGATGAATTATGATTAAATGATGAGGACAACACAAACACTCAGTCAACTCGAGGCACATTGAAAGGGTGTCAGTAATAAAATATAGTGGGGAATGTGAAGAATTACAGAATCTGTAGAAGGAAATGAACGGTCTAATGAGTACAGAATATAGACTGAGATTAAACAGAGGAAAGGTCACGACAACGATTTATTTTAAGTCATCAGTCTTCTGACGGGAACGCTGAGACCGGCTACGAATTCCTCTCCTCTGCCAGCCTCTTCACCTCAGAGTAATACTTGCAGCCAACGTCCTGGTTCTATTCAAATCTCAGTCCTCCTAATTTTCAAAGTTCGTTCGCAGCACCACATTTCGAACACTTCGATTCATTTCTCTTCCTCTTTCCCACGGTCCGGTTCCACTTCCATACACTGCTTTGCTACAAACGTACATTCTCAGAAAATTCTTCCTCAAATTAAGGCCTATGTATGACACCTGTACACTTGTCTTGGACGGAAATACCCTCTTTGCCATTATCAGTCTGCTTTTGCTGTCCTCCTCTCTCTTGGTGTCATTCGATATTTTTATACCTAGAAAATAGAACTTCTTAACTACGTCTACCCCCCCCCCCCCCCCCCATGAACCATGGACCTTGCCGTTGGTGGGGAAGCTTGCGTGCCTCAGCGATACAGATAGCCATACCGTAGGTGCAAACACAACGGAGGGGTATCTGTTGAGAGGCCAGACAAACGTGTGGTTCCTGAAGAGGGGCAGCAGCCTTTTCAGTAGTTGCTGGGGCAACAGTCTGGATGATTGACTGATCTGGCCTTGTAGCACTAACCACTGGTACTGCGAACGGCTGAAAGCAACGTGAAACTACAGCCGTAATTTTACCCGAGGGCATGCAGCTTTACTGTATGATTAAATGATGATGGCGTCCTCTTGGGTAAAATATTCCGGAGGTGAAATAGTCCCCCATTCGGATCTCCGGGCGGGGACTACTCAGGAGGATGTCGTTATCAGGAGAAAGAAAACTGGCGTCCTACGGATCGGAGCGTGGAATGTCAGATCCCTTAACCGGGCAGGTAGGTTAGAAAATTTAAAAAGGGAAATGGATAGGTTAAAGTTAGATATAGTGGGAATTAGTGAAGTTCGGTGGCAGGAGGAACAAGACTTCTGGTCAGGTGACTACAGGGTTATAAACACAAAATCAAATAGGGGTAATGCAGGTGTAGGTTTAATAATGAATAGGAAAATAGGAATGCGGGTAAGCTACTACAAACAGCATGGTCAACGCATTATTGTGGCCAAGATAGACACGAAGCCCACACCTACTACAGTAGTACAAGTTTATATGACAACTAGCTCTGCAGATGACGAAGAAATTGAAGAAATGTGTGATCAAATAAAAGAAATTATTCAGATAGTGAAGGGAGACGAAAATTTAATAGTCATGGGTGACTGGAATTCGGTAGTAGGAAAAGGGAGAGAAGGAAACGTAGTAGGTGAATACGGACTGGGGCAAAGAAATGAAAGAGGAAGCCGCCTGGTACAATTTTGCAAAGAGCTCAACTTAATCATAGCTAACACTTGGTTCAAGAATCATAAAAGAAGGCTGTATACATGGAAGGAGCCTGGAGATACTGACGGGTTTCAGATAGATTATATAATGGTACGACAGAGATTTAGGAACCAGGTTTTAAATTGTATGACATTTACAGGGGCAGATGTGGCCTCTGACCACAATCTATTGGTTATGACCTGTAGATTAAAACTGAATAAATTGCAAAAAGGTGGGAATTTAAGGGGATGGGACGTGGATAAACTAAAAGAACCAGAGGTTGTACAGAGTTTCAAGGAGAGCATAAGGGAGCAATTGACAGGAATGGGAGAATGATATACAATAGAAGAAGAATGGGTAGCTTTGAGGGATGAAGTAGTGGAGGCAGCAGAGGATCAAGTAGGTAAACAGACGAGGGCTAGTAGAAATCCTTGGGTAACAGAAGAAATATTGAATTTAATTGATGAAAGGAGAAAATATAAAAATTCTGTAAATGAAGCAGGCAAAAGGAATACAAACATCTGAAAAATGAGATCGACAGGAAGTGCAAAATAGCTAAGCAGGAATGGCCAGAGGACAAATGTAAGGATGTAGAGGCTTATCTCACTAGGGGTATGATAGATACTGCCTACAGGAAAATTCAAGAGACCTTTGGAGAAAAGAGGACCGCTTGTATGAATATTAAGAGCTCAGATGGAAACCCAGTTCCAAGCAAAGAAGGGAAAGCAGAAAGGTGGAAGGAGTACATAGAGGGTCTATACAAGGGCGATGTACTTGAGGACAATATTATGGAAATGGAAGAGGATGTAGATAAAGATGAAATGGGAGATATGATACTGCGTGAAGAGTTTGACAGAGCACAGTGTGGAAACAAGGCCCCCGGAGTACACAACATTCCATTGGAACTACTGACGGCCTTAGGAGAGCCAGTCCTGACAAAACTCTACCATCTGGTCAGCAAGATGTATGAGACAGGCGAAATACCCTCAGACTTCAAGAAGAATATAATAATTCCATCCCAAAGAAAGCAGGTGTTGACAGATGTGAAAATTACCGAAAAATCAGTTTAATCAGTCACAGCTGCAAAATACTAACCCGAATTCTTTACAGACGAATGGAAAAACTGGTAGATGCGGACTTCGGGGAGGATCAGTTTGGATTCGGTAGAAATGTTGGAACACGTTAGGCAATACTGACCTTACGACTTATCTTAGAAGCTAGATTAAGGAAGGGCAAACCTACGTTTCTAGCATTTGTAGACTTAGAGAAAGCTACGTTTCAAGCTTTTGACAATGTTGACTGCAATACTCTCTTTCAAATTCTGAAGGTGGCAGGGGTAAAATACAGGGAGCGAAACGCTATTTACAATTTGTACAGAAACCAGATAGCAGTTATAAGAGTCGAGGGACATGAAAGGGAAGCAATCGTTGGGAAGGGAGTGAGACAGGGCTGTAGTCTCTCCCCGATGTTATTCAGTCTGTATATTGAGCAAGCAGTGATGGAAACAAAAGAAAAATTCGGAGTAGGTATTGAAGTCCATGGAAAGGAAATAAAAAGATTAGATGGGTAGATCACATAACTAATGAGGAAGTATTGAATAGGATTGGGAAAAAGAGAAGTTTGTGGCACAACTTGACCAGAAAAAGGGATCGATTGGTAGGACATGTTCTGAAACATCAAGGGATCACCAGTTTAGTACTGGAGGGCAGCGTGGAGGGTAAAAATCGTAGAGGGAGACCAAGAGATGACTACACTAAGCAGAATCAGAAGGATGTAGGTTGCAGTAGGCACTGGTAGATAAAGAAGCTTGCACAGGATAGAGTAGCATGGAGAGCTGCATCAGACCAGTCTCAGGACTGAAGACCACAACAACAACAACAACTTCATCTTCTTTGTGGCCATCAATCCTGATGTTAGTCTCCTTGCCGTTCTCATTTCTGCTACTTCTCGCTACTTTCGTCTTTCTTCGATTTACTCTCAGTCCATGTTCCGTAATCATTTGACTGTTCATTCCATTCAGCAGATCATGTCATTCTCCTTCAATTTCACTCGTGTCAGCGATGTCATCAGTGAACCGTATGAGTGATATCCTTTCACCTTGAATTTTAATTCCACTCTTGATACTTTCATTTATTTTCATAATTTCTTCTTCGATTTATATGCTAAACATTATGGGCGAAAGGCTACGTCCCTGACTCACACTCTTTTTAATCCGAGCACTTCATTCTTGGTTTTCCACTGTTACTGTTCCCTCTTGTCTCTTCTACATGTCGTATATTATCCGTCTCTCCCTATAGCTTACTCCTATTTGCCTCAAATTTCGAACACCTTGCACCATTTTACATTGTCGATCACTTTTTCCAGCTGTACACATACTATGAACTTGTCTTGACTTTTCTTCATTCTTGCTTCCATTATCAACTGTAACGTACGAATTGTGTTTCTGACGGTTCTAGGTGCTTCAGTCTGGAACTGCGTGACCGCTAAGGTCGCAGGTTCGAATCCTGCCTCGGGCATGGATGTGTTTGATGTCCTTAGGTTAGTTAGGTTTAAGTATTTCTAAGTTCTAGGGGACTGATGACCACAGATGTTAAGTATCATAGTGCTCAGAGCCATTTGAACCATTTATGTGTTTCTGGCGCCTTTACACTTCCTAAAGCCAAACTAATCGTCATGAAACACATCTTAAATTTTCTTTTCCATTCCTCTGTGTATTATTGTTGTCGACAACTTGGTTACAGGAGCTGTTAAGCCGATTATGCGATTACCCTCGCACTTGTCAGCTCTTGCATTCTTCGGAAATGTGTGGATGATATTATGCCGAAAGTCAGATGAAATATCGCCAGGCTCATATATTCTACACACCAAAGTGAGTAGTCGTTTTGTTGCCAATACCTCCAATGATTTCAAAAATTGTGATGGTATGTTATCTGTCCCTTCTGCCTTATTTGATTTTAAGGCCTCCAAAGCTCTCTTAACCCCATTTATTTTTTATTGATTCTTCCTGACTGATCTGAACATCAGCCTACTCTTCGTAACTACCACATTGTGATATGTGTCTATTCCGCTACTGGGTACGCCTTACAACCTAGTATCTGATTTTGGAACGTGTGTCTGTCCGTTATACCATTTTCTGCTGCTGTTGAATTACCCTATACTCGTTTCACCCGAAATCCTTCTTTCCATTTCGCTTTGCTCACCCGCACTACATCTAGGTTCGGTCTTATCTTTCCTCCTTTCAGATTTTCTAGCTTCCGTATCACGTTCAAACTTTTGACATTGCTTCGCTCGTCTCGTAGAAGTTATCCTATCGTTGGTTTTTCAATCTTGTTCTCGTGGTAACCTCCCTTTGCAGTGCCCTTCTGGAGACCCGAATGGGGAAGTGTTCCACAATACTTTGCCAACTGGGAGATCATCATGACACTTTTTCAATTACTGGCCACAAGTCGTTGATCATTGCTGATTCTTCCTCCTCTAGGTGCAGTTTCCCACCTCAACTGCAATAGACTGCCATCAACTTCTGTGCGCTCTTCTTTGAGAAGACCGTTGGCAGAATGAGAGTAACTTCGTATGCCGGAAGTTTTCAGCGGAAATGTGGATACTGAGAAGTTTCAAATGTTCAAATGTGTGTGAATTCCTAAGGGACCAAGCTACTGAGGTCATCGGTCCCTAGACTTACACACTACTTAAACTAACTTATACTAAGAACAACAAACACACCCATGCTCGCGGGAGGAGTCGAACCTCCGGGGGGGGGGGGGGGGGGGAAGGGCTGCGCACTGAGATTTGGGAGTAGGTGAAGTTAAGGAATTCTGCTACGGCGGAAGCAACGTAACCCATGTCGTCCGAATCAACGAGGGCATAAAATCAGAATAGCACAGGAAACGGCGGCCTTCCCGGCCAAGATTAGTCTACAGGGAAGTAAACCTTAATTAGAGGAAAGCATTTATTAGCGTGTACGTTTGGACCGCAGCATTGTAAGAGCAGTATCCAGAGTGAAAATGCCGAAAGCAGGAAGCAGAGTCCCCCTTTGTGCCTAAACCATACCGACTGGCGTCCGAAATTTAACGGGCTGTTATCTGATTGGCTGTCACTGGCCAAAGCTCACACAAGTGACTAGAACGTCACACAGATACACTGCACTAGCAGACGGAACTTGTTTCCAACTGGCACTCTCCGGGAACGAGTGACTTACGCTTGGCGCTGGCCAGCGTGTGATACAAATCACGGCTCTCGCGAAAGCGCCCGTGTTTCAAGCTGTGTTACTAGTTTACTGTTGAGATACAACATAATGGATTTGCAACGAATGAGGTTCCTAACTCGTTAAATGTGGGCTTATCGAACAAGACACAAGCAGACTCAGCGCTGGCACCTTAACCAGCTGCGGGCCTCTCGCGCTCCCGCAGAGGCAATAAAAGACACGAGAATCGCTGCTCGGCGCCCAGATTTCCATTCCGAAACACGGGCCGAGTGCAAACTGCCTGCCGCGCGGGCCAGCCGCTTTTACGGTCGCCGCATATCGCGGATCCCATAAAAATCAGAGTGAAATGCGGCTTTCATTAAGGCAGAAGCAGAAGCAGCAGCGCGCCGGCCGGTCGCATGCTCGCATTAGTCGGCGCCAGTTTTACGGCGGCCGCTGTTACGAATTTAAATGCAGATTCGCGTTTCTGCTGCTGACTGGCTACTTTCGCACAATCGCAGCGGTTTTCGTTTCATTCGAGAAGGACTTTTTGAAGACCCCTCATAGACGTGCCGGTGGTGGAAACAATATTGGATATCTCCGTCTCAAGAATTCATAGTACTATCTACACATAAAACAGAGTGTCTCTTCCCTTTACTAAAGAGTGTTTTGTCTTTAGTTACCACACTGTTCCATATTGACTCTGAAATTTGCGCGTTACCCTGTGTGAAGTTTTGTTACAATAGACGAACTTCTGGAACTGGAGAAAGTATGCTACAGGGGTATGTAATAAATAACGATACCAATAAAATAAAACTAATGGCTCTAGGAGGGAATGAAAGAAGTAGTACTAGAACATGTAGGAGGTTTTAAATATTAGGGAAGCAACTGCAAATGAAGAACTGAAAATAAAAGCAGGATAGCAATGGCAAAAAGAGTCATTTCGTAGGAAAAGAAACTTTTCCGCATGCAGTATGGAAGAATACTGACAAAATTTATGGACTGTCCCTCCGTACGGTGCTGGAACGTGGAAGTTAAGAAAGACACTGTAAAGCTGGAGGCTTCTAAGATGTGGACATTGTGAAGGATGGAAAGAATAAGTAGGATGGATAAGGTGGTACTCGGAAGAGTGAGATAGCAAAGGTGATTGCAGGATGTAATGAAAAACCGAGAAGATACTGTGTAGGACGTACATTAAGAATGATAATCGGGCTTGTAAAAACATAGGGTATTTAGGAGAGGAGAAAAGAGATTTCAGATTCTGGAGAGTATGGTGGACGGTAGCATATGCAAAGGTATCAAACTGATGTTTGAATAGTTTAGTTAAAAATGGAGGTGTGACTATTAAATTTGGGATTAGGTGTGTCGTCCACGTTGCCTTCAATATGAAGCAGTATGTTTATCTCAACATTCTCACCGACCAAATGTTGCTCTCTCTCTCTCTCTCTCTCTCTCTCTCTCTCTCTCTCTGTCTATGTATCTATTTACTATTTATCTATATATATATCTCTCTCTTACATCTTCTTACTGAGTGTGCCGTGGACGCTTTCGCCTTCCAAAATGACAAAAGACTGTGTTCACAGCTTTCCACGCAATGACGAAAACTGAGGCTCTCTATCTCAACTCGTCAGTGTCGATAAATCTCCCGACATTAACCTCATGGTTGGAACAGCGGGTCAAATATATTGTTGCAGCACAGAGTATTAAGGTCTGGATTACAAAAAGAAACTGGATTACTCACAGTGCCTCAGGCAAACTCAAGTCATTCCAGACACAGAGACAAGAGTGGAAGCAGGAAAGAAGCCATTATGTTGCATGTGGGTCAAATGGTTCAAATGGCTCTGAGCACTATGGCACTTAACTTCTGTGGCAATCACTCCCATAGAACTTAGAACTACTTAATCTAACTAACCTAAGGACATAACACACATCCATGCCCGAGGCAGGATTCGAACCTGCGACCGTAGTGGTAACGCGGCTCTAGACCGAAGCGCCTAGAACCGCTCGGCCACTCCGGCCGGACTTGGTCTGCACCTATGCCGCATCACCTCTGGGTTAATAGATGTACTTTCGCTCATTTATCGGTCCCGTCAGCACTCGTTGCCGCACTGTGGTAATTTAAAAATAGTTCTCCGTCGCCAAAAGTGAGTCTTCCTGTCTACGTTCGATTCTGGATTGGCGCCCTGGCACTGAAGTTACGAAGTGTTACTTCAGGCTATCTTGTTATGTAGTTCTGCGAGTGCTTAATTCCTGATTACCTCGCTTGTTGGTTGTGTGGCAATGCTCGCGTCGTGTCCTGACGTTCATGATATCGCTGGTACGTCTTGTTGAGATGGTGACTGGCACACTGGCCCAGAACTAGCCTTCTTCTCTAAGATTACTGGTAGAACGGCAAAAATTGTAACATGGACAATAAAATCATTCTGCAGTGCCACAGCATAGTCAAATCTAGAAGAGGTTTTATATAGTATTAGTTTAATGTCTCCTATAGTGGCCGACATGTTGGCTAGCGCACCGTCAGGCTTTCGAAAGGGAAGTTTTCGATGGTGTGGCGATATTCAACCGTCGCGTCTTTTCGACCCACCTGACTCAGTTATAATGTTGTTGCCACAAATCTTGACGAACGACATTAAACACTGGCTATAATTATCACACTTAAGAGTGTGCTAACCTTTGAACTATGTTCTTCTGCAGATGGACTTAGGAGGTGAAACGACCACATTAGCGAGGTATGCCCACCTCAGACAGCTGCTTACGAGACAAAACGTTTCCGTCCAAGGCCTTGTGTACTCGGACGCTTTTTGCTAACCCAGTACCGGCCTCTGGTGTTATCTTAGCTGGAGTACAGTGCTACTTTCCATCACAGCTTCAAGACGTATTCGCGTTCCTAAATAAACGTTAGAAGCAGTATAGGAGGCAAATTTTTGCAAGCAATTAAAGGTCTTTACATGGATAGTCAGGCAGCAGTTAGAGTTGACGGTAAATTGAGTTTATGGTTCAGAGTAGTTTCAGGGGTAAGAAAAGGCTGCAACCTGCCGCCACTGTTGTTCATATTATTTATGGATCATATGTTGAAAACAATAGACTGGCTGGGTGAGATTAAGATATGTGAACACAAAATAAGCAGTCTTGCATATGCGGATGACTTAGTTGTGATGGCAGATTCGATTGAAAGTTTGCAAAGTAATATTTCAGAGCTAGATCAGAAATGTAAGTACTATGGTATGAAGATTAGCATCTCCAAAACGAAAGTAATGTGAGTGAGAAAGAAATATAAACCGATTTAGTGCCAAATAGGAGGAACAAAGTTAGAACAGGTGGACAGTTTCAAGTACTTAGGATGCATATTCTCACAGGATGGCAACATAGTGAAAGAACTGGAAGCGAGGTGTAGCAAAGCTAATGCAGTGAGCGCTCAGCTACGATCTACTCTCTTCTGCAAGAAGGAAGTCAGTGCCAAGACTAAGTTTTCTGTGCACCGTTCAATCTTTCAACCAACTTTGTTGTATGGGAGCGAAATCTGGGTGGATTCAGGTTACCTTATCAATATGGTTGAGGTTACGGATATGAAAGTAGCTAGGATGATTGCAGGTACTAGCAAATGGGAACAATGGCAGGAAGGTGTCCACAATGAGGAAATCAAAGAAAAACTGGGAATGAACTCTATAGATGTAGCAGTCAGGATGAACAGGCTTAGATTGTGGTGTCATGTTACACGCATGGGAGAAGCAAGGTTACCCAAGAGACTCATGGGTTCAGCAGTAGAGTGTAGGAGGAGGCGGGGCAGACCAAGGAGAAGGTACCTAGATTCGGTTAAGAATGATTCTGAAGTAATAGGTTTACCATCACAAGAGTACCAATGTTAGTACTGAATAGGGGATCGTGGAGGAATTTTATAAGGGGGCTATGCTCCAGACTGAACGCTGAAAGGCATAATCAGCCTTAAATGATGATGATAATGATGATGATGAGCAGTGTAGAAGCGATGATCCAACGCCGACCAATCCTCTGCTGTGTCAACACGTTACACTCGTATCTAGGAGCCCAGATTTAAGTTTCCTGTGATCGACCTAAATCGCATGAGGTGATCGTTGGGAATAAGAACTCAGTCAATTTCCCTTACCATCCTTAGCCACCAAGAGCCCGTGTTTTGGCTCTAATGACGTTGTAGTCGACCTTAATCTACTTTCCTATCTGTGATGCAAGAAGAGACAGACCCAGCTGCATCTAAAATTGATGTTTATTTAGTCGATGACCAGTCTCAACCAACGAACGTTTTTCAAGTAAAATGTCCATCCAAAATAGCAGTAGTAAAGTGGGTACATATTTACTATCAGGGAAACTCTCACAGTCAACTCAAAAATTTGTTCCTGCCACTCAACATCCGAAGGACATTTAAATCGCAAGGCTTTTTCGTGTTTGTGGTATGGCCATCAGCATTTCAGTTCATATGAAATAGTAACTCAACTGAAACGTCTATTTCTCACAGCTGTCTCATCAAAATTTGCAGGTACGTTAGGCAATAAGTATGAACATTTTAGTAGAATGAACATATTTACAGGCTCTCACTTTCTCTGTAAGTACAAACATAGAGTTATCACCAGATTTATTTGTAACGAATTAACATTATACACACTGTGTGTACATCTGACATTGTTTGTCCCTGTGTAAACTTTTTATTTATGTGATTGTATACTAAATAAAGCGTATACTACTAGATAGATTATATTAGACATTTACACACTATATATTAATTTATGACAATTTATTAAATTATAATTAATGTATTACATTTATGCACGATACATTTCAATTGATTATTTTTATGCTGTAGAAGACTTTGTGAAATCTTTAATGAAAGTGTGTGTTAACTATGTAGTAAATGCAATCTGTACAAGCTGACGCTTGTGCAGGAAGAGCATTGCCGCTCTGTATTTGTTATTGTTATGACCTTCACTCCAAAAACTGGTTTAATACAGCCCTCCACGCTTCTATGCCGTTCGAGCCTCTTCAGCTCCGAATAACTACTGCAGCCTACATCTTTGTGAATCTGCTTACTATGTTCAGCGCTTGGTTTTTCTCTACATTTTTTATCCCACACACTTGTCTACAGTACTATACTGGTGATCACTTGATGTTTCAGAACGTGTCCTAACAACTGAACTGATCCTTTCATTTGGTCAAGTTGTGCCACAAATTTCTTGTCTTTATTCAATACCTCCTCATTACTTATGTGATCTACCCATCTAATCATCATCACTCTTCTGTAGCACCACATTTACAAAGCTTCTATTCTTGTCTAAACTGTTTGTCGTCCGTGTTTCACTTCCACACTTTCAGAAAAGACTTCCTAACACTTAAATCTATTATCGATGTTCATAAATTTCTTTTCTTCAGGAACGCTTTTCTTGCCAGCGCCAGTCTGCATTTTATATCCTCTCTACTTCGGCCATCATCAGTTATTTTGCTGCTCAAACAGCAAAATTCATCGACTACTTTAAGTGTCTCGATTCCTAATCTAATTCTTCCAGCATCATCTGATTTAATACTACTACGTTCCATTACTCTTCATTTGTTTTTGTTGTTAATGTTATATCCTCCTTTCAAGACAATGTCCATTCCGCTCAGATGCTCCTCCACGTTCTTTTGCAGTCTCTTACAAAATTACAATTTCATAGGCAAACCTCAATGTTTTTACTTTTTCTCCCTGAATTCCCACTCCAAATTTTTTTGTTTTCTTTCCTGCTTTTTCAATGTACAGATTGAATAACATCGTGGGTAGGCTACAACCCTGCCTCACTCTCCTCTTAGACACTGCTTCCCTTTCATATGCTTCGACTCTTGTAATTGCCATCTGGTTCCTTCACAAACTGCAAATACCCTTTTGTTCCCAATATTTTCCCCTGCTGCCTTCGCAATTTCAAATATTCTAGTCAACATAGTCAAAAGTCTTCTCCACGTCTACAATTGCCATAATCGTAGGTCACCCTTTCCTTAACCTATCTTCTAAGGTAATCCTCAGGGTCAGTATTTCCTCGCGTGTTCTTACATTTCTCCGGAATCCAAACAGATTTTTCGCGAGGTTGGCCTCTACCAGTTTTTCCATTCTTCTATGAAGAATTCGTGTTAGTATTTTGCAACTACGATTTATTAAATTCATAGTTCGGTAATTTTCACAACTGTCATCAATTCTTCGTTTACTCACCACTAAGTCAGTTGGCTTCAACCGCTTGCAGTGGTACGAAACAGTGAAAAAGAAACTGAAAATTTTATATTGCATCTGGCGAAAAAATATGTAGGCAAGCGGGCCATATTGCAGATCGTTCCAAGATCTGAAGCTGAAATGATATCTCTTATATGAAATTACAGATTTATAGCAGCAAACAGAACATGTCCTGAATTAAATAAATATTTTTCTCAAAGTTCTTACCGCATATCATAAAATTAACCATTTATAAGTGGTAAGATCAGTGCTTACATATGCCTTCGAAACTTCATCATGCCTATCAAATGATAATGGAATGCTTGATGCTTCTGAGAACAAAGTAAAGAATCGTTGGTCCGACCAGCGAAAGACCACTTAGTAGAACAATCGGCCATAGTAAGATGGGTGGCGAACAAACGTGGCCAGGTGAGTGATACGGAAGTAGCTAAAACGATTTTAGATGGAAAAGCAGAAGATCAAAGAGAACGAGATCGACCGCGAACCGCTGGTAGATAGAGTCATGCAGGACCAGCAGAAGATGAACTGTAGGGAAAGTATAGTTCTATGTTTGATAGTGATAACTGAAGGAGAATTGTTGAACAGACCAAGGTTCAATATTAACTGCAGAGACAAGAAAGCAAATGGGAAGAAGGGAATGCCTTGACTTGGAAGACAGAGAATAATTCTTTTGAACTGGAAGAGGGCTTGCTCTGAACGCTTAAGACTGCTGCACTCTGCTGAGTGGAAATTGCATACTATTTTGTAACTGAAATAAAGCAAGTTTATTTATCGTTCCCTTTAGTTTTTGGTGGAAGGAGTATATAGAGGGTCTATATAATGGCGATGTACTTCTGGACAATATTATGGAATTGGAAGAGGATGTAGATGAAGATGAAATGGGAGATACGATACTGTGTCGCGTCCCAAGCGTGGGTTTTGCGAGGGATTGAGCGACACGGTTCGTAAACGGGAATTAGCCGGTTGACCTAATTGAGAGGGAGACTTTTGATCTGGCTAAGATGTTAAATTCCCTGGTGTGAAGGTACAAGGCTAGGATGTTGGTAGAAGTAAACTCGTATGGACGTTATAAAAGTTCTAATTTATTCATAAAGAATACAGATCACCCTAACTGCGTAGTGATTGTACCTACAGAATAGCCAAGCCCATTACAGAGACGGTGCCTGACTTCCACCGTTCTGGCTGCCTGATAGAACTTTCCAGCACTTTGCTGCCCACACTAGCACCCTACGTCAGAGTCCCGCGGTCGCTGCCTAAACGCTCATCGGCGACTACCTCCAACTGTCTGCCTGCAGCCCGCCCTCAGCCCAAGTCGGCTGCTACTCACGCTGACTACCGTCGCTGCCTAAACCCGAGAGAGAGAGAGAGAGAGATCCCCGGAGCGGCGTGCCTCCGAGTTTTGTTAGCTCTTCCCCTTCGACCCCGCCAGCGCTTGGCATGACGTAGCGTCGAGTGCAACTTTTCCTTATTAGGGATTGTTTTAGAATTGACTTCAGTACTTTCCTTCAGAAGCTGGGTGGAGGGGTAGAGGGGCCTCTCCCTATATGGTCACGCACTGCGTCCTGAGCCCTTCATTGGCTCCTCATGACGTAGTGCGGTCCCCCACCTAGGGCCCTCTTTCTTTCTCTCTCCGCTCCCAGACTTCTCCCTCTAGCCAAGAGTGTTGATACTGTAAGTTATTGCTTATTAAGGGACCTGCCCAGAGCGCCCTTTTTATCTTAATAGCTGAGTCTGCTTCCCTGCTTGTCACGCGCAGCTGCCTGGCCGCTTGGACCGCCGCCTCGGCTATCTGGCTGCGTCGTTATCTTTTGTGACCCCTCTGACACGCCTGGCGTCCCCTGTTAACTCTATCTCCCCGTATGATTTCTGGTGTATCGTCTGAGAACAACTGCATTTAGACTTGGCTTTTCTGCGGTTACAACACCTCCCCCGCCAGGGAAATTGGCGTTACTCCTCAGAGTAGCGTCAATTGTGACTCTTTTATTTTTTTTTCCATTACATGCGTTACAGATTTGTTTATTACATTAGCATCTGATATGTTATATTTTTCATTTTCATTTAGTAAAGTCAAATTCATTAAGCACACAATAATACAATTACATTATACATGCCTAACATTCAGTTATGTCAAAAGCATTTGCATTAAAATCAAAAGACACTTTCATTGATACATACATTCACATTTCAATTAGAATTACATTTCAAATACAGTTACATTTCAATTACACATTTCAAATACAGTTACATTTCAATTACATATTTCAAATACAGTTACATTTCAATTACACTTTTCAAATACAGTTATTTAACGTCTGTTTCTGAAAGCGACCGTATCACCTTGGTCTTTTCCACATCTTTCATAAATTACTATCTCTTCAGTTTCTTTATTACTGTGTCTTCTAGCTGAACTAGTCTCTGGGTATTGGTTCACTATGGTATTTCTTATACATACTTTTCCACAACAATCACTGTCTTCAAAATATTTCCATATACTTTTAAAACAGTCTTTACAACATTTACAGTTTTTACAAGAGCATGTTATTATGATTAGAATAACTATTGATATGGCTACATACGTAGTTATGGAGTAATGTGTGAAGTACCTGGAGTACTTCATTTCCTCCTCTTGTCTCTCTACCATCTTCTGGACATCATCCAGTCTTTTTCCTGCGACTTTCAAGTCGTCTAACTGTGTTATTACCTGGTCCAATGACAAATCTAATGCTAACGTTGAGACATTCCTTTTTTCCTTGTTTACCACGCAACAATCGAATTCTAGATTGATCTGCGGAACTATGTCTTTCTTCGTCACATTACTCTGAATCACTCTATCTGTTTGTATGAACACTCTAGTGCCATACCCCTCACATTTACTGTAAAAACTAATTTTTCCTACCCCTTTTATTACTAGGTCCTTTGGTGGTTCCCTTCCACACAATACTGTTAAGCCTTCTTCCTTCGGTGCTACATATAGCCATTCGTTACTGTTTAGATGAGTCCAAAGGCTCTGATTCAGTGCGACTATTTTTCGCACACAATCTTCCGGAATTTCTCTTACCGGTTGCAACAATTTGGCTTCGCACTCTTCGTGGTCGAATGTTGACAGCAAGGCGAATGCTTGTTTGCACAGTCTCCGATTTTTACTTAGCTCCTTGCATTTTAGTTCCTCCGCAGAAAGTTTCGCGTACTGCCTTTTGGATTCATCTATTAGTAAGAATTCTTTCTCTGGCTGTATGTACACACATTTACCTTTCATGTTTGGAATTTCTTTTGGTAGTGGGAGTACTCTATACAAATTGAAATTGTTATTATTTATTAATGGAATATTAATTACATATCCTAGTATGCTACCCGAGATGAAAACATCTAAATCAATTATTCTTAACAATAGATAACCTGAGGACTCCGTAAGAGGAACAGGAAACTTTACATCTTTTAGTTCTTCCCGTATTAAACTTAGGTATTTTACAATTTGGACTGGATTAATTATATGAGGCTGTAGTATTCCCTTCTGAGCATTTACAATGGCATTTATCATTTGTTCGTATTCCTCTTCGATCTGACCAAACACTGCCGATAGTTGTAATACTTGCTCTGTTACTGTGGCGAAGGACGCTACACGTTTAAACCCTATATCGGTTTCCTTCACGTATTCCTTCATGAATCGTTCTAGTCTTTGCATACCTGTCTTCAGAACGTGCTCATTTGACTCTAGTGTATATACCGTCCTGTTTACTCCCGCCAATGTGGCTCTTACCACTGCCACCTGTTCCTTTCTTAGCCTCAACAACCCTTCTGAGTTCTTCTCCATAGCGTCTATTCTTTCATTATAGTATGCTGCATCTGCTTCGTCCAACGTCCCGAACAGTATTTTACTTACCTGCCCGACGAAGTTGAATACTCCTCTCTTCCTTCTGGTCTCGTGTTTCGTTAGCTGCTGTACTAAAAGTTGCAATCCTGTGATTTTTTCCACATGATGGGTTACTTGTTGGTCTAGTACCCTGCATTCTATTAATCCTACATTTAATTGTGTTAGTGTTTCTCGGCACCTTTGTACCGCTGCCCTACCATACCTCTCTGCATTCTGAAACCTTTCTGTTATTATATCTAGATTTACGTATGTGACTATTCTCCATGTGGTACTGTATATTTCTACCTGTCCTCTATTATCGTAATATAGTCCTGATGAACTCGGAATTGGCGTCACTTGGTACTCATTTGTTGCATGCTCTGATGCAGTGATGATGTATGCTGTTATCACTATGACGAATTTCACGACCTGCCACTTGAGTGCCATACCTGAAATTTAAAAGAATTGTTTCAGCCTGTTGGCATGTACTTTTGTTTCCTTATTTCTTTTAACTTTTATTACTAAGTTAGGACCATCCACTTTTGCTACTTCAAATGGACCTCTCCATTGTCAATCTAATTTCCGAGATCTACCCCGTCTCACCGACTCATCGTGCAGTAATACTTTATCTCCTACCTTGAAGTTTTTTGGATTTTGTTTCATGTCATACTGTTCCTTACTGATTTTCTTACTTCTTATAATCGAGTCTCTGGCCACTCTGTGGGCTTCCTGCATTCTCGCTCTTAGTTTATTTACATACATTTCATAATTGTAACTTACCTGCTGTGTTTCTTGCTGCAGTACTCCTGGTATGTTAACCTTTCTTCCGTATAGTAATTCAAATGGTGTGTATCCTGTGCTGCTGTGTGGTGTAGTGTTGAACACAAAAATTGCATACGGTACCCATTTGTCCCAAGAACTTTGATCTCCTGTTACAAAGTGTCTGAGATACTCTACAATAGTTCTATGACTTCTTTCTAGTGCACCATTTGATTCAGGGTGGTACGCTGTAGTATTTATACGCTTTACCTTCAACAATTTACATACACTTTTAAATACATCACTCAGAAAGTTAGACCCTTGATCTGTTAATAATACTGATGGAATTCCATACCTTAATACTACGTTTTCCACAAATGCCTCAGCTACTGTTTCGGCATCTTGTTTGTCAATTGGGATTGCTAAGGTAAATTTACTCAGATCGTCTTGGAATGTTAACATGTACCTTTTTCCTGTATTAGATACATCTAGTGGACCCACTATATCCATCGCACACTTTCCGAATACTGTTTCTGCTGTGTCTGTAATTTCTAAGGGCATCCTAGTTTTCATTTGCGTGTTTTTATTCTTTTGACACGATGGGCATTTCCTAATGTAATTTTCAATGTCACGCTTCATTCCGCGCCACTGCTTGTATGCTTTAATTCTTTCGAGTGTCCTGTGCATTCCTTGGTGACCTACCAAGGGATTGTCATGCATTTCCTTTAGTATATTTTCTTTTTCTTCGGGACCAATTTCCTCACCACTATCCGTTTCCTGTTCTATTTCACTCGACACTTGTGCTTGCCGCACGTTTACGGAACTTTCTTCCCCATTTGCTTTTGCTGCCGAGATCTCTGTCTCCACCTTCTGCTTCGCATCTATCTCTTCCTTCCCTTCATGCCTTATTCTACTCAGCGCATCCGCATTACTATTTAACTTTCCTGGCTTGTATATTACTTCATAATCATACTCCTTGAGTTTCAGTCTCCACTTCAGGAGTCTCGAACTCGGATCTTTGACACTAAATATCCACGTTAGTGGCTTATGGTCTGTCACTATAGTGAACTTTCTGCCATATACATATGGTCTGAACTGTTTTACTGCGTAAACTATAGCCAACAACTCTTTTTCCGTTGTGCTATAATTTAGTTCGGCTTTGTTCAATGCTCTGGATGCATATGCGATGGGCAAGTCTTCGCCAATCTTTTTACCTTGCGATAACACTGCACCCAAGGCTGCGTTACTCGCATCCGTTGTAATGATGAACGGTTTCGTAAAGTCAGGGTACTGAAGTAACGGAGGGTTTATTAATTTCTCTTTTAGTTCTTCGAACGCATTGTTCTGACGTTCGCTCCATCGGTACTCCACTCCCTTTTTTAAGAGCTCATGGAGAGGTTTCGCAATCTTGCTGCAGTTAGCAATGAAACGGCGGTAGTAACCCATCAATCCGAGAAACCCTTTTAGTTCCTTAGTTGTCTTTGGCTGTGGGAAGAACTTCACCTTCTCCACCTTCGCCATATCTGGTGATATTCCTTTGTCAGTGATGCAATGACCTAGGAAGATTACTTCCTTCCTCAGGAATTCACACTTGTCTGGTTGCAGCTTCAAATTGTGCTCTCGCAACCTGTCAAATATTTACCGGAGCTTTTCGTTATGCTCCTGCAGGTTTTTCCCATAGCATACTATGTCGTCTAGATATACAAAGCATTTCACTCCTTGTAAACCTGCCAAGACTGTATTCATCAGTCTCTGAAAACATCCTGGGGCTCCCTTCAGTCCCATCGGCATTCGTTTGTATTCGTAATGCTGATAGTTTGAGCTAAATGCCGTTTTCTCTCTGTCCTCGTCCGTCAATATTTGATGGTACCCGCTTGCGAGGTCAAGCGTCGAGAAGTACTTAGCTTGCCCTAACTGATCCAGTATCTCGGAGATATTCGGTAGTGGAAATGCATCGCCTACAGTGATATCATTTAGTCGTCTGTAGTCCACTACGATTCTCCATTTCTGTTTGCCACTAGCGTCTAGCTTCTTTGGAACTAACAGTAACGGTGCGTTCCAAGCGCTCTTACTCTCGACAATTATGTCATCTCTTAGCATCTGCTCTATTTGCTCCCTTAGCACTTCCTTTTGCGCTTCCGGGATCCTGTACGGTCTAGCGTTTACTACCTTTCCCGCGTGTTCCGGTGCAATCGGTATTCTGTGCTTCACTGCGGAAGTATAGGACAGGTTGTCCCCTGGTAGATGAAATACATCTCCGTATTCCGCGCAAACCTCTGCTAGAGCGCTTTTCTCTTCAGCGTTCAAATGATCCATTCTTAACTGCCTTCGCAACACACTAGTACGACTTTCTGTCTTTCCTATGACATTAGTACGACATTTTACTTCGCGTATTTTCCCTACTTTTTCTAATTTTTCCGTCATTAACCTGACGTTTTCTAACTGCACTCTGTCTTCTGACAAGTTTAATGCACTTACTATGCATTTCCCATTTCGCAGTTTTACTAACGCTTCAGGTACATGTACCCCTTGTGCAATCTCCTGCCTAGGAATAATCATTTCCTTTTCGATTCCCCTTTTTACATTTCCTTCCACCTTTAATAACATTATTTTTTCCTCTCGGGGCCCTATTTCCCCGCCTACTTCTGAATCTTGTTCGTTCTCATGTCCCTTTGGCTCTTCCTCTACTACTAAGGGTATATCTCGCCCTTTTAGTCTCACTATTTTACCTGCATAGTCTAACTTAACTCTATGCTCTGTCAAGAAATTTCTGCCTATCAGTCCGTCGTACGGAATATCTAATCCTCTCCCGTACACGTGAAATTTTTGCCCTACTTGCTCAGAACCGTCCACACTTAAGTGTGCCTGTACCGTACCTATTGTGCTGACGGCCTCACTGGTTACACCTTTTAGCCGAAGCCTTTCCGCTTCATTAATTGCAAGTGTACTATTTATCGGAATACTCGTTCTCTTGAGCAGACACAACTGTGCTCCAGTGTCTATTAGCAACTTCAAATATCTTTTTAATTCTATGAAGTATAAAACCAAAACGTCATTTTCTGTTGCACAGTCGATTACCCTGACTGAGGGTTTACCTATCGCAACAAGGCCCGACTGTGCGGCCTTGCTGCCTCTTAGTTTCCCTGCACCACTTTACCGGTTTTGCTCGATACTGGCACCCTGCCTTTTCTCCATGCGTGCCAGGGCCCTGCGTGACAATCTTTCGCGTAATGTCCCGGCCGCTTACACTTGAAACAAGCAACGTCTTTTACCCTCGTACACGGAACTCCACAGTTCCCTGGTAGATTACATTGTGGGCACCTCCACTGTCGTAACCCTCCATCAGCTTCCCTATGATTTCCTCTAAAGTCTCTTGTATCTATCGGCTGAATTTTTCTTAATCTTAACCGGCATTCCGCGTCTGTATGTCCTGGCTTGTCGCACCCGTAACAAAAATTCGTAAACTCTTTGCCCGTCATTATCCGTACCCTTCCCTCTGGCCTATTCTTTCTACACTTGCTTGCCATGTGCCCTCTCAATCCACAACTGAAACATTTCAAATCTCTAATATCTCTGGTATTCTTCACCGTTTCCTTTCCCCGGTTGAAAGTTACTCTTGGGGCTAGTCCCCGCTCTTTCATTGACAGTATTGCACTTTCTTCTTGCAATGCTAGTTCCACGGCCGCTGCTAGCGTGATTTCATCGCCTCTACTTCTTACTATCGTCTGTATTCTATCATTGCTTATCCCTTGTATAAAGCATGCTCTTCCTAGTGAATCAACCAGTTCTATTGCGCCCTTTAAGTTCTCCCTAGCCGTAACTCTGCTTACTGCTTCCCTGAAATCCCTTTGCATTTCATCTATTCGGCTTGCCCATGTCGCAATTGGCTCTCCTTGTCCCTGTCTCGATTGAAATATCTTGCACGCGTAGTAGTCAATGGTACGCTTACTCGCATAATTTTCCTCTAGAACATGTTTTACTTCCTGCCATGTCCCCGTGCGTTCCCTTACTTGAAGCCTCGATCTGGCCTCTCCGGTTATTTTGGCTTTAACAAACTTCAGTAACGTTTCGTGTTCCTCCGGTTTCACAAGTTCAAATGCAGCGTCTACATTTTCAATAAACTCCCTAAGATCTCTCTTATTTCCTTCGAACACTTTTGGAACTATACACAAGGCTTCTTTCACTGATATCTTACCGCTACTGGAGGAGGCCGGAACTTCGTTAGTTTGGGCCATCTTACCAACTTAACTATGTTAGCACTTTACAATACAAGACACAAAATTCTTAATATAATTTTCTATGTACCGCTTCTCTTGTGGTGCGCCGTCTGTTCCACTGATCCGCGTTGTCCCGCGTTGTGCCGCGCTGCACCGCGCTGTCTCTGTGCTCTCTATGCCCGCGCTGTTCCGCGCTGCCGCGATGCGTCGGCCGCCGCTCTGCTGGGCTGTGCCGACCCCGTCGCTCGCCTCGGCTGCCGCTGCTACGGCTGCTGCCGCTGCTCGGCCCGGACCCCCGGTCTCGAACGCTGGCTGCTTAGGCACCTCTGTGCCTCGTCGCTCCGCGTCGTGCTGCCGCTATCCTGCGTTGCCCTGCACCCGCGAGGACTACTTCTCTGGACTCTGTCGTAGTGGGGCTACTAATGCTGAAAGTTGCGAGTCGCCACAACTTCCTGCTAATTGCCACAGTCGCTGTGGCAAAATCTACTGGCTCCTATCTCCTTTTTGCCTATATGCCTTTGTGGTACCCCACACCTGGCACCAAAACTTTTATTTATGTCGCGTCCCAAGCGTGGGTTTTGCGAGGGATTGAGCGACACGGTTCGTAAACGGGAATTAGCCGGTTGACCTAATTGAGAGGGAGACTTTTGATCTGGCTAAGATGTTAAATTCCCTGGTGTGAAGGTACAAGGCTAGGATGTTGGTAGAAGTAAACTCGTATGGACGTTATAAAAGTTCTAATTTATTCATAAAGAATACAGATCACCCTAACTGCGTAGTGATTGTACCTACAGAATAGCCAAGCCCATTACAGAGACGGTGCCTGACTTCCACCGTTCTGGCTGCCTGATAGAACTTTCCAGCACTTTGCTGCCCACACTAGCACCCTACGTCAGAGTCCCGCGGTCGCTGTCTAAACGCTCATCGGCGACTATCTCCAACTGTCTGCCTGCAGCCCGCCCTCAGCCCAAGTCGGCTGCTACTCACGCTGACTACCGTCGCTGCCTAAACCCGAGAGAGAGAGAGATCCCCGGAGCGGCGTGCCTCCGAGTTTTGTTAGCTCTTCCCCTTCGACCCCGCCAGCGCTTGGCATGACGTAGCGTCGAGTGCAACTTTTCCTTATTAGGGATTGTTTTAGTATTAACTTCAGTACTTTCCTTCAGAAGCAGGGTGGAGGGGTAGAGGGGCCTCTCCCTATATGGTCACGCACTGCGTCCTGAGCCCTTCATTGGCTCCTCATGACGTAGTGCGGTCCCCACCTAGGGCCCTCTTTCTTTCTCTCTCCGCTCCCAGACTTCTCCCTCTAGCCAAGAGTGTTGATACTGTAAGTTATTGCTTATTAAGGGACCTGCCCAGAGCGCCCTTTTTATCTTAATAGCTGAGTCTGCTTCCTTGCTTATCACGCGCAGCTGCCTGGCCGCTTGGACCGCCGCCTCGGCTATCTGGCTGCGTCGTTATCTTTTGTGACCCCTCTGACACGCCTGGCGTCCCCTGTTAACTCTATCTCCCCGTATGATTTCTGGTGTATCGTCTGAGAACAACTGCATTTAGACTTGGCTTTTCTGCGGTTACAACAACTGCGTGAAGAGTTTGACACAGCACTGAAAGACCTGAGTCGAAACAAGACCCCCAGAGTAGACAACATTCCATTGGAACTACTGACTGCCTTGGGAGAGCCAGTCCTGACAAAACTGTACCATCTGGTGAGCAAGATGTATGAAACAGGCGAAATACCCTCAGACTTCAAGAAGAATATAATAATTCCAATGCCATAGAAAGCAGGGGTTGACAGATGTGAAAATTACCGAAAAATCAGTTTAATAAGCCACAGCTGCAAAATACTAACTCGAATTCTTTAAAGACGAATGGAAAAACTAGTGGAAGCCGACCTTGGGGGAGATCAGTTTGGATTTCGTAGAAATACTGGAACACGTGAGGCAATACTGACCTTACGACTTAGCTTAGAAGAAAGATTAAGGAAAGGCAAACCTATGTTTCTAGCATTTGTAGACTTAGAGAAAGCTTTTGACAATGTTGACTGGAATACACTCTTTCAACTTCTAAAGGTGGCAGGGGTAAAATACAGGGAGCCAAAGGCTATTTACAATTTGTACATAAACCAGATGGCAGTTATAAGAGTCGAGGGACACGAAAGGGAAGCAGTGGTTGGGAAGGGAGTAAGACAGGGTGGCAGCCTCTCCCCGATGTTATTCAATCTGTATATTGAGCAAGCAGTAAAGGAAACAAAAGAAAAATTCGGAGTAGGTACTAAAATCCATGGAGAAGAAATAAAAACTTTGAGGTTCGCCGATGACATTGTAATTCTGTCAGAGACAGCAAAGGACTTGGAAGAGCAGTTGAATGGAATGGACAGTGTCTTGAAAGGAGGATATAAGATGAACATCAACAAAAGCAAAACGAGGATAATGGAATGTAGTCGAATTAAGTTGGGAACTCATTTCTGAAAGTATTTGTATGGAGTGTAGCCATGTATGGAAGTGAAACATGGACGATAAATAGTTTAGACAAGAAGAGAATAGAAGCTTTGGAAATGTGATGCTACAGAAGAATGCTGAAGATGAGATGGGTAGATCACATAAATAATGAGGTATTATTGAATAGGATTGGGGAGAAGAGACGTTTGTGGCACAACTTGACGAGAAGAAGGGATCGGTTGGTAGGACATGTTCTGTGGCATCAAGGGATCACCAATTTAGTATTGGAGGGCAGCGTGGAGGGTAAAAATCGTAGAGGTAGACTAAGAGATGGATACACTAAGCAGATTCAGAAGGATGTAAGTTGCAGTAGGTACTGGGAGATGAAGAAGCTTGCACAGGATAGGGTAGCATGGAGAGCTGCATCAAACCAGTTTCAGGACTGAAGAAAAAACATTAGTTTTTGGTTTTGGAAAGAAAATCAGGTTTCTTTGAGTTCGTTTCTCAGGTTGAAAATGGATCATATGTGCTTATAAACAGTATGTTTGTAGTTACTGAGATGTAAGATCATTCTTTTTTTATTTTGTTTTCTGACCCCACTGTTTAGGAAAAACACACTTATCGAGATACATTAGTGTCCATGCTCCAGGTTGTCGAGATTCATTTGCAGTAGCTTGAAAAATCTGTTCTTGTCACACTAATACCTTAACTCAAGCAACTTTAATGTTGCTGGGTAAAATTCAGCGTCGCTAGATCATGCTTAGTTGCGACTATCTTAGATCGAAAGAAGGGACATTTGCATACCGTCGATTTTTAAAGTTCACTACCTCAACCGTAGAAACATAACCCTTACAGGATTATTTCGAAAATACATTCGTGTTTTATTAGCCAAGAAGTCTAATACTAATGAGACCCGTCGAAATAAGGAAATCAATTTCACTGAGATTTTGTTCATGACATGAAATCAGTAATTCCGTTATCGAACGCAAGTTAATTCAGTGTTCGTTTGTATTCGTAAACCTGGGATTCCGACGCTTAATTCTGTACTGCCGAAACTTGTGAAAATACTTCTGTTCCAGTGGTAAAAAAATGAAAAGTGCCATTTATGTTTTTCAGATGTACTGCGAAATAAAGTAATCACTTATCGGTTCTACGCTGTCACCAGAATATCCCAAATTCAAAATTTTGGAGAGTCCTAAAACTTTAAATGACGATTTTTTTCCGATTTTGATTAAATGAAGCCCGTACGTTGCCTAAAGCTGTTCTCAAGTTACCCGTGCAAAGCACACGAAAATTCCTCTAGTAGTTTTGGAGGTAAGTGTGTTCAGACACAGAAACAGACAGACATGCCGGCTTGAATTATAACTTTAAATTACGATATCTATTTTTCATTTTTCGTTTTCCGTTTTTGATGAAATAAAGCGTGCAATCGCAAGCTATGCTTAAGTTATCTATGAATACCCCATGAAAATTTGTCTACCTTGTTTGGTGATTAACTTGTTCAAGGACACAAACAGACAGACGAACAGACATGACACTTTCACAGTCTTATTAATAGTACATGGTATCGTTTAAAACTCGAGATTACACTAAAGTTATTTTCTCATAAATGCTTTACTTATAGGAATGCTCCTACTTGTCACTACCTGACCTGGCATTTGTATAGAAACTATGAAATGTGTGTCATGTGAGCTGTACACTTAAGATTCGGTTAGTTTTGTAATACTGTTTATTTATTCTAGTAAATCTTTTCGAGGGCACAATAAATCATCTTTGACTTTACTTCTTCGTGTTCAATTTTTGTTGCTTCCAGGCTTCCTCCACCCTTCGAGAGTGTTGTTGCTTTTCTTTCTGGGTCCACTTTCTTCCTTTTCGAGACCTATTTCTTTCCTGAAATCCTACATTTTGTGTTGCTTCTCTCAAAAGTATTCTGTTACCTGTTTGGTCCACTCTAATGCCTGCCTTTTTCATACCTTTGTCAGTTTGGTGAACCATGCGGGTTTGGATATCCAGCTGTCTACGAAGTTGAAGATCTGCTTGGATAGTCTGTTACTATCCACTCGCTAAGTGTGGCTGTAAAACTACCGTCTTCTTTCCTCGTTACATCAGTTAGTTTACGCATTTTTGAGTAGAACTCTCTGTTTGATCTTAATTCGTAATCAATATTATTGTTACTTCTAGGTCTCGTTATTTCTTTAGAATACTCCTTTCAGGTTTTCCCACTTTTTCATGATCCCCAAATTTTGATGGCTTACGAGTTTCTACTGTATAGAATGTTTCTGGCCTGAACACTGTTTGATAGTGTCTTAGTTTTGTGGTACAGGGCAAAGTCGTTTTGTCATATATGATTTTTGACATTTTGAATGTCCATTTTATGCCATCTAATTTCTACAGATATCTTAATTTTGTGTTGCTTGTTATCCACTCTTCTAAGTTGTTTCTCATAGACTTGGAGGAGCATCATTGACATTTGTATTATTAGTCCTGTTTTGTCTTCGTGTTTCTGTAGGTCTGTGCTTTGTTTTTTGACACTGTCCAGTATGTAAGCAATTGCTAACATGTCAGCTGCAAAAGGTAGACAATCTATGATAATTTTGTTTGGGTTGCTCCTTAGTTTAACACCCTTAGTAATGATGGATTTTCTCAATTATTTCACTACCTTCCCTAATGCACAATGGAAAAATTAGGTGTGATAAAGCATATCCCTGTCTTACTCCTGATTTTTATCAAAAGGTTTTGACTGCTCCCCTATAAATTTTACTTTTGATGTTGTGTTTGTTAAAATAATGGTTCAAACGGCTCTGAGCACTATATGACTTAACTTCTGAGGTTCTCAGTCCCCTAGAACTTAGAGCTACTTAAACCGAACTAACCTAAGGACATCACACACATCCATGCCCGAGGCAGGATTTGAACCTGCGACTGTAACGGTCGCGCGACTCCAGACTGTAGCGCCTAGAGTTGCTCGTCCACTCTGGCCGCCTGTTTTTCTTAAAGTTCCTCTACTTACTTTTGGCGTTTTATTGTCAAATAAGAATTGCTTTAAAATGTTGATCAGTGCATTTCTATAACTTGAGCCACAAAACTTATTAATTCGGGTTTCTGATTTTCCTCATTTCTGTTCAGTTCCTTAGATTTAATATTTGCTCTTCCCGTTCATAAATCCTGCTTGATACTCTCCTCGTTGTGGTTCGAGTATCCAATAACTGTCTTTAAAAGTGCCATGAACAAGATTTTATATGACATAGGTAAGAGGGAATTTCCACTATAATTAATAGAATTAGTTTTCGTTCCTTTTTTTGTATAAGACATGTTACTGTCTATGTCCATTTGATGGTAAGCTGTTTGTTGTCCAGTTTTCATTAACGACTTCCGTTAGGCATAGGATAATGCTGTAACTAGGTTGATTCCACTATTCACTAAGTATATAGTCTTTGACTGCTGCTTTGTTGCCGGCCGGGGTGACTGAGCGGTTTCTAGGCGCTCCAGTCTGGAACAACGCGACCGCTACGCTCGCAGGTTCGAATCCTGCCTCGAGCATGGATGTGTGTGTTGTCCTTAGGTTAGTTGAGTTTAAGTAGTTCTAAGTTCTAGGGGATTGATGACCTCAGAAGTTAAGTCCCATACTGCTCAGAGCCGTTTGAACCATTTTTTTGCCGCTTTGTTATTTTTAAGTTGTTTTATGATTTCTCTGATTTCAACCGCTGCTGGTGACTTTGAGTCTGGTTGTATTTGATTTACATTATCAAAACAAATTCTTCTTTTGATGGATCTCAGTTTAGTAGCTCTTTGAGGTAGTCCACATGTATTCTGCAGTCTTTTGTGTTTTAGAATCTATAAACAGTAAATTTGGTGGTGTGTACATCTTTAAATTATTTTTGAAAGTTTTATATAAGTTTCTTGTGTTGTTCTGCTTAAAATGTGACTCAGCTGACGTTATTTCATCTTTTGTATTCTGTACTCTGATCTTTTTGAGACATTTTTCGTCGATATTTCCTTGCTTCCACATAATTTTTCGTATTCTTATCATTTTTGTTTGCATTCCAGATATTCCAAGTTCGTTGTTTCTTTATAATTAACTCATCATAGTCATTATTCCACCAAGCATGTTTCAATTTTTTTAAGAAGCACACAGATTGTTCTGTAGTTTCATAAACGTCTTTTGGAAAGGGAACACAACATTCAGGTTTCTTTTTTCCAACTGCATTTTGTAATCATTCTCGCTAGATAACTTGTGTACAATATATTATTCTTTCTGGGTTCGTATTGGTTTTTTCTCTGAATATTGGTCTAACGTTCAGTTTAATGATAGATAGGTAGTGGTCTAAATCTAAACTGGCGTTATTGACAACTTTTACATTGACTACCTCCATTCGAGAGTGTCTACTAATAGCAATGTGATCTAGTTGTTCGTCACCACAAATCGGATTTGGCGATACCCATGTAGTTTGTCTTCTAGGAAGTTTTCGAAGAACTTAGTTGTTAATACTGTGTTATGCGGTTTGTATAGTTTTAAGAGTCGTTCTCCGTTTGTGCTGGTTCTTTTATGTGCACCGAAGTTTCCTACTATTAATCTGTGCAGACGTTCTTTGCCATTTAGTGCATTAATGTCTCCAATTAGTAACACTGTGCTTTTCGATGGAATGCTGTCTAAAGAGTTAGAGAAATTTTGACAAAGGATTTCTGTTTGTTCTTTCTGTGTCCTGCTTTTCTCATTTGTTACTGCATGTGTATTTAAAATATCGTTAATTCGGCCTGCTAATTTAAGTGTTGGTGTTGAAAGTCTTTCATTAATTGATTTACATTCTGTTATTGAGTTTAATATGTTTTTGTTTACAATGAAACTTGTCCCAAATTGAAGTGTTTTTGATAGCCCATTTTCTTTGTTTTCCCTTAAATATCCTGAATCCCTCTGAATCGAAACGATATTCATCAGCATCTCTTTTGCTTGCAGGGCTGTTATCATTAAAATTATTTCCTTCAGGGACTTTATTAATGTTTTCAATTAAAAGTGGCTAGGTAATTTATTTTTCTGTGTTCGATTTGATGGTTTTGTTGTTTAAGGCGGGTTTCGCATTGCTTCGAGTCATTCTCTCTACGATGTCGTAGGCCCGCAAAACCGGAGTGTCTTTTCCATTTCCTTGGAAAAGGAAGATTCAGTGCTCCCTGGGGTAAAATCTCTTACAAAGTGCTTCTCCTATGTTGATTTCTTGTTGAGTTAGGGACACAAGTTATAACACCATAGGTCTAATGTTGTACGGATTTATTTTGTCTTTTGCTTTGGTTTAATCTTATAACATTGAGTATCTGTAAATGTGTTTGAATCGATAACATAAAATTGTATACTCCTTTCTTTGTTAAAACTTTGATGTCTTGGTTTGATTCTATGCAATGTAGTATATCTGTCATTTAAATTCTGTGTCCCATTTGGAGGGAACTGAACTTACTGTATGTAATTGTAATTTCTCTGTGAATAATTTTTAGTAGAAATGTCAATATGTGCAAATGTTCTGTTTTATTTCATAAGTTTAGTTGCTGTTATGTAAACTGCTGTCCTTCACTTAGGATTCTTAGTTATTCTGTATGTAAAAGTTGTTGTGGTTCCCCTCGAGAACCGAACTGTGTAGCGCGCGCAAATTGTGGTTGGCCTATATAGAAAAGGTGGAATTGAGAGTCAGTCGGGGACGAGCTACCAAACTGCGCAATGCCAAGTAAAAGTTGTATATTGTGCTGGTTCCGGGAGAGGCTTTTTCTGCCACTTTGCAATTCCTCGGATGGTTGGATAAACAGCTGGAACGATTCTGGAATTGGTATCCATCATCGCCACCAAGAAAGGTCAGAGTCCAGCAATTCTGCCTGCAAATCCATCTGCCAACATGCAGTTGCCACCACATTGCGCATTTACTGTATCGGAACGTTATAATAATGTGCAGTGAAGGATCAGCTTACTGGATGTGTTACTGTGCTGAAATATAAGGTAACTTATAACTGAATTCATGTACCTACCTTGATTCTTTCCCTATCACAACACCTCTCAGGTTCGTCTACATTTAAACTACCATTACCTAGTGTTCTAGTTTGTGGAAAAAATGAAAGCCTCAGAACATTAAATAATGTTGCTTGATCTTTGGTAAGAAGGGAGTGTTCAGATTTACTGTGGATGTAGTGAAATTGTGGGAGGTAGTAAATGTAGTCTTGTGAAAGCCCACTCCCCCCCCTCCCCCCCCCCCCCCCCTCCCCCAGGAATGGAAACAGTGTAGTTCAAAGTTTTGTGAAGTTTCAAAGTCACCTATTTAATCATTTACTTGAAAGTAGAAGACTGTGGTAATAATGACAATTTGCAGTTTCTTTTAAAGATAAAAGCTCATAAAACTGAGGCTTAAAAAGTGTTGCTTCGTTAATGATCATAGTGCTGCCTGTAGTACATTTTAAAAGGTGAGTCAATTTCTTGCAAATTTGTCAACATTATGTTTCACTGTAGTAAAAGTGGAAAACTGCAATAGTGGATAGTTATATATTCATGTTTGTTAAGTGTTTGTATCCCTTGTGTATTGGAAGTGCATATTAATAGTATAACAAGATCCACAGTTTGTCTATTGTGCTAATGCTAGGTAACAAGTAACGGGGAAACCACTATTTATGAAAACAATAATTTCTTTATTGAAAAGATAGTGAGAAGCAACCTGTTAGTGGATTCCAATTAACTTTCGTTTTAAATAGTAAAGTGTTCAACTGAGAGAGACTTAACCTCTGTCTAACTTATGACTCTGCAGTGAATGTTAATAGTAACGTTATAAAACTTATTCGGTCTGAATAAGCCTTGACATTAATAGTGTGTTTCGTTATCTGTTATATTTTGCAAATAGTTTGTTCCGCTCTGTCAGCTTCCAATCTTACCATAAACATATGCAGATGTCAGAGTACATTGCACAAGTTGTGTTTGTCCGTTAAAGTTACTCATACCTAATTTCTTAAACAAGAATGTTAATCATTCTCTTGCCTAATTAGGCAAGTGTGTATAGGTTAAATATTGTTTGTTACTGTTTGAAAATTTACGCATTTCTGACTTTCACTTCCGATAAGCCACCTCCGTTAGGTACAACACGGTCAACGTAACAAAATTCCTCTCAAAGGGGAACACTGCTCTGTTGCGTTATACCATAACTGTTTTAACAAGATAGTTTTATTTCACAACCTTCCTCCAACTTGAAGGTTATGGTACAGCAGTAGCGGACAGAAGTGTTATATGTGGCTTTTCCGTGACAGGACTATTTGTACTGTTGGGGCATAGTACTTAGTAAGCCAAACTTGGTATTTGATTATATAAGCTACGTAAATCCAGTTGCAGTCCCTTAAACATACTATACAGGATTGTTACCTCTCCCTTAAACATACTATTCAGGTTGTTACCTCTGAGGAATATGCTTCCAGCCACACCTCTGGTGAACAAATGCTGACCACTTCGCCGATTGTTGCAATTGAGATGCAGTGTGGACTTCTTACGCTAGTTTCGCCTTTCCAAGATCCATAGTTTCCGCCTTTACTACCGCTGAAGTCTTACGATAACACTGGCTTGGAGCCCTCACAGGGTGGTATCACCCCGGCCAAATGAGCTCTAGTATTTTTACGAGGTTGTTAGTCCTCCCCCCTCCTCCTTCCCCACTGCACGATGAGGCATAATGGGGCCGGCATAATGAACTTGTAAGTTTTGTTATAACGATAGATACTTACCGCTGCTTCTCTGATCGTCGCAACGATTTGTAAAACAGGAAAACAGAGAATACTGGTAACCAACTGCATGAAGTGTAAAATAAATAATTGCCCTATTACGACTGGCAGCCGATTTCTAATACAACATATATATACATGTATTTTATAAGTGTGTGTTCAGCTGATACCTGCCTCAGTCATGCAGTTCTGTGAAGAAAGTATGTAACTGAAGCATTAATATGGGAGCAGTTAAAATATTAGTAGTAAAGTTGTTCAGAAACAGCCATGATAATGTGTGTTACGATAGTCTTGAATGTGACAAATTTAGTTTTACAGGCTGTAGCTATAATTGTTACATAAAGAGATTATTAACTTTGGAAGTAATTGCATTGAAATTCAGTGTGTGCTGTTACGTCCTAATGCGCCTTTGTGTATCCGCTGTTAAATCATATTTTAACGTAATTTTATACCTGAATGTTAAGTTGATAGTTACGTTTATTCGCTCTGTACAATTAACTTCATACAGCAGATATTTTCCTATCTGTTGTGATAATATTGTAGCAGGTTAAAAACTGTGACTTAAGCGTAGCCAGTAGGCCAATAAAAATTAGTAAAGTTCATGGAATATTCCGTCGGCAACTAGAAGAACAGGCATGTATTGAAAACTATAATACACAGTGTTAATATCACATAATTTTTATTTTGTATTTCGCTGTGAACTGGCTTTCGTCCTTCTATTCCATCGCCAGATAGTTTATGACTGAAAAGACAGTCCACAAAAACGTCAGAGACATCTTCTATCCTTACATAGTTACTTTCAAATGTTTGTCACCATTTTAAGGCCATCCAGGGGTAATGTGTAGTGTAATGGGTATAAGCGCAGAAATTTCTATTAGTGGGCGAGGACAGAATTGGTAGAAGCCCACTCTCTATGGCAAGAGCAAGCTTTAACGCTTATTTTCGCCTGGGCAGCCTGTCATTTGTTGGAAAGTGTGGAGAAGTCGGCGCAAAACAATTAGTCTATAATGACAGATGTAGTCCATGTAGTGGTGCCGGTACAACCGCGCAGGAAATATCAATTCATAAAAATGTGACGTGTTTGTGGGAACACTGTTCGACACAGAGTTAAAAAAGCAATAAACACAGTTATGTATGTATACATTATGCTACCACATATAAAATGTCTGCATTTACTCGTTACATGCTGTACGTAGGAATAACACAAACTGCTACGTGTCAATTTTATATGAAAAGAAAACGAAAATTTCTGTAATCAAGTATGAATCAAACACGAAGGAAATGAGAATAAATCTCTAAAACCTTTGAGCGACTGCCTGATATTTCGCACGTTCCGTCGTAAAACGATCTCACAGCATTGGGAATAATAGTCTCTGTACAAAAAGAAACTGTTTGATATAGTGTGGACACTGTTCCGTCTCAAGCCTCTGATGATCACTAGAAAGACTAATGTTGGTTCACAATGAATTATAAAATAAATTTTGTGGAACATTTCTACTGCGTATTACATCTCTGAAGTCACTTGGGTAATATCCTCCTGAACGCGGTTTTGTAGGCCAAATACCAATGACATGTAACACACTGCTGGGCATTAAAATTGATACACCAAGACGAAATTCAGAAGATATTCATTAGACACATATATTATACATTTTCACGCAATTTGGGTGCATAGATCTGAGAAATCAGTACCCACAACAACCACCTCTGGCCGTAATAACGGCCGTTATACTCCTGGGCATTGAGTGAAACAGAGATTGGATGGCGTGTACAGGTACAGCTGCCCATGTAGCTAGAACACGATACCACAGTCCATCAAGGGTAGTGACTAAAGTATTGTGACGAGCCAGTTGCTCGGCCGCCATTGCCCACACGTTTTCAATTGGTGAGAGATCTGGAGAATGTGCCGGCCAGTGCAGCAGTCGAACATTTTCTGAATCCAGAAAGGCCCGTACAGGACCTGCAACATGTGGTCGTGCATTATCCTGCTGAAATGTAGGGTTTCGCAGGGATCGAATGAAGGGTAGAGCCAAGGGTTGTAACACATCTTAAGTGTAACGTCCACTGTTCAAAGTGCCGTCAGTGCGAACAAGAGGTGACCGAGACGTGTAACCAATGGCAGCCCATACCATCACGCCGTGTGATACGTCAGTATGGTGATGACTAATACACGCTTCCAATGTGCGTTGACCGCGATGTCGCCAAACACGGATGCGACTATCATGAAGCTGTAAACAGAACCTTGAATCATCTGAAAAAATGACGTTTTGCCATTCGTGCACCCAGGTTCGTCGTTGACTACACCACCGCAGGCGCTACTGTTCCTGATGCAGCGTGAAGGGTAGCGGCAGCCATGGTCTCCAAGCTGATAGTCCATGCTGCTGCAAACGTCTTTGTCCTGTTCGTACAAATGATTGTTGTCCTGCAAACGTCCCCATCTGTTGACTCAGGGATCGAGACGCGGCTGCACGATCCGCTACAGCCATACGGATAAGATGGCTGTCGTCTCGACTGCTAGTGATACGAGGACATTCCTTATTACCCTCCTGAACCCACCGATTCCAAATTCTGCTGACAGTCATTGGATCTCGAACAACGCGAGCAGCAATGTCGCGATACGATAAACCGCAATCGCGGCAGGCAACTATCCGTCGTTTATCAAAGTCTGAAACGTGATAGTACGCATTTCTCCACCTTACACGTGACATCACAACAACGTTTCACCAGGCAACGCCGGTAAAATGCTGTGCGTATGAGAATTCGGTTGGAAACTTGCCTCATGCCAGCATGTTGTAGGTTTCGCCACTGGCGCCAACCTTGTGTGAATGCTCTGAAAAGCTAATCATATGCATATCACAGCATCTTCTTCCTGTCGGTTAAATTTCGCGTCTGTAGCACGTCATATTCGTGGTGTAGCAATTTTAATGGCCAGTAGTGTAATTAAGAATAAACTTAGAACAACGTATACAAAGTCTCATAGATATCGTTGTTAAATTGGAAACACGCCTTTAATATTGAAGTCTACAAAGTTGTGTGAAATTAGTAACGGCTTCCAAACTACTCACTTGATTGAATCATATCATTATTCATCACAGTACAGCAATAGCTGTGAGAACCATTCTCAGGAGCTAACAACAACTGTGTATCATTTTTTGCCGCCTTCGCTGCCCTTTCCCCGCTGAACTGCTCGGGAGCTGAATGCACTAACGATGCCGTGGCTCCCCCGCTTTTAGCTCCAGAAAGATAGACTTCTGCTGAACCTACATTATCTCTCCCATCCGCGCCACTGACGCCCTAAAGGGCAAGAAAGGAAGCGGCTATAGCTTATTTTTGAGTCAGTGCACCGCTGAATCATAGCGACCAGTACCGCTCGCTCTCATTACTTCTACTCGATTTAACTCTACGATCAGATTTCCTGAAACAAATGGAACAAAAGGGAGTTTTAATTAGCAGCCCCTTTAAGAATAAACCTATTTCATCTTCCTTCTTGCTGCGTTAAATACACGCCGATAAAGAATAAAAAATAATCTTCGATTATTTTTGGTAATGTTACTTGCTCTTGTTGCGCGTCTGATTTTTACACCGACACTCTTGCCCTCGCAACAAAAGTCAGAGGTCGTTTCGCGCTTCTCTCTGCTCTCTTTGTGTAGTTGGGCACGTGGTCTCCCCCACAGATGCCGTATTTCACCCGGCTCTATTCCTCTGGAGTACTGCAGACCAAATGTAGGGGAGAGATAAATCTGTATCACGCTGCATACGACTGCAGAGTCCATATCTCTATCTCGTATTCTACCCTAATGCCTGAGATAAGCGGAACTTTGTATCCATCGTGAGAAACAAACGTGTCACAAAGCTACTTAGCTCATTTGCACTCTGCGTCCCGGCAGGCACAAACTGATGGTTAAGAAGCTGAGAATACCCTATATCTTCCGTCATTTCGAAAAGCTGTAGAACAATAATCATTTCACATTTGGTACTTTCCACAGATTTCGTGTAAAACCGTTTTGCTAATTCTGTCCTGGCCAATGTCGATGTTCATTGCCTCATGTGCATTTGTTCGTTTTATAAGACTAAGACTATTTTTCATTTACACAGCAAAAATTGTTAACAATAATGATAAACTCAGTGTCAAAGCACCTGAACGTAAACGGGTGGGTTACTGTGGTCGAGCACTTACCGAATATTTGCTTTTACACTCACATACAGATACGTACTTTACCCAAATTATTATTACGCTATTTTGTTTGATTCAGTGTCGTTTCAGCAAAAAGGAGACTTCATGTATTTGAGAGAATAACCGATGGAAGCCACGTTAATTGAACTTTTTGTCTTCAGTAATCGGAAACGTAATAGCATCAGAAATATAGCCAAATCCAATCATAAACTGTCAACTTCAGAATTACATCTAATTCGTCAGTACACCGCTTCATCAGTTTCAGATGCGACAATCTAGGACTTTCTAAAGTCGGTTCCGCCACCAGAGCAGATTCCTGAAGTGATACTGAAAGATAAGCTCAACGGACAAAATACGAGATCTGCCACTAAAGAGTATTTTGGTCGCTTTGGAGCGCTGCAGATGTCGTAGATCTGATACTACGACAATGTTACAGATGTCGTGGATGATCTGCGTACGATATTTCACAATCGCATTTCGGACAGCACTGAAATTTTCTCGCGTAATGCCGATGGATGGTCATGCCGTACGTTCAACATATTTCCGGCAATTTTGAAAACCAATTTCAACCAGACGTACGTGTGTGTTTGGGCCCAAAGCATCATCACCAAATTGATGGACTTGTGCGTTTCTGCGGCCGTTTTAAGAAGTTTAAAACAGAACTTGATACAGCAACGTTGTTCTATTCGCAAAATCACGAACACTACCAAAGGTCACAGTGGTAAACGACCGCCAAAAATAAACACGTCCACTTAAATCGAAGCCGCTAGGCATACCGACCCACGAAACTTTCATTAGTTGTTCTTGCAAGCCTTTGGTTGTCCTACCATTTCTAAGCGCCGGTCATACAAATTTCGGAAACTTTTGCTTAACACCTCGTGCTACAATTACAATTACATACCTTTACTGTTTGTGATATTAGCGTCTCTGCCCTATTCTTACGAATTTCGAAGACTGATATATTAAATACTGTTGAAAGTTTTTTACCTTTCCTCAAACATGGTGTGCAGTTGCTTTCAGTGTTTTGGCGCTATGGGCGTAATCGACGTTGGATACGAAATTTATGAAGGAGCTAACCAACTCTCTTCCTCGCCAAGCTGAGGTCAATGTTCGGGCTAGAGCTGATGTTTCACGATGAATGCTTGATGTCTCCTGCGTTTTTCGATCAACGCGTTTGAGTATGCCGCTATTTAGAACTTTGGAAAATCTCAGTATAAATAACAAACTACTTATGAAACTTCCTGGCAGATTAAAACTGTGTGCCCGACCGATACTCGAACTCCGGACCTTTCCCTTTCGCGGGCAAGTGCTCTACCAACTGAGCTTTCGAAGCACGACTCACGCCCAGTACTCACAGCTTTACTTCTGCCAGTATCCGTCTCCTACCTTCCAAACTTAATCTGCCAGGAAGTTTCATATCAGCGCACACTCCGCTGCAGAGTGAAAATCTCATTCTGGAAACAAACTACTTGTCCGTTGAAGATGTATTTTCATAACCCGCTTATATCAGCGCACACTCCGCTGCAGAGTGAAAATCTCATTCTGGAAACAAACTACTTGTCCGTTGAAGATGTATTTTCATAACCCGCTTTCTTCCAAACACACTTAAACATGTCTTGGCTTCTTTGTGCAATATTTTAAGGAGTCATATCCCGAGAGATACAGTATTTCACTATGCTCATATTATTAGAACATGAGTACTTTAACCGGGTATCTGGACTAGAGAGTCACCGATATAGTGTTTTTTCGTGGTGATGTGATAAAAGTGAAGATGATGCTAGAGATACCTCAAATCAAACCTTAATTTGAAAAAGAACAAACGCCAGAAAAATTTTAAACTCTGACATGCACAAAATTACACTCTGTGAGTGGTGGCTTCACTTTGCGTGCATGCACTGACCGAACGTTCTACATCGGATTTAATTAAATTATTTTCATTCACGTTTATGGGGCTTCTTTCCCTTGCTTACGTAAATTTATCAATTATTTGTAGTACTTGACGTAACTGTCCCTGTGGTAGAGAAAATACTGATAGTATAAATACAGAAAGCACAAATGACGCAGTTTCGAGATGCACTAGCAGAACTCTATTTCTTGCACCAATCACACCTCTCTTGTCATTAAGTGATTTATCGAACAATAGAGTTCTGTAAGCTCACTGATTACATTTATAACATCATTTCAAGTACTGAAAGGCAGTGCAGCATCATAGGCATAATGGCGAATACATACCACAACTTATTTCCCACAACAGTTTGCTAGAAGTCTATTGCAATACATATATTGATTTCTATGTACATGGCACAGAATAATGTACTGGCAATGGTTTTACTGGATTAACATCCTCTTCAATGACGCGTTTTGGACCACTAAAAGTATTTGCTTTCAATTTATTTTACAGAATTCTGAGAAGCATAGGTTGTGCTAAAAAATAATTGTTACGAAAATATTCGATACGTGGCACCGTTTCCGAGTTAATTAGTTAGTCATTCAGCCCGATTCACTTGGTATGAGTCGTTCTCATAGCGTACATGATAGAACACGATACTACTCTGTCACGGGTTCGATTCTTACTACCGTCCCACGTCTACTTCTTGCATCGCTCTCTCGTTCGGTTTTAGGAAACCAAATGAAGCACATGTTTGTCGACTCCGTCTCGGGCGGGCCGCTTAGATTTGCGAACGCAGCGGACTTCTTGGCCAACTTCGATGCCAATTAAATCGGAAACGTTTCCAATTATTTCCTATCCATTTTTTCTCTGCACAACATATCCCTGTGTATTAACACTGTACCCTTTCCCCCTTACAGTGGCTGCAATCGAACCGGAGAAATATCCTTGGGAGGACTAACAAAGATAAGGTTCCTGATAAACGGCAGCAGCCTTTGGCGGAGATGCATGGTGGATAGCCTCGGTGAATCACTGGGATAGCTTTCAAACAAGCGGAAACTGCAGTCATTGTACGCCGAAGCGCCAAAGGATCTGGTATAGGTACACGCCTTCAAATACAGAGATATGTAAACAGGCAGAATACGGCGATACCATCGGCAACGCCTATAGAACAAGTGTGTGGCACAGTTGTTAGATCGGGTACTGCTGCTACAACGGCAATTTATCAAGGTTTAAGTGAGTCTGAACGTGGTGTTATAGTCGGCGCACAAGCAATGGGACACAGCATCTCCGAAGCAGCGAAGAAGTGGGGATTTTCCCATACGACTATTTAATGAGGAATGCCAGGAATCAGGTAAAACATCAAATCTCCGACATCGCTGCGGCAGGAAAAGTATCCTGCAACGACGACTGAAGAGAATCGTTCAGGGTGACAGAAGTGCAACCATTCTGCAAACTGCTGCAGATTTCAATGCTGAGCCACCAACAAGTGTCAACGTGACAATCATTCAACGAAACATCACTGATGTGAGCTTTCGGATCCGAAGGCCCACACGTGTACTCTTGATTACTGCACGACACAATTCTTTACACCTCACCTGGGCCGCGCGGTGTGATAAAAAGCCATTCTATTCTCTCTCAAGTGGACCCAGCACTGCAGCGAGGAGTGGCCGCTCGGTTTGAGAAGCCATCTCACGGACTGCATGGCCCCTTCCGCCGGAGGTCCGAGTCCTCCCTCGGGTATGGGTGTTCTTAGCATAAGTTACTTTAAGTTAGATTAAGTAGTGTGTAAGTCTAGGGACCGATGACCTCAGTAGTTTGCTCCCTTAGGAATCCACACACATTTGCACATTTTGCACCTCTCCAGGGCCCGTCCACACACGTTGCCTAGTCGGGCGAGTTTCGTTTCAAATTGTATCGAACGGATAGATACGTAGGGGTACTGAGATAACCTCATGAATCCATGCACCCTGCATGTCAGCAGGGGACTGCTCAAGTTGCTCGAGGCTCTGTAATGGCGCGGGATGTGCGCAGTTGGAGTGATATGGGGCCCCCGATACGGCTGGATACTGATAGGTGACACATACGTAAGCATCATATCTGGTCACCTGAATCCATTTATGTCCATTGTGCATTCCGACGGCCTTGTGCAATTCCAGCAGGACAATGCGACACCCCATACGTCCAGAATTGCTACAGAGTTGCTCCAGAAACACTCTTCTGAGTTTAAACACTACCGCTGGGCATCAAACTCCCCAGACACGAACATTATTGTTCAAATCTTGGATACCTTGCAAGATGCTGTTCAGAAGAGATCTCCATCCCATCTTAGTCTTACGGATTTAGGGACAGCCCTGCAGGATTCGTGGTGTCAGTTCCCTCCAGCACTACTTCAGACATTAGTCGAGTTCATGTCACATCGTACTGCGGCACTTGTGCGTGCTTGCGGGAGCCCTGCACGACAGTAGACAAGTATCTTTGGCTCTTCAATGTATTTCCCTGCATCTCCTACGTATCATATTCCAGAAATAAAATACCTCCCTTTTCGGATCCCAGGGCATTAAGAAGTTGTCATTAGGAAAAAGAAAACTAACATTCTACGAGTCAGAGAGTGAAATTTTTAATCCCTTAATCGGATATACAGGCGAAAAATTTTAAAAGAAGAAACATAATTTTGGTAATTAGTGAAGAGCGATTACATGTCTTCTGGTAAGCTGAGTAAAAGGTTAGCAACAAAAAATCAACAGGTGATACTCGGAGTATGTCTAAGGTAAGAAGAACGCTGTTTTGTGTATACGAATTATCGTCGCCAAGAAAGACACGAAACCAACAACTACGACAGTAGTACAAGTTTATATGACTACTATCTCCTGTGGAAACGATCGGTTTGCTAGGATACAGCCCATAATAACCAGGAGACGTCATTTTGGTAACGGAGGGAAGTGTGAGTCGTAGAGTTCAAGAGGAATCCCAAGAATTGCTTACTGTAGGCAGTTTGGGTGCATGTTGCATCAAAGCAATCAGAACACCAATATCATATTATTGTAAATCACGCAACAATTACTTACACCCCCTGCGGGTTCAGAGGTAAGAATAGGCCCGCGGTATTCCTGCCTGTCGTAAGAGGCGACTAAAAGGAGTCTCAACTGTTTTGGCCTTTAATGTGATGGTCCCCTAAAGGGTTTGACCACTACCTTTCCAAATTTTCCGTTAGTGCGTACCATTTGGGGAAGGACGCCTTAGGTGGTGCATCTTAAATCTATCTTGCCCTAAGATCAGGCACACCCGATGTTGTCATGGAGTTGGACTTACATCGAGCTTCCAGCCACATCCACTGCAGTGTGTTCTGGGTAGCATACATTCCCTCCATTGTGCACTTCCATCTTTGCCCTCGTGATGTACATGGATATTCGACACCCGACATCCAGTATGGTAGCCAGTCCGTTGTGGTGGGGTTGTCTTGTACCCTCTTGGTGGTAGCTCCCTGACTACAGAGGGATTGCACTGCTGATGCCTGAGCTGCTACCTCCCCACGTGTGCCAAGGAGTAGATGCCTATCCCTCTGGGGCATCAGGACTCCCAGCAAAGGCCATCCTGCCAGGTGGTCTTTGCTGTGGCTGGGCGGCGCCCGTGGGGAGAGCCCCTGGTTGGAGTGGGCCTCCACCAGCATTCGCTAAGCGATCGAGGTCTAACCTCAACGGTAAGAAATGTGATCCGAGACCATTTCCCTCCCTGGCCACTCCATGGGAGTGTCCAAAATGCGTTCTGGGTCAGTTCTAATCAAAACGGCATCCTCTGCCCAGTCACAGAGGTTGTTCGCTTGCAATAAGTTGGGGGATGTTTCTGTTACCATCATACCCCATAAAAGTTTCAATATGGTCCAGGTTATTATATTCCACAGGGATCTTCTTCTGCAGTCGGATGATGAACTGTGCGCCAACCTAGAATGATGATGTGTTCACTTCGCCCGGCGTGTCCGTCAGGGTCTGAGGGATAATCAGGTAGCCACCGGTACCTTCATCTAGGCCTTCGAAGGTGACATCTTACTGGAAAAGGTCAAGGTGATGGTTTACCACTGTGATGTGAAACCATATATCCCTCCTCTGATGCGATGTTTTAAATGCTGGAATTTTGGGCATATGTCGTCCCACTGTACTTCCAGCATCATGTGTCGAGATTGTGGACGTCATTCACATCCCAATACTCCATTTGCCCATCTGTGTTAACTGCGGATAACACAATTCCCCCTGCTCGCCGGACTGTAGGATATTTCAGAAAGAAATGAAGATAATGGAATATAAGACCCTCGACCGCCTGGCCTACACCGAGGCAAGGTGGAAATATGAGCGGCTACATCCTGTGCCAATGCTATCAACCTATGCCGCTGCTGCAACAGCAGTTTGATCCTCTATTGTGTCGTCACGTACAGTTGGCTCTCAGCTATGTCAGAATTCACCAGCCCCCTTGATAGTGGGGGGCAGTTCACTCCTAGTTGCTCCTTCTCCATCTACTTCAGGAGCAACACCATCCCAACCATTGGGGGCATTAGTTCCCACTTCCTGGCCGGAGAAGTGTGAGACTTCTTCGGCTAGTCTCGCCAGGAAGGGGTCTCTTAGGGGCCCTCCCATCCCAGGCTTTGCCCAATGCCAAAGTGGATACCTGTAAATTTCTGAAGCAACCACCAGTTGCTGGTCGTAGGGCCTCACGGTCGTCTTCCGTCCCTGAGACTGACCCAGCGCGGCCCTCCCAGCCAGCCCAACAAAGTCACAGCACGCAAAGCAGACGAAGAAAAAGGCTCCCAAGCATCCTGACATTGCAGTGGCACCCGTCCCACCGCTACCTTCCTACTCTGCGTCTGAGGATGAGTTGGAGATTCTGGCATCCTCTAAGGACTGATCTCGCCAGTCCCTCAGATGTGTTGGATAGCTGTTGTACAGGTAGTGAATCGGTGGCAACATGAGCGCAGGAGGCGTAATCTGCCTCCCCAGTCCCTTCCTGCCTTTCTCAGCCATGGACAATGTCATCCTCCAGCTGAACTGGTGCAGTTTCTACCACCATCTTGCTGAGCTCCGACAACTTCTCAGCCTTTACCCTTTCTTCTGCATTGCTCTTCAAGAAACTTGGTTTCCAGAAATTCGAATCCCCGCCCTCCCTGGCTATTGGGGTTATTATAAGAACCAGGCAGCTTATGAAAGCGTGTCTGTTGGCGTCTGCATCTGTGTCCTTCACTCTCTTCACAGCGAGTCTGTCCCTCTACAAACACCTTTAGAGACTGCCACTGTTCGGGTGTGGACGCCACAGGCGGTTACTGTCTGCAGTCTCTATCTTCCACTGGATGATAATGTCCCGCTAGGTGTCCTGGCGGCGCTTATAGCCCAATTGCCGCCACCTTTCCTGCTACTGGGCGATTTCAACGCCAATAACCTTCTGTGTGGTGGGTCAGTGGCAACAGCTCGAGGCGCCACCATAGAGAACGTATTGGCAAAGCTCGCCTCTCCCTTTTAAACGATGGTGCCTTCACACATTTCAGTGTGGCACATGGCACGTACTCCGCCAGCGACTTTCGATCTGCAGCTCTAGCCCCTTACCGTATGTTCAATGGAGGGTGCGTGCCGACCTGTGTGGTAGTGACCACTTTCTGACCTTTCTGTCACTGCCATAGCGCTAGTCTTCTGGGGGGCCTTGCAGGTGGGCTACGAATAAGGCTGACTGGGACTTGTTCTCCTCCACTGCCGCTGTTGAAACTGTTTCCCACGAAGCCATTGATGCGGTGGTTTACTCAGTCACCACTGGCATCGTTACTGCCGCAGAATCTGCCATTCCGAATTCTTGTCGGTCCCCTCGGTCGCCTTGGCGGTCGCCAGCGATCGCCAAGGCGATTAAAGATCGCAGGCGTGCACTCCAGCATCACAAGCAGCATCCATCTTTCTAAAACCTCGTCGCCTTTAAATGGCTCCATGCGCGGGCCCATCGCATCATTCGTCAACACAAGCAGGAGTGCTGGGAAAGGTATGTTTCCACCATTGGCCTCCATGTCTCTCCATCACAGGTCTGAGCAAAGATTAGACGCCTCTATGGCTAACGGACCCCTGTCAGGGTCCCTGCGCTCTCACTGAATGGGGCAATTTGTACTGACTCCGACATAATTGCCAACAGCTTAGCAGACCATTTTGCTCAGTTCCGCTTCTGTGAATTAGCTGCTGGCCTTCTGCTCCATTAAAGAGTGGCTGGAACGTCAGAGTCTTTCATTTCACACACGCCATCTTGAATCCTACAATGTCCCATTCGCTGAGTGGGAATTCCACAGTGCCGTACCCCCTTGCCCTGATACAGCTCCCGGGCCAGATCGCATTCACTGTCAGACGCTGAAACACCTCTCAGTGGACTGCCAGCGACGCCTCCTCGACCTTTACAACCGTATTTGGGTCGAGGGGGAGTTTCCGTCGCAATGGCGGGAAATTATTGTTATCCTCATTTTGAAACCTGGTAGGAACCCCATTCTGTGGAAGTTGCTCGAACGCATGGTGAGCCAGCGATTGAGTACTCGAGTCTCGGGGCCTTCTAGCTCCGTCTCAGGGTGGGTTCCATAAACGCCGCTCTGCCGCCGACAGTCTGGTGAGCCTACAGTCAGCCATCCGTATGGCCTTTGCCCGCCGTCAGCACCTTTGTGCCGTCTTTTTTGACATGCGGAAGGCGTACGATACGACATGGCGCCATCGCATCCTCTCTATGCTTCATGGTTGGGGTCTGTCGCATTGAACCTTCCGCGTGCAACTTGCGGCCAACCATTGTTCCTCCTGAGTTCAGGAGAATTGGGTACCACAGCGATCTGTTTTAAGTGTCTGCCTGTTTTAATGGCAATTAACGGACTCGCTGCGGCGTCGGGAACGTCTGTCTCAGCATCTATGTATGCTGACGACTTCTGCCTCTACTATAGCTCCATTGGCATTGCATCTGCCAAACTTCAGCTGCCGGGTGCTATCCATAAGGAGCAGTGTTGGGCTGTCGCGCATGGCTTCCAGTTTTCGGCTGCCAAGACCTGCTTTATGCATTTCTGCCGGCGACAACCTGAGTCACACCTTTACCTTGCCGGCGAACTTCTTGCTGTGATGGAGACACATCGCTTTATGGGTGTGGTTTTTGATGCCCTTTTGACTTGGCTTCCACACATTCGGCAGCTTAAGCAGATGTGTTGGCTGCATCTTAAAGCTCTGCGATGCTTGAGCCGCACCATGTGGGGCGCTGACCGCTCTACCCTCTTATGGCTCTTCCAGGCAATAATCCAGTCCCGTCTGGATTATGAGATCCTGGTTTATGGTTCAGCATCCCCATCTGCATTACAGGTGCTGGACCCAATTATTCACAGTGGGATCCGACTTGCCACTAGTGCTTTCCGCACCAGCCCTGTGGACTGCATACTTGTGGAGCCAGGTGTCCCTCCATTGTGGTTACGGGGCAACAACGTTTACTGGCCGCTTATGCTACGCATATTTCTAGCTTGCCTGGGCATCCTAAATATTGCCTCCTCTTCCGGCAGTCGGTCGTCCGTCTCCCAGAACGTCGGCCCTGGTCAGGTTGTACGATTGCGGTCCATGTCAGAGAGCTTCTCTCTGGGCTTGGAGTTTTCCTTCTTCTACCTCCTTCCCGGGCCCCTCTGCATACACCCCAAATGGTGTGTGCCGTACCCTAGCCTTCGGCTGGAATTGGTACAGGGCCAGAAGGACTAGGTCCCTCCAAGGGCCTTCCGCCACCGCTTTTATTCCATCCAAGCCACGTATCAGGGCTCTGGGAGTTTTACACTGACGGTTCAATGGTTGCTGGTTGTGTCGGTTATGCTCTAACTCCAGGAGACCATTACGAACAACGTTCCTAGCCGGCTGGCTGCGGCGTTTTCACTACTGAGCTGGTCGCCATCTTTGGTGCCCTAGGGTATATCCGCTACTGCTCAGGTGAGTCCTTCGTTATCTGTAGCGACTCCATGAGCAGTTTACGAGATATCGACCAGTGTTTCCTTCACTCTCGTCTGGTGATAGCTGTCCAGGAGTCCCTCTGTGCTCTTGGCCATAGCGGCCGCTCTGTGGTCTTTGTGTGGACCCCCGGCCATGTTGGGATACCCAGCAATGAACATGTGGATCGCCTGGCCGAACAGGCCACCAGTGAACCTAATCTGGAGGTAGGCTTCCCAGAGACTGATTTGCGATCAGTCTTGCGCTCCACAGTTCTCTCGCTTTGGGACACTGAATGGCGCAAGCTGACCACGCTAAGCAAACTCCGTCCTATCAAGGCCACGACGGGTGAGTGGCGGTCATCCATGCGAGCCACTCGAAGGGACTCAGTAGCCCTTTGTTGGCTCCGCATTGGCCAGACCCGCTTGATACACAGCCATTTACTTCACCATGAGGACCCGCCTCTATGTCACTGTGGGTCGGCTTTGACAGTGCTCCACATATGTTGGCCTGTCCACTTTTAACTATGCTCAGGCAGTCGTTTCCGCTGCCTGATACACTCCCTGACCTTTTAACTGATGACTCTGCTATGGCAGGCTTAGTTTTGCGCTTTATTCAGAAAGGGGGTTTTTGTAACTTAATCTGAGTGTTTTTTATGTTTTTTCTTTGTTTTGAGTCTGGTCTTTGGCCTACGATTTTAGAGTGGGTTTTTAGTGTGTTTCTCAGTGGTTGGCTTTTCTTTTTTTGTCTCTATGCTCGGCCAACCACTGTCACACTCTGCGTGATTTTAATTCGTTTTGTCTGCGCTCTGTCCCAGTCTTTCTTGTCCTGTGTCGCCTGCCCTCTTTTGTGTTGTTCGTTTTTAATTCTCTGTCGGTGTTTTTAGTTTTTGTAAAAAGGGATCGATGACCGTAGCAGTCTGTTCCCTTTAATCCCACAACCAACCCAACCCCAATTACTTACAAAATGGTTCCAGCACATTTAGTCGTCGGGAATAGAAACTGACGTAAACTACGCCACCCGTTTCCAGAGCAGCCTTTGTTTTAAATTATAAATTCTGCTCTGGACGGCTGCGACGCAAGAGTGCCAGAAACCGTTCTTCAAATAACAAGCGCATCACTTAGGTTTATTCAAACAATAGGATGTATTTGTTTCCGTGTTGGCATGGCGTTGAGTGGGGACGCAGGCGTCACCGGATCCCATAACTCACAGCGGCACCTGCTCGCCTGCCAAAAGTTTGGCGCGGCACCTGCAGCCGCGATCCACCGCCCCGGCCGACACCCGATCGCTAATAACGCAAAGTAAGTCGGCCGGCGTCTTGGGAGGGTCGCCAAGTTGCGCCATGCTTTGTAGTTAGCGGGCAGAGCAGATGCCGGGACGAGACGGTGGGGGCGCCTGCTGCGGCCATGCGTCATCGGCCGGCGTGTCTCGCTGCCGGCCCCCCTGAAATATGAGGCCCCTGGGAAGGGCCCCACGGCGCCCGCCGCAGCAACTCGCAACTTCGCTAAACAGGTGAACTCCATCACCAACACGCAGTTGCGTAAGACGTCTCCCTTAGTAAGTGACATGTGCCGTCCGCAGTTGAGAACAGGCGCCTTCCGAAGTGTTATGAAAGTATTCTGTTGCTGTAGACGTGAATAGTACTGCTAGTACCTAGTTATAGATGCACGAAGGTAAACCATTAGCCAAATACAGCTATTACACTTTTACACTGTCCGCGAAGATCGATAATATGCGCTGTACCAAGCGCGCCTATCACCAGAGAGACCAGAGACACAACAACAAACAACATGCCGCCAAAGTCCTCTCTACAGCATATATTTAGGCCGCTTCTGCTGACTGGAGGACCTCACTAACACACTGTCACAGACTCACTAACTCGCACTACAATTTGGGGTCTGTCAGTCCATTCGCATAGCGACCGGAACTATGACAACAGCAAGATTACCGGTATTGCATGCAAGAGGACCATTACTGAGGAGCTTGTACCATAACTCATGGATTCTATTCAAATTAAGTATCAGCCATATATATATATATATATATATATATATATATATATATATATATATATATATATATAAAGAACCGTGTTAATCCACGTGTGCATTTGTGTTGTAGAAAGAGGGTACGACATCCTCTCCCTAGCTTTGTACGGTGCGAGACTCTACAAGCAGATCAATCATTTGTGAGCAGGCAACGTTAAGTAGTGTCAACGTTATTGTGTCACAGATTTCAAATTAGCAACATCAGGAGTTCAACACATTCTCCAGAATGTAACGAAAAAGATAAAATTGTAAGAACAGTTTGTCCTGCACACCTTCACTCATTAACAATAGCTACGACGTTTTGAGCCTACAGCATACCTTGACAACAATTTGCTGTGTCCTGCTGAACAATACTTACTAATAATATTTCTCAGTGTGCGAGTCAGAGAAAATGTTTAAGCAGTGGCTAAGATGTTACTCTCATTCGGGCATAAAAGAATCAATGCCTCATTCAACTGTTTCATTATCATGATGGTAAAGGAGTGAAAATATATTGCCTGTGTTGTTCTCTGTCATAGGCCTATTTAAGGTGTAATTTATTGGCTGCAAAGCAGCCAATTCGTGTCGAGCGAATTGTAACGATGCTATATCAAAGAAAATACTGAAAATCCGATCATGGAAATACCGTTGTGTTAATGAACAATTGTGACTATGTTACAAAATGGAAGATTACCTACTCTCCACCAACTTCCAACATATACACATAGAACCAAAATAATCGTATAATGTTTTTGTTACAAAATGGAAGATTACCTACTCTCCACCAACTTCCAACACATACACGTAGAACCAAAACAATCGTATAATGATAAAATTACAACAGCTATTAAAGTTTGTAAAATCATAATATTTGACTCTGATACCTACTTTTTTATTTACGGTTGTCTTCATTCTCAGCTCCAGGTTACAAATTACCCAGAGAATTAAATGACTTGATCAAGATCAAAATCAAGTGTAAAACCCGAGTGCTGGCTTCGTGAACAAGTTAAAACACATGCACACAACCCCAGGTGCCATATTTCCTTTAATTACATGTCTAAACATTCGCACAGAGTTACTAGATAAATCAGCATATAAACTAATTGTCACAAATGAGATAAGGTTAACTACACGAACTTGCATGACACAAAAATTATTTCCCTTTTTATGGCAGTATATACGAACAGTTGGCTGGAATATCTGTGGGTTTCCAAATAGTCCAGGACTTGTTGAAATCTTCCTGGATAATTTTGAAAGAAAGTTCTTTTGGAAATAGCGCGTTCTCTTCCATGGTTGGATACTGGTTAGGAACATTGGTGATGTGTCTTAATTATGGACAGGGTGCACCAGACTACTTCAGAAATTCCTCAAGCTGCTAAATTCTAAATACAATAGTATAAAATTCAGAATGGAGTAAAGCAGAAACAATAGGTCTACTCCCTTCTTTACTCTGTTCTCGACCAACCACCTCAAGAACGCAATAAATCGTGCCCAATTCCATATTTCGGGAAAAATCGTTCTGGATCTATCCACGAAACGTAAAGCCAGGAACGTAAAAACGTTGTTGTATGTGCACAGCTCAGCATCATTGGCCAATTTATCCCAATGGCAAAGACAGCACTCCAGCTTTGGAAAAGAGTAGAAGATCCAAAATTATTGTAATTGTTGCAACTACTACATTGGTCCGTCTGGCAGGGCTTGGAGGAACACCATAGAAGTTGGAAATTTGGAAATGAATACACTACTTCATCAGATCACCTGCCTAAAGAAAGCCATAGTTACGAGGTGCAGCATGATTTATTACATTGTATTCAAAAAGGACAGAAGATGAACTGTCTTGACAGAATGGAAATTAATAAACATATGTCCATCTGCCCAAGCTCATTATTGAATACCTGGTTTGTGAAATAAATCAGAAATATTGTAGAACCTTACCCCAAAGTAGGCTGCTTTTCATTATAACGTAGAAAATACACTCCTGGAAATGGAAAAAAGAACACATTGACACCGGTGTGTCAGACCCACCATACTTGCTCCGGGCACTGCGAGAGGGCTGTACAAGCAATGATCACACGCACGGCACAGCGGACACACCAGGAACCGCGGTGTTGGCCGTCGAATGGCGCTAGCTGCGCAGCATTTGTGCACCGCCGCCGTGAGTGTCAGCCAGTTTGCCGTGGCATACGGAGCTCCATCGCAGTCTTTAACACTGGTAGCATGCCGCGACAGCGTGGACGTGAACCGTATCTACAGTTGACGGACATTGAGCGAGGGCGTATAGTGGGCATGCGGGAGGCCGGGTGGACGAACCGCCGAATTGCTCAACACGTTGGGCGTGAGGTCTCCACAGTACATCGATGTTGTCGCCAGTGGTCGGCAGAAGGTGCACGTGCTCGTCGACCTGGGACCGGACGGCAGCGACGCACGGATGCACGCCAAGACCGTAGGATCCTACGCAGTGCCGTAGGGGACCGCACCGCCATTTCCCAGCAAATTAGGGACACTGTTGCTCCTGGGGTATCGGCGAGGACCATTTGCAACCGTCTCCATGAAGCTGGGCTACGGTCCCGCACACCGTTAGGCCGTCTTCCGCTCACGCCCCAATATCGTGCAGCCCGTCTCCAGTGGGGTCGCGACAGGCGTGAATGGAGGGACGAATAGAGACGTGTCGTCTTCAGCGATGAGAGTTGCTTCTGCCTTGGTGCCTTGGCGCCGTGCAGGTGAGCACCACATCCAGGACTGCATACGACCGAGGCACACAGGGCCAACACCCGGTATCATGGTGTGGGGAGCGATCTCCTACACTGGCCGTACACCTCTGGTGATCGTCGAGGGGACACTGAATAGTGCACGGTACATCCAAACCGTCATCGAACCCATCGTTCTACCATTCCTAGACCGGCAAGGGAACATGCTGTTCCAACAGGACAATGCACGTCCGCATGTATCCCGTGCCACCCAACGTGCTCTAGAAGGTGTAAGTCAACTACCCTGGCCAGCAAGATCTCCGGATCTGTCCCCCATTGAGCTTGTTTGGGACTGGATGAAGCGTCGTCTCACGCGGTCTGCACGTCCAGCACGAACGCTGGTCCAGCTGAGGCGCCAGGTGGAAATGACATATCAAGCCGTTCCACAAGACTACATCCAGCATCTCTACGATCGGCTCCATGGGAGAATAGCAGCCTGCATTGCTTCGAAAGGTGGATATACACTGTACTAGTGCCGACATTGTGCATGCTCTGTTGCCTGTGTGTATGTGCCTGTGGTTCTGTCAGTGTGATCATGTGATGTATCTGACCCAAGGAATGTGTCAATAAAGTTTCCCCTTCCTGGGACAATGAATTCACGGTGTTTTTATTTCAATTTCCAGGAGTGTATATATAGTGTGAAGTATAGTATCGTATGGGGATCCATACAATTTCACAACTGGATTTGAAATCAGTAATTACAAATATGTTGAGATATTCAAAAGAATTAGTAACTGTCTATTCACGAAGGGAAACAGTGATTAAATGTCAGTGTGGAAGAAAGTGCAAACAGACACATTATTTTTCAATGAATAATTTATTTCTCCGTCACTAATGTAATTAGTAGGCCAAAGAACAGACGACCGTGAATATTCCTTGGCAAATTTTATATTTTGTGCTGTAGTACAATAGATTATAAGTGATAGCGGGATTTTCAGTAGCTAGATAGAAGATCCAACATTTTACTTATTAAAGGAACTATTATCTTTACAGTGTACAGAACAGAAGACTTTTCCTTTGAACCATGATTGGGACAAAGGAGGACTTGCCGGACACCTGGGCTATCAAGCCGCTGGCATGTTCACGTTAATAAAGCCGTAATTCATCTGAACCGATTCAAGAAACCTTTAGTCTGGATAAGAGGAAGGGGATCTGAACCATCCTTCCCGCTGAGCTTGTGTTCAGTGCTGTAACCACCACAACTTTTCCACAGGTCCCATGAACAACGGAAAATCGATAATCATAGATTAAAAAGATTAATTTCATATTGTCATTTAATAAATTATTGTTCAGACATTAATTCGAGGTACTACTAAACAGGCAGGTATTACTAACAGGAGGCAAAGCTGATGCCTAAAAAAATTTACGTATATAACAACAATGTATCAGGGACACTAAATAATGACGATGTAAGCACATTTAAGAATAAAAAAATAAAAAGGAGAACTTCAGGTAAAGACTCTGTTGAGATTTGTGGCTTTGGATGTGCTCTGATTGTGAAGTTGTTAATTTAATTTTATTGAAAATAAATATTCAACACAGATGTTAATATTAGAATTAACGAGTTCATAAACTTGATGGGTCACTTCGTTGCATTTATTGACTGTTCAATCTGTTCTTGGTAAAATACAGTATATTACAGTGGTAAAGATTTTGCAGGACTAAAAATATGACTAATTTTTGTTTCATTAAAGGTGTAAATGTATTTCTATATTTTTGAATTGCACGTAGGCAGGGGAGAGACTTCTGCTAGATGCTACAGTTAGTTCTTCTACAAATAAACGCTCATCTGAGATCGTGGACAAGTCTTTTAATTTTTTGATCGGGTAATTAGACCCCAGCCAACGGCTTTGCCGCAGTGGTAACACCGGTTTCCGTTAGGTCACTGAAGTTAAGCACTGTCGGACTGGGCTGGCACTTGGATGCGTGTGCATCTGGTCCAATGAGCGCTGTTGGCATGCGGGGTGCACTTAGCCCTTGTAAGGTACCTGACTGAGAAGTAGCGGCTCCGTTCTCGTAAACTGACATACGGCCGGGAGAGCGGTTTGCTGACCACATGCCGCTCCATATCCGCAGCGAGTGATGCCTATGGGCTGAGGATGACATGGCGGCCGGTCGGTACCCCTCAGCCTTCCAAGGCCTGTTCTGGTGGTGTTAACATAGTTTAACGTAATTAGATACTCATAAGAAATACTGGTACATTTTTAATTAGATACCCATAAGCAATACTGGTAGATTTTTTAATGAGAATATCTGCTTATCCCCTTTTGCAGTGATACGAGGAGACCATCTGACTCATTAGTGCTCCGATTAACACGTTATACGCGTACAGCTATGTTCTTATCGATGATGCCTACTTGATAAAACTGGATGCCATTTTGTTCTGTATCAGTAAGAAGAAAGCCATCCAAGTCAGTATCTGTAGTTCGCTGTGCAGTAAATAAGAATGCACAGCAGTCAGTAGGAACATTTCATTAGATAAATAACATGCCTCTTACAAGTTTCTCATTACATTATTTGCTCACATTGCAACATTCCAGTGTGGCACTACATTATACACGGTGAAAATAACAGGTAAATGTGAACTTAATAGAATTTGAAAATAATATCCAACCAGCCACTGAATTAAGATGTCGAATTACCGTGGTTTCGACAAATATAATTTTGGCTTCTTCAGAAGGAAAATTGACGCGTAAAATCGCACAGTGCCATAAACGGATGTTGAAGCCATAAAGATGTTGTATAGTAGAACGTGGATATTGTCATTTGTGGGTGACATGGACAGTGCACTACACAAGAACCTTATGGCTTTTACATCTACATGTAATTTTACGGGTCCATCAAATACAGCCTCCCCCCATGAACTACGGACCTTGCCGTTGGTGGGTGGCTTGCGTGCCTCAGGGATACAGATAGCCGTACCGTAGGTGCAACCAGAACTGAGGGGTATCTGTTGAGAGGCCAGACAAACGTGTGGTTCCTGAAGAGTGGCAGCAGCCTTTGCAGTAATTGCAAGGGCCAAAGTCTGGATGGTTGACTGATCTGGCCTTGTAACAATAACCAAAATGGCCTTGCTGTGCTGGTACTGCGAACGGCTGAAAGCAAAGGGAAACTACGGCCGTAATTTTTCCCGAGGACATGCAACTTTACTGAATGATTAAATGATGATGGCGTCGTCTTGGGTAAAATATTCCGGAGGTAAAATAGTCCCCCATTCAGATGTCCGGGCGAGGACTACTCAAGAGGATGTCGTTATCAGCAGAAAGAAAACTGGCGTTCTACGGATCGGAGCGTGGAAGGTCAGATCCCTTAATCGGGCAGGTAGATTAGAAAATTTAAAAAGGGAAATGGATAGGTTAAAGTTAGATATAATGGGAATTAGTGAAGTTCGGTGGCAAGAGGAACAAGACTTCTGGTCAGGTGACTACAGGGTCATAAACACAAAATCAAATAGGGGTAATGCAGGAGTAGGTTTAATAATGAATAGGAAAATAGGAATGCGGGTAAGCTACTACAAACAGCATGGTCAACGCATTATAGTGGCCAAGACAGATACGAAGCCCACACCTACTACAGTAGTACAAGTTTATATGCCAACTAGCTATGCACATGACGAAGAAATTGAAGAAATGTATGACGAAATAAAAGAAATTATTCAGATACTAAAGCGTGATGAAAATATAATAGTCATGGGTGATGGAGTTCGGCAGTAGAAAAAGGGAGAGAAGGAAATGTAGTAGGTGAATATGGATTGGGGCTAAGAAATGAAAGAGGAACCTGCCAGGTAGAATTTTGCACAGAGCACAACTTAATCATAGCTAATACTTGGATTAAGAATCATGAAAGAAGGTTGTATACAAGGAAGAACCCTGGAGATACTAAAAGGTATCAGATAGATTATATAATGGTAAGACCGAGATTTAGGAACCAGGTTTTTAAATTGTAAGACATTTCCTGGGGCAGATGTGGACTCTGACTACAATCTGTGGGTTATGACCTGTAGATTAAAACTGAAGAAACTGCAAAAATGCGGGGACTTAAGGAGATATGACCTGTATAAACTGAAAGAACCAGAGGTTGTACAGAGTTTCAGGGAGAGAGTAAGGGAACAATTGACAGGAATGGGGGAAACAAATACAGTAGAAGAAGAATGGGTAGCTTTGAGGGATGAAGTAGTGAAGGCAGCAGATAATCAGGTAGGTAAAAAGACGAGGGCTAGTAGTAATCCTTGGGTAACAGAAGAAATATTGAATTTAATTGATGAAAGAAGAAAATATAAAAATGCAGTAAATGAAGCAGGCACAAAGGAAGTGCAAAACGGCTAAGCAGGGATGGCTAGAGGACAAATGCAAGGATGTAGATGCTTATCTCACTAGGGGTAAGATAGATACTGCCTACAGGAGAATTAAAGAGACCTTTGGAGATAAGAGAACCACTTGTATGAACATCAAGAGCTCAGATGGAAACCCAGTTCTAAGCAAAGAAAGGAAAACAGAAAGGTGGAAGGAGTATATAGAGGGTCTATACAAGGGCAATGTACTTGAGGACAATATTATGGAAATGGAAGAGGATGTGTATGAAGATGAAATGGGAGATACGATACTGCGTGAAGAGTTTGACACAGCACTGAAAGACCTGAGTCGAAACAAGGCGCCCGGAGTAGACAACATTCCATTGGAACTACTGACTGCCATGGGAGAGCCAGTGCTGACAAAACTCTGCCATCTGATGAGCAAGATGTATAACACAGGCGAAATACCCTCAGACTTCAAGAAGAATATAATAATTCCAATCCCAAAGAAAGCAGATGTTGACAGATGTGAAAATTACCGAACAATCAGTTTAATAAGCCACAGCTCCAAATACTAACACGAATTCTTCACAGACGAATGGAAAAACTAGTAGAAGCTGACCTCGGGGAAGATCAGTTTGGATTCCGTAGAAATGTTGGAACTGGCCTTACGTCTTATCTTAGAAGAAAGATTAAGAGAAGGCAAACCTACGTTTCTAGCATTCGTAAACTTAGAGAGAGCTTTTGTCAATGTTGACTGGAATACTCTCTTTCAAATTCTAAAGGTGGCAGGGGTAAAATATAGGGTGCGAAAGGCTATTTACAATTTGTACAGAAACCAGATGACAGTTATACGAGTCGAGGGACATGAAAGGGAAGCAGTTGTTGGGAAGGGAGTAAGACAGGGTTGTAGCCTCTCGCCGATGTTATTCAATCTGTATATTGAGCAAGCAGTAAAGAAAACAAAAGAAAAATTCGGGGTAGGTTTTAAAATCCATGGAGAGGAAATAAAAACTTTGAGGTCCGCCTATGACATTGTAATTCTGTCAGAGCCAGCAAAGGAAGAGCAGTTGAATGGAATAGATAGTGTCTTGAAAGGAGGGTATAATATGAACATCAACAAAAGCAAAACGAGGATAATGGAATGTAGTCGAATTAAGTTGGGAAGTCATTTCTGATTTGTAGGGAGTGTAGCCATGTATGGAAGTGAACCGTGGACGATAAATAGTTTGGACAAGAAGAGAATAGAATCTTTCGAAATGTGGTGCTACAGAAGAATGCTGAAGATTAGATGGGTAGATCACATAACTAATGAGGAAGTATTGAATAGTATTGGGGAGAAGAGAAGTTTGTGGCACAACTTGACGAGAAAAAGGGATCGATTGGTAGGACATGTTCTGAGACATCAAGGGATCACGAATTTAGTATTGGAGGGCAGCGTGGAGGGTAAAAATCGCAGAGGGAGACCAAGAGATGACTACACTAAGCAGATTCAGAAGGATGTAGGTTGCAGTAGGCACTGGGAGATGAAGAAGCTTGCACAGGATAGAGTAGCATGGAGAGCTGCATCAAACCAGTCTCAGGACTGAAGACCACAACAACAACAACATCAAATACAGATCTTAATTTGATGAAGAAACGTCTGAGAATGTACTTTTGGAACCCAGTATTGCCTGATTCTAAGAAAACCAGAACGGCAGACAACACAAGAGTATTAGACGTGGTGCTACAGAAGACTGTTGAGAATTAAGTGGACTGGTAAGGTGTGGGATGAGGAGGTTCTCTACAGCATCGGCGAGGAAAGAGTGTATGGAAAACATCGACAAAAAGAAAGGACAAGATGGTAGAACACCTGTTAAGAGACTAAAATAGCGGAGGGAGACAGTGATTCTGATATATCCAGTAAATAATTGAAGACATAATGAGATTATCACTCCGCAGCGGAGTGTGCGCTGATTTGCCAGAAAATTTCAATTGAAGACATAGGTTGCAAGTACTACTCCGAGATGAAAAGGATGGCAAAGGAGAGGAGTTCGTGGCGGACCGCATCAAGCGAACCCAGAGACTGACAACTCAAACAAAAGAGGTTCGTTTTCCTTGTGAATAAGAAAAATCTATTTTTGTCGAGACCATTGTAAAGGGTTAGTAAAACATTAATCCTGCAACTAATTGGTTGTCATTGCCCAATCGTATGAAGTTTCTATATGTAGTGTTGCTGACATACTGACACGTTTAAAACTCAAAAACAGAAAAAAGGTAAAATTAACTTGAAAAACACAGAAACAAAGAAAATTGGCGTTCATTATATATATACATATTGTACTCTCCGCATCTCCAGCAAAGTACTTTTGTTTGTCCAGGTAACAGGGAGACATACGTGCTAGGTAAACGGCTTCCTGATTTGTGAAGGGCGTATGACAATCGTGCAGTTCGTGGGCAAATTTGAGCTGCGCTGGTGAAGAGCGATGCAGGCCAGTAAGAGCTATGCCTCTGGGCTGTGAACTGTTTCCTCGGGAAGCTTCTCACCCCAGCAACCATCCCGGCGGCACCTGAAATAGTCATCGCCGGCAGCCGGCAACCAGTGGCGGAAGAGAAAGGGTGGCCGCATTTCAGCGCGTCCGCCTCAACAATTGATGGCGCTCGCTGCATTATTGAGGGCGCAGTGAGTGCAGCGCCGCGGCCGACGTCGGCCGATTTGTCAGCGCCTGCTCTCGGCTCCGGCCGGCCCCTGACGCACGAGCAACCCGCACCACTAGGTCGCGGGCGCTGCGAAGGCCGGAACGACCTGTGAGCTTCGTGTCCAAACTGCACTGGCGGAAAAAGTCGCACCACGTAGAACGCCTAGCGCGACACAAAAGAAAATGGTTAGACATGTTTCTATATCCAAAAGATGACGTCTATTCAAATTTCACGACAGACGCATAAGAATGGCGCACCGAAAGTGGTGCACAGTGTTTAAAAATGGGAGAGCAGATGTTTATTCCGAAGAAAGAGCAGCGCTACCTTCCGTCATCACAGATGTATTGAAACAAAAGATGGATGGCATCATTCGAGAGAATCGACGATTCACGATTAGCGACATGCATGTACAATGTCAGGAAGTATGTCGAACAGCTTTGCGCGAAACTGTAACTCAGCACTTAGCGTGACACAAAATCTGTGCACAGTGACTACCACGTATGGTCACGGACGACCAGAAAGCTGCAGGAATGGATGCTGAATTAGCGTCCTTCGAGTGTTACTAAAGGGATGGCAACATGTTCATTGACCAGGTTACTACACTCCCACAATGAAGCGACAGTGTACGGAGTGGCGTCGTCCTTGATGCCACAACAATTTCAATCAAGCTGCACTATCTAAAAATCTAATAGCTTCTGTATTCTGGGACAGTGAAGGCGTCATACGGTCGATTTTATGCTCAACAGCACAACAGTCGATGACCTCTGTATGTCTTCGTCGGGTTATTCAGAACCGCCGAAGATGCAGGTATCGCGTGGAATTTTTCTTTTGGACGACAACACACGGGCGTATAGTGCCTGACAGACACAAGCGTTGCTATGTTAAATATACCGGGTGATCAAAAAGTGAGTATAAATTCGAAAACTGAATAAATCACGGAATAATGTAGATAGAGAGGTACAAATTGACACAGATGCTTGGAATGACATGGGGTTTTCTTAGAACCCAAAAAAAAACAAAAGTTCAAAAAAGTCCGACAGATGGCGCTTTATTTGATCAGAATAGCAATAATTAGCATAACAAAGTAAGACAAAGCAAAGATGATGTCCTTTACAGGAAATGCTCAATATGTGTACAATAGCTGTGGTCGAGGAATAATATTGTCAGCAGCACTGTAAAGCATGACCGGAGTTATGGTGAGGCATTGGCGTCGGATAATGTCTTTCAGCATCCCTAGAGATGTCGGTCGATCACGATAAACTTCAAACTTCAGTTAACCCCGAAGGCAATAGTCGCACTGATCTGGGGGCCTGGGAGGCCAAGCATGACGAAAGTGGCGGCTGAGCACATGATCATCACCAAACGACGCGCGCAAGAGATCTTTCACGCGTCTAGCAATATCTGGTGGTTCTAATAAAACCCCATGTCATTCCTAGCATGTATGTCAATTTTTACCTCTCTATCTACATTATACCGTGGTTTATTAAGTTATCAAATTAATACTGACCTTTTGATCATCCGGTATATATATATTATTTTGGGTTTTACTCTCCTTACACCTTGCAACTGTCACTATGTGTTTCATTGAGTGAGGTGACTCACAAACTCTAATTCTGCAAGAGCGGGCATTAACCCACATTTGATCGCTTAGGCTTAAATTTTTCCCATAAATATACAGCTTTGCAAAACTTGAGGACGAGATAGTTAAAATGGCATACATGTGAACAACTATTATACAAATACACGCTGTAACGTTCCTTGAGTTGATGTTAGTCAAGAAAGCCTTCAAGGCCACAAAGGCGCCGTTATTAACACCTTACTGAGTAACAGGGCAAACGAGTAGTTGTATGTTTCACCTGCGATATTGCAGAAAGATTTGTCAGGAATGTACAGGCTGTAAATGATTGCTGGCAGCGGTGACGAGAATGCACGGACGCAAAAACACCGACCACCATACAGACACGTGGTACTACCAGGACGGAAGACCAATGTGTTCGGCGTATGGCTCTCGTGCATATTACTGCGCCTGCAGCCCTGAAACAGACGCCTAATATCGTATGATCTACTGACCCCAAACCACCGCTATTTGCGACTTCAGTGATGTCAATTGAAACTTGACTGGAGGGCAGTATGAAGTTCAGTGTGTTTTCTGATAAAATTTGCTTCTGCTTCGGTGTCAGTGGTTCCAAGGAGGTCAGTTGAGGGCCTGCAACAAAACAGTTTGTGTTGTAGAATAATAGGACCTACACCAGGCATTATTTTCTGCTCTACGACTTTGGATGACGGCACAATCACTCTCCTAGTTATCCCACACCATGACTAAAAATTTCTTCGTCAGTCTGGTGATTTTTGAACATTATTGGTCAAATGGCTCTAAGCAAGATGGGACTTAGCGTCTGAGGTCATCAGTTCCCTAGTCTTAGAACTACTTAAACCTAACTAACCTAAAGACATCAGACACATCCATGCCAGAGGCCGGATTCGAACCTGCGACCGTAGCAGCAGTGCTGTTCCCCGCCTAAAACCGCTCGGCCATAGCGTCCGGCTTTTGAACAGTATTCGAGGGGGTACTTTCCAATAGGATAACGGCCGCCCACGTACCGCTTTTGTAACCCATCATGTACTAAAGAGTGTCGAAACAATGTCTTGGCCTAATTGATCACCAGATCTGTTTCCTATCGAGCATATACGGGACATCGTCGGGCGACATCTCCAGCGTCTTTCAGAAACAGCATTAACCGAACCCGTATTGACTGACCAAGGGCAACAGACATAGAACTCCGTCCCAGAAACTGACATATGGCACCTGTACAACGCAATCCATGCTTGCATTCAGCATTCTGGTGGTTATACCGGTGGTTAATGTACCTGCATTTCACATCTGCAATGACTTGTCTCGCGCATACATTAACCTGTGCTAACGCAGTTTAATCACTCAAATATGTTACCTACACAAACGTGCTCCCGACAATTCATTACTCTACATTAATTATTGTTTGGTGTTCAGGATTTTTTTTCAGTGTCCTTGGTTTTTGGCAGTAAAGGAAACTTTCTGCGGATATGCCAAAATCCGTTTTTTTTGTATAGGTACATACCCTCGTGATCCTCTAGGCGCTCGGCAGAACCAGAGGCATACATACTACTGATTCAACCCGCCTATGATTGCCAGGTAGTCGGTAGCTGGGCGATCGACAAGTGTCAGCGTGTGAACTACTCAACGGAAGATTATTGATATGCGCTTTCGGAGCGTTACCCTTCATGACTGCACGACACAGAGTTTTATGCCTCGCCTGGGTCCGTCAACACAGACACTGGACTGTTGATCTCTGTAAAACGTTGCCTGCTCGGACGAGCCCCGTTTCAAACTGTATCGAGTGGATGGATGTGTACGGATATGGAGACCACCTCATGAATCCACGCACATGCACGTCAGAAGGCGACTGTTCAAGCTGGTGGAGTCTCTGTAATAGTGCGGAGCGAGTGCAGTTGGAGTGATACGGGACCCATGATACGTCGAGATACCACTCGGATAGGTGACACGTAAGTAAGCATGCTCTCTGATCACCTGCATCCATTCGTGTCCATTGTACTAGGGCAATTCCTGCAATACAATGCCACACCACACACGTCCATAATTGCTACAGAGTAGCTCCAGAAACACCTTTATGAGTTTAGACAATTCCGCTGGTCACCAAACTCCCCACAAATAAACATTATTAAGCATATCTGGGATGCCTTGCAACGTACTGTTTACAAGAGATCCCCATCTCGTCGTATTATTTCGGATTTATGGACAAGCCTGCCGGATTCATGGTGTCATTTCCCTCCAGCACTACTTCAGACAATTGTCGAGGACACGCCACGTCGTGTTGCGGCACTTCTGCGTTCTCGGCGGGCCCTAAACGATATTAGGAAAGTGTACCAATTTCTTTGGGTTTTCAGTATATGTTGCGTTCAAATGGCTGTGAGCACCATGGGACCTAACATTTGAAATCATCCGTCCCCTAGAACTTAGAACCACTTAAACCTAACTAACGTAAGGACATCACACACATCCATGCCGAGGCAGGATTTGAACCTGCGAGCGTAGCGGTCGCGCGGTTACAAACTGAAGCGCCTAGAACGGCTCGTCCATACCGGTCGGCCTATGTTGTGATGTTCTGTTCTGTACGTCAAGTGGTGTGTACGTGTGCAGTTCATTAAACTGTATGGTTTGTAGGCACATATACGTGACATGACGCCACACTCACTAAAGTGGCAACACAGCTTATCGCGGACAAATTACACACACTTTTTTATTGAAATATTATTTGAAGGTTTAATGCCCCTATTATAAACCGTACTATCTCGAATGTTAACAATATGTCTCAAGATCTTTCTACACTGAAATTTCATTGAAATGATTACTATGTTAATGTCATGGGTTCGCGTAGAGAAACATTATTGCGTGAATTATTTATTGCCGGTCATTTCGTAGTCAACTTAATTTCTGTGAATGTATGCCGCTGAGATATAGATAAGCGTTGTGAGGCAACCCAGAAGAATCTAATGGAAACTACTGCTAATCTTTGCAAATAAATTAATATGACATTTAAATTAAATAACGTAATTAAAATTCAAACTGTAGGTTATTTACGTGGCTCTGTGCCTTTTAAAACTGGAAATGTTAAAGGAAGAGGTAGCTGCCGTGCAAATAGCTGACAACAATCATTCATAGGCTCGCGCTATATTGCGCCCTCTGATATTGAGAAAAATTAGTTTCCTAACAAAATAAATAAAGCTTTTAAGAGTAACTAAATACATATATTTAACCAAAATGCAAAATAAGTACACTTATAATGTCCCTCACGCCTACTATCCTCGTCCAAGATGAAGAGCAAAGTAAATAAATACATAAAATCATTCGACTGTTTCGCAGTTATTAATATTTTTAAACATAGAACATAGAACAATGTACAAAAAATCGATGTTTTTAAATACAATTATGTTTAATAACAAATGCCTTTTTCTGTAGTTTTTATGTGCGTCTTTCAAGAATCATGTTCGTAATTCCGTATGAATAAATATTGTTCTGGCCAGGGCAGATAGTACGATAGGCTGCCGTTAACACAACACAAATGACTGCGTTTGAAGTATTGCTGTCACCTGGAAGCGTGAATTGTCGACGAATCGCGGTTCAGGAACATGCCGGATGACCATCATCTGTGAGTGTGGTGCCGGCTTGGACAGTGGTCTCACTCCGCCAAATTTTTCGAGAGGCGTAGTGGTATTTATGCGGCCAGACGGCGGATAACAGCAGTGGACAGAATACAATGGAGGACGAATCTTGTGGCAGCGTGCGGTCCGGTAGGCCTGATCTCGTAGAAGAAAAAGTTGTGGTACTACTCCAGGCGTTGTGGCTAGGGTAGACATCGGATACGGTTTTCAGCCAAGATTGGTAATGACTGAGAAAAACTCTGACGGCAGAAAGGTGCTACACGTGCATCCTGGACCACTGTGTCTTATCGCATATGCGACAGCACTATGGTACAATTTTTCAACAGAACACTACTCGTCCACACAGGGCGCGAGTAAATATGTACTACCTACCTGATGTCGAGGTTCTCCCGCGGCCAGCAGTATTCTCAAATCTGTCCCCAGTGAAACATGTGTTGGACTAGCTCTGCCGTCACCTCCATCCCAGGACACAAGGGACAGCTAAACCCCAGGTTCCAGCGGAGGTTCGAGTCCTCTCATATGAAGATTATCGCTTATTAAATTTTCTATTTTCATTCAGTAAAATTTCACCATTAGGCACAACGTTTTCATTTTTCAATTCTTTGCTAGTAACTCTATAGCAAAATCAGTTTGTAGGCAGTATTCGCGTGCACCAATGAATGTAGCTGCACGGGATTAGCCGAGCGGTCAAGGGCGCTGCAGTCATGAACTGTGTGGCTGCTCCCAAGTCCTCTCTCACGCATGGGTGCGTGTGTTTGTCCTTAGGATAATTTAGGTTAAGTAGTGTGTATATTTAGGGACTGATGACCTTAGTAGTTAAGTCCCATAAGATTTCACACACATTTGAACATTTTTGAAGCCCAGGTTGCTTTAGGAGAGAATACAACAGCTCAATGATATATCCTTCTAAACCGAATCAGTTCGTGCAGCCAGGTCATACGTTGTAGTCGCTGAAATAATATCCCCTCATTTCATTTACGCCCCCCCCCCCCATTTGGTTCCTTCAATTTTTTTCTAAATTAGTGTATATCGATGAAAAACTACAAGCAACACATTAAAAGTATCACTGCAACACGTGACGTTCATTCAAGGCGCTTCCTCGCAGATTGTTGACGTAAGATACAGTGGTGTGATTTATGTGTGTTCCGTTTTCCGTTTCACTTAGAGCAATAATAGAAATGTTAAACACTTTGAAGCACTTTACGTCAAATAAATGGTTCAAATGGCTCTGAGCACTATGGGCTTAACATCTGAGGTCATCAGTTCCCTACACTTAACGACTTAAACGTAACTAACCTGAGGACATCACACACATCCATGTCCAAGGCAGGATTCGAACCTGCGACCGTAGAGGTCGCGCGGTTCCAGACTGAAGCGCCTAGAACCGCTGGGCCATCCAGGCCGGCTATCTCAAATATTCTCGACCCATTCCCCAGTCGGTAGATATCAATACAAATCACCTTCAGTCAAGTATCTTATTTGTTTCTCCTCTCGCTGGCCGACCTTTCAGATACTACAATATCAAATCGAAAGTAAAGTTCTATGTACTGACTTGGCAGAAAATCCTAAAATATTTTGGTCTTATGTCAAAGCGATAGGTTGGTCAAAAAAAATTCCCAGACGCTCTGTGACTAAAATGGTACTGAAAAAGAGGATGACAGATTATAGGCCGACATACTAAATGTTTTTTTCCAAAGCTGCTTCACAGAGGAAGACTGCACTGTAGTTCCTTCTCTAGATTGTCGCACAGATGACAAAATGGTAGATATCGAAATAAACGACAGAGGGATAGAGAAACGATTAAAATCGCTCAAAAGAGGAAAGGCCGCTGGACCTGATGGGATACCAGTTAGATTTTACACACAGTACGCGAAGGAACTTGGCCCCCTTCTTCCAGCGGTGTATCGTAGGTCTCTAGAAGAGCGTAGCGTTCCAAAGGATTGGAAAAGGGCACAGGTCATCCCCGTTTTCAAGAAGGGACGTCGAACAGATGTGCAGAACTATAGATCTATATTTCTAACGTCGATCAGTTGTAGAATTTTGGAACACGTATTATGTTCGAGTATAATGACTTTTCCGGAGACTAGAAATCTACTCTGTAGGAATCAACATGGGTTTCGAAAAAGACGGTCGTGTGAAACCCAGCTCGCGCTATTCGTCCACGAGACTCAGAGGGCCATAGACACGGGTTCACAGGTAGATGCCGTGTTTCTTGACTTCCGCAAGGCGTTCGATACAGTTCCCCACAGTCGTTTAATGAACAAAGTAAGGGCATATGGACTATCAGACCAATTGTGTGATTGGATCGAAGAGTTACTAGATAGCAGAACGCAGCATGTGATTTCAGGTGTGCCGCAGGGGAGTGTCATAGGACCGTTGCTATTCACAATATACATAATGACTTTCTGGACGACATCGGAAGTTCACTGAGGCTTTTTGCAGATGATGCTGTGGTATATCGAGAGGTTGTAACAATGGAAAATTCTACTGAAATGCAGGAGGATCTGCAGTGAATTGACGCATGGTGCAGGGAATGGCAATTCACTCTCAATGTAGACAAGTGTAAAGTGCTGCGAATACATAGAAAGATAGATTCCTTATCATTTAGCTACAAAATAGCAGGTCAGCAACTGGAAGCAGTTAATTCTATAAATTATCTGGGATTACGCATTACGAATGATCATATAAAGTTGATCGTCGGTAAAGCAGATAACAGACTGAGATTCATTGGAAGAATCCTAAGGAAATGCAATCCGAAAACAAAGGAAGTAGGTTACAGTACGCTTGTTCGCCCACTGCTTGAATACTGCTCAGCAGTGTGGGATCCGTACCTGATAGGGTTGATAGAAGAGATGGAGAAGATCTAACGGAGAGCAGCGCGGTTCGTTACAGGATCATTTAGTAATCGCGAAAGCGTTACCGAAATGATACATAAACTCTAGTGGAAGACTCTGCAGGAGAGACGCTCAGTAGCTCGGTACGGGCTTCACCGAAGAGTCAAACAGTATATTGCTCCCTCCTACGTATATCTAGTGAAGAGACCATGAGGATAAAATCAGAGAGATTAGAGCCCACACAGAAGCATACCGACAATCCTTCTTTCCACGAACATACGAGACTGGAATAGAAGGGAGAACCGATAGAGGTACTCAGGGTACCCTCCGCCACACACCGTCAGGTGGCTTGCGGACTATGGATGTAGATGTAGATGTAGAAATTGAAAGAGTAGCAAAGAATTCCATTCCTGAATAGGAGCAAGCTGTATAGGTAGCAACTGCGTAAACTAAGGGCACAACATTGGAAATAGTTGTCTATTCGGTAATATTTGTTTCCTTGGGCAAATGTACACGGAGCGACCGAAAAGGGACGCAGAGGACAGGGGATGTACGTAGACAAATGGATGCCGACTACCTGGCAACGCACTTCCGTACTTAGCGCAACTGTAATGTTAGAAACTGCATTTGCAGTGAGTGAACGTGGGCGAGAGGGAATATTGTTTGTCGTGTCGGAGCAAAATCGTCCAAGTGGTTCTAAGCACTATGGGACTTAACATCGGAGGTCATCAGACTTAGAACTACTTAAACCTAACCAAGCTAACGACATCACACAAATCCATGCCTGAGGCAACATTCGAACCTGCAAACGTAGCAGCCGCGTGGTTCCGAACTGAAGCGCCTAGGACCGCTCGGCCACAGCAGCAAGCGTGTCAGAGCACCTATTACCCACACTCACGCGTCAAGTATAGATTCGAGCACAGAGGAAGATTTGGTTCTCTATTTATATTCCTCACGGATGAGAAAACGAAGAAAATTCTAGATCCATTCGTACATCCAAGCAACTATACCCTTCAGTCTGTATGTTGCAGCCAAGAAGCTGCAGCAGACAGATTAGAAATCCGTGGCTTTTTGTAGACGTACTAGAGAGAGCTACAATGATTTCGCACAGTAGATTCTTTCCACCATAACATATCGTTACATTTATTTTGAAAACCTAAAACTCCTGAGGTTTATATGTACGGAAATGTGGTGGTAGCAGTTTCTGCTCGTTAAAACATTTGTTATGAGAACATCATTGTATTTACACGTAGAGGCTTGTGGCTTTTCTGTCTTTTTCCGTCGTTTCCACTGTTTGTTTCCATTTGACAATCTGATTTTAGAGAACGAAAAAGACTGCTAGTTACACAAAAGTAGACTTCCGGTACGATTTACATGTTGTGTTCATTCGCTTCCATTGACATACCCGCAATTGTATCATAACAACAGAGGACAGTACATTACATATACTGTGTGAGTCGTGGCTGGGAATTGTTTTTGGAGCCTGGCCCGGCTCAGGCTATAGGGGGCAGTACCGAGTGGAAATGGAAAACAACGATGGGCACGGCACGAGGAAGTGTGCGAGACGTTGGAGAGACGACAGCGAGCACGGTGTTCCTGAGTACGGGCGGCAGTTGGCGCTCTATCGTACTGGGGTCAGTAACAGCGGGCCGGCGCTGTGGCTTCTTGGCAACCTCGTGAAGCTATGCATGTGCTCGCTTCCGGGAAGGAACACGCTGTTACAGTCGGACAAAGCAGCGTCTGGTGTCTTCGCCACATCGATCCAGCAGCTGGCATCAAGTTAAGTAATTCAAGTCCTACCAACGATTAGTGAAATATAATGATGATTGCTCTTGAGGCAGCAAAGTGTTGCAAGGACCGTGCTGTGATATTTCATGCCTCTTATTGTGTGCTTCGTTTCTTAATAGTAATGTTCTTATTTCAGCTGGCAAGTGTCTCAAACATTGATACATGTGCGCAGCCTAACCGAACGATCTATATTCCGTGTCTAAAGATTCCCGTGTAGTACGTTACAGGCTCACGTGAGGTGCTCCATGTGATGCTTGGGTTTGCATCATTCGTGTACGTGGTTCTGCTCAAAGGAATGAAATCAGTTTTATTATTGTCAACTGTATCGAAGTGGTTTTATGTATAAGTTTGAGTATTAAGGTGAAGGAAGGGTTGTTTGGTTCCCTGTTGTCGCTTCTGATTTATGTTTCAGAGATCGGAAGGAGTGGGCCACATAAGTGCAGAGCCTTCCATTTTAAATTACCAGCGGGCGTACGGGCGGTAGACTTCGCCTGAGCTCGCGTGTGCTGTTTGGTTCCGATTTTGGTGTTCTGCACGGGGTAGAAGTACATCTATATGACTACTCTGCAATTCACATTTAAGTGCTTGGCAGAGGGTTCATCGAACCACATCTTAATTGTAAGATAAGCATTCAGTCGCCTCCACCGTTCGTGGCCAAGCCGTGGCCGCATAATCTCGGGCCTCAGTTATTGTACAAGCAGCAGTTTTCTAAAATTTGTGGTGGCTCTGCAAAGTTGCCTAGGTTAAATGTTTTAAATATTTGTCTTAAGAATTTTGAGGGATTTCTAGAAGAATGTGTCTGAATTGTGTCTAAAATTGCGGTGCAATTCAGCCTTAGTGGCATATGTCAATTTTGATGGGGAAGTAACTGGGTTATCATTGATCAAACTCTCTATAACCTTGTAAAGTTCTCTGGTACTATCTCACCCGCGAGGGGTATTTTTCAATCTATGTGGAAATAATAATTGATTTCTTGGTTATTTGATGTAAAGTTTATTTTAAATGATTTACTTGGCCAGAGTGGCGGATTTTTAAACGTTTTTAAAGAGATTTATTCATTTGTGACTTTATATAACAAGCAGTTTGTAAAGTTTGCCTGAATAGCGTTTCATAAAGGAATTATCTGATTTATGATTGTAATTCTCTTAATAATTTATCTATGATGCAAATAATTATGTTGAAATGATATGGTCACTGTATGGGTCAAGCCGTTCCACTCCCTTTATATTGAAGGTTAAGGAAATTGCAGTTCAAATTAGAAATAACGTTCCACTGTGTATGTGCTAAGAAATATATTTTCATTTTCATACGATGCTACCTCAGTCAAATCCCTTCTTAAGAAGCCTGGGGGCTTATATCAGTATAAAACGGGGTGTTTGTCCACTTCCCGTACGAAGCTTATATTCACAGCGTGCTTGCTTCCCTCCGAAGTAAACCAGCACGTAGCTCGGCAACGCAGATGTCGAGTCACTGGCGACTGGTTGGTACCGCGTTGAAAGCGATTTACGGGTGAGTCACTCTGCAGTTGTGCCGTCTGCGGAGCCCTGTTTATCTACACAGGATGTGATTCGCAATCGAGTGATTACACCCTAGCGTCAGCAACGAGTATCATTCGAGACGTTCCGTGTGCGGAGGCCTTTATGCTACTTCTCGCAGGAAATGACACTGTGACAGCCGTGTGCGTTTACCTTCTCTACGTCTCTGAATCCAACCCCGCAGACTTCCTTGCGGTGTGTGGCGGAGAGTAGACTTACTAACAAGGAGGAAGCGATATATTTGTTGAATCTTCTAGGAAAGAACTTCAACAGTGTGATGTGGAATGCCTCTCTTGCAGCGTTGCCATTGGTAGTGGCTGATAATCTCTGAAACATTCGTGCTACTACACTCATGTTCATAACAGAAAACAGAACACCTTGAACGACTAGGAATGTAATGTTCATATTCACAGGACATGTACATTCACGTACATTAGTACGTTCTGCAGAAATTATTAGTATTTCAGTCACTTCGTTTCGGCATGTGTCCTGTTGTCTAGTAGGCACGAGGTCCACCATGGGCCCTGATAACTTTTCCCATGCGTGATGCCATCGACGCGTATAAGATGCGATTGGCGTCATGTGGTATAGACATCTATGCTTCATTCACCTGGTTCAAACTTCACCTAAGGTGGCTGGCACTGCGTCGCAGTGATGCACCCATTGTTTCACCATATCTCACACACTCTCGGTTGGCGTCTGGGGTGTTGTGGAGAAAGGGTATGGTTGCGGGTAACAGGACGTTATTCACGTAGATCGCACTAGTCGCAGTGCACTGGAAACCCACCAACTGTGATGTTTGGTTGCACCCAATAGCACCCCACACCATAAGGCTATGATTTGGGGTTGTATGTCTTGTGTGAACGCAGTCACTCTGATGGTGCTCCCCCTGTATGTGGGGCACCAAAATGGGGGCATCATTTTCAAACAATCAGAACCTGGGTTTGTCCTAAACCAGAAACTCATGCCATATCTGCCCTTTTCCTACACCAATGCCGTCTAGCAAGTTTATGCATATTCGTCAAAGGCAGGCGGAGAAGTAGATGACGGAAACGTAACCCATGCCGTAATAAACGGCGATGGACTCTCACTCCTGATGTGTTAAACTGTTCCACAGAAACGCCAGAGCCGACGTGGATGCAGATCTGCCCTGCAGTGCAATTCCGACGAGGTGTCGATCTTCTCGGGAGGTGTTACGTATGGTGTGATCTAACCCACGTCATTGTGTTCCACGTCCTTCCGTGAACCACTCTGCACACACCCTTTGCACTGACGAAACACCTTGTCGCACATGGGCAGCAAGTTCCAGGATGGATGCATCACATTGTCTCATGCCAATAATGTGGCCTTTTTTCAAACTCACTGATTTGACGGAACGGTCCGCTCATACGTCTGCACCACTGTTCAGGTCACACGGAGAGCAGCAGGCACACTTTACTGAGAGGTGGTGTTGAACCGCGATATCGATGTTGACCTTGAACCCGTGAACCGACATGGTTCAAATGTCAATCATTTCCGCAGGACGTATCAACGTACATGTCCTGCGAATAATGAACATCCTGTCACCAAACGTTGAAGGTGTACTGATTTTTCTGAACATGAGCGTACATGTACCTGCAATACAACGTACTGCTCTTCTTTGGATCTTCTCTATTTCCTCTATGAAACATATCTGTTATGGATCCTATAGTAACAAACAGCATTTAGGTAATGGTCGAATCATTTCTCCAATTACTTTTTTGCGGTCGATCCACTTTCTTCTTATAGATGGCAGAGAGAAACGCGTGGCGAAGGAGAGCTAACGTTGCTGCCACGGGCAATCTCTCAGACGTCTTGCGTCCTTTTTCTCGGTCACTTTTTGCGCCCTCCCTGTTGCAGCGTTCTTGGCTGGCGCCATCTCGGTACGGACGAACTAATGTCTACGATATCCTGTTACATGGTGTACCATGGCTACTTGTTTATCACAATATTGTGAGACAGGCGACAAAAAATGAAATATTTCTGTAGAGAAAGGACATATATAGTTACTTTCAAGAAAAAGGTCTTGGTTGTGAAAATTATTGTTTTATGGCGCGTTACGCGTTTTAAGGTCATCATAAGATTTGCAAGCTGTACAAGCTATCTTTAATTCATAAGGCTGGTTAGTAGTTGTCTCATCTACAACCACTTCTATGTCAGGTACTAAAGAGGCGACTGCCTTATCATGCAACAGTTGTTGAATATTGTATTGTTTAATAGCTGACCCTGCTGTACATGGAACTCAGTTTTAATATGCATTCGGCAAAAGGATATGAGGAATTTGTTGTGTCAGCTAAATCTCGTGATGGTTGGCAATACATTTTCCCTTACTTTTCAGTGTTACATCTGCTGTGCATTCTAGCTGTCAGCTGACTATTACCAGAAATAGTGATATTGATAACTCTTATCATTTCATCAAAAAGATCATCAATTAGGAGCCTAGCTATATTAAAATAGCTCTACAACATTAAACATATCTTTTTCTCTGTGAATATTCCTAATTTCTTCGTAAATAAGAAGTATAGAACATGTTAAAATGGATTTACTTGGATATTAGTTCTTGCGTTACTTTAAATGTTTAAAAAGGTAAACAGGAACGAGCTTGGTTCTGCAATTGTACGCTCACCGACGTCTTCGTAATTTTAAATTTTATTTTGTAAAATATATAAATCCTCCCTGATTCCGTCAGGCTGCCCGTTGCAGCAACCATATCTTGATTATTTTGAAGAACAACAGCCCTGGTTCCGAGAATTATAGTTTAACGACGGGTATCACGTTTTAAAGCCATCATCAATTTTTACATGAAAAACGAAATAAAAATACAAATTGTCAGGGATACGGCCCTGTGAGGCACAGCTCCAAATAAATATATCAAAGACGATCTAACAACCATTAGAAAGAAAATTAACGTTTCTGTTGCGCTGTGAAATAAGCATATGCCTTGATCAGCACTAAACAAGGCGTCTACATATGCAATAAATATGAATTTAAAAAAATTTAAAATGGGAAAGAAGTACCGTACGAGAGACAAAACTCAGAAGTGCTAACATTACCTTCGTCCCACACATAACGGCAAATAGCAGTGGCACAGCGGAAGGACCACGCTTACAGTGTTACAGATATGTGGCTTCATTTAAACGCACTTCAGTGAAATTGAACAATACAGATCAACACGTCAAGCACGTAAACAGTTAAGCACTGAACCAGGCGCATCGTGGGGCTTAGTGGCGGAAACCCACACATATGTGGTGCATAATTAATTTAGAAATAAAAATTTAATTAAAAACATATCACAGGAATTAAAAATTATGCTGCTAAGCAAACCATTTCAAACGCAATGGGATGGAACATTTCCATAGGGGACCAATAGGCTGCGCCCTAGCAGCACGTCTCAACAAAAATGCACTAAAATATAAAAGTATACAAATAAAAATGCCTGTGATGAAAATAGCTAAAATCAGCAGAAAGATCTTGATGTGTAAGCACTGGTAGTGACACTGAAGTCTGCAAAATACAGACTAACGTACGAGAGAACAGAGATTAAAGTTTAAAAAATTATAAAACGCAGAGCCTATTAAACCGTTAGAGCTGGAATTGATTTTTTCGTGATTTTTTTTTTTAAATTACGTTATTGTATCTGTAAAAGGTAGAAATTTGACAACAGAGTTGTATTGACGAAAGTCATTACCGCCATTAGCGAAACATTTGATGTTGCCATATGGCAACGCTAGACGCTTTCAGTACCTAAATTTATATGGATTACAACTTCATATAAAATAAGTGGGTTATTGAAATTTCTCATTACATATAATTACATTACATATACAATTGATGCTTTATAACACAGTACAATTAATAATCAAAAATCAAACCTTGGACTCAGCATTATTTTACATGAAATGGAATAAAACAGTCAATACACAATCCCACATTACACTTTGAACACATTATACTCAATAGATTTACAGTGCTTGTGTTCACATCTTTCCTTCTTCTTTCCTTCTGTGTGCTGGACGAGGTGGTCAGTCTTATCAAACCTAACTGAATCTGAAATGCGGTTGTCGGAACATGCCTTTGACGCAGATGGTATTCCGGCTCCTTTTGGTAAAGCTTGGTGTCTTTTTGCAACTGCACTGTTGCTACTTCCCTCTTCAAATCAAGCAGAGAAATAGTTTTGTTTCTTGCTTTATTATACAAAATCCAACTGTTTTGTATGGCGACATCTAACATACATGTAAAGAGACATCAGTACCATTTCTTGCTTCTTATTGTAATGCAATAGCATGCTAGATTCTGATCCATCTGATCAGTACCTCCCATATATGTATTATATTTGGCTACCAGTGTTGGTCTGGAAATCTTTATATTTCGCTTTTTTAGTTGCGAGAATCTCTTGACTTGACCAACTTCTTGTGCACCACATGAAGAAGAGATCATTGTGGCAACTGAGTTGTCCAGCCACCGCACATAAAATAATCCATCATAATTCTCTATTCGGGATCTGGGGGCTGAACAAACACATCACCTTCAATATCGTCATTATAAAGAATCTCCAGTGGCGCAGCAAGCGAAAAACCTCTTCTAAAACAAAAATGATAAAATTCGTCCTTTTACTGAGTACAAGCGCCTAGCGTTGCCATATGGCAACACCGACGTTCGGACGGCCTGAATGAACGTAATTTATTTCACAGCAAGCAGTAATCTCCAAAGAATATATATTTGAGTATTGAAAGCACAACCATACTAAAAAACCAAATTATATATCTTAAGTTACTGTGTAAAACATACTTACTCGAACATATACTCCATTTTTCTTCGTCATTCAGCAAACAGCGACTTCCAACACAGCTTACGATGCAGAATTTAAATGTATTGTTAAAACTGTTGCATTGTAGTGATGTTTGCAGTCTCGGCAATGCTCTCGCTTCGTTGATGTCGTGGAATCAACGATCTTTAAAAAAGTGTTACAAACGTTGCCATATGGCAACGCACGGCGCTAATGGGTTACGTAATTTTAGAAGTTCACATCGTGCAGTCGAAATAAGCGCAATAAGAGGTGGTAGTTGGTAGTGAGTTGCTTTCAAATGCAGAGCAAAGGCGGAATGCAACTTTACATGGTCTTATTTTATTTTATGTACTTTTTTAACGTGTGTTTGTTAAATCTAGACTTCCAACATTCCTTCGGTCTGCCAAGGCGAGTTGCAGAATGACACTGAAATGCACATATCGGCCCAAGCATCTGATCTATTGTGAAAATTTCGATTGCAAGTAAATTTTATATCCTGGCCACATTAAGTCGTCAACAGCACGAATTTTAGCGTTAGATGAAGAAAAATCTGTCAGACCAGAACAATAGCCAGAACGTCAATAGCACACATGTTGAAGAGATCAACAAGCAGAGATTCTAAACATACGAACGCCTAACACCGAATTTCCGCACGACAAGCTGCTAGGCTAGTACACTGAAGAACCAAAGTAAGTTGTACACCTGCCTAATGTCGTGTAGGGCCTCCGTGCGCACGCGGAAGTGTCGCAGCATAAAGTGGCATGGACTCGATTAATGCCTGAAGTAGTGCTGGAGGCAACTGACACCATGAATCCTGCACCGCCGTCCATAAATCCTTAAGAGTACGAGGGGTGGAGATCTCTGCTGAACAAATCATTGTGAGGCATCCTAGATATGCTCAGTAATGTTCACGTCTGCAGAGTTTGGTGTTTAAACTCAGAAGAGTGTTCCTGGAGCCTCTCTGTGGCATTTTTTGTATTGTGGGGTGTCACATTGTCCTGCTGGAATTGACCAAGTCCGTCAGAATGTACAGTGGACATTAATGGATGCAGGTGATAAAACAACAATCTTACGCACGTGTCACCTGTCGCAGTCGTATCTAGACGTATCAGGGGTCCCATATCACTCCCATTGCACACGCTTCACACCATTATAGAGCCTCCATCAGCTTGAACAGTCCCCGGTTGACTTGCAGGTCCACGGATTCATTTGGTTCTCGCCATACCCGTACACGTCCATCCGCTCGACACAATTTAAACAACAGTCCAGTGTCGGTGTTTACAGGCCAAGGAGACGCTTAAAGCTTTGCGTCGTGCAGTCATCAATAAACGAGTGGGTCTCCGGCTCCGAAAGCCCATATCGATGATGTTTCGTTGAATGGCTGGCACGCTGACACGTTTTGATAACCCAGCATTGAAATCTGCAGCAAATTGCGCAAGGCTTGTTCTTCTGTACCACTGGACGATTCTCTTCAGTCGTCATTGGTCCCGTTTTTGAAGGAATTTTTTTCCGGTCGCAACGATGTCGGAGATTTGATGTTTTACCGGATTCCTGATATCCACGGTACACTCGTGAAAAGGTCTTACGATAAAATCCACACTTCCTCGCTGCATCTACGATGCTGTGTCCTATCGCTCGAGCGCCGACTATAACAGCACGTTCCAACTCACATACATTTTGTTAACCTGCCATCGTAGCAACAGAAACCGATCTAACATTTGCTCCAGACGGTTTTGTCTTATATAGACGTTGCCGATAGCCATGCAATATTCTGCCTGTTTACTTATCTCTGCATTTGAATAAGCATGTCTACACCAGTTTCGTTGGCGCTTCAGTGTAAAATACAGCCGCCCGGGGTGGCCGAGCGGTTCTAGACGCTACAGTCTGGAACCGCTCGACCGCTACGGTAGCAGCTTCGAATCCTGTCTCGGGCATAGATGTGTGTGATGTTAGTTAGTAGTTCTAACTTCTAGGGGACTGACGACCTCAGAAGTTAAGTCCCATATTGCTCAGAGCCATTTTTTGTAAAATACAAGTGACTTGAATCGGCGGCCGCCATAACATTTCGCCTCTTTAACCGGAGTCTCTCCAATACACACGGTGTGGGCACCCCCTGTCGACCGCAGTTTGATAGCTGTCCACATCGTTGGTTCAGCGCCACCCGTTGCCACGGCGTTGTTGGCAGCCGCGTGCGGATACCATCACTTGTACCGAAATATTTGTACGTAATGTTTTCTGTGTTATTCTTCCGTGTGATAAATGTATGTGAAATTTCGCCTGTGGTACGCATGTGATGGTCAGAGTGTCATTACATGTTTGATTGAGAGCAAATACTAGGCTGACTATAAATCATAAGAGATGTAGTCACACAGTTTTAGTTATCACCTGACCGACCGACGTGGCGCACTGGTTAATACACTGGACTTTCACACGATAGGACGACGGTTCAAGCTCACGTCCAGCTACGCAGATTTAGATTTTCCTTGATTTCCCTAAATCGCTCCAGGCAAAGCCAGCCTTGAAACGATACGGCTGATTTGCTTCTCCCCACTCCACACATTCCGAGCTTGTTCTCTGTCTCTAATGACCTCGATGTCAGCTGGACGTTGAACCAAATCTTCCTTCCTTTCTTCTTAATTATCGACTCGAAAAAATTTGCGTGATCTCTTCCCTGTGCGTTCTGCGCGTCTGTAGTCCTGATACACACTGAAATTTCAGCACCACAGTACCGTAGCACATCATAGAGAACCCAAAAGAAAACGGCGCCACTCATTAATGAACAGAACTTCTGTAGTACGTGTGAGAGAGGTACTGCCTGGACTGAAGCGGTGCAGGTACATTGTGAAAGTTGCCTGGAGCTTTCAGCTGCTAGAACGATTGCACTTGAAAAGTAAAAATTCCAGGTTCGCATCTCTGTTCGGATTTTGCCACATTACTTTTACCTTGTCTCGAAGGACACAGTAGCAGTGTATTAGTGCTTGTTATTAGTTTGTGTCCGACGATATAAGCTTCCTGGCTAATCTATAACGCTATACATCGCCTTACTTTTATGTAGAGCAGCAACTCGCTGTGAGCACCTCCATTCTGATATTCAGAAGGATGACGTTTCAAAGTTCCATCCAGCCATCCTGTTTAGGTATCACGCGTCTTATCACCCTGTCCTTGCTTCCTGCCAGTGTGTTCCACAAATTCCTTCCATTTCCGTTTCTGCAGAGGTAAAGCGCACATTGCACAATTCCAGGTGATACAGCAATCGTAGTATACCATTGTACCCATGAACCAAATGCAAATGTAATGATTCCATCACTGTGATGTCACCTTAAAATACATCTTTGTCTGTCTTACCAATGTCCCAGAACGTTTTTCTAGTATGGGCTTCGAAAACCAGAATGTTTTATTCTTCAGAACACCTGTGTTAGCGGTAGTGGAGTATGTCGAGTTCATTGAGTGTCAGTAAAAATAGTTTCTGGAAATATTCTCGGGATTTGGAGAGTGATGTTGTAAAGAGTTATTGGATTGGCTACTGGAGCCTAAAGTCTGTGTCCTCTCACTGCTTCCAGTAGCACACCGGTCATAACACAAGAGCATGGGCTCTCATCTGTCAGCCTGTAGGTGCTGGTGGGATCCCGGGCATCTTAATGAAGCGAAGCAGCCATCAAGTTCCGTGCAACTGATATGTGGAAGAAGCACATGCGACATCCACACAGGTGCAATTTTAAGCGAGCTGGGTGCTATTTAACCATTAGCACGGCGGGAATTCTCCAATTGTCATACACATAAGAAGCTTCCAGCAGCAAATGCCAGCCAATGCGTATTGAGTTCTGCCACTTGCAGTTAAACATGTGTGGGCAACTGAAGTGCTTGCCTGGGCTTCCAACTATGGTGAGGTTGGAACTCGATTGGAGACCTGATGCCTGTGGGTCAGTGGCATTAGCGGTGGCTCCCTTTAGCGGCATAGGGGCTAAGCTGGTTATCTGCACAGATTTCTGGGATGATTAAACTTCGCTCTACTCCTCGCATTTTAAAATTTGTTTTTAAATGAACTATATTTCAGCTGCCATTCCTACCCTATGCCAGCGAAATCTTTAAAAGTGTATATTTATTGATTTGTTGGAAACTGACATTTTCTCGTGGTTATTTACCAAATTCTAGGGATAGTCTGGTAGTAGCGTCACACATTAACAATGCAGGGACTAGACGTGGTATGTATTTGTTACTCTGTGCTAATTCTTTAGCTTAGGGTGTAGGTGTATTTGTTAAACCATCACGGTGTTCTAGTGGTCTAACTTGTGACGTCGGTGTAACTTGTTTAAATATTGCACTGCGTTAATTGTTAAACATTTAAAGCCATGTTGTTACATACTCCTTAGAAAGGGGGTTTCCTGCATTTTTATGCCATACTACTGGCAAAGAAACATATCAAGACACAAGTGATCTCAACACATGACTGCCTCACAAGTGATCTCAACACATGACTGCCTCACAAGTGTCCAAGATGCGAGGCTTCGTCAAGGGAAGATGATTGGGTTTTGAGTTTCCACGAAGTGGTATCTTATCATTGGGAGTGACCCGGCTGTAAGATCGTTATCTGAGCTACAATCCTCTTTGGTACGCTATCATATACTGACGGACGGGGAACGTCAAGCATCGCAGAGGGAGAGGGAGACTGTAAAATATAGCATGAAATCTGGGGAGGGAGTCACTCAAGAGTTCCAAAGTACTACCTGCAGTCCACCTAGCAACATGACTGTGCATTGCGAGTTAAAAGGAATGCGGTATAATGGTCGATCAGCTCCCTATAACGCGCATATTTCTTTATTCAAAACTGAGCGATGCCTTAGTTGGTGTAAAAGGCGACGCCACTGGACAGTTGTTTACTGCAAACGAGTGATTTCAAGTGGTAAATCACTCTATAGCTTGCGACAGTCCGATGAAACGGTTCGGGTTTGATAAGTGCCTGGATAACGTTACCCTCCATAATGTGTATTGCAACGTTTCAATTCTCAGTAGCTGGTGCTATAGTACTGGAGGGGGGGATGGGGGGAAGGCTCTTTTTTCGTGGTTACAGCGTAATATCCACATAAGGAAACTCTAAGTGCACAATGATATGAACACTTCAGTATTGGGTACTGCATGCAGTAGTAAATTCGTAGATATTGATTGTTTACATTAGCATGACAATGCAGCGAGTCATAAAGCTCACATTCCTGATGTATGGCGTCGCACAGTGTTTAGGGATCGGTCATCATAAAGCATCATCTGTGAGACAATGGGTGGCGGGCAGTAACATTCCTAAAAAGAACTGCTTTGCCCAACGTCACGACCTGAACCCGACGGAAAACATTTGAGATGGCTCTCAAATGGCTCTGATCACTATGGGACGTAACTTCTGAGGTCATCAGTCCGCTAGAACTTAGAACTACTTAAACCTAACTAACCTAAGGACATCGCACACATCCATGCCCGAGGCAGGATTCGAATCTGCGACCGTAGCGGTCGCGTGGTTCCAGGCTGTAGAAACTAGAACCCCTCGGCCACCTCGGCCGGCCATTTGAGATGCATTACATTAAATGCATTCACAGTTGCGAATAACGATAACCATCACCTGCAGAGGTACTAGTACAGGGTGTTTCAAAAATGACCGGTATATTTGAAACGGCAATAAAAACTAAACGAGCAGCGATAGAAATACACCGTTTGTTGCAATATGCTTGCGACAACAGTACATTTTTAGGCGGACAAACTTTCGAAATTACAGTAGTTGCAATTTTCAACAACAGATGGCGCTGCAAATTATGTGAAAGATATAGAAGACAACGCAGTCTGTGTGTGCGCCATTCTGTACGTCGTCTTTCTGCTGTAAGCATGTGCTGTTCACAACGTGCAAGTGTGCTGTGGACAACATGGTTTATTCCTTAGAACAGAGGATTTTTCTGGTGTTGGAATTCCACCGCCTAGAACACAGTGTTGTTACAACAAGACGAAGTTTTCAACGGAGGTTTAATGTAACCAAAGGACTGAAAAGCGATACAATAAAGTATCTGTTTGAAAAATTTCAACGCACTGGGAACTTGACGGATGAACGTGCTGCATAGGTAGGGCGACCGCGTACGGCAACCACAGAGGGCAACGCGCAGCTAGTGCAGCAGGTGATCCAACAGCGGCCTCGGGTTTCCGTTCGCCGTGTTGCAGCTGCGGTCCAAATGACGCCAACGTCCACGTATCGTCTCATGCGCCAGAGTTTACACCTCTATCCATACAAAATTCAAACGCGGCAACCCCTCAGCGCCGCTACCATTGCTACACGAGAGACATTCGCTAACGATATAGTGCACAGGATTGATGACGGCGATATGCATGTGGGCAGCATTTGGTTTACTGACGAAGCTTATTTTTACCTGGACGGCTTCGTCAATAAACAGAACTGGGGAACCGAAAATCCCCATGTTGCAGTCCCATCGTCCCTGCATCCTCAAAAAGTCTGGGCCGCCATTTCTTCCAAAGGAATCATTGTCCCATTTTTCAGATCCGAAACGGTTACTGCATCACGCTATCTGGACATTCTTCGTGAATTTTTGGCGGTACAAACTGCCTTAGACGACACTACGAACACCTCGTGGTTTATGCAAGATGGTGCCCGGCCACATAGCACGGCCGGCGTCTTAAATTTCCTGAATGAATATTTCGATGATCGTGTGATTGCTTTGGGCTATCCGAAACATACAGGAGGCGGCGTGGATTGGCCTCCCTATTCGCCAGACCTGAAAGCCTGTGACTTCTTTCTGTGGGGACACTTAAAAGACCAGGTGTACCGCCAGATTCCAGAAACAATTGAACAGCTGAAGCAGTACATCTCATCTGCATGTGAAGCCATTCCGCCAGACACGTTGTCAAAGGTTTCGGGTAATTTCATTCAGAGACTACGCAATATTATTGCTACGTATAGTGGATATGTGGAAAATATCGTACTATAGAGTTTCCCAGACCGCAGCGCCATCTGTTGTCGACAATTGTAACTACTGTAATTTCGAAAGTTTGTCTGCCTGAAAATGTACTGTTGTCCCAAGCATATTGGAACAAACGGTGTATTTCTATCGCTGCTCATTTAGTTTGTATTGCCGTTTCAAATATACCGCTCATTTTTGAAACACCCTGTACAGCCTGTATGTATATTCCCATACAGGTCAGACGTTCTACTTGCAAGTTGCTTGCCAGATACCGGTAGATAAATACGATATTGCAGTGCCAGTGTTATTCTGATGACGACGCAAAGTTCTTTCGGACACGCATGTATGTCCGAAGGAACTTTGCATCTTCATCAGAATAACACTGGCACTGCAATATCGTATTTATCTACCGATTCCGGCAAGCGACCATCAAGTACAACGTCTGACCTGTGTGGGAATATACATAATTGATGTACGAGTGCAGGTCGTAGACGCATGGTTGCCAATATATGGAAGTTTGGACGTGGCCGTGAGTCATGCACGGATAGCCGAATGGTAAGGCACCCAATCGCAGTTAGCGGGATACCCGGATTCCAGTCCCGATCCGGCATGAATTTTCACTGTCGTCATCCTATTCTACAGATGATGGTTGTCCGTACGCGCAATTGCGAATGCATTTAACGTATTTCGTAACGGCTGTAGTCAAATGATTCAAATGGCTCTGACTCTGGGCACTATGGGACTTAACATCTGTGGTCGCAGTCGCAGGTTCGAATCCTGCCTCGGGCATGGATGTGTGTGATGTCCTTAGGTTAGTTAGGTTTAAGTAGTTCTAAGTTCTAGGGGACTGATGACCTTAGAAGTTAAGTCCGATAGTGCTCAGAGCCATTTGAACCATTTTGAAACAGCATACGAGTTGCGTTAAAAAACTATTTTTATCGCAATTAGTGTGCTATACCTTCGCAACGGCATTCTTCAAAATCGGATGCTGAAACTGGTAAACAAAAATCTGAATGGCAAGATTGATCTTTGCAGTGGGGGGACGTAATCGGAGCACGGTGTTATGAAGAGAAACGGCAACATATAACTTCACCACTCAATTCTGATAGTACGACTGTTAGTTCACTGACGTATGCAGAAATGAAAAAAAAAAAAAACAGGCAAGTCGAGATGAAGTGTTCCAGACAAATCCAATATGTGAGAATACCGAAAGCGGGATGCGTCGGGCACCTTTAATTGTGCCGCTTACAAGTAGCTACGATTATTACAAACGTAGTTATCGCTCGCATCAACGTACATCTTTTTCCCTTCAGTTATTGGTTTAAGCTGGATAACGAGGCTGCTAGCTTGTTGATGTACAGAATATCTAATAATAAATGAGTACTTAATATACAGCCTTAAAGCTGAAAGTATATTTATAATCCGAAGCTGATTTTTATTTTTGGCCGGTACGTCGACATGTTCTCCGGTGACATGTCGATATATCGACATGTTTTCGATATATCGAGAACCGTCGGCAGATGCATATAGAGTAGACAACCCTCCAGGCAGACCTGTTGCACTGCTTTCGAGCACTACTCTCTTGCATGCACCCTGGGTGCACATCTGGACAACATCCGGTTCTTGGTATAACACCTGGTTTATGATCGTCGACGAATATGGCGACGACGGGGGCAGAATTCTCATTCTTACAGTGTTTTGGAAAGCCACAGCAGTGGTACTCCTGCCGTCATGCCGCGGGAAACCAGAGGGTAGGATTTCCGACTGAGGGATTGAGGGAACTCTGGTGGCGAAAAGGTATTTTCCAAGCATCCTGCGCGCTGACGTATTACCTCTGAAGCGACGATATCGTGGTGCCATTTTACAATAAGTTTGTGATCATTCACACGTAGCCCAGATGTCAAATCCGTCCCAGTTTAGAGCTGAGAATATTAAGAACTAATTACAAAGTTCTGGGTCAGCTTGTCTTAGAAGAGAATAGAATGGCTTTATATCACCCTTTCTTTAGTAGCAGTGCATGCATACAGCACAATTTTATACCGGTAAGTGGACTCATTCAGTCAGGTTCTTTGTAAATTTGACTCGACTTTGTAATCATTCACATATTCCCCCCTTCTGGATGCTCCTCATTTTTTACCCATCAGGCAGTGTATATCGTTATCTTTATAAAATATACAAATTACCAGTATTTTCTGGATGTGACGATTGAGATCATTATCGATGAAATTCGCCAACAACTGTTTAATTGAGTTGCTATTTTATTTTATTTCGATTACCAGTTTCGGTGTTCTCCTATGCCATCTGCAAGCCCCATATGCATCTCTCAAAATTAAACTATATCGTCATACAGTACCAAATATCCCTGGACGTCGTGAATTCAAAGGCATATCCCAAGTGCTTCATCCGAAAACTTGATTTCAGCACATGGGGTATGGTTTTGAATTCACGACATCCAGGAATATTTGGTACTGTATGACGATATCGTTTCATTTTGAGAGGGGCACATGGGGCATGTAGATGGCGTAGTAGAATGCCGAAACTGGCAATCAAAATAAAACAGAATAACATCTCAACCACACGGCTGTTGAAGAATTTCATTGATAATTACTTGACTAGCTGATATCCCCTGTGTATGGTGGATCAACAGAGACCAATTGCAGATCACTCGTGACTGATATCCATGGCCAGTTTTGAACACTTTGTTTTCTTTAGCTCACTATTCAGAAATTTATGTGATAATAAAAACATTTTGTCTCCACACTCACGACAATGTGATTCGAGCCGTAAAAACGCACTTGCGTTGTCGACACTTTGTTTACTAATATTTTAAACCTTTTGCAGTGAGACAACACGGCTTTTTTGTGTTATCGAGATAACAAGGCAGTTACTGCAACGTTTTAAACTTGATGTACAAGTCAGAAGAACAAAGAGCTTATGTAGCGCGCTCATTAGAATGGTTTTTGCGCACAGCGCGCGCTTTTCGGATCACGACAGTAAAGTCAAAAAGTATCAAACGTGTTTTTACTCGCGGATGTCATGTTTTAAGCCTCGTCTTGTTTCAGTCCCTCTCTCTGTCTCCTGCTTTTTTCCTTTTTTAATCTCCCTGGAAACTGTCGCGGCAGCAGCAACTGCAGCAGCAAGTTATTTTTGTACTCGTCAGAAGCGCCCGGCAACAGCCCACGGAGCTTGGCACGTAATCAGCTTTTCCAAACTTATTTTGCGTCCAATTAATTTCACCTCGGATATCCCGTGCCTCGTCGGGCCTCGCGGTCGTAACACAAACGCTTGCCGCCGTGAAAAAGGAGAAGAGTTTGGTGGCCAGGTTGTTTTGTATGTGCGCGCACGTGTGTGTGTGTGTGTGTGTGTGTGTGTGTGTGTGTGTGTGTGTGTGCTGCGCGCCACATACCTGCGGTCCGGTGACGACGCACTTTTATATGAGGAGCGGCGTGTATCGGGGAATTCCTGGTCGGACCGTGGCGGCCGCGTTATGAGATTGCTCCGTAGTTGCCGGCGCACTGACGCGAAGCCACTGCTGCCAACTGCGTGGCCGCGCTCGGACGAGGGCTTTCCGCCTGCCAGCAGACGCGGCACGCGAGATGCCGCCGAATACCGCACCCGCAACGCCCACTCCACGTCTAGATACAACTTTTCACCTCCCACTGTACCACACCCAGGCCCTTCTAAGAGAAAGATGTAGGGAGCACCTCAACAGTGATGAAGGATACCCACAAGGGAACTTCACCGAGTCGCCTATTTTTTTCTTTGTATTAAGTTGGTGCATAACTTAATAGCGTTTTCGTTTTGCATATTTTTTCCGGTTGTTACCGGAAACTGAAGAAACTGCAAAATGTGGTAATTTAAGGAGGTGGGACCTGGATAAACTGATAGAACCATCGGTAGTACAGAGTTTCAGGGAGAGCAGAAGAGAACTATTGACAGGAATAGGGGAAAGAAATACAGTAGAAGAAGGATGCGTAGCTCTGAGCGATGAAGTAGTGAAGGCAGCAGAGGATCAAGTAGGTAAAAACACGAGGGCTAATAGAAATCCTTGGCTCCCAGAAGAAGTATTGATTTAATTGACGAAAGGAGAAAATATAAAAATGCAGTTCATGAAGCAGGCAAAAAGGAATACAAATGTCTCAAAAATGAGATCGACAGGAAGTGCAAAATGGCTAAGCAGGTATGGCTAGAGGACAAATGTAAGGATGTAGAGGCTTATCTCAGTAGGGGTAAGATAGATAATACTGCCTACAGGAAAATAAAAGAGACCTTTGGAGAAAAGAGAGCCACTTGTATAAATATCAAGAGCTCAAATGGAAACCCAGTTCTAAGCAAAGAAGGGAAAGCAGAAAGGTGGAAGGACTATATAGAGTGTCTATACATGGGACAATATTGTGGAAATGGAAGAGAATGTAGATGAAGATGAAATGGGAGGTACGATACTGCGTGAAGAGTTTGACAGAGCACTGAAAGACCTAAGTCGAAACAAGGCACTGGGAGTAGACAAAATTCCATTACAACTACTTGGGAGAGCCGGTCCTGACAAAACTCTACCATCTGGTGAGAAAGATGTATGAGACAGGCGAAATTCACTCATCCGTCAAGAAAAATATAATAATTCCAACCACAAAGAAAGCAGGTGTTGACAAATGTGAAAATTACCGAACTATCAGTTTCATAAGTCACAGCTGCAAAATACTAACACTAATTCTTTACAGACGAATGGAAAAACTGGTAGCAGCCGACCTCGGGGAACATCAGTTTGGATTCCATAGAAATGTTGGAACACGTGAGGCAATACTGACCCTACGACTTATCTTAGAAGAAAGATTAAGTAAAGGCAAACCTACGTTTCTAGCATTTGTAGACGTAGAGAACGCTTTTGATAATATTGACTGGAATAGTCTCTTTCAATTTCTAAAGGTGGCAGGGTAGCTATTTACAAATTGTACAGAAACCGGAGGACATGAAACGGAAGCAGTGATTGGGGAGGGAGTGAGACAGGGTTGTAGCCATTCCTCGATGTTATTCAATCTGTATATTGAGCAGGCAGTAAAGGAAAATAAAGAAAAAATTGGAGTAGGTACTAAAATCCATGGAGAAGAAACAAAAACTTTCAGGTTCGCCGATAACATTGTAATTCTGTCAGAGACAGAGCTGGAAGAGCAGCTGAATGGAATCGACAGTGTCTTTAAAGGCGGATGTAAGATGAATATCAACAAAAGCAAAACGAGCATAATGGAATTTAGTCGAATTAAGTTGGATGATGCTGAGGGAATGAGATTACCAATTGAGACACCTAAAGCAGTAAAGGTGCTTTGCTATTTGGAAACAAAATAACTGATGGTGGCTGAAGTAGAGAGGATATAAAATGTAGACTGGCAATGGCAAGGAAAGCGTTTCTGAAGAAGAGAAATTTGTTAACATCGAATATAGACTTAAGTGTCAGGAAGTCGTTTCTGACAGTAGTCGTATGGAGTGTAGCCTTGTATGGAACTGAAGCATTGACGACAAATTGTTTGGACGAGATGTGAAAAGAAGCTTTCGAAATGTGGTGCTACAGAAGAATGATGAAGATAAGATGATAGGATCACATAACTAATGAGGAGGTATTGAATAGGATTTTGGAGGATTTTGTGGTACAATTTGACTAGAAGAAGGGATCGGTTGGTAGGACATACTCTGAGGCATCAAGAAACACCAATTTATTATTGGAGGGCAGCATGGGCGGTGAAAATCGTAGAGGGAGACCAAGAGATGAACACACTAAGCAGATTCAGAAGGTTGCATGTTGCAGTAGGTGCTGGGAGAAGAAGAAGCTTGCACAGGATAGAATAGCATGGAGAGCTGGATCAAACCAGTCTCAAGACTGAAGACCACAACAACAATGGTTCATTTATCGATTGTCACTCTGTTACTACTTGAGTTTACAAGTTGTTATTTTGTCATTTGGAGATAGTGATTGGAGTTTTAAACATTTTGAAATGGAGTGCCAAGTGGCGAAAATATTTGCGACGTACTCTTCTGTCCGAGTTTAGTAGAGGGGTAACAGCAGCGGAGGCAGCCAGAAGCATTTGCGCCTTGTGTGGTAGTAAAGCCTCTGGACAGAGCACGGCGAGAAAATGGTTCTCTTGCTTTAAGGAGGATCCTTTTGACATTAACTACTCTCCACATTCAGGAACATCTTCAGCGGTTGATGTAGATGGTTTAAAAGCATTAATCCACAACTATCCACGTCATTGTACTCGAGAACTGGCAAATGTAGTCATTTCAAGTGCAACACATGAATGCATTGGAGAAGGTTCGAAAATCGGGTATATGTATACCATATGCTCTAAGCCAAACTTACAAAAATCATATGTAGGTCATATGTGCAGCTCGTCTTGCTCGTCATCAGTTAGCTCATAAACAACATCGATGATAGTTATTCCGAATCGTGATGTTTTACAAATTACTTCCCAGAGGACTAAGCATCATTGCTGACATTTATTGTTAACAACTGAGACATCCTGGAGACGCAGGTCAAGAATAATGGCCAGGAAGACTGCCTGAAGTGTTACTACTCCACGGGAACATCCTTCCACATTCTGCTAGACTGACAAAAAATACTATAGACGCGTTCGAATGGAGAGCAACTCCCCACCCACCTTAGTCACCTGATCTTGCACCCTCAGAATGTCACATTTTCTGCTCTTCTTAGTCGAAGAACCTTCAAGAAATTTCCTCCCCGGACGAATATGCGCTCCCAACATAGTTCGACGAGTTTTTCGTCTCAAAACCACTTGGTTTCTACAAGTGGTTCGCGACAACGGAAAGTTACACCATCATTGGCATACTGTTGTAAATAGTGAAGGAGAATATATTATGACTAAAATCTCAGTCATGTATATCTCTTGTTGTTTATTAAAATTACTAGAAAAGGCTAAAAACTTATATCACAAGAAGCTCAAATCTCGTATATCAGTTTCCTAAAGCAATACAATATAGTTCTTAAGAAGACCTGATAAAACTTCCTTTGAATATCAGAAGATTTTGACCGTTGTTGATTTCGAATTATCGTTCCCTTACATTATCGTTAGTAACTGATCGTAGCAGAAAAGATTTCCAACTGTAGAGCCGCTGTTTCGATTCTCACTGCTGTAAGGTGCGATCAGAAAGGTCCCATTCGAATGCCATACAGTCGTGAAGCAGTATGCCAATCAGGCAAAATCGTGCATGAACGCTGAGACTATTACTCCAATGGTTGAAGATATCAGTCTGGCGAAACGCCTTGTCCTGCTGCGTTACGACGTCTGTAACTGCCTGTTTCACACCCTCCGACCATTCAAGACCTTCTGTAAGGGACGGAAGGTCTGATAATCGCATGGGGAGAGATCAGAGTGAGGCCGGCCTCCCAGATTGACCAGTGTCTGGTGTCGAATCACGACCAGCAATGAATTCCACATCACTGGTTTTCGGCAGACGCAGCCCCATATACATTCTTCAGTCTACAATGGATGTCTACTGATTCTTTTCCCTTAGCACGCTTGGTGAAACGTCGCCATGATTCACGATGCGGCAACCCCCGAATGTCACACTACTATGTTGCCTACTTGCCAGTGCTTCTGTACTCCCGCCAGAGTTGCGTTACGTTGCTTATATGCTACAGTAGCGCCCTTACATGCAAACGTTTTGGTAGCCTATTACTGTAACTTTTTTTTCGGTTTTGAAGCCACTTTGACTATTTTTCGACCGCGAATGTCTCAAGAAATGTGTAAAGGTGTTATTTTTTACAAATTACCTCTACCAGTCACAAAATTTGTCAACTATGGTATTACTGATTTATTTAGCGACATGTTTCGAGGGTTAAACCTTATTTTCAGGCTAAATGGCATTACAAAAATAACTTTACAATAAGGTCATACTGATGTTACATAGTCTTTTCGTATATGATGTGGTCATCCTGTGGAAGAAGAGAAAACTTAGTAAGAGGCGATGTCAGTTTGGAAGCTGGACTGATGATTGCGCGAAAATGTTTTGTAACGCTCACTCACTTTGTTCTTCTGGCGTGGCGGTCCCACCAAGCAGAGAAAACAAGGAGGAGGATCACCTCAGCGAAAATATGGGCTTCAAGTTGGGAAATCCACTAAGATAAGCTACTTTGACAAACGGCTTATTATTATTAAACAGAGGCTCAGGGTCTGTGAACGAGTATTATTTTAGTAAATTTAATAGTAACATGAAGGAAGACAATGATATCAGTCCACATAGGCCCGAACCAAATACTGCCGTACGAAGACAAGGGGAGGTCTGAACTTAACAAGAAAAGTCAAGATTTGCTACGAAAAATCTAAACTAGGGCAGTTTAGTGTGACAGCAAGAGGATTTCTGGTGATTGCGTGATAAGTTTTAAATACAGGGTGGACCCTAAAGGCGAGAACGCTTTGTCAATACTGAGCTCACACTGGAACCACATCAAAATTATTAAATTCCCATATGGTAATTGCTATACAAAATGTGTCACCGACAGTAAATAACATTCAAATTAGCTCGGCGGGGCGGGGGGATAAAAAATTATTAAACTGGAACACTAGCGTACCTTAATATGGCACTTAGTAAGAAATGTGTACATGTGAGTGGATAATAATTACGCAGAAAACACCCAAAATGCAATAAAATGTCCCCACAAAATTGGTATCGTTGACCCAATATTTCGCTTTTTAAACTTGTACTGCATGTAAGTCGTGAAAGTGCATTCGTGAAAGTGCAAACTAGGGATAATGCTCCCTAGGGAGACTGATAACATGATCATGTCGTCGGAACCATTCACAAAGAAACACGGTAAAAATAAACAAATTTCTAACACAAAGTTGCTGAGCTCCACTGATAGTGTATTGCTTAACTTTGCAGTGCGCTAAAGAGGGCGAAAAAGAAATAACTCACATACATTCTAACAGATGGCCACTGGCGTGCCCAAATGCTTGGATACAAGTTACAAAGAAAACGGCACAATTAAATATAGTTGGAATCGTATTCAGTTAATTACCTTTAGAGCACAATCGGAAACACATACTAGACTGAGATTTCAGCATAGTTAATCAAGTTCGCAGCAAGTAGCGCCAACATGTGACCAACTACTGTATACAAATAAAAGCCTGAAACTGTGAAATTAATGTACCAAACGAACACCGTTCAAGCAACACCGATACGCTGATAAAATACCCTGCATTAGAAATAAGAACGTGAACAGATGTTCCTCACTATACATTAACTCGTGGCTCAGTCCTCCTCTTTTACCGTCTAATCTACCTAATTAAAGATAATTAAAATACCATTTAAGGTTTCCCTGACTAAACTGATTCTGAAAGGAATGTTACTAGCGTTCTGCACATTTAACAAAACATTCAAATACCACTTTTTTACGGTAATATGAGGGGCTGCATCCAGCTACGTCAGCGCAAAAATGGTTCAAATGGCTCTGAGCACTATGGGACTTAACATCGGAGGTCAGCAGTCCCCTAGAACTTAGAAATACTTAAACCTGACTAACCTAAGGACATCATACACAAACATGCGCGAGGCAGGAGTCGAAACTGCGACCGTAGCGGTCACGAGGTTCCAGACTGAAGAGCCTAGAACCGCTCGGCCACTGCGGCCGGCACGTCAGCGCAGTTCGCCAGCCAGACAATTCTGCTTAATAAGGCGTAACTAGAGGGGCAGCGGCTCTCTGTTCAACCTCAGCGGAGGGGGTGGGTTCTCCATGGCAGCGACCAAACTGACAGTCTCTGCTCTGTTAACTCGGTTCATCTTTGGTACTGGCATCGCTTCGCTGAGTTTTCTCACAAGGTTCGGTTGGTACAAATTGTCATTTCCATGCAATCAAACACACCAGGGTGGAAATAGAGGGAAGGGAGAAGGGAATGCGACATGTAAATCAGACACAAAAGAGTCCGCCACTTCAACCACCAGGCGCAGAATGTCAGTAAACACTGTACTCAAATTTGGCACAGTTGCAAAGGAATGTTAAATGTATACACACATATGCTTACATGCTTATTGAAGTTATACGTTGCTAATTTTAAACAACTGAATTTTTTCGACTAAGTGAATTCGAATGTTCAATTTTTGAAAAATCTGTAAGAACGAGATTAATCTTTTTCTGAACGAAGTTCGATATATCATTACAACAGATAGCTGTGGAACTGATTACTGATATCTTCGTATGATAGATTTATACAGCTCTATAAATTTCTGCGAAAAAAAATATACGAAACAAATTTCTTACTATTGTAGTAAATGAAAATTCACTATAGTATTGACAAATAGCGTGCTAAATTTAAGACTCAATGATTTGTGAGGTAGACTTACATAAAGCTGCCAAAATGTAAGCTATGGGAAAGTTGATGCAAAAATTTGACAATGTTTGTATTAGACATTACCTTATCTGGCTAAACTAATGCAAAATATGTGCATTCTCCTCTTCATCCTCGTCATTCCTTTGTTTGTCCTCTTAGGTAACCCTATTTTCAAACCGAGTAACAATAATGTCAGCTGCATCGCTTCTCCTGTTACTGATTTTCTTCAGTACCAACAGCGTGAAACCTCCTAGATTAAATCCTAGCGTCTGAGGAGTCCGTAGACTGCCGAGATTAGCACAGCTAAACTTCACCAGCCGATGTGGAAACAAATGTTGTCTTCGGGCATGGTTTTCCTATCATCAGGGAGTTGTAACTTACATTACGATTTGAAGTTTTTCGTGCACACTCTTTTGCAGACGTTCTGGGTGCGCTAAACAGCGAAATATCCACATTTTTACTTCCTAAAATCGGAAGAAAGCACCACAGGATTAACTAATATGAGGAAATACAGAACAACGAAGGGGCGTGGACCCGTGGAGGTTATCATTATAACACTTAGGACTGGAGTTGGATTGTAATATTCAGGAATTGAAATTTGAGTAGCGTGTAGTAAATCAAGATCCAATAAAAGAAATTACAATTTTTGTCGATTTCGCAGACATTCCTCCTTAATGAAAACAACAAATGGAGCGAAGCAACAGTGACACTTCAATATAGCGTTGTGAATGTTGTGATACGCACTCGTTTAATGCTTAATTTGGTCACCTCTACTAATAGTCATATAAATAAGACTATTCCGTTGTGTGATAGTATCCTGGTTTTAAATTAATTTGCGTGATCATTTGGCGTGATTCCTCTGTTGTTCAACGGAGTTTGGCCCTGTCCATCGGAGGGTTATGCACCCAGCCATGTCCATTGCCTCACACGACGACTGTATCAAGTCATTACCAATGTTTGTACACCAGCAGATCAAAGTATCTAGACACCATCAGTGCCTACTTGTACATCGTTCGCCTACACTCAACTCAGCTGGCGCACTTTCTGGGGAGTGACTGAATGTGTGCGTGTGTATAAGAATGCCAACCGTTCTTCCAGAAGAGCCGAAACCACGTAAAGAAGGATGGGGTTTGAAGCGAAATCTCCTTTCTATCTTAGTCTTCTCCAGCGAGCGTACCAGCCGGCGGGCTAGAGAGGGGTGTGCACACCGTCCATGCGCGTGCAGTCGTGGAGCTGGCTGCACGTGGACCTGGATGAGCAAATTAGTCACTTACGAACAGTCAACAATGCACATAACAATTGACTAGTAAGGAGACAGTGACCTACTAGTAAAGACCTATTAGGAGGATTTATTTTAGAAAAAACTCAGTCCAAGTGAAAAATAAAAATATTTTATCACCTTTGTGCAACAACGTATTTCATTTTGATACGACAGACGAAATACACTCCTGGAAATTGAAATAAGAACACCGTGAAATCATTGTCCCAGAAAGGGGAAACTTTATTGACACATTCCTGGGGTCAGATACATCACATGATCACACTGACAGAACCACAGGCACATAGACACAGGCAACAGAGCATGCACAATGTCCGCACTAGTACAGTGTATATCCACCTTTTGCAGCATTGCAGACTGCTGTTCTCCTATGGAGACGATCGTAGAGATGCTGGATGTAGTCCTGTGGAACGGCTTGCCATGCCTTTTTCACCTGGCGCCTCAGTTGTATCAGCGTTCGTGCTGGACGTGCAGACCGCGTGAGACGACGCTTCATCCAGTCCCAAACATGCTCAATGGGGGACAGATCCGGAGATCTTGCTGGCCAGGATAGTTGACTTACACCTTCTAGAGCACGTTGGGTGGCACGGGATACATGCGGATGTGGAACAGCAAGTTGCCTTGGCGGTCTAGGAATTGTAGAACGATGGGTTCGATGACAGTTTGGATGTACCGTGCACTATTCAGTGTCCCCTCGACTATCACCAGAGATGTACGGCCAGTGTAGGCGATCGCTCCCCACACCATGATGCCGGGTGTTGGCCTTGTGTGCCTTGGTCGTATGCAGTCCTGATTGAGGCGCTCACCGGCACGGCGCCAAACACGCATACGACCATCATTGGCACCAAGGCAGAAGCGACTCTCATCGCTGAAGACGACACGTCTCCATTCGTCCCTCCATTCACGCCTGTCGCGACACCACTGGAGGCGGACTGCACGATGTTGGGGCGTGAGCGGAAGACGGCCTAACGGTGTGCGGGACCGTAGCCCAGCTTCATGGAGACGGTTGCGAATGGTCCTCGGCGATACCCCAGGAGCAACAGTGTCCCTAATTTGCTGGGAAGTGGCGGTGCGGTCCCCTACGGCACTGCGTAGGATCCTACGGTCTTGGCGTGCAGTCGTGCGTCGCTGCGGTCCGGTCCCAGGTCGACGGGCACGTGCACCTTCCGCCGACCACTGGCGACAACATCGATGTACTGTGGAGACCTGACGCCCCACGTGTTGAGCAATTCGGCGGTACGTCCACCCGGCCTCCCGTATGCCCACTACACGCCCTCGCTAAAAGTCCGTCAACTGCATATACGGTTCACGTGCACGCTGTCGCGGCATGCTACCAGTGTTAAAGACTGCGATGGAGCTCCGTATGCCACGGCCAACTGGCTGACACTGACGGCGGCGGTGCACAAATGCTGCGCTGCTAGCGCCATTCGACGGCCAACACCGCGGTTCCTGGTATGTCCGCTGTGCCGTGCGTGTGATCATTGCTTGTACAGCCCTCTCGCAGTGTCCGGAGCAAGTATGGTGGGTCTGACACACCGGTGTCTATGTGTTCTTTTTTCCATTTCCAGGAGTGTATTTAGGATGAGACTCTTTGCTGCTGCAAGGGGCAAAACCCTCTTCAATGTTGTGTTTTCCAGCTAGGACATTACAGCAGAAAAATTCGGAGTAGGTAATAAAATCCATGGAGAAGCAATAAAAACTTTTAGGTTCGCCGATGACATTGTAATTCTGTCAGAGACAGCAAAGGACTTGGAAGAGCTGTTGAACGGAATGGACACTGTCATGAAAGGAGGGTATAAGATGAGAACATCAACAAAAGCAAAACGAGTATAATGGAATGTAGTCGATTAAGTCGGGTGTTGCTGAGGGAATTAGATTAGGAAATGAGAAAGTAGTAAAGCGGTTTTTCTATTGGGGAGCAAAATAACTGACGATGGTCGAAGTAGAGAGGATATCAAATGTGGACTGGCAATGGCAAGGAATGCGTTTCTGAAGAAGAGAAATTTGTTAACATCGAGTATTGATTTAAGTGGCAGGAAGTCGTTTCTCAAAGTATTTGTATGGAGCGTAGCCACGTAGGGAAGTGAAACATGGACGATAACTAGCTTGGACAAGAACAGAATAGAAGCTTTCGTTGTGCTACAGAAGAATGCTGAAGATTAGATGGGTAGATCATATAACTAATGAGGAGTTATTGAATAGAATTGGGGAGAAGAGGAGTTTGTGGCACAACTTAACTAGAAGAAGGGATCGATTGGTAGGACATTTTCTGAGGCATCACAGGATCACCCATTTAGTGTTGGAGGGCAGCGTGGAGGGTAAAAATCGTAGCGCTAGACCAAGAGATGAAAACACTAAACAGATTCAGAAGGATCTAGGTCGCAGTAGGTACTTGGCGATGAAGGAGCTTGCACAGGATAGAGTAGCATGGAGAGTTGCATCAAACCAGTCTCAGGACTGAAGACCACATCAACAACATCCTACACTTTACGATGTGCATAACAATTGATAACAACTATATGCTGAGCCAAACAGATACAATGTTTGCTGCATTGCTGTGTCGCTTTGGAAAGTCTTCTAGATGATCATCACGGTATCATTTTAAGCAACTGGTTGTGTTTAATACCTGTCCCTCACTAGAGTGCAGTTTTTGCAAATCAGTGACTTCCAGTTGCATTTCCAAAGGCGGAGTATCTGGGGTATTGGACATGTGGGGTCCTGCACACTCGTCTCTCTCACAGGGTGCCTGAAGGATGCTGCTTTCTCGGATAGCTGTACAACAATTCAAACAAATCACATTAATGGTTTTTATTACAATAAAGTAGATTGACAATACTTCGGTTTACAAGAACGTGTCGCAAGCTATTAGCGACATTCAGATAATCAATGTCTTTCGCTGTTTACAACATCCAACCAAGTAATGGATATGGATCACAAGTTAGGGTCTTCTGGTATACTTCTTGCTCTGTGTGGGTCTGCTAGCACCGGCCTACTAGTGTCCGCAAATTATACTGTTCGGCCGAGGTTGTCAGGAGAGGCACTTATATTCTCCTCGGGTAGAGGCCGCTCTTGTCGAGGTGACGTCATAGCCAGCGAGCTATTGGCTGACATCGTCAAACAGCCCTCTCTGCTATTCTGTTCTTCACCTTCTTGTCGGCGCTTGACTGTGGCTGCAGTGGACGTCAAGCTTCCGGTATTAAACCGCCATCCGGCCTGCGCTCTGGCGGAAACGTCCCCCGGGAATCGACCAGAAGGGTACACGCCCACCTCCTGATGCCATGGACCAGATGACGGTGGCGATTGCTGCAGTGTGGGTGGTTCCAGTTCCATCGGTAGGACGAGACGAGGTGGATGAGGCGAAGGCTCCGTCTCCTTGGGGTCGTCCCGCGGTGTCGTGACGACTCACTCTGGCGGATGTGGAGACCACGCTGTCCTCTGGATCCGTGGATCTGTGGAAAGAGACACTGAAAGATCATCGTGCACATGACAGAGGAGAAGTTGTTTTTGATGGCAGCGCAGAAAGCCATCTGCACCTGAAATAAGGTACATGCAAGCGGCAATGTGACGGACGATCTCGCCTTGCACCCACCGCCTGCTGCCCCTAAAAACTCTGCAAAACACAATATTATGCTGCGCGAAGCGATACTCGCGGCCTTCCTTCTGCGCCGGATACTGAGGAGGGTGGAGCATCTGGAGCAGTGTGCGATGGCGGTGGCCGTGAAACAATTCGCCAGCGATGGATATGAACGGTGGGAGGCGGGAAACAGTTGCAATGCTCTGGTGTTGCGGTGCGAAGTTTGGCCATTTACTGCTTGAAAGTTCTGACAAAACGTTCCGCTTCACCGTTTGACTGCGCAGGGAACACCACACTAGTTACATGCTGGATGCCACTGCGTTCACAGAATGTTTCAAATTCTTTTCACGTGAGGTCTGTTGTCCGATACTAAGACTTAGGAAAACCTTCGAGACAAAAATTAGAGGACACCGCCTGAATTGTGCTATGTGACGTTGTCGAATTCATTTGCACAGCAAAAGGTAACTTGCTATAAGAATCTACCACAATCAACCACCGAGTGTTCCGAAAAGGTCCAGCTGAGTCTATGTGCACACGTTGCATTCGTGATTGCGACTTAGGCCGAGCAGAGAATTTTTGAGGTGGAGTGGATTGATTTTCAGCACTGTGACGTCATCTGTTCTATTTGGGCGTCCATACCCTGTCCAGCGCAGTGTCGACGCGCTACTTGTTTCATACGAACAATCCTCCTGTGTTCTTGGTGAGGTAACTGCAAAACGTCTTTCTCCAAAGCTTTACGAATCAGCACACGTGACTGTCCACTGTCATTTTGAACAGTAATCACTCCTTTCTGTACAGCGAAGCTATGCCGAGTTGTGCAAGGTATCGGCGCACTACTGAGTTCCTTATGCTACGCAAGGAAAGAGGCCTAGAGATGCGAATGTATTTCATGAAATGTTAAAATCTGAATCCAGTTTCCTATAGATTAGCGGCGACAACAAGAGGCAGCAAAAGCGTCAAAGACTCTATCAGGGCCAATCCGAAATCTTCAGACTGCGTCGTCATTACTATGTTGAAAATGGTTCAAATGGCTCTGAGCACTATGGGACTTAACATCTGTGGTCATCAGTCCCCTAGAACTTAGAACTACTTAAACCTATCTAACCTAAGGACATCACATACATCCATGCCTGAGGCAGGATTCGAACCTGCGACCGTACGGTCGCTCGGTTCCAGACTAAAGCGTGTAGAACCGCTCAGCCACACCGGCCGGCTATTATGTTGAGCCGTCGGACGATACACCGTCTCTTACTGGCCTTCAGACAACAACGAAGTCATTCTTTGCAATTTTTTGGATGTTCGTAAAGGAACCTGTTCCGTCGGATGACACAAGGACTCAAAAGTTTTGTCATCCGTTACTAAGTAGAATACAAGTACTTGTGGAATTTGGTGACACCATAAACAATCGTGAATTTATGAATAGTTACTCTGGGCTTTGGACTATTCTTACGAAAGCAATACGTCTGTCTTTATCACCAATTCTGTGCGAAAGCACGGCAGCGATTGCATCTTCAAATACCAATGGTTTGTCAGTATAAAAGTGAACTTGACATCGACCACTGAACAAAGCACCTTTTAGTTTTTGAAAAGCCACTTGGCACTCACCTGTCCAAACAAAGGGGACATTATTGCGACGCAAGCGATGGAATACAGCCGCTATTTGTGCAGTATTCGGGATGAGCCGAATATAATAGCTCATTTTCCCTTAGTCTGACTGCCATTATGTGACATGGCAAGTCTCGTATGGCTAACAAATGCGACTGAAGAGGACACCTTGATTGTTTATGACAAGACGAAGATACTGCAACTCAGGATTAAAAATTCACACTTGTCTGGTCTACCTTGTAGTCGTGCGTCAGTCAACACATGAAACAAAGCACTTAAATTTGCAATATGTTGTTCAGGTGTACGACTTGCTACGACAATAGCGTCTAGACAGTTTGAACACTTTGGTCTTGTGCAGTCAGCTATTCCAAATATCGTTGGAAAATGGAGGCTGAGGAACCACTGCCAAAAGACAAACGCAGATATTTAAACAATCCCAAATGTGTATTCGCTACACGCAATTTTGAGATTCTTCATAGAGTGGTATTTGAAGATACGCCTTTTTGAAAAGTAGCGTCCAGTGCCTAATTCGTTCATGAGATCATCTGGACATGGCAATGGATACGTATCAATCACATTTCGTGGGTTGACCGCAGACTTAAAGTCAACAAGGAGGCGAATGCGACCTGAAGGTTGGGGAGCAATACCAGTGGGCTTGCCCACTGACGAGCTGAATTGGGTGCAATAACTTCACTAGCTTGCCACTGTTTAAGTTCAGCAGCGACTTCGTCCCGTAATGCAATGAGAACAGCTCTGGGCTGGCAAAATTTCGGCTCAGCATTGTCCTTTAGAGTAATATATGTATCAAAATTGTCAGCCTTGCCTAAACATTCAGAAAAGAGGTCCGGGAATTAATTTTGCAAATATGTCTTTAGTATTGAATGTGTACACTGACCACACATTGTCTTGAAGGTTAAAGGCAAACAAGTCAAATGAATCTAGAGCAAATGTGTACTCACAATCGCGTGATTGTGGCACCGTAAAAGTCAGTGTTCGGGTATGCGAGCGATAAATGGCAAGAAAAAGTACACTTTCCGAGAACGGGAATGTCATGTCCATTATAAGCCGTCAGTTGCGTGATAGTTTTAGACAGGCTAGAGGAGCCTAACAGTTAATATGTGTGACGATTTAGCAATGTGACTGAGGCACCCATGTCCAATTGAAATTTCCCACTTTTCCCACAAAGAAGTAAATGAACAAAAAGTCTGTATCAGTGGCTTATCACTGAAGAAACTGCACGCTTGTTAGTTGGCTATTGGCTGTTGCAGACTTGGAATAAGCTGCATTAATGACATGAGCTTTGCGAGTAGATTTTTGTGTGTGGGCAGAATTCCTATGTTTGTTGCGTTGCAAATATATGGATTGTACATGTCCTTCCTATCACAAGAGTAACACTGAGCTTGTTGGGAGGGGCAGTCTTGGCGTTTGTGCCTTGAATAACACTGAGGGCCAGACTTAGTTCTGTTCTCCTGTGTAGCCGCCTGTTTAGCGAACTGCTTGCACAACGTGAAGCACTGATTACTTGGAGTAGCTAGCGCAAGCTGCCATTGAATGGGCCAATCATAAACAAGGCACTCAACCTGACAAACAGGTGTCTGCTCAGATTGAACTGCTGATAGGGCACCTAAATCGTACTGATCCAGTATTTTAACTACCTGCAGAATTCATGGAGCATACTGTTTCAAAATCTGTTCTCTGAATTTGACATTTTCACGTAACGTAACATCTGAATACAAATCATCGCAAGCACATTTGAATTTTTATTTCCTTGCCGTACCTTGCAAATCTGCTTCCCACACACATTAAGTATGTTCTCACCGTTTTTTGCAACTAAAGAACCGATACCTAGCTACTACGACATTCACTTGTTGGTCATAATAGTTAGCGACTGTGCCACTTGGTCGTAAGCAAGTTCACTCGGAGTGGCGTTAAGTAAGTTGATTAGGGAACACTGCACTTCCCACCTTTGATACTAGATGAAGTTCCACAGCACATGGTGCGTTGTGAGGTAGTAGATGAGCTTCAAATCACTCGACCCATTCCTCTTCTTGTTCACGGAACTGTCGAAAAGGTGGTATAGCAGCTTTAGCAAGTGGTGTTTACTCCGTCAGGCGTGCAGCGTTGGCCACTAGCTGCTGCACCGTGTTGAGCAGGGTGGAGATCTGTAGCATCTGGTACTGAAACATCTGTGTCGCAGTTAACGCTTGCGACTGTGGCGTCTTAGTAGGGGGCGGGATAGTTTGGGTGGGTACTTTGGAAAAGAGAAATGGACAAAAAAACAAGGCAAGCGAGCAAAATAAGGACAAAAGCAAAGAAAATTTCTGCAAGGCCATCTCATATCACTGATTAGCAAAAACGACAAGAAACTGTTGAAGCAAGATGACGACCCTGCAAAGTAAAAACAAGAGAGAGTTAAGGCGCCAGCAAACACGAAAACGAAAATTCCGTGGCCGTCAGAGGCAGGGTTTGCTTGTAAACCCTCGTCACCAATGTTGGGCCCTGCCCACTCATTTCTTACAGGGTACCGAAAGCATGCTGCTTTCTCGGATATCTATACAATTCAAGCAAATAACATCGATGGTGTTTGTTACAATAAAGTAGATTGACAATACCTAACTTTCGTTTACTAGAACGTGTCGTAAGGTATCGGTGACAAGCAAATATTCAATGTCTCTCTCTATTTACAGTGTCTATGCAAGTAATGGGTATGGATCACAAGTCCAGTCTACTGTTAATGTTGGTCTACTACTGCACGCATCTTCCACTGTCTGGCCGAGGCTGGCAGGAGCGGTGCTTATAGTCTCTTCGGATATTTATTTATTTATGCATTTATTTTACCTGGCAAGATTAGGGCCTTCAGGCCCTCTCTTACACCTAACCAGGCATACTCAGATTGAACGAGTTACAGTTTCTACAGAACATTAAGGACACATAATGTATTATGCAGTATTGATGTTAAAGAATAAAAATAGAGATTATAGCAGTAGTACAATGATAACTATAACAATAAAAAATAATTGTAACAATCGAGGACAATAATAATAATAATAATAATAATAATAATAGTAATGACTATGTATATGAAAGTAAACATACTTTTCTTTTGTGAATGTCAGTCCTATTGTTAGTTATTGTTAGTTGGGAATTTTCTCGTTATTTTCTTGGATCTTGTGAGTTATTCTCATCGAGCAGAGACATAAGACGATAGAATGAGGCAAAAGAGATATATAAGAGGTAGATACGTTAGAGGAAGAGAAATAGAATGAGAAAATTCGAAGCTGTAATGGAGAGGAGAAAGAAAGATATGAGAGGGGCACAACAATGGCGCTATACCGTCCCTAATATATAAGTTTTGAGTTCCCTCTTGAATGTTGAGTAGTTCTGGATAAGACGCAGATCACAGGGGAGCGCGTTCCATAGTCGTATGGCTGAGATGGAGAATGAGACGGAGAAAGATTTTGTGTTATGTAAAGTTACAGCCAAGATGCTACACGTATCCGATCTGGTATTACGATTGTGGAATGATGATAGGTGTTTAATGTGAGATGATAAGTATTGTGGGCACCAGTGGCAAAGAAATCGATGAAGTAAGCACATCGTGTGGAGAACGCGTGCCTTATGTGGGCGTATCCAACCTAGTTGGGAGTATGAAGGACTGATGTTATCATACAACCGAATATTGCACACGTATCTAACGCAAGCATTCATCACTAGCTCGAGGCATCTATAATTTTCACTATTTGTGCCGTGTTGAACTACATCATAGTAGTAAATATTAGGCAAGACTAGTGTTTGGACTAATTTTTGTTTAACATGGATTGGGAATATTTTTCTAAATTTTTGAATTGCATGTAGGGAGGAGAGCGATTTCCGGCAAGCTGTGACTGTTTGTCCTTCCCAGTTTAGGAGTTTATCCAAGATTATTTCAAGGTCTTTTACTGTTTTTTGGTATGGTAGTTGGGTACCATTGAGGAATATTTGAGGGACTGTTTCGTGAAAGTACTTTGGATGAGATATAAGTATGACCTGGGATTTCTTGGGGTTTAGTTTCAGACATAGGTTGTGTGCCCATCGAGAAACAGAGCAAAGATCTGCGTTCATACTCGCTACTGCGTCATCAATGTTTTTGGGGCTTGCGCCTATGTACAGTTGGATGTCGTCGGCATAGAGATGGTAGTTGCAGGAGTGAATCACTGAAGAAATATCATTAATGTACAGTGAGAAGAGTAGTGGACCAAGGACGGAGCCTTGGGGAACTAGAGCGCACGTTTCTCCATGATGACTTTTCCGACCCACAAATGACTTGTCGACTTCTGTTTTTGAGGTAGCTGTCGAACCAGTGTATTGCGCTGTTTGAGAAATTCAGCTGTTTCATTTTAATTAGTAATATATCGAAGTCAACTGTGTCAAAAGCCTTGCTAAAGTCAAGCCGTTTTAGGATAGTAGCTTCACGTCTGTCCATAGCATGTTTAATGTCATCAGTTACTTTGATTAATGCAGTTGCTGTACTATTGTGTTTTCGAAAGCCTGACTGTTATTCGTCATGGATGTTATGAGTTTTGAGGTAATCCGTCAGCTGTTTATGGACGATGTATTCTAGGGCTTTAGATATTGCAGGTAGTATGCTGATCGACCTGTAGTCACCTGGCGTTTTGGGTTGTCAGTCTTGGGTATAGGTTGAATTAAACTTTGCTTCCACTCAGTAGGATATGTACAACTGACAAGAGACAGGTTGAAGATGTCTGTGATAAATGGAATAATAGTGTCTACGACGTTCTTAATCATGCCAATGCTCACTCCATCATTTCCTACTGCCTCGGAAGGGATTCTCATAATTGCCTTGTGTACTGTGCCGGTAGTGACATGTTTTAGGAAAAACTTGTCTCTCGAGAGATTGATATCTTGGGGCTGGTAATTTGTCGCTGCGTGGCAGTTTACAGCTGTTGAGAAGAAATCGTTCAATTCTTCTGCAGACACTTGATAAACAGCATCGGCTCTTCGCTTCCCTATACCGAAACCGCGCAGCTTTTTCCACAGTGCAGCAGGTTTTGATATGCCACATACAACAGAGCGGGCATGTCTGATTTTGGCATTCCTCACCCTTTGCTTGGTTCTGTTTCGGAGTTTCCTATAAGCTTCGTACGCCTCGGGAGTTGGGTTACGCTTGAAGGCCCTATGTGCAGCATCACGTTTATTCATTGACTGGCGTAATGCAGTGGTGAGCCACGGAGAGGGAGCTCTCTTTACCTTGACAGTGCGATGAGGAGCATGTTTATCATACAGTGCAACTATTTTGCGACATAATTGCCGAATTTTTTCGTCTGAAGTCGGTTCATTGCTCATATCATGCCAAGGGATGTCTGAGCAATCCTTTTGAAGAGCGTCGTGGTTAACATTTTTGAAGTTTCTGTAGGTTACCAGGTGAGATTTTTCTTTGGTAGTATGCATTCAGTAATTTAAGAATATCACGTCATGAGCAGAGAGTCCCAGAGCGGATGTCTGATTGGCGCGGATTATTTTATCTGGTCGCTTTGTTCCTATTATATCTATTAGTGTGTGGCTGTGTGGCGTGTGATGAGTTGGGTCCAGCGGTGTTAAACTCATGTTATTGGAGTGGAATAGTCACCTTAATTTTTTAGGCAGAGGGAGATTTTAACTGTAAGTCGATGTTTGTGTCGCCCATAATGATTGTGTGTTCATACTGTGTCACGAGTGAGGACAGGGCAGACTGAAAGGAGGACATGGCACCGACGTTTGGAGGTTTATAGATTACTCCAATTAGCAGTTTCTGATTTGATGTATTTATTTCGAAAAACAAGAACTCTGCTTCTCCTTCGCCCTTTGCATCCGATGTGCATAGTACAGTAGGTGTCATATCAGAGCGAACACAGGCACCGACACCACCCCCGCGTCGTGTTTCGCGATCTGCTCTTAGGAGAGAGTAACCAGTCATTCGGATAGCGTCGGAAGAAATGTTTGGTTTCAACCAAGTTTCAGAGACGAGGATAATATGGAATCGCGATTGGCAGAACAGGTCACAGAACTCGTCGAAGTGAGCCGTTAGCGACAGCGTGTTCGCGTGGGCCACAAAGAGCCCGCCGCCGGAACCGGTCCGTCCCATTGTGGCCGCCTGTAGGACCGAGCGCGCTCCGTTTACCCGCTGGCCGGAAGAGGGACAAAAGCTGGATTTCACAGGGGAAGACATTTTTACAGGTGTGTCCGGGGTCGTGACTGGCTCAAGCGTCTGTGGACTAAAGGTGAAAAACAGGCTGGAAGTACCGGAGAAGGGAGCGAAAAGAAAGATGGAAAGTGGCAGTAGTAGTTACGAAAAAGATAGTAGTAGTAGTAGTGGTAGTGGCGAAGATGGAAATAACAGATATAGAAAGGCGGTTGTAAGGAGATTCCTGTTAATGGAGGATGTTAATTCCCATTTGACTGACAATATGAATATACATGAGCACTTATGATACACAAATATAGAAACAATACCTACGTGAAACAATTGACTTTCAATAGAGTACTTATGGTACTTATAGAAATAACAGAGCAATATTTAAGCTAAAAAATGAAAAGAAAGAATAAAAATCAACTTATATTAAACAGATTACAATATGAGACATCGTGTCTCGCGAGATTTCGCTCAGTCTTTCAGTATGAACATGTTCGTCACTGTTTTCCTCCCTCCTTCCGTCTTGACTACGATCCTGCCATCCTGGGTCCATAAAATTTTGAAGGCCGAACTGTGTGATTGCAGCGTTCAAAACTTTTAGTCTTTCGCGCGTCAGATCTTCCCTCAGGGTAACCCCACTCGTGGCGAGTTTTCTTTTCAGAGCAAACACTTCAGCTCTTTTGCGGTAAGACACAAATTTAATTATTATGGGCCTGGGTTTCATGGCACCTGGTATCCTGTGCCCAACACGATGGCTTTTGTCAATATCGGCCACGTCGATCTGCACGCACGAGGCTAATGGCCAGGTCGTCGGCGTTTTCGCTATCTTTTTCAGCTACCCCGAACAAGCGCAAGCTGTTCCTTCGCTGATACTGCTCAATTTCATCGGTGGCAGCAGACAGTTAGGCTTCTAGGTCGGCGGCTTTTTTCTCTTGTGCGGCCAGGGACTTTCTAAGAGACTGGATTTCGGTGCTGTTGCGCCCGACAGACTCTTGCAGTTTGTCCATGACCGCGGCCGTCACAGAGACCGTGATGGATTGCACGATTACGTCTAGCGTGTCTTTGCTGTGCAGCGCCGTACTCACCTTGACCGGACGAGCTCCCCGATGTCGGGAAGCGGGACCTCACCTGCCGCCGGAGACCGGGCGCCCGCGCTGCCTGCGCCCCTGTAGCCTCGCCTGCTGCCGCTTTCTCGTGCTCTTCCCATTTTTCCCTCACTTATCACTTATCACTTGTGGTAATCGATGGAGAACGATACACCACGGTAAGTAACACTTGTTTAGTCGGATGCACACGTTGTGGACTGCCGCACTTCTCTGCAACACCTTCAATGAGCGGAGAAACTCGCGAGCCGAAGAAACGCGCGTCACTGAGTAGCCGTCATCTTTTTTTTAAAAAAAAAAAAAAAAACTGCTTCTGTCATTGTGACGTCCTAGTCAGCGTGCTCTTGGCTGATGTCGTCTCACAGCCCTCTCTGCTCTTGTGTTCTTCATCATCATGCCAGCGGTTGTCGATATGCCGGAACAGGAAAATGCAATACTAAATAGTCTTCATTCATTTTGTAGGCTATGTACGTTTTCAAGCCCTATCTGAAAATGTTTGCGGAGTAGTAAAACATTTTGCTGTCAACCTGCGAATCCTGAATCCATATTAACTGTAGCGATCAAAGGATTTCGTAAAACGTTAGCTTTCCTCTAACGAGCTGATTTTAAAAGAGATATTGTTTGCCGATGAATGCATTAATTTCAGCATAGATGTTAGAAATCAGCAGATTTTTTCCCTGACTAATTTGAGTGATATCAGTGAGGAACACCAATTGTCCAACAGAATATGAACAGGTCTCCCATTCAAAAAGGCAAGCCACTTGCTGTAAAGATGTGTGCAACTATGTAGCATGCTCGTAATGCTGCACTTGTTGAATGCTTCTCTCTGTCTGCTATCTGTAATTTACTGAATGGAACGTATGTAACAATTGAAACTGATGCATACAAAGAGCACGCCGAAAGTCTACTTTATGACTGTTTTCTACTTCAAAATTGCCTGTCCCTGTACTTCCCCGTCATCGTGGCGCCGATTTGCTTTGCTGCATCACCGTCCACATCAGACTCTGTGGTGCAGTGTGAAGGGACACGTAATGACGCTGACTTTTGTATTTCTTCATTGTAGCAAGCATGTAATAACATACTAGGCACTGAGGCAATCCATTTTTGTCAACAAATGAGACTTCTTCCCGTGTAAGAGGTAATGGCAATGGGATATTTCGAGACGTCATCATTGTAGTTACTTCCACTACGAAGTGCTACGCATTAATAAACCAATATGATGCCAAGTGTCAGGTGTGTGTCGATGTGCACACAAGGAGCAGTGCACACAAGGAGCAGTGAACGAAAGCAGTGCAAGACGGCTGCCTGGCGGGTTTCCTATGCAGCTTGCCATTGCTCGTGGCTGAACTATGAGGCGTACATGGAGCCGAGTTCGGAGAGACTAAGCCTAGCTCATCCCGTAGACGTTCCATTGGGTTCGGTTCGAGACTCTGGGCAGGTAAGTCTTCTTCAGGGATGGTATTGTTCACAAGCCATTGTCTCACAGATAGGTGATCACTGGAAGTGCAAAGCCATTCATCGGTAGTCCATGCTTCCCGGTCATACCACCATCACAGACGCATTCACTTTTGTTGTGTTAAAGGCAAGCTGTTTATGAGATGGTAATTCGATAGTCTGGCTACTGCTGGTCTCCGATCAATGGCGTGGGACTCACAGAATGTTGCGTTGAGTCCATTACTTATTCTCGGATGGAAGATGAGATCTGAAGGGGTTACGATGTGCTTGGTGGACAATCCGGCGATCCTCCCTCGTAATATTCAGACGTAATCCCACAGAACCCTGACGAGTATACCTTTCCTCACATTCCCAAACAATCCATCATCTGGCCACTATTACATCCGAATGACTAGAAATCTAGATATTGCACGATTCCACATGGAGCAAAATAGTGAGGCCTCTTTTAAACTGTGTCACTTGCTGATAACGCTGTTTCGCACGAATATGCGGCATTCAATCCCTTCATGGTTATCACTTAACATCTTAAGTTGTTCACTTTCCTTGAACTCATGTACCCTACCACGTCTGATAACAACTCTGCACAGGAACAATGCTAATACACTGCAGTGTACGTTCTACCTGTAACAGATAATTGCGTCTCTAATCATTAATCCGCCAATGGTTAGAACAGGTACAAAGTTACATCGACATGCGTGGTTCACTTTCTTTGTCAGACAAGGAGGAACCTGAATCGCAGCCTTGCTTCAGTCAGTCACTATCCCATGTTACCCATCCTCTTTCTACATTGATTGACGATAATTTTCATCCCACACTGATATTCACCATCACCAACGGTCATCTAAACAACACTTATTATACACTCCTGGAAATGGAAAAAAGAACACATTGACACCGGTGTGTCAGACCCACCATACTTGCTCCGGACACTGCGAGATGGCTGTACAAGCAATGATCACACGCACGGCACAGCGGACACACCAGGAACCGCGGTGTTGGCCGTCGAATGGCGCTAGCTGCGCAGCATCTGTGCACCGCCGCCGTCAGTGTCAGCCAGTTTGCCGTGGCATACGGAGCTCCATCGCAGTCTTTAACACTGGTAGCATGCCGCGACAGCGTGGACGTGAACCGTATGTGCAGTTGACGGACTTTGAGCGAGGTCGTATAGTGGGCATGCGGGAGAACGGGTGGACGTACCGCCGAATTGCTCAACACGTGGGGCGTGAGGTCTCCACAGTACATCGATGTTGTCGCCAGTGGTCGGCGGAAGGTGCACGTGCCCGTCGACCTGGGACCGGACCGCAGCGACGCACGGATGCACGCCAATACCGTAGGATCCTACGCAGTGCCGTAGGGGACCGCACCGCCACTTCCCAGCAAATTAGGGACACTGTTGCTCCTGGGGTATCGGCGAGGACCATTCGCAACCGTCTCCATGAAGCTGGGCTACGGTCCCGCACACAGTTAGGCCATCTTCCGCTCACGCCCCAACATCGTGCAGCCCGCCTCCAGTGGTGTCGCGACAGGCGTGAATGGGGGGACGAATGGAGACGTGTCGTCTTCAGCGATGAGAGTCGCTTCTGCCTTGGTGCCAATGATGGTCGTATGCGTGTTTGACGCCGTGCAGGTGAGCGCCACAATCAGGACTGCATACGACCGAGGCACACAGGGCCAACACCCGGCAACATGGTGTGGGGAGCGATCTCCTACACTGGCCGTACACCTCTGGTGACCGTCGAGGGGACACTGAATAGTGCACGGTACATCCAAACCGTCATCGAACCCATCGTTCTACCATTCCTAGACCGGTAAGGGAACTTGCTGTTCCAACAGGACAATGCACGTCCGCATGTATCCCGTGCATCCAAAGTGCTCTAGAAGGTGTAAGTCAACTACCCTGGCCAGCAAGATCTCCGGATCTGTCCCCCATTGAGCATGTTTGGGACTGGATGAAGCGTCGTCTCACGCGGTCTGCACGTCCAGCACGAACGCTGGTCCAACTGAGGCGCCAGGTGGAAATGGCATGGCAAGCCGTTCCACAGGACTACATCCAGCATCACGACGATCGTCTCCATGGGAGAATAGCAGCCTGCATTGCTGCGAAAGGTGGATATACACTGTACTAGTGCCGACATTGTGCATGCTCTGTTGCCTTCGTCTATGTGCCTGTGGTTCTGTCAGTGTGATCATGTGATGTATCTGACCCCAGGAATGTGTGAATAAAGTTTCCCCTTCCTGGGACAATGAATTCACGGTGTTCTTATTTCAATTTCCAGGAGTGTAGATACTTATTACTTTTTGTAATTCATTTATTAAGTTCTTTATTAGCCGGGCTGCATGTATCATATAACGATATTCATCCAGTAAGAGGAGGGTAACTAATGCCAGTAGTTAAAAATTAGCGTTGCCTGCCAGAAATCGCCGGACAGTGGTCACAATGGACAAAAGATCTAAACAGTCTCAGGTGTTCTTTCGTGGCATATGGGTATGTTGATTTGTCTGAACGGATGTTAGATACGAGGTTAGTTAGCTGTTTCAGGATTTTAGGTTAAGGTGATGTTCCAGCGTGAAAGCCGTAGCATACAAATACTATTCAGACTACAGGTATTTTCTGTTATTTGTATTCGTGTCACAAACGAGACGATAATAAAAAGAATGTTATCAATAAGTGACCATTGTTACAACCTTCACTGTCTGCACCATTGTCTGATGTCGCCAATAAGTTTCTGTAGTGCTCTTGAAATTAATATAATCGTATGTGGCACAATAGAAGCTTATGACCCATAGTTTAGAAAGATAAGAGTTGGGGTAAGGGTAGAGAAGAGATTATAGGTGACATTGCCATTTAGCAGACATTGTCCCAACACCTTACGTTGTCGATAATAAACCCTGCAGTATCCGCACACTACACTGATGCGTCATCATTCTTTACTTGTTTTTGCCGACACTTTCGCTTCTATGATCCCTATTATGAAACAGCACTGTTTGAAAAGTGTCATGTTAAACAGTGTTTCCACTGCATTGGAGTTTTTATCAACATTCTTAATTTTGTTTTGGAGATTATGTTAGTGAATTCTTACTTCATCATTTCTATTTTTCTTGGGATATAGATACACCATGAACTGGTACACAATCTTTCACTGGCTAGATGGTTTGCCACTCATGTTTCTACGAGTGCTATACAAGCAAAGATTCAATGAAAGATTCTGCGTTCTGTATCCTCACGTTTGCTTCATCTGCATCTTGGACGCAAGGGATTCCCACGTCAACTACCAGAAAATTTCGTCCATGTATCAGCACCGATCTGAACTGCGTCGTACGTCCTAAAATTGGGAACGTTTCAACAGGTCGTACGATGCATCAGTGCAAATGACCTTTTCCAGTGTGCCTGTTGTACGTGATAAGGTTCCAGCAGCCGTGTTAATATCTGAAATGACACAATATGGTTCCAGAGAACTTTTCGTGTCTCAGATATGTACGATATACAGCTTAAATTGGCGAATGAAAATCTGTTCCTAGGCCGGGATTCAAACCTGGGTCTTCTTCTAGCGAGGCAGATGCGTTAACCACTACGCCATTCTGGCACAATGGCCTTGGACAACAACATGGCCTACCGTGGCATTCCTCACTCGTCAGTCGAGGCATCTTTACGTCTGCCTATTGATCAGGAACCCAGTTTCGAACTCTAGCCTTGGTACAAATTTTCAGTCGTCGCTTCAGTCATAGATGATTGAGACTGTCAAAGGTCTCTGTTGGACAACTTATGGCACTTATAGAAGCAGTTATTCGGCTTATCATAGACTGATAGCGTTGTTGGATGTTCTCGTGAGGGTTAACGCGCCAAATTCTCAACCATTAGCACATAATGTCGTCAAAATCGCGGGCTGGTTGATGGACTCTCCCATAATGCTGGAATCGTTCTTAATTGGGGAGAGTCCTGGTGACCTTGACGGCTGAGGTAGAGTCTTGCAAGCACGAAGTCAAGCAGTAGAATCTTCCGCTATGGGTGGGGCGGCATTATCTTACTGAAAACCGCAGGGTCCTGTCATACGGCGGGCGAGAGTCAAGCTGACACTCCACCATTGACCGGGGCGTCTCCCGACTCCCGCAAACGGAAAGAGATTCTACTGCTTGTCTTGGCGCTTGCCAAACTTAGTCTTTGGCACCAAGACAGCCGGATCTCTCCCCCAATCGAGGACGACTCTAGCATTATGGGCAAGATATTCCGACCAGCTTACGTTTTTGGCCATGTAATGCACCAGTTGGAGAGACTTTGGTAGGATATCCATCAGGAGAACATAACCAAACAAAGCGAAGACGAATAACTGCATGCACTTGGCCAAAGGAGTACCAATGCGTTATTATCTTTCTTAATTTGTGAAGCACTTTCTCTTGAAAAAATCATCCAATTTTTCTAAAACCGTAATTATTTGTTTGTCTGTGCATGAACTTGACATCTGCCGATTTCCGATTTTTTGCCCTGGAGTGTATCTTTTTATCCTGTAACTTGAAAGTCAGTTTCAGTACGAATCATGTGGCTGATAAAGTTCATAATGCGAAGATAATGCCTGTCCTCGTGACGGTACTGTGGCGACATGTTGTCAGTATATTTCAGTGATGAAGTTACAGTCGTTGCTGTCATCCACGCCCATGTGAAACCTTTTCCATCCGCCCGGACCTCGTTCTTGAAACAATAAGCTATTCAAGATCATCATCGCAGCATTCTGTGCGACCCGAGTTATAAGGACGGATAACTGCCGGCGGTAACTCACAGCTTACCAACAAGGGCGTCTTGCTCTGCACCATGTTTCCCTCCGGACCTATACAAGCGTGCTCCATATTAACAGCGACTTTTATAAATTGACAGTACTACAGATGAACATTTTCTAATTATTGCTTGTGATTTTGTAGTTTTACATTAGCAACATTCCCAAGAGCGATACTAATAGTTCATCTTGTGCCAATAAATATAATGAGAACTATGTAGGGACCCAAAACATTGTTATTAATTCAAAATGTTAAAAGTACCAGTTTCCTCCTGGTAGGTATTGTTGCTCATGTCTCAGACAAAACACTCCATTCTTCTCTGGAAAAACATTCACTCGAGAGTGGGAGCAAATGCTGTAAATCTGTGAATTTCCTGCATCTATTATGCTGACATGAATACTGCTCAACCTCACCATTCATGGTCTACACCTATTAAAAAAGAATGGAACACCAACTTCAGCTCCTTGGTAATTGATGCAGACGTTTTTGAAGGGGGCTGCAAAGGAAGTGTTATTCCTTCCACGAGTCTGACTGAAGATCCCAGGTAAATAACTGTTACTTGTACAGTTCGGATCTCTTGTTCCACCATATATTTTACTTTAATACCCTGCGAATCCTATGGGTTCTGGGCAAGTAAACCTGCTTACAGTATTAAAAGACGTAGAATTATGGGCATCTAATATTTCATTAAGCCCTTCAGGGAAAGTGATCACAGTATATAAACCATATATACTGTGATCACTTTCCCTGAAGGGCTTAATGAAATATTAGATGCCCATAATTCTACGTCTTTTAATACTAAAAACAGTTTCGGACTTTGGATCAGAAAACGTCTTGGTCACAGATCATTTCAATAATCTGACAGAAATTTCCGACGACTGTGCACTGAACTACATCGAAGTTTCTAATGGAAACTTAGAACTTACAAATTGTATATTATTCGTTTTTTTTTGCAAATTAATGAAGTGGTGAACGCATCTTCTTAATAGTTTTCAAGCGGTGACAGTAGCACAAAGAATTACACCCCACGTGATTCACATTGTGAAAACATTTCTGCTGGGGAAGGGGACAAGAGGTGGAAGAGGTAAACAGATTCTAGCATCTAGATGACATCTAATTTAAAAGTATTTCCGTCAAAGAAGTAACGTCTATTTTGTGTAACTTTGGTCGGTAGTTACTCCTGAAAATGTTGAGGAGGAGGAGATTAGTGTTTGAGACAAGAATACCCTTCTACTGTGCATGTCTATTTTGTCTGTAAGATGGTATATAAACAGCGAGACAGAACCTGAAGAGCTACCCAGAATTCACTTTGTAGGATGTAGAAATTTTAATTCTTCTACTTGTTGTGGAAAGCCTGTGCTAGACAAGTTACATATTTTACTTGATATATAAAACCTCAAGTACTTTTCCGACTCACATCATCTATGCTGCGACGTCTCTCATCTTCATTACAAACTTCTCGATTCCCTTCTTAAGACAGTTCTTAAAATTAAATAGAAGGAAATGGTAATTATAATGCATTAATATATTTGCGCTAAAGAACATACAAAGGCTCTTCACCACAGTAAGCTTTACTGATACGATTTATACACACCCAGCACATAACGTGTGACTGTGGTTTCACTTGTGTGATTTCTTTGGTCCATCTCATTTTTAACAGCTAGGTTCACTTTCAGCTTTCGAGCAAGTAAGTTACAGAGGTATTTCTCAATGGATTTGGGAGTGTCGTTGTAAGGTGTCAAACAAATAACACACCTTACATTGAATTCCTGAAACAATTCCAGTTAACTCGAAACATCACATGACATAGTTATGTGAAAATGTATGAATTTTATTATAGGCAAAGTGAAGCAAATAAACAAACCGACATTTCATGAATATAAACCACTAACACTCACACTAGTAATTGCGCCAAAGTAATGATGTAGTTCTGAGGGAAAGGAATATTTTATGATGGTATGCTCTCTCACATGGCTGAAACCCTCGCCACACGACACATAGCATGTACAGTGGGAGACCGCAGCCACCGTGTAGGCTGCCGGTAAAATCAGCCCTTCTCCCTGCTTTTAACGAAGACCTTCAGAAAGCATTTATACAGGATCGTGGCCATAGTTCACAGATAAAAATCCAGAGAAACCCAACTCAAAACATTAGTGACTCACTGTTGCCATCTGCCTCAAAACTCATATGAAAGAAAAACCTGTTTATATCAGCATTACGTAGCAGAAGATAAACTCTGCCCTACAAAAGAAACGACACCTGTGATAGGCAACAAAAACACTAGTTATAATAATTACAAATGCCCTGATTTGTTAGAAAGAAAACACGTGGCCACCAGCTTTGATATGGGCCAATTGGTTTCATCTCTTGCAGAAAATCGTCGAGTGTTTGAGCAAGGCGACTTGCGCCGCCCTGAGTCGATTAAGAGAATCATTTTGTGAACACTTGTTCATAGATTCGTCTTAACTCGTAAGAAATTAAATTGCAAAGTCTCCTAGTACGGAGAATCGCATCTAGCACTGACAGTTAACGCTTGCAAGCGACTGAAGCACTATTCCAGCCAAATAGGGTGTACCATGCGAATTAACTTAGTTAGGGAAACAATAGGAGTCTCTGTTTCACCGAAGACCTAGGAAATGTATCAGAATGTTGTTTAACAGCAGTCGAAAGAGATTTGGAGTAGATTTTTAGATTCACAGCTCCCCGCGACAGCCGCCAATGCTGCCGCCGACACAAGGTAATCACACGCGCTCGCACTTCACTAGCAAGTGATAATCAATTAACACTCAGAAATGTGGTCGTCTCCGTCTCGCGAAAGTTTCGTACATTCAATCATGACCTGTAGTTAAACACATTCACAATTACCGGGCTTAATTGACGCACACACTATGTCCAATATAAGGACTGATCAGCCACTGTAGAGTTAGGATTGTTTTAATTCTGTACTTCTTCTTGGATGCTCTTTACAGACCCCCATTTAATTTTGGGTATTTTAATTTTACATTTTAGTTTAATTGATATCTCTGGACCCAACTGCATTTAATTTGTTTGTATTTTTATCGGGCCCCAGCAATGACCATCAACCATATTACCATTAAAGAACCTTATAATATGAATTTCGCTTCACAGTTGTGAACACCCAGTATTAATACACTCCTGGAAATTGAAATAAGAACACCGTGAATTCATTGTCCCAGGAAGTGGAAACTTTATTGACACATTCCTGGGGTCAGATACATCACATGATCACACTGACAGAACCACAGGCACATAGACACAGGCAACAGAGCATGCGCAATGTCGGCACTAGTACAGTGTATATCCACCTTTCGCAGCAATGCAGGCTGCTATTCTCCCATGGAGACGATCGTAGAGATGCTGGATGTAGTCCTGTGGAACGGCTTGCCATGCCTTTTTCACCTGGCGCCTCAGTTGGATCAGCGTTCGTGCTGGACGTGCAGACCGCGTGAGACGACGCTTCATCCAGTCCCAAACATGCTCAATGGGGGACAGATCCGGAGATCTTGCTGGCCAGGGTAGTTGACTTACACCTTCTAGAGCACGTTGGGTGGTACGATATACATGCGGACGTGCATTGTCCTGTTGGAACAGCAAGTTCCCTTGCCGGTCTAGGAATGGTAGAACGATGGGTTCGATGACGGTTTGGATGTACCGTGCACTATTCAGTATCCCCTCGACGATCACCAGAGGTGTACGGCCAGTGTAGGAGATCGCTTCCCACACCATGATGCCGTGTGTTGGCCCTGTGTGCCTCGGTCGTATGCAGTCCTGATTGTGGCGCTCACCTGCACGGCGCCAAACACGCATACGACCATCATTGGCACCAAGGCAGAAGCGACTCTCATCGCTGAAGACGACACGTCTCCATTCGTCCCTCCATTCACGCCTGTCGCGACACCACTGGAGGCGGGCTGCACGATGTTGGGGCGTGAGCGGAAGACGGCCTAACGGTGTGCGGGACCGTAGCCCAGCTTCATGGAGACGGTTGCGAATGGTCCTCGCCGATACCCCAGGAGCAACAGTGTCCCTAATTTGCTGGGAAGTGGCGGTGCGGTCCCCTACGGCACTGCGTAGGATCCTACGGTCTTGGCGTGCATCCGTGCGTCGCTGCGGTCCTGTCCCAGGTCGACGGGCACGTGCACCTTCCGCCGACCACTGGCGACAACATCGATGTACTGTGGAGACCTCACGCCCCACGTGTTGAGCAATTCGGCGGTACGTCCACCCGGCCTCCCGCATGCCCACTATACGCCCTCGCTCAAAGTCCGTCAACTGCACATACGGTTCACGTCCACGCTGTCGCCGCGTGCTACCAGTGTTAAAGACTGCGATGGTGCTCCGTATGCCACGGCAAACTGGCTGACACTGACGGCGGCGGTGCACAAATGCTGCGCAGCTAGCGCCATTCGACGGCCAACACCGCGGTTCCTGGTGTGTCAGCCGTGCCGTGCGTCTGATCATTGCTTGTACAGCCCTCTCGCAGTGTCCGGAGCAAGTATGGTGGGTCTGACACACCGGTGTCAATGTGTTCTTTTTTCCATTTCCAGGAGTGTATTTAACCACTGCATTCACCACCACTAGCAGTGGAAGGTCATGTGAAAACGGAAAACAGAGCAGTCATTCTAATAGAGAAACAGAATGATTACTGTGACGTCCAAAAGGGATGACCATTGGCGTTCAGGTCAAGTGTGGAAGCGTTTCCCAATAAACTGCATGCCACTGATGTTATAGCACATTGTGTATGAAAAAATGGCACTATTCAAAACCGACGGAGGTGAATCGTGGCTGCGAAAAGACGTGCAACTATTGAGCAACTGGTTGCCCAGATAAAGTAAGGAGCTAGCAACAGTGTTTCTCAACGACCATTCAGCAAACGTTTCTGAGTATGGGCTTCCTTAGTTGGTGCGGGCTTCATGCATCCATGTTTAGTTCTATCCATTTACGATAACAGCCAGAATCTGCACACCAGTATCGCAACTGGGCGTCCAGTGAGTGGCAACAGCTGGCCTTTTGAGGTGAATCACGTCTTATGCACCATCGTTGTGAAATTTCTGAAGGCAACCACCCTGCAACAATTTCTGGAAGTGTCCAGGTTGGAGAAGGGAACACTTCTGTCTGATTAATATTTTCGTGAAGTTCCCGAAAAATGCACGGTGGATCACCACAAATATGCATCTATCAGTGGAGACCATATACAACTCTACATGCGGTCTGTTTTTCCTCGGCTTGATGGCATCTACCATCAGGACAATGCAACATGTCACACCTTGCAGTCTACATGTGTGCTTCACAGTCCGCTAGCCACGAAAACCTATGAATTAAAACTCAATTAAGAAACCGTGTTACCACCTCAACCAGGTTGTCCCCACCGGAGACGGATGTGGCAGTGGAGTATGCATAGCTCCACATCCTTGTTGGTACATTCCAGAACCTCAGTGACACCCTTCCTGCAAGTTTCACACTAGACCTAGAACTACTTAAACCTAACTAACACACCCCGAAACCTGCGACCGTAGCACCACCGCGGTTCCGGACTGAAGTGCCTAGACCCGCCCGGCCACAACGGCCGGCCGTATTTAGCACCCAACGCATTTCTGTTGCACTGAGTTCATATATGGACGTGATGAACGCAGGTGACAGCAATGTACAGGCTATTAATTGCGCCATACTACGTTTTCCTTACATAAAGTCTACATGGTGCTACTCCTACTTTTATTGCGCGATCGTACCGAAGTGGTAATAATTTACATCACTAAGCGCGTGGAAAACGTCGTGCAAATTTGACGTCTCTAGCATGGGGCTGTAATTCTAGTGGTTGGGGTATGCTACCTAAAATGAACCAAAGTTGCTTCATAGGGTAACGCGATTTACCTGCTGTGTGCTACCTGAAACGAACAGCGGAACAGCGTTCATCTCCCTCCCGAGAAGCAAAAAAATCTAATTCAGATTTTACACAGGCTTGGCGGAACACTTCTACTCTGCCCGTCGAAAAATTGTTTTTCTCCAGGTATTTAGTACTTTTCATTAGCCATGACTACAGAACTAAAATCAACAGTAAAATAATTTTGAAACAATTGGTTGATTACACTTTGGGATTTCTTACAACCAGATAGAAATGATTATTTTTTATTATTTCCTTTAGTAAATTTTATAAATATTAAATTTTTCCAGCTACTCTTGGCCCGTTAATTTAAACATAATAGCGGTCATCATAAAATTTGTAGTAGATTTGACTTGCGAACGGGTATCTTACTTCATAAATCATATTATTACCATAGTGTAGGTGTCAACAGTGAACTCAATAATTATTCATTTGTCTTTGGTTTCCGATTGGTTCTTGTTCTTTCTTATTAAGTGTCGTCTTGTCTAGTGTTTGAGACAACTATGATTGAATATGTACCTTCGCTCTCCTACTGACACAGAAGTGTCAGGCATTTGAGAAAAGTCCGCAGATTCTGAAACTGAATTTGGAGATAGTGATGAAGTGATGAGCGAAATTGAAGAGGAATATGCTGTGTACAAGGCTGTAGACATTGAAGGCGTACAAACAGACTCTGAAGTGGAACTCCAGCCACCTGCAGCGGATGATAACGCAGCTGGTCACTTTCGTGAGAAGTATTTTACAATCACAGGAAAAGTTGTTACGTCCAAATTTTCTCATGTCACAAAGTGAGTAGCACAAGACGTATTAAAAGAGCGAGAAGGCGTAAAATATGAAGTTAAAGTAGAAACAATAAGAGAATGATATCAGAAGGTTTACTCCAGAAATTGTTAAAATCATAATAAAGCATAGCAATGGAGAACAACTGAAACAGAATCTACCCAAAAGGGACAGACCAAAATTCATAGCATATGTAGGGTTACATATTATTATGGGGAAGGAGGGCTATAGTAAGTCGTCTATTCCCAATTTATGTTCCACAATTCAGGGGGGTTTGTTTATACTGCTACTATGAGTAAAACTACACTCGTTAGCTTACTAAAATAGTAAGATTTGATGTCAGGGAAAGACGAAACGAACGCAGGAGATTTGGCAAGTTTGCTGAACTACGAGAATTATATGATTAAATGAATTAATTACTGCCAAGATATTATTCTACTGGGATGCACACAGTATTGACGAGATGTTATTGTTCCGTGGTAGGTGTCGCTTAGAGGTCTTCATAAGGCAAAAACCTGGAAGTATTGTATCCTTCTACGAATGCTCGCAGACTGTAAAACTGGAGCTGTGAAGAAAAATGATAGTCCACAGCAATAAAATTCAGCTGCAGCTGTTATGAAATACTTGGTTGTTCCTATACATAATTCAAACTGCAATGTCACCTCAGATATTACACTTCAGTTGATTTCGACGAAGTTTTGTGGAGGAATCACAAGCTAACAACCTTGGAGACATTCCTAGACAATGGGAATCGCAGACCTCATGAACTGAAAGATATCTCATGAACAGAATTATAGTAAAGTAAGCTTCTTTTCATTGATTATAGTACTAGAAATGTTCTAATCACAATTGTTTCTTATATTCCCCTCGAATACCCGCCCCCCCACCGAAAACAAACCTATGTTCTTGGAGACTGAACATTATGACGCTGCAGATGGTTCAACTATTGCCACTAAGAATAAAATAGTTTTAAATGTATATTATAATAAGACGAAAGATGGCGTTAACACAGTCGATCAAGTGGTGAGGAAATTTTCAACTAAGAGGGCTACAGGGAGATGGCAGCGGATCTATTTTCTATACTCTTGTGAACATTACAGCGCTAAGCGGTTATAATTTCTTCTGCTCAACTTCCCAAGTGGAATAAAATCTTGTACGCGACGGCTTTTTCTTCAAGAATTTTGACTACATCTCACGAAACCATACATTAAAGATAAGGCTACGAATATTAGAGGAGTCAAGAATTGTGTGGCTTCAGGCATGGGGGGTATTCTCGGACAGAATATAAAGCAGAGGTTCACTCAAAGAAAACTGAAGGAGGAAAGGGGAAGACGTCATTTGAGTTGTTGTGAAAGCCAATCAAAAGTAGCTCAAGTGTAATAAAGGAAAAACAAGATCTGTAACAACTGTAAGAGATACACAAGCAGTAAACACAGCAAGAAAACTGTTGTGTGTTCCAAGTGTGAAGATGTTAGCGAAGAAAGAGATGAATAAGTGATCCCAGAAACTGGGTAATGTAAACTGCTGTATTTAACCTAAAATATCCATACTATTTTTGAATTGTAATCTAGTGTTCATGAATAGTTCTGTAATGACTTATTACCAATATCAGGAGATCCTACTCAATAAAATAAGACCAAGTAAACTTAAATGTTTAAAAAAGTGAAAAATAATAAATTCGTTTTTGTAGAAGGTACTAAAAGAAATTTATATTTCCTGAACCTTTATTGCACATAAACCGCTCTTTGCCCAATATTTTGCTAGCAAAAGTCAAAAAATTTAAGAAATTTTAAGTTTTTTTTTTTTTTTTTTTTTTTTTTTTTTTTTTTTTTTTTTTTTTTTTTTTTTTTTTTTTTTTTTGTGGCGGGTGTCCCTTGGTACCGCGCGTTATAGGAAATATGTTGGTACTGCAAGCGTTAATACCGACTTTCACTTCTATTTCTGAGAGTATTGTTATTACCTCACTTTTGGTTCTACTTATGCTCCACCGACTCTTCATAATGACACCAGCATCAGTGTCCTAACTAAACAAGTTTTAACGCTTCACCAATTAAAACTTTTAAGACGCTAATTCGTAACAAACAGAGACAACTCCTGTATATCTCACCCCACTTGGTATGTCTATATTTGAGTCTTAACGTAGCAGTTTCAGAGGGTCAAACGCAGTTGCTGTGGACACAGCGTTTGTATTCTTGGTACATGAGTGGTATTCAGTGGACAATTCAGTTCCCTTTTCCCATTACGTACAGTACACTTCTTTCAATGACGGCTTTCAATGTTTCCTGACAGTGCTGCTTCTACCTTATATGTTAAAAATGTATTTTTTCCCTCATCAGTGCAGGAGGAATTGTTTGCACATACAACATTCATAAAATATTTGGCATATTTTATACTACGACCGTGACAGGAAATTTTATTATTTAATGTGAAAGAATGCACTAAAGAGCTCTTCCTCCATGTACGAGTATGCAGAACTAATTTTACTTAGCGTGTGAAATTAAAAAGTAAGACTGTGGAAAAATCTGTGTCATTTATATCATGTCAGTCTTTCACAGTAAAATGTCCCTTTTCGGAAATTTACCGACTTAATTAGCGCTACCGGTACCTGGATAAATTCATAATGTCAACTCTACGAAAATTTATTACATTCTAGATTATTAAAACAAAAAATTCCTCTTTCGCATGTGGCTTGTAGGAGTAATTAACAGGGACTGCAAACACGACGGTAAGAATGAGTTCTACAGAAATAGGTGCATCGTAGTTCATGTACTGAATACGATATCAATAGAGTGAAAAGGGTATTAAACCGTGAACTTCAAAGTCCACATGTTTGTAGTTTTCACACACGTACACATGGTCTGCAAACGACTTCTATGAGACAAACGATTTCCCTGATTATCGCCGGCCGGAGTGGCCGTGAGGTGCTAGGTGCTACAGTCTGGAACTGAGCGACCGCTACGGTCGCAGGTTCGAATTCTGCCACGGGCATGGGTGTGTGTGATGTCCTCAGGTTAGTTAGGTTTAATTAGTTCTAAGTTCAGAAATTAAGTCGCATAGTGCTCAGAACCATTTGCACCCTGATTATCATCTTCATCTTTTACAATAAAATATCACCTTACATGAATTAATGGATTTAATTAACACTACCAGTATCTGCAGATATTCATAATATCAAATCTGCGAAATTTTATTTAGTTTGAGAGTATGAACAAACAAAAAGTCCCCAGGTTGCGTTTGGACATAATTACCAGCTACTACAAACACGACCTTGAGAATGAGACCCACGTAAGATATGTTGTTGCGTTGTACTTCACGTGCTGAGTATGGAATGAATGGAGTGAATGTTAAACCGGGAGGTACAAAAGTGCACACGTTTCTATTTTCAAACATGTACACATGGTCTGGAAACGAGCATTACAAAATTGCTATTACTGCGACGTCATCCTGTAGACTGCGCCTATCGGCTCCGCACAGTAGTATCTCTGACCCGAAGCCATCGTCATAAACAGGTGGTAAGCGGCCCTCGCGGACCCACCAATTCATTAGCGGCGGGAGCCGCACTGCGGGTAGCCGCACCGTCAGGCGCTGCCCAGGCCGTTGCCGCTAACCGCTTATGGGCTGCTAGGGCGCTCTGCTACAGTTCCCTTCTCCAGCTAATGAATTCAGTTAAATTTTACGGTGGAGCTGGAAATCGTCGTTTCTGAACTCTCAGAGTAAAAAGAACACTACTTGCACTAGCGAGGAAGGTAAACGATTCGTGAATCGAGACCTGGGAGAACCTCTGTGAAATTTCGAGATAACTTTACAGCATGATAAAGGTCGTGACAATGTCGGTAAAGATTCGAGAACAGATTATGGAGCCAGTATCAACTGAGATATTTCGAGTGGCAGTGATAAATTATAGCATCGAAAAGATCAAACTCCGACCACGAATCCTAGTGAAGGCGTTAGTACTTCTCTACATATTCTCATTTTAATGTGTTAAGAATTTTCCCAACAATGGACGGCTTGACGGAGACCTTGGGTGTATAATTCATTTTAGCCGATTAAAAACACATTCCACCTCGAAAATAACTTCGTCATTCAGGATTCGGACACACACACACACACACACACACACACACACACAGTGGTCTCATAATCCGAGTACAGGAGGAAGAGCGTGCTCTTCAATAGCTTCTCGCGACATTTCATCGCAACAATCGCCGTAAACCGTCAAGAGATTTTGCTAGTGTGCTCCTGTGACGGTCTGGCTTCAACAAGCCAACCTCTTAGCACTGCATCACGGCAGTCCTCAAGAACTCTCTAGGTATCCTTATCGGCAGAGACGAATCCACGTGTTTTAAGTGATTCCTTTGCTTCCTTGTCTCCGTGCTGATTAGACTGTTAAACCTGGACTGCCCTGCCTCATCTGTGACATTTGAGCTGCTGCCTCAGTTAGGCGACCGTTCTGAATAAAGGCGGAACCCAGCGGACGGTGGCCTTTGACAAGCTCGAAAGACTGGGTAGTTCAAAAAAGAAATTCAGATTCCAGTTACTTATTAGTAGACATACTATAATTGATAGAAACACATTGCGCATGTCAGTGGCTAGAGGAAGGTTCAAAGTTTCCACATAGCTTCACTATCGTTTGCTTGTAGGAACATGGAGAATAACCCACAAGAGAACTCATTTTCTGTGTTGAAATTTGAGTAAATCCGCTGTTCAAGTGGACCGTGCACTCCACCGTCACCTCAGGAAGAAGCGACCTCTGCACAACCAGGTCATGACTGGAATACAAAATTCTTCGAAGTTGGTTGCGTATGCAAAGCGAAGAGCACTGATGGGTTACAGGTTTCATGATAATATCGAGCGTGTCCGATATGCGTTCATACGGTACCTTCGGAAGATCACAAGACGGTCGGGCCAGGAACTACACTGAAGCGCCAAAGAAACTCTTGTAGGCATGCGTATTCAAATACAGAGACATGTAAACAGGCAGAATATGTCGTTGTGGTCAGCAACGCCTATATAAGATAACAAGTGTCTGGTGCAGTTGTTGGACCTGTTACTGCTGCAACAATGTCAAGTTATCAAGATTTAAGTGAGTTTGAACTAATTACTATAGTTGGCGCACGAGCGATGGGACACAGCTCTCCGAGGCAGCGATAAAGTGGAGATTTTCCCATACGACCATTTCACGAGTATACCGTGAATATCAGGAATCCGGTAAACACACCTGCGGCCGGAAAAAGATACTGCAAGAATGAGACCAACGTCGACTGAAGAGAATCGTTCAACGTGACAGAAATGTAACCTTTCTGCAATTTCTGCAGCAAATTTAAACGCTGGGCCATCGACAAGTGCAGTGTACGAACGATTCAGTGAAACATTATCGATATGGGCTTTCGGATCCGAAGTCCCACTTGTGTACGCGTGGTGACTGCAGGACACAAAGCTTTAAGCCTCGCCTGGGCCCGTCAACATTGGACTGACTGGAAACATGTTGCCTGGTCGGAAAAGTATCGTTTCAAATTGTATCGAGCGGATTAACGTGTACGGATATGGAAACAACCTCATGAATCCATGAACCTACATATTAGCAGGGGACTTTTCGAGGTGATGGAAGCTCTGTAATGGTGTGGGGTGTGGGCCGTTGGAGTGACGTGGGGCTCCTGATACGGCTAGATACGACTCTTCCAGGTGACACGAACGTAAGCATTCATCTGATCACCTGCATTCATTCATGTCTATTGAGAATTCCGAGGAACTTGGGCAATGCGACAACCCACACGTTCAGAATTGCTACACAGTAGCTCCAGGAACTATCTTCTGAATTTAAACACGTCCTCTGGCCACCGATCTCCACCGACTTGAACGTGATTATGCATACTGGATACCTTGCAACGTGCTGTTCAATGCCGTCACCACCCCCTCATACTCCTACGGATTTATGGACAGTCCTGCGGGATTCATGGTGCCGAGTCCCTCCAGCACTTCTCTAGATATTAGTCGAGTCGGTGCCACGGTGTGTTGCGGCATTTCCCTTGCTCATTGGGGGCCCCACACGATTATCTGGTGTTCCAGTTTCTTTGGCTCTTCAGTATATAACTTCCTTACACACTGGTGGGGCTTTTTGTAAAACTAAGCCTGCAGCAGAAGACTCAGAAGCTGTAGTTACTGCACAAACTGTGCCCCAGGGACCATAAAAGACTGTACGAATTATCATTTAACTTCTCCAGGATATGGGAGAAGACACTTTCTCCGAACGTCGCACGTTTTCGGACTACTCGGATAAAGTAAACCGCCATAGTTGGAAAAGAAGGCATTCTGAATCAGCAACAAAAGTTGTTGATAAATTATTCGGTAAGACACAGAACGCAGGCTGACGAATCAGATGTATGCACATGTCTGATGCAAAAGCAGTCTGCACGATACTTATCAAAGAGTATGAAAAGTGATGCACCGCCTCTGCATTAAGTCGCTGCCAAGAGATTGTAGCATGCAGAAGTCATCGTATCTCATAAAAGATGACGACGAGTTGTTACGCGTCCTGGTGATGGGACAGGCAAAATATGGGGACTTTGGCAGGAAATTACAGCCACTGAGCGGTACACATTTCTGAGGGAGAGGCGAGGGCAGTTGTCACTTTGTAAATAGCTCTTAATAAGATACCAGTAACCTCTCTCCGCTGGCCCCCGCCAATATTTTAAAGTCTCGAACTCCCGTGTGTAAAACAGATCCTGTAATACAGCTAAAACTTCTGATTACAAATACGCTAATGTTTTCAATATTTGACGTTAACCTCGTGTTGCTGTTTTTCACTGCAGGAGACAGCTGTTAATGTCGCTTCCTTTACGTTTTTAACCAGTCCTGAGGCTGCAGATCCACGCAGTCTACCCCTGCTCTGCTGTGCCCTGCGTGAATTTACAGCCTCGAGTGATTACAAAAGGTAGAGAAACGACGTTAACAGCTGTTCACTGTACTGTACAACTGTGCCATAGGGTTAAGCACATTGAATCTTTAGTTTAGAAGACACAAAAACACAATTATGCCAGTTTTATTAGTTTGTAATCAATCAGCCAAAGAGCATTGAAAAAGAAACAAAAGCTATCCAATTTACAACCTGCTTAGAAAAAAAATTCTAGTTTTACATGCATATCGGTGTTTATGATGACATATGTATCTCCTGAACTCTGTGTAGGTTTTCAGGTATTTTCAGTGATATATTTCGATACTGTGTGCAAAGAAGTAATTAAAATGTAATTCCTGATGCTGAAATTTTACTACATGAACACCTAAAATGTAGTAAGTGATAAATATTTTTTCGTTTCATTGTTTTGTGGACGAGAGGGGTGAGGTGGTGACATCGGAAAGCACTTCCCAAAATGTTAAGTGGCTCTAAATTATGAAGTGCTTTCTATCTCAGACACTGGATGAATGTAATGTGGGTAATCTGGATTCCTCGAGCAATGCTGCTCCGAAACATATATGCTGCACAGCTCTTAATTTAACGTCTAACCTGTAACTAAGGATTACACCTTTTAATAGGTAGATAATAACAGTATATCGAATTTTTAAGTACGATCAATAATGTTATGAAATACCCAAATTAAAATTTCCATCCAATACATATTCATAGAAGGGAGGGAAAACTTCTCAATTAACCGCCCATCAAACACTTTCCATAGATAATCAGTGAATCAGCAAGGAAACAGCATTTCCTTCGCAGGCGCTGAGCCTTTGCAATCTGGCTTTTATCAAAGTCAAGTATGTCAGAATATTTTCCCATTTACGGCCCGTTTCCTCCCTGGAATTATATGCCATTCGACACTGCTGCACTTATATAATTTTCTTAGCGTGTGACATACTATCGTCCCATCTGCCTCACGTCCGTGTTCAGTAAGGTCTTCGAGGCCATCCTCTCTCACCGTATTCACCGCCACATTCAACAGCACCACCTCCTTTCCCTTACCCAATGTGGCTTCCAGCCTTTCTTCTCCACCGACGACCAGCTCCTTAACCTTACCAATCTTCTTTCCACCCAACTTAACTCCCGTCGCTCCGCATCTTTGTTTCCCTTGATCCTCAAAATGGTTCAAATGGCTCTGAGCACTATGTGACTTACCTTCTGAGGTCATCAGTCGCCTAGAACTTAGAACTAATTAAACCAAGCTAACTTAAGGGCATCACACAGTTCCATGCCCGAGGCAGGACTCGAACCTGCTACCATAGTGGTCGCTCGGCTCCAGAGTGTAGCGCCTAGAACCGCATGGCCACTCTGGCCGACTCCCTTGATCTCCAGAACGCCTATGACTGTGTCTGGCATCCTGGGCTCCTCTTCAAACTCCAGACCTATGTTCTCTCCATCAACTTCGTCCATCTCGCTGCTTCCTTCCTCTCCCATGGTCCCTTTTATGTGACTATCCACAATTCCAACTCCTGTACTTTCTATCCCTCTGCCGGCGTGCTCCAGGGTTCTGTCTTTCCGCTCTCCTCTATCTCCAGTACACTGCTGATATGCCGAAACCTCCCCCACCTGTTCATCTTCTCCAATTTGCTGATGACACTGCTTTCCTAGCCCTTTATCCTACCTTTCAACGGTCCCAACATATCTCCAAACCAACCTTGACCAATCCACCGCTTGGTGCAACCAGTGGTTCCTCTGTATCAATCCCTCCAAGACCCAGGCGATCATCATAGGCGGCACCAACCGCTCCTTCCGCCTCCATGATTTCTACCTCACCATTTATGGCCATCCTTTCCACCTCACTCCTACCCTCAAATACCTTGGCCTCACACTTGACCGCCACCTTACCTGGACTCCCCATCTCCTTATCATCCAAAAGGTAGCTCACATCTGCCTCCACCTCCTGAAACTCCCGTCTGGCCGGACATGGGGTCTACATCCTTTCACCATCCTTCACACCTACAAATCCTTGATCCACTCCATCCTCTGTTACGCCAGCATAGCTTGGATATCCGCCTCAACGGTTCTATAAAGCCGTCCAAATCCACCTCCCCTTCTGCATCCGACTTCTGTCCCCCACATGCATCCTCTACAACCTCATCCCCTTCCCACACCCTCCATCTCCTTTCCCACCGCCACTTCCACCATCTACCCCTCCCATATGATGAGCTTCGCCCTGACATCTACCCTTCCTACCAACTCTAACCCCATCTTCCTGCCTCCTCCTCAGGGCTCCCTCTCCTACCCCTCCTTCCTCATGAGCGGCTTCCCCCTCCTACCCCCGCCCTCTCTTGTGCCCCTTTCAGTGTCTCTGCACCCCCTCCTGCCCTATTTTCCCTCTTCACTTCCCACCCCACGTGTCCCCTGACTCTTCGTGTACCCACTGACGCCCCTACTCTCTTCATCCCGCCGCTTTCCCTGCTGCCTCTTGCTCTCCACTCCTTTTCTACATCTACATCTACATCTACATCTACATGACTACTCTGCAATTCACATTTAAGTGCTTGGCAGAGGGTTCATCGAACCACAATCATACTATCTCTCTACTATTCCACTCCCGAACAGCGAGCGGGAAAAACGAACACCTAAACCTTTCTGTTCGAGCTCTGATTTCTCTTATTTTATTTTGATGATCATTCCTACCTATGTAGGTTGGGCTCAACAAAATATTTTCGCATTCGGAAGAGAAAGTTGGTGACTGAAATTTCGTAAAAAGGTCTCGCCGCGACGAAAAACGTCTATGCTGTAATGACTTCCATCCCAACTCGTGTATCATATCTGCCACACTCTCTCCCCTATAACGCGATAATACAAAACGAGCTGCCCTTCTTTGCACCCTCTCGATGTCCTCCGTCAATCCCACCTGGTAAGGATCCCACACCGCGCAGCAATATTCTAACAGAGGACGAACGAGTGTAGTGTAAGCTGTCTCTTTAGTGGACTTGTTGCATCTTCTAAGTGTCCTGCCAATGAAACGCAACCTTTGGCTCGCCTTCCCGACAATATTATCTATGTGGTCCTTCCAACTGAAGTTGTTTGTAATTTTAACACCCAGGTACTTAGTTGAATTGACAGCCTTGAGAATTGTACTATTTATCGAGTAATCGAATTCCAACGGATTTCTTTTGGAACTCATGTGGATCATCTCACACTTTTCGTTATTTAGCGTCAACTGCCACCTGACACACCATACAGCAATCTTTTCTAAATCGCTTTGCAGCTGATACTGGTCTTCGGATGACCTTACTAGACGGTAAATTACAGCATCATCTGCGAACAACCTAAGAGAACTGCTCAGATTGTCACCCAGGTCATTTATATAGATCAGGAACAGTAGAGGTCCCAGGACGCTTCCCTGGGGAACACCTGATATCACTTCAGTTTTACTCGATGATTTGCCGTCTATTACTATCCTCTCTGACCTTTCCCTCGGCAGGTCCCACCTGGCAGTTTTATTCTTCGTCGTGTGTGCTACAAGTAGGTCTTAGGTGTGATGTTCCGGAGTGTCTTTAATACTGTGGCCGACTTTTAACCTGTGCATGTCCATTCAGTGTCTTCTCTGTGTTTTAAGAATCGCCAACTGTGTTTTTTAATTTACGGTGACTTTTTTAACTGTCCCATGAACGTCTCCATGTCAGTCTATTTTACCTCCATTTTCTCCCTTTACTCTGTTTTATGTTCATCTTTTTTATCGCCTTATGTATGTAACATTTTATTCTTATTTTAGTTGCCATGTCACTCGGCTGAAGAGTGGCGGATTGTGCCCATATGTGGCAGGGGAATGAAATCACAATAAACAAAAAAAAGTATAGGCATGTGTATTCAAAAACAGAAACATATGAACATTCATAATACGGCGCTGCAGTCGGCAAGCCTATATAAGACAACAAGTGTCTGGCGCAGTTGTCAGATCGGCTACTGCTGCCACAGTGACAGGTCATCAAGATTTAAGAGCGATCGAACGTCGTGTTATAGTCGGCGCACAAGCGATGGGACACAGCATCTCCGAGACAGCCATGAAGTGGGGATATTACCGTACGACCGTTTCACCAGTGTACGGTGAATATCAGGAATAAGGTAAGACGTCAAATCTCAGACAGCGCTACGACCGTAAAAGGAGCCTGGACCGACGACGACTGAAGAGAACCAACTCGACAGAAATGCAATCCTTCCGCAAATTGCTGCAGATTTCAGTTCTGGACCATGATTAAGTGATTGGACAGCCGGTGGCAGGCACTCCCCCATTCGGACTACAAGTCTCATAATCATTCACGATTCATGCTTATTTCAGAGATCCTCTTCCTTTTTGACGTTGAAATCTGGTCTCTGTTTCTGCATTATTTGAATCGAGTCTTTGTGCGTCTGGGGTTCGAAGAGGCTACAGAAATTAATATATCGCATCAAACAGTTAGGAGACGATTCGATGGTATGCATCTCCATTTCTGGCGCCCAAGGGGACCACCTCGTAGTACACCGGACCACCAGCGGCTCCTTAGAAACCGGCAAGAAATCATGCAGAATGGACGTCCCGGAACTGGCGTTGTCTGCAGACGGAGATCGGATCAGTTTGCAGCCTGACAGCATCGGAGGACATATTTGGACACAACCGCTATCTCTGTCAGAAGGATGCTTGCAATTCCACTACCAGTTTCGCGTCTTCTGTGGTGCTGTATCGGTACGTTATACTACATATACTACCGTCGGCTGGAACCGTATCCATGTCTGCACCACATCACTTTGACTCTGGTGCACACATTGATGAGGAGAACCGAGATTGTCCTTCGTGACATGATGGATGTTCATTGACCTGTTCCATAGACATCTCTAATGGGATCTTGTTGGTACTTTACTTTCAGCCGAATAGCTGCAGGCCATTCAAATGCGGCATTCTGCGTGTAGGTAATTCTGGTTATGTTTAGTAAAAACGCTATCTACATCTGTATCAACATGGCTACTCTGCAAATCACAATGAAGTGCCTGACAGGGGATTCAAAAATGGCTCTGAGCACTATAGGACTTAACATTTGAGGTCATTAGTCCCCTAGAACTTAGAACTACTTAAACCTAGGTAACCTAACCACATCACACACATCCATGCCCGAGGCAGGATTCGAACCTGCGACCATAGCAGCAGCGCGGTTCCGGACTGCAGCGCCTAGAACCGCGTGGCCACGTCGGTCGGCGGCAGAGGGTTCATCGACCCACCTTCATCATAATGCTTTATTATCCCAATCTGGAACACCGTGAGGAAAAAGTGAACACACATATCTTTCCGTGCATGGTCTGATTTCCCTTATTATGATTATTGTTTTTCTCAATGTAGGTCGGTGTCAGAAAAATATTTTCGCATTCGGAGCAAAAAGTGGGTAGTTGAAATTTCGTGATAATAACCTGTCACAGCGAGAAACGCCTGTGTTTTAATTATGCCCATCTCTTGTCCTGTATCGTGTCCGTGATACTCTCTCCCATATTTCTCGGTAACATAGAAAGAACTTCCCTTCTTTGAACTTTCTTGATGTACTCCGTTAATCCTATGTGTCCTTCCTAATTTAATTTCTTAGTAAATGTAATGTCTTAGGTATTTGGTCGAATTTTGGGCCTTGAGATTTGATGGATTTATCATGAAACCAGAGTTTAACAGATTCCTTTTAGCACACACGTGAATGACCTCACACTTTTCAGTATTTAGGGTGAGTTGCCAATTGCTGCACAGTACAGTTATCTTTTCAAAAACGTTTTGCAATTTATTTTTATCTTCTGGTGAGTTTACTATGATCGAAATGACAGCGTCATCAGTAAACAACCTAAGTCTGCTGCACAGAGAACATATAAGACTACCTTGGGGAACGCCAGAAATCACTTCTAATCGAGGCCTTTCCGTCCGTTAGTATGGCTGTGGCCTCTCTGACAGGAAATCACGAATGCAGTCGCATAACTGAGACGATAACCGTTATGTAAACCTAGAAACGTGAATTCAATTTTAAATTCCTTTTGGACTGTACACACTTCGTTTCAGTAACGAGTTAGTTGTGGTTCACAAGAACGATATTTTGTAAATCCTTATTGACTGTGTTGCAGTATATTGTTCTCTTCGAGGTAACGTTCGAACACAATTACAAAATCCTTCTGCATATCGACATTAATGATATGGGCTTGTTCAAAATGGTTCAAATAGCTCTGAGCACTATGGGACGTAAAATCTGAGGTCATCAGTCCCATAGACTTAGAACTACTTAAGCCTAACTAACCTAAGGACATCACACACATCCATGTCCGAGACAGGATTCGAACCTGCGACCTAAGCAGTAGCGCGGCTCCGGACTGAAGTGCCTAGAGCCGCTCGGACATAGCGGCCGTCTATTGGTTTGTAATTTAATCGAGTACACTTATTACCTTTCTTGGATATTGGTGTGACCTGTGCAATTTTCCGGATCTTTCGTAGACCAGACGGTTGTGTCTGATGGGTAAGTGTGGAGCTGTTGCATCCGAGTATATCTACACTCCTGGAAATTGAAATAAGAACACCGTGAATTCAATGTCCCAGGAAGGGGAAACTTTATTGACACATTCCTGGGGTCAGATACATCACATGATCACACTGACAGAACTAAGGCACATAGACACAGGCAACAGAGCATGCACAATGTCGGCACTAGTACAGTGTATATCCACCTTTCGCAGCAATGCAGGCTGCTATTCTCCCATGGAGACGATCGTAGAGATGCTGGATGTAGTCCTGTGGAACGGCTTGCCATGCCATTTCCACCTGGCGCCTCAGTTGGACCAGCGTTCGTGCTGGACGGGCAGACTGCGCGAGACGACGCTTCATCCAGTCCCAAACATGCTCAATGGGGGACAGATCCGGAGATCTTGCTGGCCAGGGTAGTTGACTTACACCTTCTAGAGCACGTTGGGTGGCACGGGATACATGCGGACGTGCATTGTCCTGTTCGAACAGCAAGTTCCCTTGCCGGTCTAGGAATGGTAGAACGATGGGTTCGATGACGGTTTGGATGTACCGTGCACTATTCAGTGTCCCCTCGACGATCACCAGAGGTGTACGGCCAGTGTAGGAGATCGCTCCCCACACCATGAAGCCGGGTGTTGGCCCTGTGTGCCTCAGTCGTATGCAGTCCTGATTGTGGCGCTCACCTGCACGGCGCCAAACACGCATACGACCATCATTGGCACCAAGGCAAAAGCGACTCTCATCGCTGAAGACGACACGTCTCCATTCGTCCCTCCATTCACGCCTGTCGCGACACCACTGGAGGCGGGCTGCACGATGTTGGGGCGTGAGCGGTAGACGGCCTAAGGGTGAGCGGGACCGTAGCCCAGCTTCATGGAGACGGTTGCGAATGGTCCTCGCCGATACCCCAGGAGCAACAGTGTCCCTAATTTGCTGGGAAGTGGCGGTGCGGTCCCCTACGGCACTGCGTAGGATCCTACGGTCTTGGCGTGCATCCGTGCGTCGCTGCGGTCCGGTCCCAGGTCGACGGGCACGTGCACCTTCCGCCGACCACTGGCGACAACATCGATGTACTGTGGAGACCCCACGCCCCACGTGTTGAGCAATTCGGCGGTACGTCCACCCGGCCTCCCGCATGCCCACTATACGCCCTCGCTCAAAGTCCGTCAACTGCTCATACGGTTCACGTCCACGCTGTCGCGGCATGCTACCAGTGTTAAAGACTGCGATGGAGCTCCGTATGCCACGGAAAACTGGCTGACACTGACGGCGGCGGTGCACAAATGCTGCGCAGCTAGCGCCATTCGACGGCCAACACCGCGGTTCCTGGTGTGTCCGCTGTGCCGTGCGTGTGTTCATTGCTTGTACAGCCCTCTCGCAGTGTCCGGAGCAAGTATGGTGGGTCTGACACACCGGTGTCAATGTGTTCTTTTTTCCATTTCCAGGAGTGTATTTCTACGTGACTCTTGTTGCTAGCTGTTCCTGAGTCGAATACTGGAATATGTACTTCGTCTTCTTTGGTGAAGTAATTGAGGAAGACTGCGTTTAATAACTCTGTCTTAGCATCACTGTCATCGACAGTATTTCCAATGCTATCGCGCAGGGAAGGTATTGTCTATGTCTTGCCAATAACATACTCTACAGACGAACATGGTCTCTTTGGAATTTCTACTAGGCTTTAAGTCAAAGTTCCGTTGTAGAAAATACTTTAGACATCTTGCACTGAAATGCGCGCCAAATTTCGAGCTTCTGTAAAAAATCACCTATTTGTGCCTATGCGCTCCCTTACGTTATGATCGTTACAGGAGCAGTCACAATAGCAATACACGTGCACGACAATAGTGATGGAAATCATGTTGAGCTTAGTGGGCTAGCAGTTAGACGTTTTTAACATGCCATCCTCATGGTTCTAGCTGTGATGCGAGTGAATGTTAAGTATGCAGAGTGAGACAAGAACGTATGGAGAGACTGTGGTAGGGACGAAGATAGGAAAAATATCAAAGGAGGGCGCGGCTGCAGGTGCATTAGTGAACACGGAGTGGCCCGGTGAGGTGTGGGTCTGCACTGCTAGCGGTGGGGGCTGGCTCAGGTGCAGACGCGGGTAGCCGGCGCACGCTCTGGCCTGGCGGCCGCGTTGCTTCTTTATCAGCGCCGCGGGTAAACCGGCGGTCGCCGTTATAAACGACCGCAGGTCACGCGAACCAGACGCTGGTCCTAACTTACGGCACGGACGCCCCGCGCTGCTTTCCGCCCGCCTTCCGCCGACCACCTGCGCCGCTTCTCGTGCACCGGACCGCCAGCCCGTTCCGAACGTAATTAAATTTAACGAAGCCATCGGCCGGCCCACTTGAGCTATTGTGCTCGCCAAGTACACACTCGCGAAATGTAAAGTGCTTGCGTGGCGCAGTCGAGTAATGTCCCCATTCTGCAGGGGGCACACGAGCATGTAAATGGTTGGGCTATGTGCAGACTGTAGTCGGATACTATAATTGGCTTGAATTGTAATGCAACAGAACGTATACAGGAGAGGAGGAAAAAAAATGGATTCACGTAAAACGCAACATATATCCGTGCCTAATACGGTGTAGGAAAAACCGTGGCATTCAATACAACCATCACGGAATGGATAAATTCAGGTCTCATATGGTTTTCAAGGGAATCTTATACCATTCGTCCTGCAAAACGGTGGCAAGTTCTGGTAACGGTGTTGGAGGTGGATAGCTTTCACGCACACGTCTCTCCAATGTAGACCACCAAGGCTCAATAATAATTCCCGCCGTTTTGCCATAGACGGCAGTAGTGGCAAGGGGGGTTCAGGTGGTTGGTCATAGGCGTAATGCAATAAGCTTACGCATCCTTAAACATAATTCTATAAAAATTTTATGTATATTTGTAATTGCATCATAAGGTTGTCCTCGATTAAGTACGTCAACTTACGCACCCATTTCTCGCCAGTGGTGGGAAGTTGTAATTTTCTGCTTTAACAAGAAGAAATCTGCGTCTGTGGCTATTAAATTGCTAGATAGACCAATGGAAGTGTTAGTGGAAGAACGTGTATAGAATGTTCCCAATGCCTTAAGAACGGTGATTTTGATGTCTAAGACCGGAGTGGCGGTGGAAGACAGAACGTTTTCGTATCTACTGAAACAGACGAAGAGAGTCACAGAAAAGCATGTTCGAAAGCAGTTGATGCGTTCGAGCCCGGCACTGAAACACAAACGGCCACAATACAGCGATAGACACGTAAAGGTAATTTTGCAGCAGATCAGTGCTCGACTCCATTTCGCAAAATCTGTCAAAATATGCATGGAAGTGTTGAACTGAGAAGTCCTATCCCTCCCGCCGTATTCTCCACGCGTTGCTCTCTCTTGCTACCACTTTTTCGAGCAGTGGCTTACAATCTGTCTGAGCAGCACTTCCTACCATATGAAGAAGTGCAAAATTGAATCGATTCACGGATCCTCACGAAAGACGCCCAGTTCTCCCGCTGCGGGACTCCCATGCCATCCGAAAGAGGGGAGAATGTAGTGGACAGCAATGGGCAATACTATGAATAATAATTTCTTTGTAAGTTTTTCACAGTAAGGCCCCAAACTTCGAGAGAAAACGGCGGAAGCGAAGTCGTAGACCTAGTGTAATTAGAAGCTAAAATGTGGCTGACACCAATATTCAATGTACGACCCGGCCAGAAGACGATGCCTTTCTTGAGAATATTTTGTCCTGGTCACTCAAGAACACGACGAAAAAGAATTCTTCGTCGACACTCGCGATCTGGTGGACTGGTTTCCTTAACTATGAGGAGCAGTTAAATGAAAACGACACTGACGAAAAAAGTAAGTACACTATTACTCCAGAAGTATTCCCACATCTGTTGCCACGTTTACCTCAGTGTGAGACCAGACAATATGTGCCCTCGTTTAAAAGTGTTTGCGGCTGCCAATGGAGACATGATTGCCGCCAATGTCTTTCCCCAGGGCTCCAAAAATATGAAAATCACGTGGGAGGCACCCGGAATGCATGGAGGGAACTTTTGCAGGAACCTTGGCAACCTGTGGTTGGGAATATTTTTTGCAGGTTTTTTCGCCTGCATTACAGAAGATTCGCGGAGAGGCCCTTACACATCCTCCATACAGTTCCGACCTTCCGCATGCGATTTCAACATTTTTGAAGCTCTGAAGGCAATGAGGTGTACGCATGGGCATAACTATGGTTCAGTAGACAACCACAAATGTTTTGCATCAGGCAATTACCGTCTTGTCTCACGTCGGGATAAATCTGTTAACAGCAATGGCGACTGATTTTAACTAATAAGCAGTTTACTTACTTTTTTTCCACCTGTCTCGTTTTCGGGTGACAGTCCTTTATACGTGGTCTCGCCGTTTTACTGTAAAAGTGGTAGCGTAAGATTCGAATCCTGCCTCGGGCATGGATGTGTGTGATATCCTTAGGTTAGTACGGTTTAAGTAGTTCTAAGTTCTAGGGGATTGATGACCTCTGATGTTAAGTTCCATAGTGGTCAGAGCCATTTTTTGGTAGCGTAAGATATAAATAGCGCTCCGGCAGAGATAATGGTAAACAGTCGCAGGTAAGATGTGACACTGTTGGGTCCTGCTGGATGTATTCTGTGCGCAGCAAGGTTGGAAGTGAATGTATAGGTGGGTGACAAACGGGTTTGAGCACTACACAGCATATCTCCGTCTGCTAGTTTCCGCACGTTACGGTATTCAAACTAGTAAGCATGTTACAGCAGTAGCTCTTTAATCTCCTTATACAGCCGCCCTGTAAAATCGCAGTGTATACAGGTGCAACGATGGCATGGGACCCATTGCGCCGTTACAAGAGGGTGCCGTTCATGGGTAGTCGCCGTATTTTTTCTGATGGGAAAATAGAATTAGGAAGAGCAAAAGAGAAAAGAGATAAGCGACATGACAAGGTGAAGAAACAGGAGTTGATGAAAATGTATTGGAAGTCACTAAAATGGGTGAACGGCATTTTGAAATGTACCAAGGAAATTATAAGCAGTTCAGAAATGTACTGGGATGAGAAACAGTTTCATAAGTACGTTTACCTGATACGAAGATGTATGCTCCTTTTTTCACTTAGTAGGTCGAGCCCCCGTCGTAATGCCAAGTGAACCAATGCAGTACAAAGAATACATTCGGTGTTTTTGGTATTTTCTTTTCATTACAGTATTGCATCATTCAATAATAACATAATTAAAGAAGAACTCATTTTAATCTTAGGAGCAGTGCAACAGTAGACTGTTCGGTGTTCCATGTTTTGAACTTTATAATACAAATAATAACTACTGAAAGCAAATAAAAGGACTAAACAAGGAACGTCATTTCGCTACTAAGGGAAGAAGTGTGGGGAGGACGAAAAATTTCACTGTTTGCAAAGCGACAGTCTCGTTGCTTATAGCAATATTGATCAGCTACAATAGATTATAATTTGCCTTCTTTCATAATCTCTCTCCGTTAGACTCGAAAAGGGTCGTAGCAGCACTGGTTAGCTCGAAAGGATTCTACTTTATCTTCTTCCACAATCTCTCACATCCCTGCATTATGTATGAATGGAAGCTCGATAAATTCCTACCACTCTAAACCTGCGGTAACTACGTCGATTTCCTGAGTTCCAGTGCACTGGCGCACAAAGTTCGCTGATGCGAAAGTACTTCGCCGTAGTAATATTATCTTTAGCGGTTTTCTTTCACCGAGAGATCTAAGGGTAGTCGAGCATTCTGGTATTCATTTTCAGAGTTGCAGAATGCCATGGACTGACAAGTAACACGCAAAAAACTTACATTCTTCGTTCAGTTCGTTTAATCCAGTCTGTCCTAATTTAACTCGAATAGCAAAAAGAAAAAGATGAAATATTCATTCTGCAGCGTAGTGTGCGCTGATATGAAACTGTGTGCCGGAGCGAGACTCGAATACGGGACCTTGGCATTTCGTGAACAGTTGTTCAACCGATAGAGCTAACAAAGCACTACTCCTACCGCCTTCACAGCTCTACTTCCGCCAGTAGCTCATCTCGAACACTTTCAATATAGCGCTTCTGGAGGAAGCGATATTGCGGAAAAATGGTTTAACCACAGCCTGGGGACGTTCCTATAATGAAATTTTCTCTCTGCAGTGGATGTACAGGTAGAAGTACAGCCGAAGCCGGAGAGTGGGTCGTAAGTCATGCGTGGCTTCGTAGCTCAGTCGGTAATCACTTGCCTGTAGAAGACAAATGGAGTAAAAATTTCATAATGGAAACATTCCCCAGACTCTACAAGTTCCGTAGGAGATGTTTTTGAAGTCAGGAAAGTAGGTGATGTAATGGCGGAAGTAAAGCGGTTAGGGCAGATCGTGAATCGTACTTGGGGGTGGAGGACTTGCCCGCAAACTACAGAGGTCCCTATTTTCAGTCTCGGTCCGGTACACAGATTTGTCTTCCAGGTGGTTCCATATCAGCCGCTTTACATCAACCCACATTCCTCTGCAAGGTGAAAATTTCGTTGTGGAACCATGAAGCGTTTCCTTCGCTAGCGCACAGAAATTTATCTCCGAATTATGCGGAAGATCAGAGGCTGTATTCCTGTAGCGCCGTAGGAAAGAGGGGCTGTGGCTAAGCCATGTGTCCTCAATTTCCTTTGTTCCGGAAGTTCAAGACCTGCAAGTTATGATGAAAAGCTTCTGTGAAACTTAGAAGTTTGTTAGTGAAACGTCCCCTTGGAAAAATTGCACATGGCTGTGCTCAAACTGACACACAACATTTTTAGCGCAGCGCAATCTGACTTTCAAAACTCCCTACCAAAGAATGGCCCTGACTAACATTAACCTATACGTTTCACAAATCGCTTACCTCACAAAAATCTTGGTTACTCGAACTACTGGAATACGGCTAGCGCCACTACTGTCAGCTAAATAAAAGATTCAAACTACGGAAGGCACTAACTACTGATAGGGATTAGTTAGCAAATGAAAGATTTTAATAGAGAACAAACAATGTATTTACCTTAATATCATCAAAAGTCATAATATATATATAGCAGTTCATGATATACAGGCTTACAAATTTCTAAACTACGCCATTTCTCTCCCCACATCCACCACTGCTGGCGGCTCACCTCCAACTGTGCAACGCTACGCGCTGTTAACATCCAGCTGCCCAACACTACAATGACAGACAACAATGCAAACTAGCTACAGACTGCACACAGCACAGCCAGTGATTTTCATACAGAACGCTACGTGGCGGCGGCGTTACCAATATAAGAACCTAAACAGCCTACTAACATTAGGAACTTGCCAGTAAAGGCAAAGATCCCAGGTTGGAGTGTTGATGCGGCATATAATTTTAGTCTGCCAGGAAGTTTCAAAGAAAACCCTGATAACTCGAGAGGAAGGTTCAGCGACGTAATCAGTAAAGATTTTCTTCCTCCGGCCACAAGGGCCTCTGCCTCGTGTGAGAGTTGTGTTGAGAGTATTGGATAAATTGTGTCTGTAAGTGGCGTGTCTGTAGAACGGTGTGTAGCTTGTGTTGTGCGATGATGAAAGAAGCAAGAGGGTTCAGCCTGTTACTGGCACACAGAATACTTTTCTCGAATATCGACAAGAGGGACACCAAGCTTAACTTCTCCTTCCGAGGGACAGGTGATCGTAAACTTTCACCTGCACTCATTGGGTGATACTTCACAAATATTTTTAACTTATTCCAGGAAACAAGTGTAAAATTTGTATGTCGGGTACACCACCTCTCACCAGCCGAACACCGGAGGTGAAAAATCACGTTCGCCTTAGGGTTTCGAACCGGCTACCTTCGAATCGCGCGCTGTCGCACAAGCAATGCGTTAGTTCTACTGTTACGGAGACGGATACAGATCTTCAGTTCCATCAAGATACTGCGACTTCGCTTTCCAGTAGCGAAATTCTGGCACTTCTATTAACTTTGCTATTGAGCTGTACGAACGTCGTCAGGTTGGTAACACTGAGAATAAGATGCACAGCGTACCGGAGCTGTGAGTTACGTCTTATTCCTTAAGGCTCCGTCGCCGTAATAGACGACTCCCGGCTGGGTGCGCGTCAGCTGACGGGCGTCATGCATATGCAACCGGACGCTGCCGCCGTCGCCGCCGTCGCCGCCGCCCTGGTATTTGCATTGGTAAATTGTTTCCGCGAGAGCAATACTATCCGTCGGGCAAATTACTGTTTGCGGCGCTACAGATGTCACGGTCCGCACGCTACGAGGCGCGGAGGCGGTGGTCCCAAGTCGCTTTCCACTGCATTACGCAAGCCTCACCCCCTCTTTCCTGGCTTCAGACGTCGGAGGTCGCGCTACAGAAAAACAGCCTCTGATCTTCCGCATAATTCGGAGATAAAGTCCTGTGCGCTAGCGAAGGAAACCCTTCATTTCTTCTCGGATACACAAATTTAGCATGATCTCCCGTTCGTGGTATACGGTTTGAATCAATATAATCGAGTAATCTGTAGTAAATATTAGTGTCATTGACAGTTGAGGCTCCTGAGACGGAACTATAAGCCGTTCACGACGTAAGGTAAAAAATGCACTGGGTGATTCTGAGGAATGTGAACCATAATCGAACAACAGAGAGAAGAAGCAGAAAACGCTTATGTGCAGAATGTTCTCTGCTAGTAATAAATATATAACTTATTTCACAAAATTTATGAAACTTACATGGCCAATATCCATAACCGTTTCATACCGGCTCCAGCTTATGTTCCAGCTTCAAAGATCTTGCCGTTAACGGCACGTTAAGCTGTAATATCTTAATTTCTAAACGATTAGTTTTCCAGCAAATGGTTAAAAATGGTTCAAATAGCTCTAAGCACTATGGGACTTAACATCTGAGGTCATAAGTCCCGTAGACTTAGAACTACTTCAACCTAACTAACCTAAGGACAGCACACACATCCATGCCCGAGGCAGGATTCGAACCTGCCACCATAGCATCAGCGCGGTTCCGAACTGAAGCGCCTAGAATCGCTCGACCACAACGGCCGGCTAGTTTTCCAACAGAAATATGTTGGGTGTGCATGTTTAGTATTTCCACTACTTCTTGTTCATCAATTACGACGGCTATTAGGAAAGTATGGTCCAGTAGCTCACGAAACGGGAACGACAGTTAAAATGTGATAAAGCTTTGCACAGATGTTTGGGGCAGTGTCTGTAGTATGCTTTTCGACGGCGTCATGTCGCTCTTTTCAGTCCTTTCTGAGCACACATTGAGCACATTAAGATGACTGGAAGATAGTGTTTTCTGTCAAGGTTAGGTACACGTTGAAGGGTTCCTCCTGATTTAATGCAATCCCCCATAGCTTACCTGCCGTGCGTTTCCTTCATCATGACAATACTCAGCTGCACAACGCAGCGAGGTGGCGCAAAGGTTATCACACTGGACCCACATTTGGGAGAACGACGCTTCACAGCCGCGTTCGGCCATCCAGATTTAGGTTTTCTGTTATTTCATTACATCGCTTCAGGCAAATGCCTGGATGGTTCCTGTGAAAGAGCATGACCGACTTCCTTTCCATCCTTCCCCAATACGATGAGATCGATGTCCTCTCTGTTTGTCCCCGATCCTCCTCCCTCAAATCAACCAACCTGTCTCAGACGCACTCTGCAAGGCAATGTGGACGCCCCTGCAGCATTTTAGAGGTGAAATGTTTAATTACCCATCATACAGCCTCGACTTGGCTCACTCTGATGTTGGTCTCTGCTCACATGAACCGGTGGTCATGAAGACAACAGTCTGTCACAGACAACGAGCTTCAGATGAGCGTGAAGAAGAAGCGGAAAGCACAGACTACTATGACGAACTTATTGGGAAGTTGATGTAAAGTTGCCACAGATGTGTGAGTCGGAGCGGCGACTTTGTAGAGAAATAGTGGGTGGAAGGTGAAATAAACTATTTCAAATTAAACATTTTTGAGTTTCCAGAGTGTAATTTTCAGTCTGCAACGGAGTGTGCGCTGATATGAAACTGTCTGGTGGCTTAAAACAGTGTACCGGACCGAGACTCGAACTCGGGACTTTTGCCTTTCGCGAGAAAGTGCTCTACCAACTGATTTTCACTTTGCTTTACATTTCTGGATTAACTGTACTTTATTTACCGAACAGATGTCGTAGGTTACAGGTCGTCAAACTGCCGCATGCGGCCCGAATTAACTTTTCGCGCTGCCCGCTGTTCTCAGCAATCCCTTATAATAATATGCACCTATCAACCAACGGCAGAATCCAAAAATGTCAACTACCGAGGTTCTTAAAAGAGTTGCTTACATGCTCATTAACTAACAAAAGAACTTGGAGACAGTAGTACCTTAAAATGTCCTTAACCTTAAGTGAAATAGAATTCAGCCACGAGCTAACAAAGGGACTACCGAACCTGTTAAACACGGATTCTCATGTATACAGTACGGGAGTGTCCTGAGTACTCGCATAGCGGCTTTTCGGGCGACGGTACTTACTTTCCGAGAAAATCATTGTTGACGTACTTACACAGAGGCGACAAAAAAGTCATGGGACAGCGACATGAGCATATATAGATGGTGGTAGCATCCCGTACACCAGATATAGAAGGGCAGTACATTGGCAAAGCGGTCGTTTGTACTCAGATAAATGATGTGAAAAGGTTTTCGACGTAATTACCGCCGCACGATGGGATATTTAACGCGGAATGTTAGTGGGAGATAGAAGCATTGGAGATTCCGTTTCCGAAATCGTTAAGAAATTCAATGTTCCGAGATTCCCACTGCGAAGAGTGTGCCGAGAATAGCAGAGTTCAGGCATCACTTCTCACCACAGACTGCGCTGTGGCCAGTGGCCTTCACTTAACGACCGTTAGCAGCGGCGTTTGTGTAGACATTGCAGTGCTAAAAGACAAGTAACACTACTTGAAATAATCTCATAAATCGATGTGGTACGTGTGAAGAACGTATTCGTTAGCACGAAATTTGACGTCAGTGAGCTATGGCAGCAAACAACCGAAGCGAGTACCTTTTCTAACACTACGATATAGCATGCACCGCCTCACCTGGGCTCGCGACTTTATCGTTTGGAACCTAGACGACTAGAAAACCGTGACCTGATCAGTTAAGCCCAGATTTCAGTTAGCAAAAGCTTGTGGTATGGTTCGAGTGAGGCGCAGACCCCATGAAACCAGCGACCCAAGTTGTCTTAAAGGTACTGTGCAAGCTGGCAGTGGCTCAATAATAGTATGGGCTGTGCTTCATAGTACTCTGGACTTCGCAAAAACTGACATAATGTCTGATTGGATAACCGCAATCGGTGGTTTTAAAATGTTACTTATAATCTGTCTTGATTGCCAAAATGTTTATTCACATGACCAGTTTCTGTTCCTCTACAACCATCTTCAGCTCTGAAATTTCGGTTACAGGAGTAACCCATCCAAACACAGCAACCTTCACATGCTGCGTCACTGCAGCACTGTTTGTGAACGGGTTACTCATGTAACCGAAATTGCAGAGCTGAAGATGGTTCTAGAGGAATCAAAACCGGTCATGTGAATAAACATTTTGGCAATCGAGACAGATTATAAGTAACATGGGTACTCTGGTCCATTTGAAAGGATCTTTGACTAGAAATGGGTATTTTCGTCTACTTGGAGAACATTATAGCCGTTCGTCGACCTACTGTCAGCAATCCATTATATAATTTTCGTGGATGACTATGCGTCACATCACCGGGCCAAAATTGTTTGCCATTGGCTTGAGTAACATTATGGACAATTCGTACGAATGGTTTGTCCACCCATTTCGTCCGACGTGAATCATATCGAACATTCATGGCATATAAGTGAAAGGTAAGTTTGTGCACAAAATCCTGCACTGGCAACACTTTTGCAGTTATGGACTGTTGTAGAGGCAGTGTGGTTCAGTATATCTGCACGGTCTTTCCTACGACTTGTTGAATCCATACCACGTCGAATTGCTACACTATGTAGGGAAAAGGGGGATCTGACACGATATTAAAAGGTATCCCATGACTTCAAGAAATGGTTCAAATGGCTCTAAGCACTATGGGACTTAACATCTGAGATCATCAGTGACATAGACTTAGAACTGCTAAAACCTATATAACCTAAGGACATCACACACATCCATGCACGAGGCAGAATTCTAATCTGTGAATATAGCAGCCGAGTGATTCCGGACTGAAGCGCCTAGAACCATTCAATGACTTTTGTCATCAGAGTGTATAACTGCAACTTTAGGTGTGTGACGGTCACACAACAGTAGTGCAGTACCATGTCGACGGTACAGTTTCAGATCGAGCCCATGTGTCGTATTTTTAAGTTCCATCTTACAGAATATCACGAAATAATATAGATTGTGCAAAAGTATTCAAAAATATTCATTTTTTACTCAGTAATAAATAAATGAATCATTACACCACACTTTCTTCAAATATGTATACCGTCTTACTTGCTATCGCTTGCCTCTCTTCTTTCTGCTAGAAATTCTGGTCGCTCTGTGTCGTAGAAAAAACAGAATCAATAATTCGTAGAACTACTGCCTTGATGACAGAGGCGATGCCAGAAAACAGATCCTATTGATACAGATAAATTGTTCGTTTCTCAATCAACTTTCGTGCGGACCACAACTCTGAATGAAAGCAGGTGCACTAAACTGATACAGAGTTAAAGAATATGTTTTTATGGAATATTCTTTAGAAGCAATTTCTATACTCCACTTTAGCAGGTTAGAAGCTTTCTGAAATCCTTTTCGTGAAACTTTTAATCTGCCTGTAGAAATGAATATCACAGGATTGGCAAAATGAAGATAGTGAAATAATTTTTACAGAGCAGGGCTTGTTTTTGTTTCATGTACAAAAATTTTATCGTAAAGTATCTGATCAGTTCGCCTTCCACAAATATCAAGCGAACATTATCCTGATTTACTGCATTTTTAAATGTCGTTGTTGTTGTTGTTGTCTTCAGTCCTGGGACTTGTTTGATGCAGCTCTCCATGCTACTCTGTCCTGTGCAAGCTTCATCTCCTAGTACCTACTGAAACCTACATCCTTCTGAATCTGCTTAGTATATTCATCTCTTGGTCTCCCTCTACGATTTTTACGTTCCACGCTGCCCTGCAACACTAAATTGGTGATCCCTTGATGCCTCAGGATATGTCCTACCAACCGATCCCTTCTTTTTGTCAAGTTATGCCACCAAGTTATGCCACAAACTTCTCCCCAATCCTATTCAATACCTCATCATTAGCTACATGATCTATCCACCTTATCTTCAGCATTCTTCTGTAGCACCATATTTCGAAAGCCCATATTCTCTTCTTGTCCAAACTAGTTATCGTCCATGTTTCACTTCCATACATGGCTACACTCCATACAAATACTTTCAGAAACGACTTCCTGATACATAAATCTATGTTCAATATTAACAAATTTCTCTTCTTCAGAAATGCTTTCCTTGTCATTGCCAGTCTACATTTTATATCCTCTCTACTTCGACCATCATCAGTTATTTTGCTCCCGAAATAGCAAAACTGCTTTACTACTTTAAGTGTCTCATTTCCTAATCTAATTTCCTCAGCATCACCCGATTTAATTTGACTACATTCGATTATCCTCGGTTTGCTTCTGTTGATGTTCATCTTATATCCTTCTTTCAAGACACTGTCCATTCCGTTCAACTGCTCTTCCAGGTACTTTGCTGTCTCTGACCGAATTACAATGTCATCGGCGAACCTCGAAGTTTTTACTTCTTCTCCATGAATTTTAATACCGTCTCTGAATTTTTCTTTTGATTCCTTTACTGCTTGCTCAATATACAGATTGAATAACATCGGGGAGAGGCTACAACCCTGTCTCACTCCTTTCCCAACCACTGCTTCCCTTTCATGCCCCTCGACTCTTTTGACTGCCATCTGGTTTCTGTACAAATTGTAAATAGCCATTCGCTCCCTGTATTTTACCCCTGCCACCTTCAAAATTTGAAAGAGAGTATTCCAGTCAACATTGTCAAAAGCTTTCACCAAGTCTACAAATGCTAGAAACGTGTGTTTGCCTTTTCTTAATCTTTCTTCTAAGATAAGGCGTAAGGTCAGTATTGCCTAACGTGTTCCTACATTTCTACTGAATCCAAACTGATCCTCCCCGAAGTCCGCATCTACCAGTTTTTCCATTCGTCTTTAAAGAATTAGCGTTAGTATTTTGTAGCTGTGACTTATTAAACTGATAGTTTGGTAATTTTCACATCTGTCAGCACCTGCTTTCTTTAGGTTTGGAATTATTATATTGTTCTTGAAGTCTAAGGATATATCGCTGTCTCATACATCTTGCTCTCCCAAGGCCGTCAGTAGTTCTAATGGAATGTTGTCTACTCCCGGGGCCTTGTTTCGACTCAGGTCTTTCAGTGCCCTGTCAAACTCTTCACGCAATATCTTATCTCCCATTTCGTCTTCATCTACATCCTCTTCCATTTCCATAATATTGTCCTCAAGTACATCGCCCTTGTATAGACCCTCTATATACTCCTTCCACCTTCCTGCCTTCCCTTCTTTGCTTAGAACTGGGTTGCCATCTGAGCTCTTGATATTCATCCAAGAGGTTCTCTTCTCTCCAAAGGTCTCTTTAATTTTCCTGTAGGCAGTATCTATCTTACCCCTAGTGAGATAAGCTTCTACATCCTTACATTTGTCCTCTAGCCATCCCTGCTTAGCCATTTTGCACTTTCTGTCGATCTCATTTTTGAGACGTTTGTATTCCTTTTTGCCTGCTTCATTTAGTGAATTTTTATATTTTCTCCTTTCATCAATAAAATTCAATATTTCTTCTGTTACCCAAGGTTTTCTACTATCCCTCGTCTTTTTACCTACTTCATCCTCTGCTGCCTTCACTACTTCATCCCTCAGAGTTACCCATTCTGCTTCTACTATGTTTCTTTCCCCCATTCGTGTCAATTGTTCCCTTATGCTCTCCTTGAAACTCTTTACAACCTCTGGTTCTTTCAGCTTATACAGATCCCATGTCCTTAAATTCCCACCCTTTTGCAGTTTCTTTAGTTTTAATCTACAAGTCATAACCAATATATTGTGGTCAGAGTCCACATCTGCCCCTGGAAATGTCCTACAATTTAAAATCTGATTCCTAAATCTGTGTCTTACCATTATATAATCTATCTGATACCTTTTAGTATCTCCAGGATTCTTCCATGTAGACAACCTTCTTTTATCATTCTTGAACCAAGTGTTACCTATGATTAAGATATGCTCTGTGCAAAATTCTACCAGACGGCTTCGTCTTTCATTTCTTAGCCCCATACCCTATTCACTCACTATGTTTCCTTCTCACCCTTTTCCTACTGACGAATTCCAGTCACCCATGACTATTAAATTTTCGTCTCGCTTCACTACCTGAATAATTTCTTTTATCTCATCATACATTTCATCAGTTTCTTCATCATCTGCAGAGCTAGTTGGCATATGAACTTGTATTACTGTAGTAGGCATGGGCTTTGTGTCTATCTTGGCCACAATAATGCGTTCACTATGCTGTTTGTAGTAGCTTAACCGCACTCCTATTTTTGTATTCATTATGAAACCTACTCCTGCATTACCCCTTTTTTATTTTGTATTTATAACCCTGTATTCACCTGACCAAAAGTCTTGTTCCTCCTGCCACCGAAATTCACTAATTCCCACTATTTCTAACTTTAACCTATCCATTTCCCTTTTTAAATTTTCTAACCTACCTGCCCGATTAAGGGATCTAACATTCCACGCTCCGATCCGTAGAACGCCAGTTTTCTTTCTCCTGATAACGACGTCCTCCTGGGTAGTCCCCACCCGGAGATCGGAATGGGTGACTATTTTACCTAAGGAATATTTTACCCAAGTGGACGCCATCATTTAATCACACAGTAAAGCTGCATGTCCTCGGGAAAAATTACGGCTGTAGTTTCCCCTTGCTTTCAGCCGTTCGCAGTACCAGCACAGCAAGGCCGTTATTGTTAATGTTGCAAGGCCAGATTAGTCAATCACCCAGACTCTTGCCCCTGCAACTTCTGAAAATGCTGCTGCCCCTCTTCAGGAACCACACGTTTGTCTGGCCTCTCAACAGATACCCCTCCGTTATGGTCTCCCCTACGGTACGGCCATCTGTATCGCTGAGGCACGCAAGCCTCCCCACCAACGGCAAGGTCCATGGTTCATGAGGGGAAATTTTTAAATACGAAACACAAACGGAATACACGTTCAAAGAATATCTGCTTGAATGAAACGTTAATGAAATTACTAAAGCGAAAATGATTAATGACTATTTTCTTGTTTGCCTTCCAATGCTGAAACTTCAAGGGTATGTGTGGCGCACACCGATCAGATGATACGGTACGAAATTCGATACAAAAGTAACAATCATTTGTGAATGGTCATTATAGAGAGAAAGGGTAAATATTTGTAGCAAGGACTATGATATTAAATTAAGGCTGTTGTAATAGACCACTATCAGTGGAGCAAAGAGGTTGGTAAAACATTTAGTAAAGAATTATGATAACCGATTTGTCATTTTTGAGAGAACTGAAGGGCGATCTGTTTAATTGCAAAAAATCATTCAATAGCGAGATCACACTATTTTTTTTAAATTTAAGACTACCGGTATCAATAGATTATGCTGTCGTCTTCAAGTCTCTAAGATTTACATATAACTAGAATACGTTTCATAAGTTAATATGTAACATTTGACATAAAAGTTTTTGATAGGTATTATAATAACCTGAAGTGGACCTGTAAATTCAAGAAACTTAAAATCTTATTGCTGTAAGACATATTCATTTTACGCTACCATCCCACAAAAGAAGCCCAGTGGATAAAAGAAACACATGAAAAAAATTTTGTAATCGCTGAAATATTCAAAAACATAATACACCTTATGCAACAGACTATGTACATATACGTATTATTTACTGTTATTTCTTGCATCATATAAACACGGTACGAAAATGCACAACTGTTGATACACGCTAGACATATTCTAAACAGTGCACTGTTTGCAATATGTACAGAAAATGTACACAAGTATGCTTTTGTGTTCCTTGTTTTAATGATGCACTGTTTAGAATATGTGTAAAATGTTGTGCTTTTGTGTACCATGTGTTTATGATGCATCAATAACTGTTTACAACATATTTATGGATATAGCCTATTGCGCAAGTGGGTTACGTTTTTGAATATTTTGCCGTTGACAAACCTTTTATAAGGTGCTACTTTTATCCAACTCTCTTTTTGTATGTGATAGTAGCGTAAAATGTATATGTTTTACAAGAATAAGATTTTGAGGTATGTCAATGTACAGGTCCACTTACGGTTTTCAAAACACCAATCAAAAACTTTTGTATCAAATGTTACATCTTAACTTATGTGACTTATCCCATTTACATGCAGTTTCTTACAGAGTTGAAGATGGCAGCATGGTCTCTTGAAACCGACTGTCTTAAACTAAAAAAAATTTTTTTGCTCTCTTCGCTAGTGATTGTTTTTTTTCACTTTTGTGATCATGTCTCACAGTATATAATGGATTTAAATGTAAGTACAACTACTGTTAGTAACCAATCATCCGATAACAAGGGCCATACAACATCACCTCGTCAGGAAATTCCAGTGTCATAATTTTGGGGTCGCTAAGGATGGCAGCAGACTGGAACAGAGAATTATCGATACGAAATGTTCCCAATGTTGCCGCCTTTTAACGATCAGTGCCTGGAGCCCGCGGATAACGTACTTCGCTTTTATTTCAGATAGTATGTTGAGGGGCTCATAACGTACTCATTTATGTACATTATCAATTAATAATAAAATCGGTACATATTCCCTCAGAGATGACGCTGCAAAATGTCAGTATCATGTCTTGAGCAAAATGTATGACGAACAGTGAACTAGACACATCGATAATCATGAGATGTGGCAATGACGCTACTGCCTGAGACTAAAGAGCGATAGTTCGACGAAGAAACTTTCATAGGAGCGTTTACAGGAGTGTGGCACAAGCAAAGTTACAGGGCAGTTGCATTAGGTGTGGTCCTGGATGTCGGGAGGTAATGCGTATAGACTGTTACTCGCTACATTAATCATCCGCTGTCAATTACGAGCCAATCAAACGAGCGTGAACGTTTTGTGTGATTGAGCTAGTGAATCACAACAACTGATCTAGTTGGTGATATCCTGCAGATCATTGTTTAAATTCAGAAGAAGCTTCCAGTAGGTCTGCTTCAGAATACGTGTCAATGAAATTACTGTTTCTGTCAACGTAGTAGATATATATTGAATTTGTAGTGAACTATGTTTACCCTGAAGTACTAAATCTATGATACGATCCTGTACATAACGGATATGAACTTCTATGAACAGGGCTTTATCTAGGTAAAGTAGATGAAAAATCGGCAGGGAGTTGACCGTTTATTCATGTATATAGTACATAAACTTAAAATTAACATTAATCAAATAACAATAATAAAATATTCCGATACTTTATTTCTCTTCAGTGTCAGTCTAAAGTTTCATGAAGTTCAAAATTCAAAGAAAGTGTGTGTTCGTTCAAAGTGTACTGCAGTAGTGCAAGCTAACTGAGAAATGAATGTATTCTACGCACAGTGCAGTAGGTTAAGATTACAATCCTTGTTCAAGAACGGAGTAACCGTTTTTCTTGTAACCCATTTATGTACTGTCTACGCTTAGCATAATGTAATGTCATGAAAGGAACCAGAATGACAAATATCTCGTTTTAATTTACATCTCCCGATCTGTATGTTCTGTGAAGGAAGAAAACATTGGTCCAACACATCGGGCATCTTATCGTTCCATGACAGAGACTTACACTGGTCGATATGTGACAGAATAAAAAGTATGTTTGAACATAAGAGGAATTGCCACTTGGATCACACAGATAAATCGGCCGTAGCAGAACATGTTTACCAGGTAGGTGATCAAGAAATAAAATTCAGCGAGACGAACGCATATCTAAAAGATCGCATTATTATGCGCGCATGTTCAGAGGAGCTATCGAGATTGATACACGTCGTCATAATTTTAACACGAAAGACGAAGGTGTTAAAATGGATATAATTTTTGGATGTCAGCATTGCACCATAAGCATATACGATCGATTACGTCCAATTGAGAATGTTGGCATTACCAGAGACAGTCTCATAGTTGACGCCACGTGATGAACAGTGGCGCTCTCTGTGCTGCCTTTATAATGAGCGCTTTCTCGAGTTCTCTTTGCAGTTCGTCGCTTTAGCGCGGAGGATGTCTCCCGCAGTCGGAGACGAAACGTCAGGGGAGAGTTTTATACATCGACCACGGCCTATCAGCCCGCAACTTTAAAGTTAGTTACAGTATCCTTTTGAGTATTATTTATATTTTTAAACATCGTATACGTGAATGTGTTGCTGTCGACACTTGCTCTGTTTTCGGCGACTTTTAGTGTATTAGTGTGTTTATAGATTAATCCATGACAGTGCTAATCCAATATTATTGTTTGTGCTGCATATCACATTGATTTGGTACACAACCTGGCGTATCTGGACAGTTTTTGTGGAGATACAAAAAGGAAATGCAATGAAACTTCCATAAGCGAAAGAAACGATAAATGATTGACCGACTGCGAATCGAATCCTGGACGTTTGCAATGGTAATCTGGCTCTTATCCGCTTTTTCAACAGTAAAATTCTTTTTCCACTTTTTGTGCGTCCCAGCCCAGCTTTCAACCTGCTATTGTCGCTTTCCTTGGCGTCTCCTTTTTTGTCTCATTGCGCAGTTATGTTGCATTGAAATAGTTGTCTACCAAACAGTAAATAAAAATAAAATTCTGTAACAAATGTGAAAAAAAGATTTCTTTAAACAAACTTCCACACCAAGTTATAATAAAATCTCATGAGCGGCCAGCGATGAAACATTGTATTCTCTTGGTGATTATGAATAGCATATTTAGAACTACTACGAAATGCCTCGAAAACGTAGGTCTTCTATTTAGCACACAGGTCAAAGAAAGTTACTTGAGCACAACAGACCTTGGCGCAATCCCAGATCAGTCGGACCATAGGTGCACAATGTCTTGCAGGCTTAACCACTAGACACAGAGAGAGAGAGAGAGAGAGAGAGAGAGGGGGGGGGGGGCGGAGAGAGAGAGAGAGAGAGAGATATTGCAACAGCAACAAGCACATCCCAATTTAGAGGGTGAGCGTCGAGCGTGTCTTGTAGTTTCTGAAACGCCTGAAGACCCACAACGAAGGCGTCACTTAAGGCTTTATGATGAAGCAAGAGACGACGTGCCTTTCCAGATAGAATGCGGGAGGCTTTTAGTGAGGACACGTTCGACTATTATTTATTATCTGAATAACTTAATTAGCAGTTACTTATCTTAGGGAGAAGGGATCGAAAATTAAGTCTTTGTAATGCACTGAAATTGTAGGAAGAAACATGTGGTATGTTCTGCGGCGATGGAAATTTTCATATCCAGCACTAGGTGTGCCAGAAGAGCCCCTAAAAGCTACGGTGACGTAAGAATGTAATAAATCGATTGTTTTTTAAAATTTCCTAATTAAAGTCCAAATGCCAGGTTTTAAACCTTTTACGATTCAAAGACAAATTTACCATTGAAATGGCTAATTGCTTCCACCAGATAATAGTCAACGTAAGTACTTACACCTGTACTTCCTGAGCTATGAAACCAATGGTGCAGAATGCAGGTGTAATAATACCTAAGGAGATGGATTTGAATATTCAGAGAATGCTGCATGAACGCAAGCGTTTAATAACGATGCTAAATCGACTTTAGAGAAAATATTATAAGTTAATGATCCATCCAGAACGCAATGTCAGTTACAACTAAGCCAAAAATATATGGGCATGTGCTATGTTTTATATATTCTACTGTACTGCAAAAGCACCTCTCATTTTTATCAAGTGGTGCTTTAAATAGAATCTATGCGGTACATGTCAGCAGCATGGAGCGCACTTGCGGGAAAAGGACGCTACACCACGTGTGACAGTCAACTACTTTCAATGATTTTAAAAACAACAAAGTGGCCAAGAGTTATTAACATTCTGACAGGCATATGAGGCAAAATGGTTATAAGAAGATGATAGGCGGTGGTATGTAATGCTGGAAGAGGCCATACTATGCAGATCAGCGACCAAAAGCGAGATTCATTTTTGCAATACTATTAGGAACCTGTGGGCCTTAAAATCTCCCATAAACGCGGGAAAAATACAAAACTGACTCGGCAGACTGAAAGCATATACTGCTTCATACAATGATTTTACCTACAACGAAGCTCTCGTAAAGATGTAAGACCACATTTATAAGTAGCGCCGCTCTGCCCATTTTTTGCTATGCCAATGAACCAAGGTAGATTTCTTCTTACTTATGTCAGTTCAGCTATTAAGAGATGTTTAACGTTTAGTGTGTACTTAATGATTAGTGTTGTTAGAATCTTCTTGTTTATACACATCGCCATACAACGCTTTTGAAGTCTTTAGACGATAGTAAAGAACAAGACTATCAAGAAAACGGGGCTCTTTGAGCTTTAAATACAGAATGCCAGTTCAGTGAACGGTTCCGGTTTCCATGATGATAGCCTCATGTTTAAAAGGTGATGAGTTTTCAACTAAAGGTCTAAAGAAATTGGTAGTTAGAAACAAATGTCAATATTATATATCAAACAACGTGTCGGCCAACATTTACAGATGATCAAGGAAAAATCTGGTTTAGTCAGCAACCATTTTTCATAAAGAGAAGAAATTATTAATGGCGTTCTGTCAACAAACAAATTAAGTTTAGGATGCGGAATGTACAAAAAGAGAAAAAGCGAGTTACCCGTGGCAAATAACTTTTACTGAATGATTCACTACATTTCAAAGTTGCACAGATACATCTTTCAGTGTTATGTCCAAGTCTCTATAAACAATGGAGTGAAAGATCTACGAAACGTCTAATTCCTCGACTACAGAAATCCGCTCCCAGGTAGGGAGCAGGGCAGAACGCTGCTGGAGTGGAATGCCGAGCCACTGTTTCAGGATACAGTGAAAACAAATAAATAAAACTAAAAACTAGAAACCCGTTTATTTGACCAAACAGATACAGAATAACTCTGGCATAAGCAACCGGTGGTATATTTGTGGTTACAGAATAATTAAAACAAATTTTTGAACAAGGAACCACCCATTTAGGCAAACAATTCCTGAGAGTGTGCAATATTAATAGCCTTACGGCCCAACATTAATAAAAGTAGTATTACTGCTACATAGAATTAACTTCACAATTAAATTGAAGTAAGTTGAATGAACGAATTCTGACTCAGAGTCCCTTACAAATGCCAGTACGTAACACAGTTTGTAGCAATCTAGAAGGTTTCAAACCATTCAAATGTAAGACGTCTTGAGAATAAAATTCTCTGTCATAATTGAGCAACTTAATTAATAGACAACAAACTGCAGCTCACAGAAAAAAAAGCAAAGCAACAAATATCGTGTGGTCATTACATAATGTAGTAGCCTGCAAAGAATAAACACGAGTTAGCAAACTATTGACGGTTGGCGTTCAACATCGGCCGTGGGTCCGAGTTTCGTACGGGAGACCCGACCGGAAACAAAAGCTAGCACGGGTTGTATACACTGACAACAGCTTCTACAACACACAAAGCAACATTAATATACAGTTCGCTTAAACCAATCACCACAACGGTGAAATACAGTATCATCACGGTACAGACAAATGGAGATAAGATTCGGCTCAAATTTTCTTAAATTCGGTAATGCGCGGAAAACTGCAGCTACAGTTCATGGTAATTCTGCCTTTAAGATAGCCTATATCAAATTAATATTCATAAAAGGTAATCTGCACAGCCACTCAGGACTCTGACCCAATAAAGAACGCTGGGCGTGGTGGCATAGCGGTTCTAGGCGCTACAGTGTAGAACCACACGACCGCTACGGTCGCAGGTTCGACTCCTGCCTCGGGCATGGATGTTTGTGATGTCCTTAGGTTAGTTAGGTTTAACTACTTCTAAGTTCTAGGGGACTGATGACCTCAGAAATTAAGTCTCATAGTGCTCAGAGCCATTTGAACCATTAGTAAATAACGAAAACCTACATGCACTTTTAACTACTAAGAATACCGCCCTTTTACGGAACCAAGTTTTTAACAAGTTACAACCGTCCAAAGGCAGAAAGTGGCACAGTAAACTACAATTTAAGTTGAAAGTTAAGCTTTAGCACATTCACGAGGAATTCACTGACAAATCGTGAAAGTAGCAATTCACTCAGATGAGATACAAATTCGCCAAATATCGGTCACAACTGACAGCAATCAAAGCTTGATAGTAATATCAGCCAGGGCACAAGTCAGTTAACTCGATTTGCAATTCACAGGGACGCAAACAGATCGAACATACAGGGTGTCAACAAGGAGCAATCACGGTTTGAAAACTATCCACCAGACAGATAGCTTACCATCTGAAAACTAATCCTGACAACTGCAGGCCAAAGACTCTCGTCCCAACAAACCCAGAACGACTAGTAAACACAGCCTATGTTTACCGGTCGCTGCAGCCACACTCCTGTTCCGCTCGCGTCTCAAGGACACCAGTGCGATTCAGCAGTACACCACGCGCCGACTGTTCCAATGTGATGCCCCTTGCAAACCCGCTCCCTGCTCCTTCGCTTCGCAGAGTGCCGGGCTCCGAATTTCAAGGGAGCTCTGACCAATCAGCGCGCCGCAAAGTATCTCGTTTAGACAGAGAAAGCTCCTCGAAAGCAAGATAATTGCAGGAGGTCACGGCACATAGACGTTAGAGAACGACTTTGTGAACATGTTGTTCTTTGGAAAACCTCTTTCGCGCTAAATGTTCTTCTTCGTTTACCTGTACATTGCCCTCTGCTGCCAACGTTGATGACCTTTCTGGCCGATAACGCGTTGGTTATGTTGCTTACACCATTTCTCTAAGGCTGCAAGCTAAATTGCATTTGGTACCGCACCGTTAGAATTTCACAGTGAACCTTTGTGAAATTTGTAGGTTTAGTACACAAGAATCGTACCGTTCCGCGTACTTTGGTGTATGTTTCCTATTGCCGTGCTATTTCACTTCCATAGTGTGAACTTGTTATCCTCACTGCAGCAGAACTGTCTGCAGAATGCCCGTAATATGCACCATCTTCTGACAATCCACCGCTCTTGTTATTCATAGCATGGAACGGCATCGTAACTTACCTGCGAATGTCCCTCCGTAAGTACACAATCAGACTAAAGATGTAAATAAGCTAAAGGGATAACGAGGTCCGAAAACTACATACGATTTACCATCTACAGTACGACCAAAAAAATTTTGTCATAGAAAACGTGCTATCAAAATTGATATTTAATTTCATTTTCTCGTTTCACTTCTTTGGCCTTCCATGACGGACCGTAGTTAAAGACATAATTTCCTATGTTTCGTCTCCTACACTGCAAGATATATCCAAGACTCTGCGGACAGGTACTTAAGTCTTTCTAACGATAACTGCATCGTGAGAAATCTAAATTTCTCACAATTTCCACCTGAAAACAGAAATCTGAACTGATACACGAAACGCCCACAACACATTGTAGCCATCCAAACAGTCAAAAATGAAGTAAGTTGGTTCCTGCAATTCATTCGTTGCTAGAGATAATGTCCTATTATTCTGTTAAATAGTGTATTGGGTCTCATGCAATATCAGTACGATGAAGTCCTTCATATCGTAGAAGTCTATGCGAAAAACAGACACTGCCGGAAGGCGAAATCAATTCAGTCTCCATCACAGTGTAATGACGACCTATCGTTCAAGGAATCGCACTTGGCTCTTAATGTTTTTGCGTATGTACCGTCCTCTTACGATAATTTACAATTTGTTTATGGCCATGTAGCTCTGCGATAATTTAAATCCCGCCAAACGTTACTGACTCCTTGATATACTTTCTACAAGATTGTGACAAATTGTAAAGGGTCATACCAATGTGATAACCTGTCAAAAGCCTGAATAAGCAACTTTTGGAGAGCTGGCGTGCCGGATGAGACTCATTTGAGGTTCCAGAAGGTACCGACAAGGATGTGGAGGCACGTCAGGAGCACTAGCATCTGGTTGAGGATCCATGCGGCGAAAAGCCCGACAGATGTGACCCCGCACATTGCCGGTTGGGTTTAAATAGGGGGAGTCTGGTGGATTGATTGTGAATAGGGAAGTAGGTCAGACCGTTATTTACTGTCAACAATTCAATGGTAGGGTTGTTCCCATTATAATTATCAGCAAAATGACATCGACAGCGATAGTTCAGGTACACATGCCGACATCGGAAGCCCAAAATGAAGAGTCAAAGAAAGTAAATAAAGATATTAAACGGGTAATTCAGTACCTAAATAGAGATGAAAATGTGATAGTTATGGGGACTGGAATGCTGTTGCAGGGAAAGAACTAGAAGAAAGAGTTACCCGAGTACATGGGCGTTGTACGAGAAATGATAGAAGAGAAAAGCTGATTGAGATCTGCAATAAGTTTCAGTTAGCAACAGCGTGACTCTGAGCAAGAACCACATGAGGAGGAGGTATACTCGGAAAAGTCAGGGAGTTACGCGAAGATTGGACAACATCGTGGTTGGGCAGAGATTCTCAAATAGATACTAGATCGTAAGGTGTACCCAGGAGGAGATATAAACTCAGATCACATTTCAGTAGTGATGAAGATCAGACTGCAGTTTAAGAGACAAGTCAGGAAGAATCAGAGTCGAAAGAAGTGCAATACGGAAGTGCTAAGGAATGAAGAGATACGTATCAAGTATTCTGAGGCCACAGATACTGTGACTATCAATATCTCAGTAGGCAGTTCAGTTTACGAGAAATGGACAACTGTAAAAAGGGCAATCACGGCAGTTAGACAGAAACATAGGTACCAGGTAGGTAATTGCAAGGAAATCACTTAATCGACAGAAGAAGGAGGTGCAAAAATATTCAAGTACGTCGTCTGGAGAATCGGCAAGGAAGGGAATATATGGAAAGTACTGACAAGAAGAAGGAGTAGGATGATAGGACGTATGTTGGAAATACCTTCCATGGTACCAGGGGCGAGCTGTAGAGGGAACGAACTGTAGAGGTAAAGGAAAACAGAAATCGGAGACACCAAGCAAAGCATTAAGGGGTTCGCTTGAAAGCGCCACTCTGAGATGGAGAGGATGGCACGTGAGAGGAATTAGTGGCATGGCGCATAAGGCCCGACCGAATACTGATAAGTCAAAAACAAAAAACAAAACAAAAAAATACTTGGAAGACTGTATCTCCATGTACCCCAGCCAGTTCGAATAGACGAGACGAAAATTCCCAATACAAATGCTAACAGTAAACGCCATCGGTTAAAGTAGTTGTTCCATTACATATTCACTATTGAGCTAGAGAAGCTGGTATACTTGCCTAATATCGTGAGGAGCCCGAGAGCACACAGAAGTGCCACAACACAATAAGGCATGGACTCGAATGATATCTGAGTAGTGCTCCATGAATCCTACAGGGCTGTCTATAAGTCCGTAAGACCATGATGAGGTAAATATCTCTTCTGAACAGCACGTTGCGAGGCATTCCAGATATGCTCAATAATGCTCATGTATATGGCGTTTGGTGGCCGGAGGAAGTGTTTAAACCCAGAATAGTGTTCCTGGCGCCTCTCTGTAGAAATTCTGGACGTGTGGTGTGTCGCATTGTCCTGCTGGAATTTCCCAAGTACGTCGGAAAACACAATGGACATGAGTGGATGCAGGTGATCAAACAAGATACTTACACACCTATCACCTGTCGGATCAGGGGTGCCGTGTGACTCTTACTGCACACGCACCACCCCACTACAGAGCCTCCACCAGTTTGAACAGTCACCTACTGATATGCAGGGTCCATGGATTCATGAGATTGTCTCAATACCTGCACACGTCCATCCACTCGATACAATTGGAAACGAGACTCGTCCGGCCGGAGAAAATGTTTCCAGTGCTTTAAGTGCTGGACGTTCGGCCATATGTCTTCCCGATATACACCCAGCCTCAAATGTCGAGATTGCGAACGCCCATCACATCCCAATACTCCATGTGCCCCGCCTCCCATGTGTGTGAACTGTGGAGGGCATCATTCATCTTGCTCACCAGACTGCAAGATATTAAAGAGAGAAAAATCACGGAACATAAGACTCTGGCCCGACTGACCTATACTGAGGCTTAGAGGAAATATGAACGACTACATCCTGTGCGAATGACTTCTTCATATGCCGCCGATACAACAACCATGCTAGCCCCATCAGTTCAGTGAATTCCAGCCAGATCGCTGAGCCATACAACTCCACATGCCCCCGTTTCCATGGGGGACACTGCCCACCCTGCTGCTCCTGCGCCACCTACCTTGGGAGCAACACCCCCCTATCTGTCGGGGACGTTTGTCCCTGCTTCTAAGCTGGAGAAGCGTCCACCTTCTTCGGCTCCTCTCACTCGCAAGGGGTCCCTTGGGTTCTTCCCTTCCCAGGTTTCCACAAGCAGGAAGGATGACACCCAACAGTGGCATAAGTGCCCACAAGCAGCTGGTCGTAGGGCTTCGAGATCCTCCTCCGTCCCGAAGACGAAACTGATGAAGCCCTCCCAAGGAGCAGCGAGAGAATTCCAAGAGCAAGCCCTCTAAGGCCAAGGAACTTGCAGTCGCACCCACCCTACCGCAACCTCTGAGGATGAGGTGGAGATTCGGGGGTCCGCTGAGGACATGGATCTCGCCAGTCCCCCAGACACGATGCACAGGTCCTCAATCAGTGGCAGAGGTGGACCCAGCGGCGTAATCTCCCTCCCCAGTCCCTTCACCCCTTTATCGGCCATGGACAATGTCACCCTGCAGTGGAACTGCAGCGGTTCTTCCTCCATCTTGCTGAGCTCCGACAACTTCTCAGCCTTCACCCTTTCCTCTGCATTTCTCTTCAAGAAACTTGGTTTCCGCCTATGTGAACCCCCGCCCTCTGTGGATGTACGTATAATTATTTTTCTCAAAATAACTAAGGTCTTTATCAAGTACAAGAATATGGTGTACCTAGGAGTACATTATATTTGTTAGTCTGTGTTTCAAACTGATGACCGACTTTAGAATCACATGAAGCAATACGCACTGAAAACTACATAGACAGTTCTCAATAATTTCGACTGTTCCTGTAGCTGCGAGGCATGGAGATGTGTTTTGTGCAACGTCTGTAAATATTAGTAATTCTACATATTTAAGGGGTTTGGAGGACAATGTTAATACTTCAGTTATAATAATTTACGGCGAGCAATAAAATTCTGTATATTTTTAAAAATAGTTATAGGTATAACGGATGGACTGTTAAGCCGTATTATCTCAGCTGTACACCATCTTGTACCTTAAAACGGATGATCCTCTAGAATAAAGACTGTGTTAATTCCATATAAACTGCGCATCATTAATTTCTTAACAGTTTCCCTTGTCATGGAAATGCAAATTTATGTTAATGTCCAGTGGGTTCTATGCTGTGTATACGCAGACTGAAACGACGAGTGAAAATTTGTACCAAGGCCTGGATTTGAATCCGGGTCTCCAACTCACTAGGCAGATGCGCTGAGCACCAACCATCCTCGCGCAGTAGTTTTGAATAACTACATGGACTACTCTAGTATGCCTCCATCCATCTACATTAAAATATTTTTAATTTCTAAATGGTGTTTGTTACTATTTCTTCTTAATTTGATTTTACGTATTGGTTATTAGTGTGTAGTAGAGCAACTGTGTAACACAAGGATTAATGAATACAACTTAGACAAAATCCTAGCGACCAAAACTTCTAAATTGCAGAGGAGTATTTGTTCCTATGCATCACTTTCCTGTAGTAATTTCAGGAAAATTCTGCAGCACACATGAAGTGACTGCTATTACTTCAAACTGTGGTAAAATAATGTGTTAAATTTCTGCTACAGAGCTGGCTGGAGGCAAAAGTCTAAGATGCGTTCTAAGGTACATCACTCCCCTCTAACTAACTTCTGACTTCACTAACTACTACATCCCCAGGCACTATGCTGAACTTCTTCGCTTATGAAAGTACTTATTATCTCGTTGTCGCTCAGTGCACTGGTTGCTGCCGCTCAAAAAGTGGTAGTTCTTTCACCAATGACTGTTTGATAACCACAGCTCCTGTGTTTCAGGAATTTCAATGGAAACCTGGGAACCAGTTCGTGAATACACGAATTACTTGCATGTTACAAGTTCCGAAATTGATAGAAACATATTACTGGATTGTTAGTTTTTGAGCACTTGAATCATGAACCAGCATTACATTGCTAAGTGATATCTCGATCATTTATTCCGTCTCCTTTTATTTTTCATAAAGTAAATAGTTTGACAGCACCTGCCAAAATATTCAGAAAACTCATATTTAGCATTTAATGCCAGCTGAGCTATAGCCTTCTAGCCAATTACTACACATCTGTTAGTGAAGTCCACCAGGCAGAAAGCTGCACTAACAAGAGCCTTCTTTTCTCGTCAGCCAGCAGCTACTGTTGCATTTCTTCCTCGTCGCCTCCAATTTGGCGGGAAGACGACTCGACATGGAAATCGCTGTGCACTATTTCTCATTAGTATATGTACATTCCGAAACAAAAGAAAAATTCGGAGTACGTGTTAAAATCCATGGAGAAGAAATAAAAACTTTGAGGTTTGCCGATGACATTGTAATTTTGTGAGAGACAGCAAAAGACTTGGAAGAACTGTTGAACGGAATGGACAGTGTCTTGAAAGAAGAATATAAGATGAACATCAACAAAAGTAAAGCGAGGATAATGGAATGTACTCGAATTAAGTTTGGTGATGCTGAGGGAATTAGATTAGGAATTGAGACACTTTAAGTAGTAAAGGAGTTTTGCTAGTCGGGGAGCAAAATAACTGATGATGGTCGAAGCAGAGAGGATATAAAATGCAGACTGGCAATGGCAAGGAAAGCGTTTCTGAAGAAGAGAAATTTGTTAACATCGAGTGTAGAATCAAGTGTCAGTAAGTCGTTTCTGAAAGTATTTGTATGAAGTGTAGCCATGTACGGAAGTGAAACATGGACGATGAATAGTTTGGACAAGAAGAGAAGCTTTCGAAATGTGGTGCTACAGAAGAATGCTGATGATTAGATGGGTAAATCACATAACTAATGAGGAGGTATTGAATAGAATTGGGGAGGCGTTTATGGCACAACTTGACAAGAAGAAGTCACCGGTTGGTAGGAGGCATCAGAGGATCACAAATTTAGCATTGGAGGGCAGCGTGGAGGGTAAAAATCATAGAGAGAGACCAAGAGATGAATACACTTAGCAGATTCAGAAGGATGTAGGTTGCAGTAAGTACTAGGAGATGAAGAAGCTTGCACAGGAGAAAGTAGCATGGCGAGCTGCTTCAAAACAATCTGAGGACTGAAGACCACAACAACAACAACAACATTCCTTTAAATAAGTATATTAACGCAGACATACACTCCTGGAAATGGAAAAAACACATTGACACCGGTGTGTCAGACCAACCATACTTGCTCCAGACACTGCGAGAAGGCTGTACAAGCAATGATCACACGCACGGCACAGCGGACACACCAGAAACCGCGGTGTTGGCCGTCGAATGGCGCTAGCTGCGCAGCATTTGTGCACCGCCACCGTCAGTGTCAGCCAGTTTGCCGTGGCATACGGAGCTCCATCGCAGTCTTTAACACTGGTAGCATGCCGCGACAGCGTGGACGTGAACCGTATATGCAGTTGACGGACTTTGAGCGAGGGCGTATAGTGGGCATGCGGGAGGCCGGGTGGACGTACCGACGAATTGCTCAACACGTGGGGCGTGAGGTCTCCACAGTACATCGATGTTGTCGCCAGTGGTCGGCGGAAGGTGCACGTGCCCGTCGACCTGGGACCGGACCGCAGCGACGCACGGATGCACGCCAAGACCGTAGGATCCTACGCAGTGCCGTAGGGGACCGCACCGCCACTTCCCAGCAAATTAGGGACACTGTTGCTCCTGGGGTATCGGCGAGGACCATTCGCAACCGTCTCCATGAAGCTGGGCTACGGTCCCGCACACCGTTAGGCCGTATTCCGCTCACGCCCCAACATCGTGCAGCCAGCCTCCAGTGGTGTCGCGACAGGCGTGAATGGAGGGACGAATGGAGACGTGTCGTCTTCAGCGATGAGAGTCGCGTCTGCCTTGGTGCCAATGATGGTCGTATGCGTGTTTGGCGCCGTGCAATTGAGCGCCACAATCAGGACTGCATACGACCGAGGCACACAGGGCCATCACCCGGCATCATTTTGTGGGGAGCGATCTCCTACACTGGCCGTACACCTCTGGTGATCGTCGAGGGGACACTGAATAGTGCACGGTACATCCAAACCGTCATCGAACCCTTCGTTCTACCATTCCTAGACCGGCAAGGGAACTTGCTGTTCCAACAGGACAATGCACATCCGCATGTATCCCGTGCCACCCAACGTGCTCTAGAAGGTGTAAGTCAACTACCCTGGCCAGCAAGATCTCCGGATCTGTCCCCCATTGAGTATGTTTGGGACTGGATGAAGCGTCGTCTCACGCGGTCTGCACGTCCAGCACGAACGCTGGTCCAACTGAGGCGCCAGGTGGAAATGGCATGGCAAGCCGTTCCACAGGACTACATCCAGCATCTCTACGATCGTCTCCATGGGAGAATAGCAGCCTGCATTGCTGCGAAAGGTGGATATACACTGTACTAGTGCCGACATTGTGCATGCTCTGTTGCCTGTGTCTATGTGCCTGTGGTTCTGTCAGTGTGATCATGTGATGTATCTGACCCCAGGAATGTGTCAAAGTTTCCCCTTCCTGGGACAATGGATTCACGGTGATCTTATTTCAATTTCCAGGAGTGTAGTTCTAAAACGTTTACTATTTCTAAATGAGAATTTTATGTTATCTAAATTTCTAGTACAGTACATATTTCTGGTTTTATGTATACTTCATAAAATTTTGATCACAGTTTCAACTACCGAAAGTGGTTCATTGCAGTTTCTAGTTTCAGTTGCTTTCTGCCACGTCTTATAGTACTCATGCCCACGACTAGGCGTCGCTAGGTCAAATCGTCAGTACTGTACAGTAATGCGACAGATTAAAAAAGAGATGGAAGAATAGTTACGATATGAAAATACTAACTGCTGGTGACTATTTGTATCAGGAAAATCTTTTCCGGTTGCTTAAAAGATGTCTGTTGATTCCCTTGAAATGGCTGGACTGGTGGTGACCAGAAGAATACCTATGTAGCAGTCTATAATGTGTAATTTCGTTTAGTGTCAGGTCATCTTCAGGTTCAAAAGATGTTCTTATCTATAGGTTATTTTTCAAAGTTTCTTACACCATGATTAGTTTCGATCCCCGTGTATCATTACTAGCTCTATCTACCACACCTCAGAATACATTACTCTGATATGTCGGTCCCATACAGGCACGAGGCAATGCTAACGCAGTTACTTTGATCTGACGATGATCCGAAAAGATCTAAACTAGTAATGCTGCAAGAAGATTTGAAACTGAAAGATAAAAAATACATAAACTTTAATAGAATTTCTTTGATGACCAATATGTCGGCTATTATGAATGTCAGATTTTTTGTTACAAAATCACATTCACCGCGGTGAAAATCAACCCACAGCAAATGGATAAAAGTTTACAACATATGTTTAGTAGTAAGGGCTGGTGATCAGAAGCTAATTTTTATCTGTATAGTATACATATTTTCCAAACGGGTATAGTGAAAGTAGCTATGGCCTAGGATCTATATTGTGGTTTATTCCTGCTCAGTCTGTATGAATGCGTAGAGGATGTATGACATTCAGTGGCGTGCAGCTCCCACGTCGTATTATTTACCCACTTTCAACGGTTAGAAAAATATCCACCGAGACAACTGACTCAGCTGGTAAGACAGAACTAACTTCAACAGTACAGAATAATTGTACAATGGCGAAAAAGAAACGGAAAATTCTATAAAATAGAATTCTGTCTCCTTAAAAATGTTTTATACTCAAAACACACTGTCTAATATACTGGAATAAACCTCAATCATCTCAGAAACTTTTTTAATAAACAGGTATTCAAGCTCATGGTTCCTGTTGCACATTGACTTTCTAACGGCTTACAGGGACAACAGAAATTTCATTTTCATTGCCTCTTATAGTGATAGACCACATTTAAAAAATTTTATGCTGTCGTAACCTACTGATTAAGAATTATAATCTAGTGTTAAACGTTCAACACAGTAAGACAAGTTTCACCCATTTGTATGTCCCGAAATGACGTAACTCATCCCGTGAAAATCGCCCAGACTGTATTCATTTGACCTCCAACAAACTTTAAAGACAGTTTCTAGCCTTTATAAGACTTTATCCCGATCAAAGACGAAAGGAAAGGTAGTTTATTACATCTCAACTAATCATGTAAAATAAACCTCAGCAGCAGACATGAAATATTTTTTAATGCATGGAGTATGTTTCTCGAAGGAACAGACACCAAGCATATCCCGCAGCTCTGAAGCTGTGAAGCACAGTACGTAACCTGAAGAGGTACGACTGCTATCTGGTGCAGCGGGACGGTAAAATGAACAGGGACTGTAGCTAGCTGGAGCACGGTGGGGATGTGGATCGGCCTGGAGGCGCACTGAGGTGGTCTGTGCAGTTGTGAGAACGCTGTGTCTAATCCAGCGCAGTGGTTACCGCACCTGCATAGTCACCAGGAGATTCCTGGTTCGAATCCCGGTCCGGTACACATTTTCACTCCTGTCGCTGATTCCACTTAATTTATCACTGCAGCCGACAGCAGTCATCCCCCTTCCGTTTACATTATATTATTTTCTTTACAACTAACTCTATTCGCAACACATTTTGCTGACATTATACATGTATGTACTTGCAATATTACACTCATGCTCATAAATTAAGGATAACTGCAGAATGTAGTACCACACAACGTGGCACTGCACAAAACTGGCGCTAATAGCATAGGTATACAGAGAACACACAAGACACAGATCTGCAAGCCCACAGTATTGGTGATACGTTGGGAAAACCATCCCGAAACACATGTGCCACAAAATGCCACTGTTTCCTGCGCATGTACCCCGATATCAATATGGGATATGATCAACATGCACACTAACATATGCAGCACAACGGGGTGGCATACTCTGGATCACGTGGTCGAGTAGCTATAGGGGCATAGCTTCCCATTATTGCGCCAGTGCCTGTCGGACCTCCTGAAGTGTCCTAAGGGTTTGAAGACGTGCAGGGAGAGCATCCCCGACGTCCTCGGTGGGGTTTAGGTCAGGCAGGCCACTCCATTTTCCTGATATCCACGATGGTAGACCGGTGGAGCCGTGCGTTCTCATCCATGTAGGCAGGGGTGTACGTGCACCAATCATAATCCCACCCCACACCATCAAACCACGACCTCCATACAGGTCCCTTTCAAGGACATTTGGGGGTTGGTATCTGGTTCATGGTTTCCGACAGATGAAAACCCGGCGAGAATAACTGTTCAGACTATACCTGAACTCATCCGTGAACATAACCTGGGACCACTGTTCCAATGACCTTGTACTGTTTTCTTGACACCAGGCTTTACGGGATATCCTGCTGGTCTCCGGGCGAATAAACTATGTCTGTTCAGTCGTCTGTAGACTGTTTGTCTGGAGACAACTGTTCCACTGGCTGCGGTAAGGTCCCGAGCAGCACAGCGGCTACCTGCAGCACACCATGGCCGTCTGCGGGCACTGATGGTGAGATATCGGTGGTGTTGTTCACAGTGGACGTCCAGCACTTTAACGCCTGGACACGTTTCCTCTCTACTTGAATCGTTGCCATAATCTTGAGATCACACTTTGTGGCACACGAAAGAGGGCCAGTGCTACGACCTGCTCTGTTTGTCCAGCCTCCAGTCGCCCTAGTATTCTCCCCCCCCCCCCCCCCCATAACTTCATCAATGTGTGTTATTTGAGCCATTTTCAACACACAGTAACCATTAGCACGACTGAAAATGTCTGCACACTTACTCACTGCACCGTTCTCTGACATGCACCAACACACCTCTTGTGTATGTGGGTTTCTGCCAACGCTACTGTGCGACGACCGCAGGTGAAATGCACCGCATGCTCATACCCCGAGGTGATTTAAATCTGCAAACCGCCATCAGATCGTTGTTTCACCATGTATCAGGATTATCCTTAATTTATGAGCATGATGTATTCCTCTATACGACACATTGGTCAGAAGATTGACGTTAAAAACGCTTTAAGGCGTAAGAAAAGTAGCTTTTGTTTAAAATCTAGAGGAAATTACGCAAGCTATTTTCATTCAGTGTTTGATAATGGGAACATTTAGCAACTTCTAACAGACTTGAATCACAGTTTCGAACCTTTTCGAAACTTTTTTGCACTTACGCGTTTAACTTTAAACTGTTATTACAAGATCGTAAATTAATCAGACGTTTGAAGCTGTTTTGTACACGGGACTTCTACTCTCCAAATAATTTGGTTTGCAAGGTTTACTGTTAACTGCTCTAATATGTCACGTCAAGTAACCACTACACAAATTCTCGCGTTAGCAACCGGGATATTCAGACTACCCGAGTGCGATACTTTCCCTATTATAGCTTACCTCTGAAGAGCCGTGTACTTATGGTTTCATGACTTTGTAGAAAAATAATTGAAATTGTATTCACACTCGCGACTTGCCCATTTCTTTTTTATTTAGTTTTCATACTTACTGGTGCGGTTATTGGTGGTGATGTGGGATTACTCCATTTATTTGTCAAAGCTGAAGATTTTGCGAAATATTATTCTCATTCACCTTCTTTGTTTAAATTTTCAAGAGAAGGGTTCCCATAGGAAAGAAATACCGAAGGAATTTTTGGTCGACGGAAGAAAGCAGTTTATTTTTCGATGTTTAGTTTCACAAAACACCTGATAGTAGTTTCCTATACTCCAGAAAGGGGCTATTCTGTCTGTTCGGCATCACGAAAGGCAAGTGAGTGGTGAAGAAAGTGAATAAAAACCTTAAATCATACTACATTATAACAAAACAAAAGGTGCCGTAGAAAAATAAAGAAAAAATGACAAGAGAATACAAGAGTATTAGAGTATCCAGGCAGTGGCCACTAAGAATATTCATGGAGAAGGCAGATACTGCAACACTAAATGCATAAATTCCGTTCATACAAACATTTTCTGAGTCGCAGGAGAAGAATCGGGTCCGGGAGAAGCTCTTCACGATTCATAAAACCAAACATGGAGGAAAGACCCAGAAATATCAACGGTCTTCATACGGGTGTACAAGAAGCGCTGAAAGCATTCGCCATTGAAATTGAAACATTAGTGATTCAGACTTAGTGTTTCAAGTTACCGGCACCATTGTGGTGTTATGACTGGAAGAGGAAGGAAGACCGGAAATCATTACTCTGTTGTGTAATGTGAAAGAAATCTGTTTCAAATGGAGAAAATAAATTGTTACTGTAACGTGCATGTTTTAAAATCTGTACCTGAATGAACAGTTCAAAAATCTAATTAGCTATTTTGAGGCCAAGTACTAGTTTATTGCACTGACAGTCTAAATGTATACATTAATTATTTTACAGGTATTCAATGTTGAATTTTTCTTATGAATTTATTGTACTGTGTATCTAAATAAAGCTATTCATTGAAAATAACTAAATCTGAAAACAAATATTACGCTAAATCACAAAACGTTGTTGGGATAGTCAAAGTATCTGTTGTGTTGGCTGAAGAGCCAACACCGTGTTACTAGAGGAGGCCGAAATGCACGCGTTTTAGCTCACGCAGGCTGGCGTCAGGAGGGAAGAACTATACTGACGTGAGGTCTGGCACATGACAAGGACTTAGAATTCAGAAAGCGGACGTAAGTAGTTTGATACTTAACTTTAATCCATTAACGATGAACGTCGCTCTTCACGGTACATGTTTCACAATACCAATATCAATAGTAACTGAATATGGCACCTTGCTAGGTCGTAGCAAATGACGCAGCTGAAGGCTATGCTACACTGTCGTCTCTGCAAATGAGAGCGTCTGTAGTCAGTGAACCATCGCTAGCAAAGTCGGCTGTACAACTGGGGCGAGTGCTAGGGAGTCTCTACACCTGCCGTGTGGCGGCGTTCGGTCTCCAATCACTGATAGTGGCGACACGCGGGTCCGACGTATACTAACGGACCGCGGCCGATTTAAAGGCTACCACGTAGCCAGTGTGGTGTCTGGCGGTGACACCATAAGATCTTGCTTTGTAAAATAAAGGTTTCGAGATGCATGGACAACAGTCGAATCCCAAAACATATCGGCCAAATAACAAGTCCAAAAGGTAGAGCAGAATTATGAATCACAAAACAACAGCGTAAAGATGCCAAACTCCAAATGTCAGTATTGCACAAGAATCGTCTGAATCGGACACTAACTGCCCTGTGTGTTACAACGACTGGCGGAAATACACTCCTGGAAATTGAAATAAGAACACCGTGAATTCATTGTCCCAGGAAGGGGAAACTTTATTGACACATTCCTGGGGTCAGATACATCACATGATCACACTGACAGAACCACAGGCACATAGATACAGGCAACAGAGCATGCACAATATCGGCACTAGTACAGTGTATATCCACCTTTCGCAGCAATGCAGGCTGCTATTCTCCCGTGGAGACGACCGTAGATATGCTGGATGTAGTCCTGTGGAACGGCTTGCCATGCCATTTCCACCTGGCGCCTCAGTTGGACCAGCGTTCGTGCTGGACATGCAGACCGCGTGAGACGACGCTTCATCCAGTCCCAAACATGCTCAATGGGGGACAGATCCGGAGATCTTGCTGGCCAGGGTAGTTGACTTACACCTTTGAGAGTACGTTGGGTGGCATGGGATACATGCGGACGTGCATTGTCCTGTTGGAACAGCAAATTCCCTTGCCGGTCTAGGAATGGGTTCGATGACAGTTTGGATGTACCGTGCACTATTCAGTGTCCCCTCGACGATCACCAGAGGTGTACGGCCAGTGTAGGAGATCGCTCCTTACACCATGATGCCGGGTGTTGGCCCTGTGTGCCTCGGTCGTATGCAGTCCTGATTGTGGCGCTCACCTGCACGGCGCCAAACACGCATACGACCATCATTGGCACCAAGGCAGAAGCGACTGTCATCGCTGAAGACGACACGTCTCCATTCGTCCCTCCATTCACGCCTGTCGCGACACCACTGGAGGCGGGCTGCACGATGTTGGGGCGTGAGCGGAAGACGGCCTAACGGTGTGCGGGACCGTAGCCCAGCTTCATGGAGACGGTTGCGAATGGTCCTCGCCGATACCCCAGGAGCAACAGTGTCCCTAATTTGCTGGGAAGTGGCGGTGCGGTCCCCTACGGCACTGCGTAGGATCCTACGGTCTTGGCGTGCATCCGTGTGTCGCTGCGGTCCGGTCCCAGGTCGACGGGCACGTGCACTTTCCGCCGACCACTGGCGACAACATCACTGTACTGTGGAGACCTCACGCCCCACGTGTTGAGCAATTCGGCGGTACGTCCACCCGGCCTCCCGCATGCCCACTATACGCCCTCGCTCAAAGTCCGTCAACTGCACATACGGTTCACGTCCACGCTGTCGCGGCATGCTACCAATGTTAAAGACTGCGATAGAGCTCCGTATGCCACGGCAAACTGGCTGACACTGACGGCGGTGGTGCACAAATTCTGCGCAGCTAGCGCCATTCGACGGCCAACACCGCGTTTCCTGGTGTGTCCGCTGTGCCGCGCGTGTGATCATTGCTTGTACAGCCCTCTCGCAGTGTCCGGAGCAAGTATGGTGGGTCTGACACACCGGTGTCAATGTGTTCTTTTTTCCATTTCCAGGAGTGTAGTAGAAAAACCACCCCGTATCCTGAATAAACGGTCTGTTTTCTCTGAACAGCTAGCAAGGGTTCCCGACTAATTGTCAGAATCCCGAAGTGGTCTCAAATACGGTAGAACAGCTACTCTATAAGACAGAACAGTAAACTGCTGCAGACTGTAATCGAGCGAGTTTCTTGATGGAGCCGGTGGCCACGGTGTGTTGGATGTGGACTCATCTCCACCGGACGGCGGACCACTTACTCCGCTGAACCCCACGATAGGGCTTTGCGGTCGGTCACTGGCTCGGACGTAGCTGTGCCCTGGTGTGAGTGATGACAGCGGCCGTCATAATACTTTATGAACGGCCGCCGCCAGATAAAACACAGCCAGATTACGTGCCGCGACTCGCAACGCCGTTTCCAGCTCTGCGCCTACACCGCTACGCCCGTGGTTAATATCGAGATAGATGAGCGATTTTATCTGACTCCATTAAACAAATTGCGTGTCTAGGGTTTTTGCGCTCGGATAACGGCCTGCGGAGGATTTTAGAATGAATCGAAAAGCGATCCGTACCCCGCCGGCACATTTTTTACTCTTAACGTCGCACGTCATGTACGTACACTAAATCACCATGAAAATATCAGCAGTTAGCTGAGACAGAAATAATTAATTGCACGTAACACGTAAATTGTTGTCCAATGTTCTATTTTAACTTAGAACAGAAAAGAGTGACTATTAGATCCTACAATTTCCGTCAGAAAACCATGTGTGTCTGTTTCCGCATATCACAGTTTCTCTCCTTCCCATCACCCCATCCTCCCAACCCCCCCCTCTCTCTCTCTCTGTCTCTCTCTCTCTCTCTCTCGTTCTCTCTCTCTCTCTCTCTCTCTCTCTCTCTCTCTCACACACACACACACACACACACAGTTTCTCTTGTACTACAACACTTCAGTTGCTCGTGGTATGATATTTCTATTCAAGCATCTAGCAAAAATAAGCAGCAGAACTGCAACAGAGCCAAATTTAATCCATTTAAATTGGAATATTAATTTTATGTATGTTCTCTACACACCCAGAGGATGATCTCGTAACCTTAATATATATTAAGTATAGGCCTGTGCATCGCAACTTATGTTAACGAAATGCCTTTGCATAACTTTTGTAAATAAATGGAACGCCTACAGTCGTCCTTATCTTATTTAATGCTTAGCTAACAGTTTCAGCGTTTCATTGAATTATCTTCATGCTTTAGTTGACACTGAAGATATCGATACACAAGCCACATATTGCTGCATCAGTGGCCAATGTAAACCAATTAATATGGTCTGAAGATGGCACATGGAAGCACCAAAACTGGCAGCTACACAATAAACAAGATCATAAGGATGGCTGTAGGTGTTTCATTTTCTTACAACAGCGAACGTCTTATTGTTTCCTGCCCCATATGGGCAGGGAAGGGCTGTCAGTGGCACAATCCGCCGCTCATCAGTCGAGTGACATGACAACTAAAACAATAATAAAATGACATACATAAGGAGATAATAAAGGGGAACATAAGACAGAGTAAGGGGAGAAAATGGAGGTTAAATATGCACTGACATGGAGACGTTCATTGGGGACAGTTTAAAAAGTCACTAGAAAGTTAAAAAGAACACTGTTGGTGATTCTTAAAACACAGGGAAGACACTGAATGCACATGCTTAGGTTAAAAGTCGGCCACAGTATTAAAAACACTCCAGAACAACACACTTAAAATTCTCTTGGAGCACGCACGACGGAGAATAAAACTGCCAGGTGGGACATGCCGAGGGAAAGGTCAGACAGGACATAAAAGGAGGTGAGAGCAAGGGGCAGCAGGGGAGGCGGCGGAATGAAGAGAGTAGGGGCGGCAGCGGGTACACTAAGAGGCAGCAGACATGTGGGGTGGGAGATGAAGAGGGAAGACAGGGCAGGAGGGAGTGCAGAGACACTGAAAGGAGGCACAAGAGATGGAGGGAGAGTAGGATGGGGAAGCCGCTCAGGAGGAGGGAGGAGGGAGGAGAGGGAGCCCTGAGGACAAGGCAGGAAGATGGGGTTAGAGTTGGTAGGAAGGGTAGATGTCTGGTCGAAGCTCATCATCCGGGAGGGGTAGATGGTGGAAGTTGCGTTGGGAAAGGACATGGGGGCTGTGGAGATGGAGAGAGGGTGGGACACAACGGTAAAGGCGCGGCATCTGGTTGGGGGTGGAGAGGAAGGGAGACACCAGGGGGTGTGGGGGATCAAGGCGGCGGACAATATAGAGTGTGCGGATGTGTTCAAGGAAAAGGAGAAGGAGAAGGTGGTGGAAGGGGATGAGGTCGTAGAGGATGCGTGTGGGGGACGGAAGGCGGATGCAGTAGGCGAGGCGCAGCGCATGGCGTTCGAGGGTAAAGTGAACGCATTTTTTTTTCTGTATTGTAATTTTAAAACCTGTACAACAGGCAGGCTGTCAGCAGCTTTCTATGCTGCTTTTCAGCCATAGGATACACAATGAGGAAATACAGAAAGATTATACATAGGTTACAGAACGGTGGGCAAGAAAACAGTTGACACAGAAAGACAAAAACGGAGCCGTTCACACTCGACGAGCATCCACACATGAAACTGTTGATACGACGCACAAACACTGAAGACGACGACAGCACAGGTGAACAATGGAGTGCGACGGTAAACACTGAACACTAAACACGACGGCACACATGAGACACTGATGGCGATGATCTCCGGCGCGCGAAAGTCCACGTAGTGTGTGAGAGTCCGGTGAACGTACGTGGTCCAAGAAGTTAAATATAAGTAAATCGTATATACTATAGAAAGAAGCAATGCAATTTCGTAATGTTTATCATAAACAAAGGGGACATCACCAAGTCCTTATAACCTAGCCAGGTAAACATTAAGCTAGTTTTTGTTCATAAAAATATGATTGCGTCAGTACTGACACTGGCGTAAACTTACGAAAATACCTCAGTCACTGAGGTAAAACATGTAACAGCGCCATCTGTTGGTTCTTGGGTGAATTAAGAAACTAACAGAACTATCTGTTGGTTCTTTGGTGTACTATACCATGATCATTGCGTAGCTAAGATAAACATACGAATTATTAATGCGACCAGGCTCCTGAACTTTTAAATTCCGATTTTTTTTCCGCGAGACGATTTTCAGGAAAGAAAACCTATCGTTTCCCCAAGCTACACTCATGTTAACTGTGAAATCTCATGAAAATTATTCTAGTGCTATTGGACATTAGCGAGATCAAACAGACTGACAGGTAAGACGGTTTTAGACACAACTTCAGAGCACGTTATCTCTTTTTGCATAATCTGCTATTGATGAAATAAGGCCTGTACGTTGCCCGAAGTCGTGCTGGGAAGTCACCTATGAATATTCCACGAAAATTCGACAATTGTTTTTGGAGGTCCGCGTGTTCAAACAGACAGACACGCTGTTTTATAATTTAATTATTAGTATTAATACGGTTTATAAGGGTTCGGTTGCATAAGTTGAAAATCAGGGTACTGTTATTATCTGCACCAACTTTTAAGAAGATAAACGTGAATAGTGGTTTGGTGCTCATTTTACCGATATTTAGGATAACATAAACATACGATTTTCGCTAATCGATTTTCAGGAAACATGTAGATATATACGACCACACATGTTCAAATAAGTTTCTTCCTATTATCTCAAAAATGGCTACTTTTTTTCAGGAAGACACACGTAAAAATATGGTTCGACCCGTCCCAACATTGCATTGATCTAACAGATTACACGGATACTTAGCGTTAAACAGATTTTATTTAACAACAAAATATGCACAACGCATATGTTTCAATTGAAACGAATTTACCACTTGCACTTTCAGTGTGTGACTTAACTATCTGCTCTCCTAACACTATATGATCATAGTGGACGTGTAAAAAAATGACTTCTGGAAAAGGTTATACAGAGAAACGTATATACTTCTCTAGTATGTTTCACACTTACACTGCTACCACTACAGTAAGTGAAGGAGAGCTATTCTCTGTCCTAAACAACGATAACTTCCCGTATTTCAACCACAGCAAACGTTCCAAAGTGCTTGTCTTTTTATCACAAAAGCAATGAAAAGAGGGCTACATTACTCCTTTATTTAGTCCGAAAAAAATAGTGTGGCAGGATCTCTCCCAGTCTGATTCTCCACAAGCTGCTGTTACTTAGACGTCACCACTGAACTGCGTACCGAAAGCGGCTTGCCAACACACATGGATAAGCAAAACGTAAAGTTTATATCTCCCCCTCCCCCACCCTCACTTATACACAATGCTGGTGACTACTTCGAAGGTCACTAAAACTATGAAACACGAATATATTTTGTACGAGCTGTAAATAAATAGTTGCCACTATTAAAGTTCCAACCCTCGTAGTAACAAAACCCACGTGTGTCCTCATAAGAGATCAGTAACATATTCAAAAAACCAGTATTCACAGTCTGCCATGCTAAAAATCGCTAAAAATTAGACACAAAACCGTAAATAGCGTCATATGTTACAGACAATAGCGTGGGTAGCTAACATTTTCGAAAAATAGACCTAAACTGCTGGGTATTGTACTGTGCTGTAAGTGTGCAATATGTTTACTTATGCTGGTGCTCCAATTGGATCGACTTTAAGAAAGATAGCCTGATGATAGTGAGAAGTGCGAGCGGTGGTGGTCTCGTGGCCTGTAGTACGACATCAAATGGGGGGGGGGGGCGGCATCATTTCCTTGGGTCATAAATTACCGTCACTGAAAGTGACATAACTTATCACTTTAAGCTAAAAGCATTGTGAACATGAACCAACTAGGCCGACATCATGCCCTCAAATTATGATAACTATCATGATAGGTAATCACCATAAATTATGGTATGGATAAACAAGAGATGTACCCCAGTGAACAGTTTCTTTACAGAAGGGTCAGTTAATTAGGCTAGCACATGTCATTGGCTTTTTTCATTAGCGATGGCAATGGGGGTCTTTGTTATGAAACTGGTAGTCTCCTACTACTATAAAGTTAGTCCCAGTTCCTGTAATTTACTTGGAGAACAACAGTTTAATTTACAGTGTAAAATTCATATGAAACCGTGGCTAGTTATTTTCAGTAGCTTTGCGCTGTATACAGTTTTTAAAGCGCTCGTAGATCTAAGTCAAACATATAGTCGTTGTCTTAACGCTTTAAACTCAATCGTTTTTTCAACTACGTCGCGAAACGCATGCGAATTCTAGCGCCCCATTATGATTTTAATATCACTAAATTAAATATGTCGGGAATTTGGAGGCCCTGTTGCAGTGGTTGACTCGAGAAAAACTCTATGGCATAACTGTGTTCAGACGCTTGTTTTGCGTATGCACTGTGAAATAATAAAAGTGTTCCACATTGTATCCTGGTTGGTGCTTATTCACCGCCGTCATTGCCCTGTAGTTCAACATTGGTCACTCCGGATGACCGTGTTCACCGGTTATTTCCTAATTTTCGAGTATTGCGCAACTGCATTGCTACCTTCATCCCCCATTTTGGAGCCCTATCTACGCCTGAGGATAACATTCTTCACTCCACGACGTCCGACGGTTCAGATAACACCACTCACGCAGCCCGCATGGCAACAAGTGACAGCGACACTCTCTTGGACTGTGCTGTGTTAGTGAGCAGCATCGCTGAGCAATGGAGTGCAACAAACAATGTAAACTGTGATCGCGCTCACGACCTTGTTCCTTTGGCAAACCAGGCTGTATCCGAGCCACAACGGTCCAGCCGGCTGAATTCATATCTACTGTCTTTCGAAAGGACATCAGCAGTGCCGTGTACGAATCTGATCAGTCCGAACCTCATGCTGGCAACTGCATCGCCTCCCGCATCGTCTACCACGCACAATACTCTGTTGCTTACCGAAAATATCTGCTATGCCCGTCCTCCCCAATACGAACATTGTCTTGACAATGTACGTGCCACATGTCACCCCTCAAGCTACCACCATTTTCGCCAGTTCGTCCGACGATTTGATTCGCTCTTTTGGACACCATCTTAGCATCAAGTGACATCATCAGTGACGGCATGTTCTACCCTACAAACTCACTTAGAAGACATGTGGACACAATAAATGATATTATCTTCGCCCCCTTTCCCCGTCTCCCATTTCACAGCGGACAACAAGTATGAGACAGTGAAAATAATACCACTCGGCCGCCTCACCCGCCCCCCAGAGGAATAAATCTGTCACATTTACGACCAAGTTTTCAGTAACAAGACTTCATCGTAATTATGGCAACGCCTTGGCACACAGGTTGACTTTAACCTGATGCACAACCATACGTACTTTACCCTAGTCCAACTAGCGACGCTAGCCCGTGAAACTCAACTTCAGGACGAATAAGTAACAAGCTGCGAAAAACAGCGTACAGAACGTTAAATTCCTTTGCATATCTTTGAAGTAATGCTAATATGTACCTCAGCACAGATAAAAACTGCGCGAAATATGCGCTCGCACCTTGATACATTATACAGGTACTCATAAGAGCAAGGAACGCAAGTATCTCTATGAGCAATTAGTCCATTCGCTTTACTGGCAACGAGAGGCGATATCACATCTGCTAATTCAGTGTGGCAGTAAGAGTGTATAATCAGCGCCATGGTAGACGTCTGTCATGCTGCCGCTGAGACAACCGCCAAAATGTTCCTCTGTCGCTGAGACAATACACGTCAGTCTGTCTCTTTAAAGTGTGTGCATACTGTCGTGCCGAACATAAAAAATAATTACACCTTTACCCGTTACACCCTATATACAGGGTGAATCACTTAAAACTTTCACCGCAAACATTGCGCAGGTGTAAAGTGCTGTTGATGTCCTGTTTTCACAGAATGGGTTGGTTGTCAGGCGATCGTACTGCTAGCCATGAAACAGATTGTAATAATACTTAGAAAGTGTATTTTTGACTAAACGTAGTTTTTTTAATGGAACAAAGCGTATTGACATTGACAAACTTAAAATATGGTAAATTAGAATATCAGTGGTGTTTGTCGCAGGATTGTAGTGAGAGTCGCTTAAGAGAAATCGTATTTTGAAAAGTTTCCACGTCAGCATTTGTGCCTTTCACCTTGCGTAGTTGCTAGGGACGATGTTGTCATTTTTGCTTCCAATGTGCTTGTGTGTTCCCTTAGTCCATTGCGATTGTTAGTCAGTGTGTGACAGTTCATGCCGTAGGCCGTCAGTGGAAGATGGGATTTACCAACGCAGAAAAAGCCGACTTACTCATGGTGTATGGAGAGTGTAGGAAGAATGCAGTTCGTTCTTGTACAGTGTATGCGGCAAGATATCCCAATAGACGTGAACCATTTGGCCAATGAATTATCAACCTCTTCAAATAATTACATGAAAGTGGTACCGTAACACCTAGACAAAGTAACAGAAGGGAACAAGTGACGATAGAAGAGGGAGAAATTAATTTTCTTGTTGATGTTGGAGTTGATGCGCACGTAAGCTACCGCACAATCGAACGAGGAAGGGCCATATGTCCGGTATAAGTGTCCTACACATTATCCGACATAGGTTCCATGCCTGTCGCATTCTCTCTGTCAAGAGCTACATGGGAACGATTGTGAGAATCGTGTTAACTTTTGTACATGGGCATTAACACAGGATAATCCAGATGTATCATGAACCTTGTTTAGTGGTGAAGAAACATTTACCAACCATGGACAGGTAAAACGCCGAAAGATGCATTGTTGGTCTATTGATAGCCCCCTGGCTTCGTGAGGTGAAAGTTCAGCATCCATGGAGTGTAAATATGTGGTATGCGATAGTGAAGCTGCAGCTCGTAGACCTGTTTTCTATAGTCTGGCCACTGAACATGCACAGGTATCGCAGCCTCCTGACAGACCATCTTTCAAGAATGCTAGAAGACGTTCCTCTGACGACTGGACGGTACCTGTGGTATCAAAATGATTACTGTCGAGCCCGAAGTGTCCGAAATACTACAGCACGTCTTCACGAATAGTTTCAAGTCGTTGTAGTGGACGTAGAGGACGTGAATCTTTGCTGACCCTTTACCAGGATTTGACGCTCTTAGACATTTTTCTGTGGGGAAAGCTGAAAGACGCTGTCTACAAGGAAATATCGATGACATCCTATGATATGCAACAACGTATTAATTCAGCCTGCTCGGCCATCTCCACATAAATGCTACCACGTGTGCACCAGTGGCCCGACACAAGACGTGAAGCGTGTATTGCCACTGCTAGTGGTCATTTGAACACAACCAGTGATGATCAGTTGTCTCATTACTGGTCAGAATCCATATAACTAGTGTATGATCTTAATTGTTGTTTGGTGTGTGCTACTGTAGGTATTGTACAAATATTTTTGTGTAAAACTTTCAAAATACGATAGCTCATGAACGACTTGCTCTATAATCGTGCAAGAAACACCATTCAGATCCTAACTTAACGTTCGTTTAGTTTGTTAGTGTCAATAGACATTATTTCATTTAAAAAGTGCATGTTTGCACTAAAAGTATACTTTCGAAGTATTATTACAATCTGTTGATTGCCTAATAGTCTGTCTCTGATTACTAACCCATTTCTTCAATATTTCCGGTAAAAGTTGTAGGTGTTTCACACAATTTATTGTATATAACTTGTTTGTAAAAGACTCCTCTGCCAACAACTGTGGATGAACTGCGACACCGCAAACCAAAATCAAAAATTGCAGTACCTATGCATACAGTGAACCAGAACTCCACCGACAATATTGCAAAGGTTCTTCTAGGATATCCTTTCAATATTTTGTAGTAAGTAACAACAGTCTCCGGCGGCACGTTACAGAGTAATAATGATTCACCGGCCTGTTACCTTATCTACCTTTGTTCGTTTGAAAATACATTCACAAAAGTGAAAAAGTCTTTATTAGACTGTCATCGAACGCGCAGCGCAAAACTCTGATCAATGCAACAACCCACAGGCGCGAAAGTACAGTACTGTGATCTGGTTGCCAAGGGTGCAGGAACAGCATAGGATTGCTGTGCCACTGTTCTGTTGCGTCAGGTGAACCACCACACGAGGTGCATGTTGACCACTTATTCACCAGTAAATTACTTACTTTGTTGTGTTTCACTGTTAACGTACAAGTAACACTGGCTGAAAAACGTGAGACGGAAAAGAACGATACTGAATTCAAGCTGCAGAACAGAGAGTAAAGTGGGCATTACTGCTATGGGATAACGGACCGTAAGTGAATGGAACACTTTGGTTTCCAAATAAATACACAGCTCTACTGTGCATTACTTTAAGTTCAATATAAATAAAAGGGTAATATGGGCAAGAAACCAAACGAAATGTAATAATCCTCTAGTTAGCCCCGGGAGATTGTGGGTCCCTTATATCACCTACAACAAGACGGCGCCTAGTAAAGTCTTGTGGTGTTCAAAACAATCTTTAGGTTGACATCTACGTCACTTTTTACATACCAGGTGGCTCATTTAAACCATCCACCGTTGACATTAGTTAATCGCGGATACCACAGACTCCGAAAGGTTTCCCGAAGCATAACAGTAAAGGTGACTCTGCACCAACAGAGAGGACGCCCTGCTAAACTTAAGACTAGCGCTTGAAAACAGCTATAACTGGTCCTCTAGCACCTCGCTAAAACACTCCTTGCTGTACGAGAGGCGCCAAGTTCGATTCCTGGACTCGAGAAAGGTGTCTGTGTAGACGAATAACTGTCCCTGACCAAAACAACGCGCACAAGGTCTAAAACATATTAATTATCTGTTTTAAGACACATCAACGTATGACAGCTAGTATATTAACAACACATAATGCTCCAATTCGTGTACTTAATTGGCAATATTATATAAATGCTGTAGTATCTTTGATTGCAATAAAGAGCAATGAATACAATGAATATCACAAATCATGTTCCTTTAAACCTATGTCATACAGTGACAGATCTTTACAGTTACATTATTCACTGCTGGAAGCATTGATGTAAGCTCCTGTCGCATTAGCGCGAATGCTTTATATTTCTACAAATACCGAAGCGCAAGCGTGACCTATCCATCCTTTTAAAACATCTGGATTTTCCGGCTCCATTCCGTAAACCATGGCATTGATATAACTGAATAGGAAACATCAGAGCGCGTTGAATCGGGGAATCTCACTGGCCATCGAATGTAACCACCACGACCTATCCGCCGTTCGGAATAGAAAAAAAAGTGGCTCTGAGCACTATGGGACTTAACATCTGAGGTCATCAGTCCCCTAGAACTCAGAACTATTTAAACCTAACTAACCTAAGGATATCACACACATCCATACTCGAGGCAGGATTCGAACCTGCAACCGTAGCGGTCGCGCGGTTCCAAACCAAAGCGCCTAGAACCGCTCGGTCACTCCCTCTGGCTTCGGAATACACATTGTTGAGATATTCCCCATCCTCTCTGCAATAGTGTGGGTGTTTAACATCGTGTTAAAACCAGTGCCTCACAGCTAACTGAAGTGGGATGTCTTCCAGGGGATGCCCAAGATTCAGCTCATTCGCAAAAACAGTCGAGCAGTTGGTTAGGGAGACAAACTGGTTCAGTGATGTGTTCTCTTAGAATGCCGCACCGTAGGTTAACATCCCACTGTGCTTGTATTTGTTGTTGTCATAACCAGTGAGGATTTGCAGGAGCCCAGTAATGTAGACTGTGTCTACTGACAGTGGCGTCATTGGCGAAACAGCAATCATCTCACCATAAAATCTACCAGATGAAGGATTTAGGGGTGTTTTATTTACGAAATGTATGCAGAACGATACCCGAATTTGGAAATAGTTTCCATATAGCTGTTGGTGTGGTGCAGCGTATAGGAATCCCATTGTTGTCTCCCTACAATCCTTTGTACTGAAGACCTCGATATCACCAGGTCCGCTGTAGCCTAAATGTAATAAACGATAGCATTTTCGTTTATACTGCCTTGAACATACGCGTTATTTTCATTTAAGCTATGCTTACTGTGCGTGGGATGCGCTCCAAAAAGTCATGGACGGTGCGGTTGGTCGCGACGGAGGTTCGAGTCCTCTCTCGGGCGTGGGTGTGTGTTTGTCCTTAGGATAATTTACGTTAAGTAGTCTGTAAGCTTAGGGACTGATGACCTTAGCAGTTAAGTCCCATAAGATTTCACACACATTTGAACATTTCTTTGTGCTCTAAAACATTCAGTAACATCTTGTGTGTCACATATTGGTCTTTCCACAACTTGTTGTACCTGAAAAGCTCCTTCGATTCTTAATCGCATCATTGTAGTCTAAAAATGTCGCGTTGGAAAACGTTGTGAATACAGCCTTCGGGCTTCAGTTGCATTGTGGTGCTTGTCCCCAGAGATAATACCATATAGGTGCAGACTTCTTTGTAGTCCAGTGCACCTGTTAACACCCTGACTGTATGACCTGACGAGCTAAAAACAGACGACCACCCGACCTTATCAGAGCGGAAGGAGGGGGAACACGCACGCAGATGGCGGCACAGCTTGGTGGAGGTTCGCTTGTACTTGCACGTCCCCTTTAGATAGCAGTGACGTGGCAATCCTTCTTGCACTAACGTATGGGGGAAACCTGGTACATACGTGGTGTCCTTGCCGGCCTATGGTGAACTACGACATCTACATGCCTCTTACACTGCTGCAGCAGCGCAATTGCAATTAAATTACCAGAACGCCTTTGGTGCTATATTGTTACCATCTGGACCCGAAGAATATCAAGTAAACGACTAGGAACCTCACTGCATGAGCAAAAGCCAGTAAACACTCGTGTCAACAACATACAACTTCGTCAGTCAAAATTCGCACCAACTTTCTATCTTCAACAATATACAACTTCTTCAGTCAAAATTCACCCCGACTTGCTATCTTCTTTCAAGTATAAGTTAAAGCCTTGTGGAATCACATAAATATTATTGACATACGAGGGGTATTTTTACACTCTCTCTCTCTCTCTCTCTCTCTCTCTCTCTCTCTCTCTCTCTCTCTCTCTCTCTCTCTCTCTCTCTTTTATCTACGTCTGCATCTACATCTACGTGATTACAATGCTACTCGACTATTCACAATAAAATGCCTGGCAGAGGGTTCAGTGAACCACCTTCAAGCTGTCTCTCTACCGTTCCACTCTCGAACAGCATTTTTCTGTGCGAGCCCACATTTCTCTTATCTTGATGATCATTTCTTCCTATGTAGCCAATAGAATGTTCTCGCAATCGGAGGAGAAAACTAGTGATTAAAATTTCATGAGAAGATCCCGTCTCAACGAAAAAGGCCTTGGTTTTAATGATTGGTACTCCAATGTGTCTTTGACACTATCTCCCGTTTGTCGCCACAATACAAAACGAGCTGCCCTTCTTTGTACTTTTTCGATGTAATTCGTCAGTTCCAACGGATCGGATCCCACACCGCACAGAAATAATCCAGAATAGGGCGGACATGCGTGGTGTAAGCAGTCTCCTTAGTAGACCTGTCACACCTTCTAAGTATTCTGCCAATGAATCGCAGACATTGGTTTGCTCTACCCACAATAATATCTATGTGATCGTTCAAATTTAGGTTATTTGTAATTGTAATCCCTAAGTATTTAGTTGAAATTACAGTATTCATATTTGTGTGACCAATCGCGTAATTGATATTTAGCCGATTTCTTTTAGTACTCATGTGAATAACTTCACACTTTTCTTTATTCAGGGTCAATTGCCACATTGTACAGATATCTTTTTTAAATCACTTTGCAAGTCTTTTTGGTCATGTGATGACTAACAAGACGGTAAATGGCAGCATCATCTGGAAACAATCTAAGACAGCTACTCTGATTGTCTCCTATGTCGTTAGATCAGGAACAATAGAGGACCTTGGGGAACGCTGGATATTCGGTTTTACTCTATGACTTTCCGTCTATTACTACTAACTGTGAACTTTCTGACAGGAAATCACGAATGCAGTCGCACTTCCGTAGGCACGCAGTTTGGTTAGAAGACGCTTTTGAGGAAAGCCTTCTGGAATCTAAAAATATGGAATCAATTTGACATTCCCTGTCGATAGCACTTATTACTTCCCTCCCTCCCTCTCTCACTGTCTCATTTACGCACAAGTACCCGTACGCCAGAAAATTTCGCTTGTTGGGAGATGAAGTGCAGAAATAAAATGACGTCACGTGAACGCATGACATTTAGATGTACTTGTGGTCCGGACGGGCCGTGTACACTCTGCACGGGACGCCTGCATGCACCCTGCTGGCCGGCCGGTCGGTCGGTCGATGTCCTGTGATTGCGCATTTTCACCGCGAACAACGGCGAGCCCCGTTCCGAGACAAAGGCACTCTCTGCTCGTTCCCGCCATTGTGCCGTAATCAGCGCTCCGGACACCGCCGCGTAGGCCGCCCCGCGCTCTGGCCCTGACGTCTGTGCGGAACGGGACTCAGCCCGCTGTCCGTGACACCCCTGCAGGTGGACAGGCCCGCGCTACATCCCAGCTGCCCACATCGCCCCAGCTGGCGAAGACCCCTGGACCGCTTACCGGCAACTGCGCGTGGCGGCGTCGATTGCTCCTACCTTCCGACTAACACAGAAAGCACTTACCGTAGAAAGCACTTACGGTAAGACGTCCTCACACCGTCAGTATTTATTGCGCAATAAAGTTGTGTGAATAGACTCAACAACTCCTCCCCCTCCGCGTAGTGGAACATATCACATACTGCTACAACACCAACAAAGCAACACGGGCTGTGTTCCTGGACAATAAAAAGGCCTACGATCCCTAAGACACAAAGGTCCCCTTCACTAAATTAGTGATTCTGTTTTCTCCTACGGACTCGTCCGTCTCATACACACACATCTCGCCAACAGATGCTTCCACACAGACATCCAGGGTAAACAGTCAACACAACACGATGTACAAGCGGGGGTGCCACATGGCAGAATCCCCTCTTATTTAACCTGTGCATCATTAGCTTCCCAGCCACATAGAACACGATGGCATCTACGCAGATGACACGGCCATCCTAGCGCAAGACTAGAGTCTGTCAAAGATACACAATTACAGACAGCCCTCAGAACTGCCGACATTTGACTGGAATGATAGCGGTTAAAGTAAATGTCAACAAGTGCGAGGCAGTTCTGTTCACACACAAACCGAAACACTAGAACAAATACCAAATTTGCAGACAAATGACACTACACACGCACCCAAGAAAGTCAGATACCTCGGTATCTGGCTGGACCAGAAACTTACGTGGGGGATCATACTGAATGCGAACCAACCGAGCAAACGCGAGGCTTAAACAGCTTTACTACATGCTCAACAGGCTAAGCACTATGCTGATGGTATCATCGCCACATGTCCGAAGCCTTTGAATGCCGCGCGCAACCTTACCGCGCCGGTACTACACTTCGGTGCGCCCAGTGCTACTCCACTGTCGACATCTGCCGACTGCCATGAGGGACGACCGGACCCAGCTACGAGAGAACGGTTGCAACCAGGGAGCGAGACGGAAGAGCGGAGCCCCGGACTGCCTTAACCGCTACACGACGTGTTCTGTACACGACTTTGGTCTGTATCGGTGACACCGATCAATAACCTTTTTGAGTTATGGTGAGCTGTGGTGATTGGAACGGTCGTAGCCCAGGGATCTCAATACGGGGCGTGTTGTATATGGCTCAGCTGTAGCGTGTGTTTAACTAAGAGAACTCTGCGGGAGTCCGAAAACTTTTTCATGCAACTCATATGTACTGTATTCAGATTTTCCCATCCAGAGACAAAGTCTAATAGTTGTGTTTTCTTTTGTAACTGCATAGAGCATTTCACTGTAATGGTTTTTTTTTTTACTTGTTGTTTTTACAAATTTGGTTTTAAGAGTATCAGTGTATTTTACTGGATGGTTAGTTACAGCGAGGTTATGCTTAGAACTGTTGTATTACGCCTACCTCCCCCTCCTCCTCCTCCCCCCCCCCCCAGCGCTTCCACTTAATTCTCTGTTTCAACGCACTGAAAAGGAGGGTGTCGATGTGCATGTACACAACACCAATTAGACAACTGCAGACTCATGCATTTCGAGTTTGGCGATACGCAGCTCCAACACGTCTGCATCGCCTGCAGGTCATACAGAACAAAGTGCTACGTATCATAAGGAACACTCCACGGTACATACGCACCGCGGATCTTTACAGAGAATACCGCCTCGAGACTCCCCCAGCGGTTTTGAAACAACTTGTCACACGGCTGTCCTCTGCCCTTCATACCGCTGTCCTTCATTCGTTTTTCGAGACAACCTACCTCCTCGATGCGAACGTGTCAGTGGCTAATCTTGCACAGACTCTCGGATAACATCACGGCCCCACATCCTTTAAACAACTAACAAAGAGTAGACAGGCAATAGATCTTTTGATATGGTCACCATGCATTGTGGGCATGGAAAGCTCCGCCCTTACATAAAAGAAATGTAAATACATTGCACGAATGTGTGAGTCCTATAAGGGCACAATGTTATTGCGCAATTATCTCCCGGGACGCGTCAATTAGAATATGTCAGCGTTCCATGGTACCTGACTCGCACGTACTGCTACGAGTTGCTAAAAGGAAAGCAAGGGGAAGCGGTGACTGGCGAGAAAAGGGGCTTGGGAGGCACTCTACACACGTCAAATCGACCATATTGACATAATAGGAGAACTTGCATCAGAGACAAATGACTGAAGCCACTTTTTGAGAATTAACGACGAAACTTCCAACAACGATACCACTCTTTCTTCAAATTCTGATGTCTCCTTCAGTATATTCTGCAGATTGCCAATACCGCTCTCCAACGGTCAATAATATTCCGCAATATTGGTCATTACTCATTATTATAACTAAGATGTCTTACTGAAGAAATCTTACTTTTCTTACTGGCGAGTTAGAACGGAAAAATTGGGATGGCCATCAGAAATAATATAAAGGATTTGTTTAAAATGAAACAGGCAGTATGGGCTGCTTTCCATAAACTATCAACTGATGCAAAACCAGTACATTGCCTTTGCCCTTCTGGACCTGACTCATTGTGCAATTACCGCAGTGCCCAGTACTCAAACTGTTCATACAGCCATAAATATTCCAACAGAGCAGCAGTCATGGATATAATAAAACCTACCTGCAGGGACCTGGCAAATCCTGAATTACTGTAGAAGTGTCTACATGGTCAGACTCAGAATCCCAATGAATTGTTCAGTAATCATATATTTACTCCATTATCAAAAAATGTTTTTGTTGGAATGAAGGGGGGTCAGTGATGCTGTTATTCATTGGCAGATTGAAAGTGCTACAGCATATGAGAATTAATGCTGGAGCAAAGTTCATTAGACAACTTGAACAGATGGGCAAAGTTCTCATTGATAAAGCACAGTATGCAGCACAGTTGGCCACCAACGAATCCAGAAAGAAGAAAAGAAGAAAAACAAACCTGGAAAAAGATCGTATGATATACAGTACTGTGAAGACTGCTGAGTGACTAAGAATAAAAAAATTAAACATATATTAAGTGAGGTACAGTCTTTTGAAACTTCGAAAGCCGTTCCTGAAATTTTAAATTTTCTGTTGCATTTTTCCCTAAATGTCATAAATCACTTCGAGTAGAATATTCAAATTTTCAGTGAGTAATTGCATACATATCCTGAGACTGCTGAACTAAAAGGAGAACATAATGTTACGTATAATTGAAATTATTTATGATAGCATACAGAAAAGTACACTAAATTTCCAACCATGTAATTAAAAAATTGTATTTTCTAAGGCAGTGGCTGAAATGCAGTTATTGTAGTACAGTAGACTCGGAACGTACAGTTAAATATCCCGTAAAAGTTTCTTGTCAATGCCCACAGTAATTCCTGAAATGCAGGGAAGCCAAGTCACTAAATTTAACATTGTCGGGATTGGGCTTCCAACTCCCCTTAAGAAGCTGTTTCCCAAAACCACACGGTGTTCAATAATCCTTAGTGCTCACTCAAATAGTATGCAGTTCATCACTTTCAGCATTCCTAAGTTCACGGTGATGGCTGTACACCACGGCACTCAGAGTATATACCTTTTCATAGGCAGTCTCATTTCTCAAAAAAATGGCCAAAATTTCCATAGGTGGCATCTAAACATGATAAAAACTTTTACTGATTAACTATATTCCTCAAAATCCATTCATTTCCCACTCTTAACGAATACGCTTAGAGCTCAGTGGTAAGTGTCTTCTCGTCGCAAAAGATGAGTGCACACTGTTCTAGGCTCACGTACAAAATGCATCTCCCAGTACCAAGGCGAATAGAAGATCTCATATCTGATTGGTTACACTGCACAATAGCCAATCAGCTTCATACGTCGTTTTACATAAGTTGGTATTCTGCGTTTTCAGACCAACCCTAGTTCGGAAATCGATTTACACGAAATTACAAAACAACACATTCCAGAAAAACAAACTGAATGAAATTCACCGCTTTTTAATCTTCTCAATGACTGATATAATCGTAGTTCTGAAGAACTGAAACGTCTTTGTTTTCTGTTATGTATGTGACTCACATCAACAGCGCACAGTCTAATTTCCACCTTCACTCATACGTTTGAGTGAACGAAGATGACTGAAAGACAAATATATCACAGTTCCGAAACTGAATTATGTTTACTACTCCACTCTATCGTATAACACTAAACTTGAGTCTACCGATAAGGTTCAGCGCTGATCTAGCACAGCTAAAATCAACTATTGATACGATTATCAAGCTTTGACTGCCGTTACTAATTGTACATTATAGATACACAGTATTTATTAACCAAAGTCATGTCATAAACATTAATGAAACTAAGCCAACAATTTGCTATCTTCTAACAGCTCCCCAGCCGAAATAGATTTTATACTTGAAATGGTATTGCCAGCATAATGGCACACCAGTCGGGAAAGGGACTGATAAACTGACGATCAACAATGTATAGGCGAGGAATTCACAGAGCATAGGGACAAATCGTGACTGGAAATGTTTGAAAATGTGTCAGGTCAGTACTAAGAGAAAAAAAAAATCATTCACACGCGACATGGTCTAATTTAATGACACACTTTACATCACCGATATTGTATTTCGTACCTATGTAATTACACTGAGGTGACAAAACATGAAGGATACCTCCTACTTTCGTGTGAGGCCACATTTTGCCCAACTTAGTGAAGCAACTCGACGTGACATGGGCTCAACAAGTCGTTGGAAGTCCCCAGTAGAAATATTGAGCTATCCTGCCTCTATAGCCGTTCATAATTGCGAATATGTTGCCGGTGCAGCATTTTGTGTACTGTCTGACCTCTCGATTATGTCCCATAAATGTTCGCTGGGATTCATGTCGGCAGATGTGGGTGTCCAAATCATTCGCTCGAATTGTCCAGAATGTTCATCAAACCAGTCGCGAATAGTTGTGGCCCAGTGACGTAGCGCATTGACATCCTCAAAAAATCCGTCATTCTTTGGCAACATGGAGTGCACGAATGGCTGCAAATGGTCTCATGGTATAACTAGTTCTAGTCAATGATCGGTTCATTTAGATCAGGGGACCCTGTCCATGCATGTGAACACAGCTGATACCATTAGGTGTCACCACCAACTTGCAAGGTACCTTGTTGAAAGCTTGGGTCCATCGCTAACTGGGCTCTGCGCCACACACTGATGCCACTATTAGCTCTTACCAAATGATTCTGGGCTCACACGACAAGACCACGGTTCTCTAGTCGTCTGGGATCCAACCGGTATAGTCACGAGGCAAGAAGAAGGTTGATGTGGTCACACCAAAGGTACCCGCGCCACTCACATGCTGACGTAATGCCAAATTTCACCACGCTGTCTTAATGGATACATGCGTCACACGTCCCTCGAAGGCTTTTACGGTTATTTCAGCCAGTGTTACTTGTCTGTCAGCACTTACAACTCTAGGCAAATGCTGTGTCTCTCGGTCATTAAGAGAAGGCCGTCGGTCACTGTGTAGTCTGTGGTGAGAAGTAATGCCATTATTTTGGTATTCTCGACACACTCTTGACAATATAGATTTCGGAATATTTAATTACCTGACGATTTCCGAAATGAAATGTCCCGTGCATATAGCTCAAACTACTATTCCGCTTTCAAAGTCTGTCAATTCCCGTCGTGCAGCCGTAGTCGTGTCGGAAACCTTTTCACGTGAACCTCCTGTCAGCAACTGACAGCTCCGCCAAAATATTTCTCTTTATAACTTGTGTACGCGATACTACCGCCATCTGTATATGTAGATATCGCTATCCTATGACTTTGTCGTCTCAATGTACAAGTGATGTGCTAGCTCGAACAAGAACAATGTCAAAACTGTTCAAGGTTTAAATGTATAAAATGAGAAGCCGTAATTCCTTCAATTCTACTCTTTCAAAAATAGGGCAGAAGCTAATGACAAGTCTGTACTCGTAATTTATTCCTATTTCTATCCCCCATCTCTCCCCCGACACACCCCTGCAGCACCCCCCCCCCCCCCTGGAATAAATTATTTGAAACGAATTTCCAGCTTAATAGATAGTTTATAATATTATTTATACAGATTATAAAAGCACGACAGGCTATGGTTCCTTTAGGCTCCTCATCCAACGCACTCAGAACTATACTATATTGTGCAAGTCAGACGTTACAGCTCTAATAACGGCACCGAGATTTAATTTTGCTCTGAGCTCTACACTGAAAGAGCTTAACTAATTTATAAACACTGCCAGTGGCGAAAGAAATGACATGTGGAAAAGTAGTTCCAAGGAGTGTTGTCGATTGAACCCTGTATACTCTGAGCAGAATTCCAACATGCAAGCGTTTTTTCCTCCAAAACTTGCTCCATTCCTCGTATTGTGTTAATGTGGTCTCTCCAAGAATGTCGTCGTCTGTCGCGTTTAAAACAGCCATGTGGTTTACTTTCAAACATTTTCTTTTGCCACCAACGGTCAGGCATTCTCAACAAATCCCCATACCGATTTAACAATTTTCTTTCAATTATTTGTATCAGCGTTTCAGTTTCCCTCACTCTAGCTGTTAATAGATCATTAGGTTTCTTCTAGAATCTTAACATTCCAGTCCTGCTTCGCAAATGAACCATTTCCACAGCTGTTAGTTTTATTTTGAGGTTTACTTTATATTTGTTTTTGATTGTGGCCTGTGCTTGTAAACCGTCATCAGCTTTTAATGTTAATCCATTGATGATAAACTGTCAAAATATAAAAGCAAATAAATAAGTCTTCTTTGCTTTTCTGAACATCTAGTGAAACGCTTTCTGACGCACCATCTTATAATTACAAATGAACTTGCTATTGTGAACTAAGACTCTCATCAGTCAACGTGCAAACAGTTGGCATAAGAGTTTTAGCACTTGAATTGTAGTTAAAAATTAAATGTAGATCTTCCAGTTACTGCTCTTTGACGCTAGAGAAAAGTCTTTGAAAAGATGTTCAATCGTTATTGGCTGCTGTGAAACTCTGTCTTCTTAACTTTGCACTGCTAATATTTCGAATTTCCCTTTCTCACAATGGCGCTTTCTTAAAAGTGCCATCCACTAATCACATTAATTAAAATTAATATCCAAAAATTGTTATGAGATCAGCTATTAAGTGATATTCATTATCTCGTAGATAGCCAATAATTTCTTAACTTTACCTTACAGATTTAAAAGGTATTTAGAGCTTGTGTTGTGTGACATTTGCTTATCCACATGTATACTTCAAATTTGCTGTGTTAATAACAACTTCTTCGTTGATTACTCCTTTTTACCTCGAATTTGAGCGAAACAAAGGTGTTTTTTGTAATGCATCTAGGCTGTATCAGCAAAAATTCGTCCGTCCAAGATGGCCCCACGGTGAAATAATCTGAGATTACGTTTACATACCTCAGACTGATCTGAGATCAATTTTCTGCCTTGATCTAGGGTCAAATGCTTTATGCTGTCGGCCCTTAGCCACTCATGGTTCAACGATTCATACTTCATAGTCGTGTAGCAGTCATTCCCTCATTCAGTCAACCACAAGCATGAAAATAATATCATCCATCAGATAAGAAAACAGTAGTAGTCTAAAGTAATTAGGTAAATTTGTCTTTTCATCGAATTGCCCTTCAATGCAGTGTTTAAGACTCAAACACTTAAGGTTCTTCAGTGACTTCTACGCAAAACATATTAACATTTCCGAAGTTATTCATAATTGAAAATCATAAGGTGTGCGTTTTTGCTAATTTCCGTGTAGTAAACCTTGATTAAGATTAAAAGCTAAAGGTTATACTTTCCTTAAGTATTATTACAAAATAATGTACGTTAGCAACAATTGAGTTATGAGAACCGTCTTTAATAATTAATAGCAATATACGTTGTTACCTTGAGACGCTTTGGCGCCAGCACAGTCGGCTGCTGAGTGTGAGGACCGGCCCCAAGGTCTAAATAGAAATTTTCTAAAATTTCGTTCATATAACTTTTTAAAATATTAGTAAAAGAAACAATGAATGATAAAACGCACCAATTACATATGCCAATCACAGCAATCATTAAAGGGCATTCATTAACTTACAATAAATAAAAATGTTTCCCATAAAAGTTAATTTAAAGATTTACCGAGACAGCTATGAAATCCAATCAAGGAAAATTTAAAATTAATCAACTGCTCAGAGCAACACTTAGTAAGATAGAGGAAAACTGTCACTCTGGGCAGCTATCCAAAGTTCTTTGATTTCCCAATAAATTTGGTAAGGCAGAATCAGGGAAAACTAAAAAGAAAACTGAGATAGTTAATCACATAGGCACACACGTCTGATCTATTGCATCAGGATAGCTATACTAGGTATAATTTAATACATCAGATCCATCAAAATGTTCTTGTAGCATCGTAGGAGCGATGCAGTATTTAATTAATAACGATACAATTAATTAGAAAGCAAATGCAATGTAACAAGAACATAGATGAGTTAAACGGCTCGGATCAGTGAGGTGATACAATTACGATAATTGAAAGGAGAGACAGAGATAATGCACTGTCGGACAGTCAACTAAGTGATTAAGGTTTTCCTCAGAAATTCAGTTAATTCAACTATTGCACGCTTCTGGCTTAATAAGTTACTGCCTACAAATCCATTACAGTATAAGGACATACAATTTCACCATCCCTCGGATTATAGCTTATTCCATTCTGGCACAGAGTCTTCACTGGCATCAGTTCACAGACCACGAGAAAATACGAATACCGAGAAGCGTGCTATAAAAAAAATTAAAATCTATGATGGCAACCCATTTTTCACTTACGTAAGACAAAGTCATAGTGAAGCAAAATAAAATTTTACAATCTGACTACTACAATTTTATACATAAAGAAGTGTCAAATGTGGAAGAATGAGAAATACTCAACGACCAGAGGAAGTTTTGAGATACAGGAGGGAGTCTGCCCTACATGAGGCTGTCGCTTAGAAAGGTTAATTCGATTGCATGTACTTGGTTACAATACCCATTAAACACCGCCCCAGACCAGCGGGCTACACAATTAGTAAGTGCAAGATCGGCACCTCCTCTAAATGGCATTGCAGGACAAATCTGCCATCCTCCTTGGGTCTGGCACAGCAGTGGACCAGTGGAGCACGTAGTACGCTATCAAGAGTGACCGTCCATCGCCTTTTATTAAGGAGTGGGTGACATGTGTGTCGTCCAATTCTCTGCCTACCTTTGGCGAATGCACAGAAAAATGCTAGACGACAATGGTTTATGGAACGACATCACAGAGGACAGGAATGGCATCAGATATTGTTTTCGGACGAATCTAGATTCTGTTTTAAAATGATGGTCGCATTTTGTTGGTCGCATTTTGTTTCGCTGCAGACAGGGGGAATGGCATCACAGTAGTGCATTCGCACAAGAAATACAGCATCAAGTCAAGGTCTTATGGTGCAAAGTGACATTCGATACAACCACAAATCACTGTTGGTGCGTGTACACGGCACTGTGACCAGAGTGGTCTACATGAACGACATGCTGCAAATTGTAGCCGTACCCTTTCTGCACAACACTTCAGACGCCATTTTTCAGCAAGACAAAGCATAACAATATATTGCTGCAAGAACATATTCCTTCTGGGCGTCACAGGATGTCAGCCTTCTGCCTTGGCTTTCCAGATTATCAGACATGTCAGTACGGGGACAACCTATGTTCTGCACCAAAGTACCTTTATCCTACGGTTCGGCGATGACGTCATCCAAGATGGTGGTGATGACATCATCTGAGATTGGGGCAGTTAGATCATCCAAGATGGCGGATTGTGGTGGGAAGTTGGAATTTTGGCAGGAAGATGGGTCAGTTGTGTTACACACTAACCTAAGTCCCGTCCCCTTCCCTCCCCCAGAAAAATGGCAGGAAGCTCAAATTCCAACAGGATATTGCATCAAACTACGGTTTCCTCAACTAACCAAAGAAAATGGCGGGAAAATCATAAGACCGCCACCTCATCCTAGGAACTGGCACCATGTTTGAATTTTGGCTGGAAGATAGGTCAATTGTGTTAGCACTACCAACCTAAGAAAATGGCGGGAAAGAAAGGTCACCTCCTCCTAGGGATTCCTGGAAAAAAAAACAACCAGTGCTGGACATAAATCTTTATTATTTTGCATGCACAATTGTATTTAAACAATAAGAGACACTACCACTATCAAGTGTGGTTGCCAAGGGGTCTGGGCTCCAACTGACCTAGTACACAGTACCACCTCCAGAGGTTGCTGTCATAACTCCTCTGATGTAATCCAAGATGGTGGGGGGAAGTGGCGCAAACACTGATTGCCATGGCGCCTGAAATCGAAATGACCTAGTACACTCTACCACAGCCAGAGGGCGCACTCATCTGTGACATAATCCAAGATGGCCGCCATGATGTCAGCTGATGACTCAAGTACCATTATCCAAGATGACGGCAAACGGTGTGTACGCCATGAGGTACAGGTCTAGTAAACGGTACCACCACCAGAGAGTACTGTTGTCCATGCCATGATTTAATGCCAGTGTGGGGTGGGGGAAATGTCAGGAAAAGGACTCTTCCTGTGCTGGACATAAGTCTTCATTTTGTAGGCAGTGTCTCCACCACGAGATCTTGAAGCAAACTGACCTAGTACATCCCTCATGTGACATAATCCAAGATGGTAATCTAGAGGAGGAAAATGGTGCGAAAAAGACTCACTCAGCGCCGGGCTGCTGGAGAGAGTAAGGAAGGAATGTACTTTACTATTTTCGAACAATTTATTTAGGGATCGATTTTTAAAGATACGTAGTATATTTATCACACATTCTCTGACATGTTCAGGCACACACCACACAGCATACAGACCTGTAAACTATTCCTAAATAACGCTCTGCAGACATTCAAACCACTCCTAAATTATCCAAATAATTTCAGTGCAGACATGCAAACTCCTCCTAAATAATGCAGTACACCGATGTGCAGACACGAAATCAACTTGTAAACTGTCCAAATAACACGTAACACAGGTTATAGATCTGCTAGCTAAATAATGTTACAGTCACGCAATCAACACTGTCTGCCACCCGATGTACACTTGACCACACAAGAGGCTACAGGAAGCCCCATAAAGTGATGTGGCCGTCAGACGTCCTACCACGCACAGATGTCCTCAACCATGAAGCTGCAACATCCTGTTCATACCTTATACCTGAGAAATTCCACACGAAAATACGTGTTCCGCTAGGCACCGTTGCTGACGGTGCCAGACAGCAGCGAAGACCTATTTGCAGAGCACAGACGCTCCTGAGGATCGCACGCCTCCACGCCACCGCCAGCTGCCGCCGTACGCAAGCCAGTGCGAGCCTTCAATCTCACGCCGCTGTAGGTGAAAGTTGGGTCTGTTTTCGGGTATGCAGTCAAGTTTTATACTGACGTCACAGAACTCCAACATGTAGCTGTAGATGTAGACACACTCACACCAGTCCCATATGCGAGACGCCTCTGGGCAGCACGTGTGTTGACTGTTGATGGCAGTGTGTATTGTTCCTAGCTGATATAGCCATGCTTAACTGCCCAGCGACACTTACGCAACACCACAAAGTGTGTGCGTGTAGCTACAAGCCATCGGAAGCACATCTAACAAGGTTCTCAATATTATACTGATGTCTCATGGCTATGTATAATCAGAACTGAGTCGACCTCTAAGTACTTGTGTAGTGTCCCAGAACTACACTCCTGGAAATTGAAATAAGAACACCGTGAATTCATTGTCCCAGGAAGGGGAAACTTTATTGACACATTCCTGGGGTCAGATACATCACATGATCTCACTGACAGAACCACAGGCACATAGACACAGGCAACAGAGCATGCACAATGTCGGCACTAGTACTGTGTATATCCACCTTTCGCAGCAATGCAGGCTGCTATTCTCCCTTAGAGACGATCGTAGAGATGCTGGATGTAGTCCTGTGGAACGGATTCCCATGCCATTTCCACCTGGCGCCTCAGTTGGACCAGCGTTCGTGCTGGAAGTGCAGACCGCGTGAGACGACGCTTCATCCAGTCCCAAACATGCTCAATGGGGGACAGATCCGGAGATCTTGCTGGCCAGGGTAGTTGGCTTACACCTTCTAGAGCACGTTGGGTGGCACGGGATACATGCGGACGTGCATTGTCCTGTTGGAACAGCAAGTTCCCTTGCCGGTCTAGGAATGGTAGAACGATGAGTTCGATGACGGTTTGGATGGAATGGTAGAACGATGAGTTCGATGACGGTTTGGATGTACCGTGCACTATTCAGTGTCCCCTCGACGATCACCAGAGGTGTACGGCCAGTGTAGGAGATCGCTCCCCACACCATGATGCCGGGTGTTGGCCCTGTGTGCCTCGGTCGTATGCAGTCCTGATTGTGGCGCTCACCTGCACGGCGCCAAACACGCATACGACCATCATTGGCACCAAGGCAGAAGCGACTCTGATCCCTGAAGACATCACGTCTCCATTCGTCCCTCCATTCACGCCTGTCGCGACACCACTGGAGGCGGGCTGCACGATGTTGGGACCGTAGCCCAGCTTCATGGAGACGGTTGCGAATGGTCTTCGCCGATACCCCAGGAGCTACAGTGTCCATAATTTGCTGGGAAGTGGCGGTGCGGTCCCCTACGGCACTGCGTAGGATCCTACGGTCTTGGCGTGCATCCGTGCGTCGCTGCGGTCCGGTCCCAGGTCGACGGGCACGTGCACCTTCCGCCGACCACTGGCGACAACATCGATGTACTGTGGAGACCTCACGCCCTACGTGTTGAGCAATTCGGTGGTACGTCCACCCGGCCTCCCGCATGCCAACTATACGCTCTCGCTCAAAGTCCGTCAACTGCACATACGGTTCACGTCCACGCTGTCGTGGCATGCTACCAGTGTTAAAGACTGCGATGGAGCTCCATATGCCACGGCAAACTGGCGGTGCACAAATGCTGCGCAGCTAGCGCCATTCGACGGCCAACACCGCGGTTCCTGGTGTGTCCACTGTGCCGTGCGTGTGATCATTGCTTGTACAGCCCTCTGGCAGTGTCCGGAGCAAGTATGGTGTGTCTGACACACCGGTGTCAATGTGTTCTTTTTTCCATTTCCAGGAGTGTATTTAATGCTCGCTTTCTTGTTGTCTCAGCTTGTACGCAAGCAAATTCTTGCCCTAACTGAACCACTTTACGAAAATAGCGCAGACTAACATCTAATGCAGTGTTAATCGCGGTCCTAATGGGGTATCCTATCCGTCACATGTTACCCTTCCTGCTTTCAACACACACAAATGCTCCCTCCGATATGTAGAGACTCCTATATCCCAGCACAAAGGAATGTCTTGTGAATGAATCAAGCATTATAATTGGCTCTTATCGAATTTACATCCGAATTACTGATGTGACTGGTGTGGAATCACCATCTGCCTTTTCTTTCATAAGCACTCAAGTAAACATTTTACATGGGAGAGAATAGCAGTCCAGCGCAAACACACCTCCATATTCATTCTTTTGAAATTTCCTCGCGATCACGAAAGCAGACCAAGTATTAGTTCACTATTCTGCCGTCTCGAGGACGGCAAAGGTAATTCAGCAACATTCCTTCATTTCAACAGGCCTTTGCATTCGAACAGCTACTGCCGTTAACGGGAAACATGAATCATTCCCACACAGGTCACTGGCTCTGCAGGCCAAGCATGCATGGACAGAATGATCCTACGAAACCGTTAACATATATATTTTATCCTTGTACTTACAACTAAATGTTACCATTGCGGTCTCAGTTGAGTCACACTCGACATTGAGCGAAGTATCGGAAATACACCCTGCTGACTGCTGTGCCTCTGGAAATAGAAATATCGATACCCATTGGCATACTGTTCCCATGCTACCACAGTACTCCTCGTCAAATCCATACCTTCCTTACGACTGGACATAGTCATTTCCTTTGAAAATGTCGAAACACAAACACATACTTATCATGCACTCCCTACTACTACCTATAATACTTCGTCAATAACTGATCGCTGGCGATACGAATTAATACTGAAAGGAAATCAAACATGGGTGGACATGTTTCATAAGTAATTCATGCGAGTGCTACCACCGTGTCTTATAAAGAGAGGTTTAACTGTCTTACAAACCACTAGATGTTAAAAATATCTGATCCCAATAACTACTGCATGTTACTGTCACAAGCGGTCTTGGTTCTACATGTGCATAAAAATATCCATGTTAAAAGCTATACCCGCTTTACAAACGGAGGTACAACATTACCTCTGAATTAGGTGGCCTTTTGTTAATACAAATACCGTGGCGGCGATAGCAGGAGTATATATTATCGTACCAACAGTGCGCTTACACGTCGCCAACGATGCAACCCCGTAATAAATGTACCCAATTTAGAAAGTGATCTGGCTAAGGAACGTGGTAGGAAACCGGTATTTGCGAATCCCTCACGCCACTACAGCTAGATATTTCTAGTGTTTGTAGCGGATTCTGTCTCGATCCCATGTCAGAGGTTGGGTGATATATCCACTACTCACCATTCCTTTAACATATTTCTCGTTTTTTTCGTTTTCCATAGTCTTCTTTGTTATCTTGTGGTGTGCAGCGACACGCATAAGGAAAGCATTTCGGCACTTGTGACGCAACCTACTGTTACGATCCATTCACACGTCTCAGTCCCTAATCAGGCTGGCTATATTACTCTACAAATCCAATTTGAGGATTTTATCAGTATAATATGAGAAATGTGACATCTGCAGTCGATATTGGATCACTGTCTCTGAGGTTGTATTCAATATGAGTATTGATAATTTAAAAAAGTCTTCATAATGCGCCATTTATTTTCTACACAACTACTTGATGTCACAAGCCATTGTCTTTTGACAGGTTTGCACCTTGTTGCCAACCGGAATTTGGCTGGATCCCACAGAAACTATACGTATTATGCATCTGGGAGACCTTCCCCATCATAAACTCACTCTCAAGTGACCCTTCGCGCGCAGACAAAATAGGGCGCTGATTACTTCATCTTGTAGCGCCATAAACCACTAATCATTATCATAAACATCTAGACCAAATCTATTGAAATGTAACACTCTCCCCACCAGTTTAAGAGATGTGATGTCAACAGGTAAGTACAAAAACATATTAATGAGTCAAGATACCTGAAGGATACATCAATCTTCATATATTTTAGTATTAACATAAACAGGATTCCTATTGCTTATTTATTTTTGTGTGTAATAACGATATGCCGACATATATCTGCCATATTACTAGTACGATTAAAATCTTCATCAAATTTAGAAGGGCTGAAAATTTACGTGCAAATTGTCTCATCTTGCAGGAATTTTTTTGTTGATTTCATAACGGCTCTAAAATTTTGCAAGTCCTTAACATTTACGTAATTATGGAGGAGTTAACATTCAAACTTACCTTTTAGAAATATTAATTCATTCATGCGCTTGGATTACAATTTTATTTGTAAATAGTGATATTTTGTCTATTTGTATCCAGCAAGCAAACTGTCATTTAATTTAATGTGATAATTATACACTTGTTTTCCTTGCTCATATGTAATAGAATTTGTCAAATTAGCCAAATGAGTTGTTGTTGTATAATGATTTATTCTGGTTTCGTCATTTGGAATATGGATTTATGGCTGGAATCCTAAAATAGATTTCAGAAATGATTGTATTGTAATAGTGGAATCAGCAATATTGAACTATTATACTGTTGTCATAAATATATGCTGTGTATAAAAATGAAATTAACATTAGCTGCATACACAGCAGCCTATAGGCTACGTAAAACATTTCACTGGTGTGGATTTACGTTTCCCATGGCGACCCAAGGCAGGCCTGGCTAGATGCTACAGGGTGTTTCAAAAATGATCGGTATATTTGAAACGGCAATAAAAACTAAACGAGAAGCGATAGAAATACACCATTTGTTGCAATATGCTTGGGACAAAAGTACATTTTCAAGCGGACATACTTTCGAAATTACAGTAGTTACAATTTTCAACAACAGATGGCGCTGCAAGTGATTTGAAAGATATAGAAGACAACGCAGTCTGTGGGTGCGCCATTCTGTACGTCGTCTTTCTGCTGTAAGCGTGTGCTGTTCACAACGTGCAAGTGTGCTGTGGACAACATGGTTTATTCCTTAGAACAGAGGATTTTTCTGGCGTTGGAATTACACCTCCTAGAACACAGTGTTGTTGCAACGAGACGAAGTTTTCAACAGAGGTTTAATGTAAGCAAAGGACCGAAAAGCGATACAATAAAGGATCTGTTTGAAAAATTTCAAGGGACTGGGAACGTGACGGATGAACGTGCTGGAAAGGTAGGGCGACCGCGTACGGCAACCACAGAGGGCAACGCGCAGCTAGTGCAGCAGGTGATCCAACAGCGGCCTCGGGTTTCCCTTCGCCGTGTTGCAGCTGCGGTCCAAATGACGCCAACGACCACGTATCGTCTCATGCGCCAGAGTTTACACCTCTATCCATACAAAATTCAAACGCGGCAACCCCTCAGCGCCGCTACCATTGCTGCACGAAAGACATTCGCTAACTATATAGTGCACAGGATTGATGACGGAGATATGCATGTGGTTTACTGACGAAGCTTATTTTTACCTGGACGGCTTCGTCAATAAACAGAACTGGCGCGTATGGGGAACCGAAAAGCCCCATGTTGCAGTCCCATCGTCCCTGCATCCTCAAAAAGTACTGGTCTGGGCCGCCATTTCTTCCAAAGGAATAATTGGCCCATTTTTCAGATCTGAAACGATTACTGCATCACGCTATCTGGACATTCTTCGTGAATTTGTGGCGGTACAAACTGCCTTAGACGACACTGCGAACACCTCGTGGTTTATGCATGATGGTGCCCGGCCACATCGCACGGCCGACGTCTTTAATTTCCTGAATGAATATTTCGATGATCGTGTGATTGCTTTGGGCTATCCGAAACATACAGGAGGCTTCGTGGATTGGCCTCCCTATTCGCCAGACATGAACCCCTGCGACTTCTTTCTGTGGGGACACTTGGAAGATCAGGTGTACCGCCAGAATCCAGAAACAATTGAACAGCTGAAGCAGTACATCTCATCTGCATGTGAATCCATTCCGCCAGACACGTTGTCAAAGGTTTCGGATAATTGCATTCAGAGACTACGCCATATTATTGCTACGCATGGTGGATATGTGGAAAATATCGTACTATAGAGTTTCCCAGACCGCAGCGCTATCTGTTGTTGAAAATTGTAACTACTGTAATTTCGAAAGTTTGTCTGCCTGAAAATGTACTGTTGTCCCAAGCATATTGCAATAAACGGTGTATTTCTATCACTGCTCGTTTAGTTTGTATTGACGTTTCGAATATACCGGTCATTTTTGAAACACCTTGTAGAAAAAAAATGGTTCAAATGACTCTCAGCACTATGGGACTTAACATCTATGGTTATCAGTCCCCTAGAACTTAGAACTACTTAAACCTAACTAACCTAAAGATAACGCATAACACTCAGCCATCACGAGGCAGAGGAAATCCCTGACCCCGCCGGTTGGTTCAAATGGCTCTGAGCACTATGGGACTCAACTGCTGTGGTCATTAGTCCCCTAGAACTTAGAACTACTTAAACCTAACTAACCTAAGGACATCACACACATCCATGCCCGAGGCAGGATTCGAACCTGCGACCGTAGCAGTCGCACGGTTCCGGACTGCGCGCCTAGAACCGCGAGACCACCGCGGCCGGCTAACCCCGCCGGGAATCGAACCCGGGAACCCGGGCGCGGGAAGCGAGAACGCTACCGCACGACCACGAGATGCGGGCAAGATGCTACAGATACAAAATACTTGGGTGCAACGAAATCATTAACTGCTGCTCTGCAGCTTGTCATAGATGTATCAGTGATACGGAAATAAAGTCTTGAATCCTAATTACTAACTTATTATGATGCATTCTGAAACTGTCACACGTGTTGCTACTGGAACAAGACATACAATACAAAAGAAGATGATTGCCAGTAGCCTTTACGCATTTTTGTAAATGCTGCGTGAGATGCAGCTGTGTCTTTTATTATAACTACTGGTTTCAGTTTACACTACCATCTTGGTATAGGTGTTTGTTATTTTTTCTACTGTGTTCTGGGGAGGGGGAGAGGGGCGGGGAATGTAAATTTTTCTATTAGTATTTCGTTATTTCAGAAGTTCCTAGCGTTTCTGTTTTGCTAGTGAATTCCAGTTGCTATGCGTTTATTTATCGCCGAACATTTTCGATTTGTACTTCATAGCTGCTGTTTCAGTTAACATGTCGACATTTTCTCATTTGGAGATAGTGAGTGGAACTGCAGTCGCTACAAAATGGAGTGCCTAGTGGAGAAATCGGAACATTTCCAATATATTCTTCTGTTTGAGTTCTGTAGAAGGCTGATAGCAGCGGAGGCGCCACTGGACAGAGTACTGTAAGAAAATGTTTTTCCCTTTATAAGGAGGATCTTTTTGACATTAGTGACTCTTCATTTACAGGAAGACTTTCAGGGTTTGATGAATATCATTTAAGCGAATTAATCCAGAATGGTACTCAAGAACTTGCAAATGTGATGGACTGTAATCATTCCACCACCTGGCGACATTTGAATGCAATAGGGCAAGTTGAAAACTCGGGTGCGTCTGTGCCGCATGCTCCAAACCAAAATCACAAAAGTCAGCAGGTGTTCATATGTGCATCTCTGCTTGCTCGTTATCAATTGGCTCGTGAATACCACCAATCATTCCTATCCTGTACCGCTACTGGTGGCGGTAAAGGGTGTCTCAATGTTAACTCAAGGAAAAGAGAGGAATTTTGAGCCCAAATAAGCAGTAACTCCCCATACAACGAGCTGCACGCATCCACAAAAGATGCTATGCATCTGGTGGAGCAGTGATGACGTGATTTACTACGAATTGCTTTCTCGAGATGTAACGATCACGACTGACATCTTTTGTATCAACAACCGAGACGTCTTGCAAACGCAGTCCAATAACAACTAGCAGAAAAACTGCGTGAAGCGATGCTGCTCACCGATAACGCCCACGTGCATTCTGCTAAACTGACAAAAAGCACTATAAAGGATCTGGTTTGGGAATTCATTGTGCGCTCATCCCACCTGATCTTGTTCCCTCCGACTTTCACCTATGCCGTTCTTTATCGAACTACCTTCAAGGAACTTCCTTTCCTGATGAAAATGCGCCCGAACATGGCTCTACGAAACTTCCTGGCAGATTAAAACTGTGTGCCCGACCGCGACTCGAACTCGGGACCTTTGCCTTTCGCGGGCAAGTGCTATACCAACTGAGATACCGAAGCACGTCTCACGCTCCGTACTCACAGCTTTACTTCTGCCAGTATCTCGTCTCCTTCCTTCCAAACTTTATTGCGCACACTCCGCTGCTGAGTGAAAATTTCATTCTGGAAACATCCCCCAGGCTGTGGCTGAGCCATGTCTCCGCTACATCCTTTCTTTCAGGAGTGCTAGTTCTGAAAGGTCGCAGGAGAGCTTTTGTAAAGTTTGGAAGGTAGGAGACGAGATACTGGCAGAAGTACAGCTGTGAGTACCGGGCGTGAGTCGTGCTTCGGTAGCTCAGTTGGTAGAGCACTTGCCCGCGAAAGGTAAAGGTCCCGAGTTCAGGTCTCGGTCGGGCACACAGTTTTTATCTGCCAGGAAATTTCATATCAGCTCACACTCCGCTGCAGCGTGAAAATTTCATTCTGGATGGCTCTACGAGTTCTTCGCCTCAAAGCCATGTGATATCTACAGCCGAAAAATAGAAAAGTTACCCAAGCATTGGGGCTCTGTTATAAATACTGAAGGAGACTATATTATTGATGACTGAAGTCTCTATTATGTGTGTCTGCTGTGTTCATTAAACCTAGGGAACAACGCTACGGACGTATGCACCAACCGAGTATTATTCTTGAAAAGCCAGTCCGACAAGATCTCCCGTAAATCTTTTTTGTTGACTACTGGTTTCGACCTGTGTTGTCCTCTACGAATGTGGATTCCTAGTCGCGTAGGTCTGATGGGAAACGAGGTCGCTGACGCTGCTGCCAAGGATGCAATCCTCATACCTGGGCCAGCTAGTTCTTACATTCCCTCCAGTGATCTCCGTGTTGCCGTCCATCAGCAGGTGGTGTGACTTGGCATCACCACTGGTCTTACATTAATTGAAACAAGCTCCGGGGAATTAAACCTCTCCCTTTGGATTGGCTGACCTCCTCACGACCCTCTCGCCGCGAGATCATTTTAGCTAGGTTTATTACTGGACACGGTTTTTTCTAGCCATCGCCATTTGTTAACTGGTGATCCCCTACCACTCTATTCCCATTGTACTCAAGCTTTTCGCCATTTCCTGAAGGAAAATGAAATGAAATATGCTCAAATGTGTGTTAATTCCTGAGGGACCAAACTGCTGAGGTCATCGGTCCCGAGACTTACACACTACCGAAACTAACTTAAAGTAGGAACAACACATACATCCATGCCCGAGATAGAACTCGAACATGCGGCGTGAGGGTCTGCGCAAACCGTTTCATTCCTAACGGAATGCCCTTTTTTTTTACGCTCTTACGTTCTCATTTACGTTTGCCGTATGATTTGTCGGGCGTTTTATCGAAAGACGCAAATGCTGTTGACCGCGTTTTACTTTTTAGCTGTCATAGCAATATGGTGAAGGACATTTAATCTGTAGTTCAGGATCTCCGTGGTTTCTACGGTGTATTTCTCCAAGTCCCTGTTTTTAGCTGCCTTTTCTTCCGTCGATTGGGTTTAACGTGTACTCCTCTTTCATCTTCGTGTTGTACGGTTCTGACATGGATGCGCATGACCCTAGTTGGTTTGGTGCCTTAAAACAAAACAAACAAACATGGAATCTCGCAATATGTAAATAGAAGTTCATGACCTTTGTAAACTTGTAAGCCACATAGTAATATTGATTCACTTTACAATGAAAAAATAGAAGGAACTTCAGCATGGCAAACATGAAATACCACAAATGTAAAACACAAATCAAGTTGTGCTGATGTCCTAGTCCATACGCTCACATTGGCCATTGTGGCGTTAAGTGAATTAATAGCCTTGGAGGTAAGCGCAACATGATTTGTTTTGTATTTGTGCCATTTTATATTTCACATGCTGATGTCATCTGAAAATTTTTGTTCTAAAATGACGAACTTCACTATGTGGGTCGCAAGTTTGTAAAGATCATGAAATGCAGTTAATATGTTACAAGATCCGACGACGAAAGCACATATCTGTGGAAACTGGTAAACAGTGAACAGATTTACTAGCGGTCTTGGCGAAACTGATATTTTGAGAATTACCATCATGGGCCAAAAGATCAAATATTAATCATAAGCTGTAGTGCATCATGTTAATATGATAACCACCTAATTACGGTTCTGTATGAATTACTAAACCCGTACAGCACGAAACAGGTTTCCTTGGACAAGACGTAGTGGGAGCAATTGGAAATCGTCAGTCGCGAGAGAAATTATTGAATACCGGAGGAATACAATACCATTGCGGATCTAAATTTAACTGCTTTTTTCACAAGCAATTATGGAATTTCTTAATCATACACGTTCCGTATGATTTTCATACTAATTAGCGTTTTAGTTTTAGCTGTAAAACATCTTCAGATGAAGTGTAGTTGAATAGTAACTGGTCAGTTTCAAATTGTGCATTGGACTGTGTAGGAAACATTGTGTTTATTTACAAGATATATGTACAAGCACTTTGCTTTCACAAAATTTTTGTCAGTTGACCATGGTTTCATTTGCACAAGGGCGGTCTTCATCACTGTTTGACGTGAGCACTTTTGCTCAGACGTTTTTCACCATGATGTGGTTACATTTATTCCACTGAGCTTCTTATTCTGATGAAGATTGTCCTAGTGCAATCGAAGTCATGACCAACTGACAAAAATTGTGTGCAACCGAAGGTGCTGTATATACATCATGTAATTAAATGACCTACGGTTGCTGGATCATAGCTAATGAAAATGTTTAAAATTGCACTATGCTGTCTTACAGATACTGAGTACACAAATTAAACAGGATAGTTTCTCCGCAGCCACACATGACCTGCAGGTGTTTTGTAGTTGAACTAAACCTGTGTTATTTCTGAAAATAAGTGCAACAGCTGACAGTGGTAAAAGATGTTTTAATAACACAGTTGCTACGTGTTTCCTATATATGACAGCGAGTCAAGCTTTTCCAAATAGAAACAACAAATTAATTACATAAAAGTACACGTGATTGGACGAAGTAATCACTTTTTAATCTCCTTACTGCGATATAATCCACGTATTACTTAGGTTTGTGTAGCAATTTCTATGAGCATGGTTTTACTTATTAGGTAAATAAAACGACTGTAGGCTTATTTGATTCACTGCCCGACGAAGCATTGCATTTCTACTTCTTCAAAGAGAAGCTCAATTTGCTGCCTGCAGAAAGAGCATTTTTGGTCCTGCACAGTTGGTTAGGCTTTAGGTAATTGTCTCCGTCAACTTTGTCATGAGCAACCAGTTGATGTGTCAGAAGGTCATCTAGATTACATTTCTGCTTTCTCATCAACAGTAATTAGTCGGAATACGTCAATAAGCCAACACTAAATGACATTTACACAACATATTGAAGTATGTAAGATCGTAGGCGCACTTGATTTGCAGATAAGAGCACTTTTTACTTCATGGTTTTGCCATTTCACGTACGTGAAGTGAATGTATCAGCGCTACAGTGAGAAGAGAGGGACAGGTTCCCATACTAGCCAGTAGAGGCCGTCGCCATCTGGCATTTTCAGAGCCAGTGAGATGAGGTGCCGATGCAGAAATCGCTCGTACCGCCAGCAAAGAGATACGTATTATCAGCAAATATTTGGTATCAAAAGTTGCCTTTTGCCACTCAGACATTAGGCGGGGTCAATGGGTCATAAATACTATCTTTCAGTATCATTAAAACGCCAGCGAACGTTGATATTAATAAACGGAGGAATAACTTCGGCGTAACTGAGGATGAACGATCTTATACGAACTATATGGTTTGTATGCTCAAGTTACAAACTGGGGACCATAGTCGGCAGTCGTCGACAGGTGCCTATTAGTCATGTGGGACGTCATGCTCTCCAACCATAACCAGCGTGAAAAAGTTCATTTTACGGTGTTTCTTAAATAAACGCACCATAATGACACCCCGTGTAAACATTATTTAGCCAAAAAAACTTGTTTCCGCTTCATTATGTAAAACTGCACTTTCAGAATATGACGGGGTTGCTACATTTCTGAAAGGGACGTAAAACTACGAGAGCATCTCCACGTAACAGGTAGGGATAATTCCTACGCAGCGGCTCACTAAGTCAGTTCAAGGACGGCTTAATTACCGCAAAACTCTGAAAGGGAACAGTGACCAGTTATGCTGTACGCCCCTTATACTATCTACGGGATCGTCGGCTAAACTGAGACATTTCTAAAAGTTTAGTACAAATGGTTTTTTTTGTGCAAGATGGAATGCAGTGCTTCACATCCTAGGAAGAACGAGGATAGAACAGTCCTACATGAATTACAGTAAACTATTGGAAGTTATATAGCAGCAAGAAAATGAAGACAAGTTCGCAGACATGTGCAGACAACATGAGGAAAGACATCAAAGAAGTTGAAAGACGAATGGCGTGTAAATAGCCTTGAACAAAAGAATGCCACCCCGACTTCTGCGTCTATTGACACGGAAAACCGTGATATTTCCGCTTTCGAGTAATCAACTGTTTACAGGACAATTTCAGCAGAATTAATAGTCTGCACCTTAGACAAAGAAGAGCTGCGCTGGCGGTACCTGATGCAATAGTCGTTTACACGAGGTCAGTCGTTATATGCTTCGCCCATTTACATTGCAAACTGATCGTTACTTCACGCCGGCACGTTATTCGATCAAATTCGTTGATCAGGTTCCCCGCTCGTTCGCGGGATGTGTTCCACCCACATTGTTACTACACTTATAAAGCCCCGAATAAACCCGTTATTGGACTAAAGTGAAACGGAATAACAGAGTGATGGAATGAATGAGCTTTCAGCTCGGCCCGCCCACTCAATTACCGACAACAGCGTTGGCGGCCGGGCCACGTGCCAATGGGTTGGCGCGGAGGCAGGTGTGAAATGCGCGAAGAAAACCGCTTTTCGTGACGTGGGTACGTTCTGACAGCAGTATTTACCTGCAGGGTGGCGGCGATAGTAATCGTGGAACGGTGGAAACCCGTGCCATTGCGTCACCAGCACAATTTAAGAACTGTGGTAACATTTTTGAAACGGACGAAGTAACTGAATGGTTTCATGATTAGCCAAAGGAATATGCTGGAACAAGACTAATCTAGAGACATTCTGACGTCACTGAGGAACTACAGAGATCATACTTAACATTTTAACAAAAAAGGAGTCCAAATAGCAAAAAATATTTCTTTTTAATTTTAGCAACCGGTTTACGATGATCTTCAAACCATAGGTTTCAAATTACAGGAGCATCCGGTTCACAGACGAGCTGCTTTGAATGCCAACTTGTTCCTGACATCAGCCTTGGGACTGCTTTCGTGTGGCACGCTGTGGTTTCCTCTCCAGTGCCAGTTTCTTCATTTCAGAGTGGCACCCAATGCCATGAGTTATTTCTGTGGTTTGAAGTAGTTCTACTGGCTACTCTATCCTCTACAAGGCACTTCATTTCCCAATAACTACTGCAACTTACATCCTTCTGAATATGTTTGCTGTATTCATCTCGTAGTCTCCCTCCATCAGTTTTACCCCTCGTATTTCCCTGCAATACTCAATTGGTGATCACTTCATTTCTCAGAACGTATCCGATCAACCGATCCCTTCATCTAGTTAGATTGTGCAACATATTTTTTTTTTCTCCCCAGTTCAGTACTTCCACATTAGTTATGTGATCTACCCACCTAACATTCAGCGTTCTTCTGTAACTCCACGTTGCAAAACGTTCTATTCTCTTCTTCTCTAAACTGTTTATCGTCCACTATTTCAATTCAAAACATGGCTACATTCCATACAAATAATTTCAGAAAAGACTTCCTAACACTTAAATCTGTATTCGTTGTCAACAAATTCCGTTTCTTCAGAACCGCTTTTCTTGCCATTGCCAGTCTACATTTTATATGCTCTTTACTTCGACCATCTTCAGTCGTTTTACTGTGGCGTAGAGGATAGGCGCCAGTCCTGTCTCACTTCTTTTTCGACCACTGCCTCCTTTCCATGCTCCCGATGTCCTAATTTAATTTTCTCACCATCACCTGATTTAATTCGACTACATTCCGTTATCCTCCATCTGCTTTTGTGGATATTCATCTCGTATCCATCTTTCAAGACACTGCCGATTCTGTTCAACTGCTCTTCCAAGTGCTTTACGGTCTCTGACAGTACTACAGTGTCATCGGCAAACTAAGAAGTTTCTAATTCTTCTCCCTGAACTTTAATTCGTGCTGCAAACTTTTCTTTGGTTTCCTTTACAGCTTGCTCGAGGTAAATATTAAATACCAGCCGGAGTGATCTATAACCCAGTCTCACTGCATTGCTTTCTTTTCATGCTCATCGACTGTTACAACTGCCGTCTGGTCTCTGTGCAAGATGCAAACTGCCTTTCGCTTCCTGTATTTTGCCCTTAATTACGGAATTTCAAAGAAAATATTACAGTCAACATTATTTTAGTAAGTCTATGAATGCTATAAAAGTTACGGCAAGTTGAAAAAGAGAGGGTGAAGAGAGGGATATATATATATACATATAAACGTGTGCATGATAAACCCCTTCTCTGTGTTACCGCAGATGACGCGTCACTCGTCTCATTTGTAATAAGACAGTACACGCGAGATGTCTATTTGCTTCCACCGCCCTGAGCGGAATGGACATCATGTAATAAGTGTTCACCAACCAGCAGTCATCTACAGTTGTTGCCCCCGGCGCAGAAAACAGCACATAGGACGTGAATCCGTTATCTTGAAGCTGTAATAAACTCTTCACGAGAAAGAAATATTTTAGAAATAATTAAATTTCCAATTTGATTCTACGGGATACTACACTCTTTTTGTTAGCTGAACACGAGTAACTGTAAAATTACATTCTACTTTAAAGTCGAAAACAATTTCCACTTTTCAACAAAATAATGTATTGCATAATTCCGCCATTACCATCACACTGTCGTCAACTACATGTCCAAGTAACCATACGTTACTAATAAAGTCTTAACAGACACCGACCGCAGCAGACAACATGCCTGTCTTCCGATGCTGCCGAAACAGCGCTGATGTTACTGCCGAACCACTTCGCCCACCATCCAAGTTAGGCGCGATCCGATCTCCGAAGTACTTCGTCTGCTTTTTCATTCAACAACTGTTTATTATTCTGCTTGTTACTAACGCTTGTGAAATAATGGAATTATAACACGGTATTGAGAGATACTTTAATTTTGAATTGCAAGTAAATACGATTTTTGGTTTTTCTAACATTAATAAGAGAAGATTATCATTTTGGCGCTCAACTTCAGAACGCAACAGCCAATCTCGGAGAAAGATAACAATTTACTTGGTCTTTCTCACGATACCCGTAACGAACAAACAATGCATCATCGCTACCTCACACCACATAACGTCATCTTAGAGGTGCTGCCTTCTCAACTGCTCTAAGAAAAGCGTTATACCTGAATATGATGGTTGTAAAGCCAGAAATATTGTAAAGTCCTGAGTTATTTTTCGGATGCATTGCAATCTCAGTTTTGCATTCCACTTTTTACCTTCTACAGGTCTCTCTAGTAACACGTAGATTATTCCCTGATGCGTTAACACATGTCCTACCATCCTCGCTCTCCTTGTTCTCATTGTTTTTCACATGCTTATCTTCTCGCCAGTTGCGCGGTGAACCTCCTTATTCCTTACCTTAGAGTTCACCTCACTTTCAGCATCCTTTGGACCACCACATCTCAAACACTTCGATTCTTTTCCTTTCTGGTCTTCTTAAAGGCCAGGATTCACTTCTACACAATTACGTACTTCAAATTTACATCCTCGGGAATTTCTTTTTCAATGTAAGACCGGAGTTACCGACTAGTAGCCATGTTTTGGCCTGGAATTCCGTCATTGCTTGTGCTAGTCTGTTTTTTGTACCCCTCCTTGTTTCATCTGTCACGTGTTAATTTGCTTCCAAAGTAGCAGAAGTTTTCCGTTACTTCGTCCATTTAGCGACTCCTAATTTTGACGGTATGTTTAACCCTCTAACCTCATTTCTGTTTCCTCATTCTTCGTCTTTCTTTAGTTTGTTCTCAGTCACATCCTGTGGTACATAGACTGTGCCGGCGGCGGTGGTCTCGCGGTTCTAGGCGCGCAGTCCGGAACCGTGCGACTGCTACGGTCGCAGGTTCGAATCCTGCGTCGGGCATGGATGTGTGTGATGTCCTTAGGTTAGTTAGGTTTAAGTAGTTCTAAGTTCTAGGGGACTAATGACCACAGCAGTTGAGTCCCATAGTGCTCAGAGCCGTTTGAACCATTTCAACATAGACAGTTTACTCCAGTTGATAGGCCCTGTAATTCATCCTCTACCTCGATGAGGATAGCAATGAGAACTCGATTAGAAGAAAATAGAAACTAATGGCCAAACTTTAGAAAAGGGGGCCGTTAGTAGGAAAGATCCTGTATCTTCAAGTAATCGTCAGTCTGGGAGGTAATGGGGGGGGGGGGAGGGAAGGGGGAATTGTGAGCGGTAAATTTTTTATGTGGGAGCGTAACGCTTTACTACAGTACACGGGTTGAAAGAGAAATAGGTATATAGGTTGCAGTAATCACGCAGAAATATATATGACTGTGTGGGACGGATTAGCGTGCAACGCTGAATCAAACAAGTGTTCAGAACGAAGACCACAGCCACACAAACCATGCGAGTCTCTGTGCGTTTCTGCAGACGAATGTTCACGTCTATATCGGTTTTGTCTACTATTCTACACCCGGAGATACGGTGAAACTCAAGATGGAAGATAACAAACTAAGAATTATATAGGGAAAAGACAAATAGTGGTGATTATGCAGTTATAAAGAATAGAATCACACAATGCAGAATTCAGTAGACTTGATTTCACACGTTTTCAATATTTTCGATTACGAATGAATAATTCAGCGAAACACTTAAAATTAGGCACATAAGGAGGAAAAAACAATTTTTCTCCATCGAATCGCAGCTAGTTTAAGAAAATATATTGTACGTGGCGAGTCTATGATAGATTCAGGTAAACTGCATAGTTAAATTCCAAGTGTTCTATTTAATTTCGCAGTCCAGTTTCCTCCAATGAACCATCACCTTTCACTTCAAAGTAATATATTACTTTAGAGGAAGCAAGGTAGTTTTGGAACTTACCAGCATCGTAACTCATGTTTTTGTGGATTTTGTTACAAGAAAACGGTTCGCTTCCGGTTCGGTTCAAAAACACCGTAGCAGCTGGATGAAGAGATGGCTGCAGCTGCCCGTAGTGGCCTCGCGTTTAGAGGCGCCATGTCACGGATTGCTACGCTCCTCCCGCCGGGGGTTCGGGTCTTCCCTCTGGCATGGGTGTGTGGGTTATTCTTAGCATAATTTAGTTGCAGTTTAAGTAGTGTGCAAGTCTAGGGACCTATGGCCTCAGCAGTTTGGTCCCTTAGGAACTTACACATTTTTAGATGGCTGCACGTGCGCAAATGAACACCTCTACTCGTGCAACAGCTGCTCAGCAGTGTCGCGTTGCGTGTGCCCAACTTAACAGTGCCTCATGTTGGTTCAGGGTACGAGCACTGTATACTTTGTATAACGAAGGAAGACACAGCGCTGTTGCCAGATTTCAGCTGCAACGTTGGAAAACCCGCAGACGGTTCCAATACTACGTGACTGAAAACAGAATCCGCTTATAGAGTTGCGCCAATATTCAAGCGTTTCCATGCATATGTATTCAAAACTGCGTTACATGATTAGTCCTGGAAAAAGCATGAATCAGCCACATCAAGCTCAGACCGTCTGAGCTCTTATTTTGCTGTATGAACTCCAGCTGGAGCAGGTGCAGAGCCTGTGCACCGGAGGGAAAAACAATGCTAGAGGGGAAGGAAACAATGCATAGACCAACACTGTGCAAAGCACAACTGACGCGCGCTGTCGGGTGCGTTTACGAAACAAGTTAAATTTGCCGTCTCCACGTTTTCTGTAAATACTGCAAAAGCAAAAATGGTTCAAATGGCTCTGAGCACTATGGGACTTAACATCTGTGGTCATCAGTCCCCTAGAACTTAGAACTACTTAAACCTAACTAACCTAAGGACATCACACACATTCACGCCCGAGGCAGGATTCGAACCTGCGACCGTAGCGGTCGCGCGGTTCCGGACCGAGCGCCTAGAACCGCTAGACCACCGCGGCCGGCAACTGCAAAAGCTCCCACGCGGTGCGGGGAAGCTAGCACTAATGGGAGGAAGAATATGTGAAGGATAAGTTTCCTTTGATTTACGTCTACGGTGATTTTTTCTTCGAAAATGGTTCTCATGGCTCTGAGCACTATGGGACTTAAGTTCTGAGGTCATCAGTCGCCTAGAACGTAGAACTAATTAAACGTAACCTAAGGACATCACACACATCCATGCCCGAGGCAGAATTCGAACCTGCGACCGTAGCAGTCACTCGGCTCCAGACTGTAGCGTCTAGAACCGCACGGCCTCTCCTTCCGGCGAATCTTTTTTGTTTAACAGATTACCGGTTTCGGACTTTAATGACCATCATCAGATCTGTTTATAAAAACAAAGTCCTTATGATGATGGTCATTAAAGACCGAAACCGGTAATCTGTTAAACTAAAAAGATTGTGACCATAGACGTAAATTAAGGGAAACTTATTGCATTGTTTTTTCGCGACGATGTCGCAGCTTGTGAAATATGTGAAGGAGTTTGGCTTCTCCGGCACGTCACGCTAGCAACTGAGGTGGAATTCTTGTAGTATTGTAGTATACGATGAATTCACTTTGTGGGAGTCGGTCGACGTACGTTGTTTGTGCTCGAATGGTGCAGATGGCACCACGCCGTTCTGAAAAGGCATGTGTCTGGAATCGAGTCCTTGTCCGCCTGCAAGCAATGTGCATTATGTGAAAAGACGTTATTGAGGATGTTCAAGATTGAAGGAGGACAAATTGATGGAGCTCATAGAGGAGTAAAACTACAGTAACTTTCGACTGAAACGCAATATTTTTGTAGCGAGGCAATGAAAGCTTTACAAGACAGGAAAAAAGGGACAATCAATGCATACGTATACTAAGTTCAGCAAGGATAAACTTTACAGAAGCTCTCCTGGTTCGCAGGAGAGCTTCTGTAAAGTTTGCAAGGTAGGATTCAAGGTACTGGCAGAAGCAATGCTGTGAGGACGGGGCGTGAGTCGTGCTTCGGTAGCTCCGATGGTAGAGCATTTGCACGCGAAAGGCAAAGGTCCCGAGTTCGAGTCTGCGTGCGGCACACAGTTTTAATCTGCCTGGAAGTTTCAGTCCACACTCCGCTGCAGAGTGAATATCTCATTCTGGAACGATAAAAAATTCTACTCAACAGTGTTGCACATTACGGAAGGTGCTGAAAATACGACAACCACATTAAGTATGCCGTGACAGTGTCGTCGAAAATTATGACGCACGCTACGAAGCACACGAGATACGTGAAGTACACTAGTGAGAAGTTTCTCTTCATCGGGAACTGGTGTCGTACCTGCCACTGCAAAGTGCAGTTTGCAACTGGAGGTATGAATTTTGTAAGTCAAAGGGAAAAGTGTAAAGGTGCGGGTTAGCTACTACAAAATGTCCTATGGTAGGGGTTGAAATGGCTCTGAGTAATATGGGAATTAACATCTGAGGACATCAGTCCCCTAGAACGTGGAGCTACTTAAACCTAACTAAGCTAAGGACATCACACACATCAATACCCGAGGCAGGATTCGAACCTACGATCGTAGCAGTCGGGCGGTTCTGGACTGAAGCGCCTAGAACCGCTCGGCCATCGAGGCCGGCTGTGGTAAGGGTCTATAGGTCCTACACACGGCTCTGGTGACAGCCACAGAGAGAGATACCGTCAGCGATAGTGTCTTCGACAGTGTGACGTCCATATACATTCGACTTGGTTAGTCTGCAGTTTATATTTGACAATAGCTCCTGGATTCAGATCAGATGTTCTTGGAAAATTTGGAGACATTTTCATTCATTTTATTTAGAGTGACAAACAGCTACCTGAACGGAAATAGCGAACTGGAGTGGCTATGAACTTTCAGGAACATATTTCGGATCCCATTGCAGCAAGCCGCGCATGCACACCGTACGTTTCCTTATCTTCAGTTTCAATGCATACGACTACGCCTTCAAACGAGAACAAATGATGTACAGAACGGAAAAGTGGGAAGAAACACTATAGGAGAGTGCCCACGAGCACTGCCACGTCCAACCTACTTCCCTCTGGAGATCGCTGGTTACGGATTGGACATGGTGCAGACAGTAGCTGATGCCAATTAGAAGCTTGCATTTACACAATGGGAACTAACTCGGACACCTAGCCAGCACGGATTTAGGACTGCCCAACTTGTTTGTATGACTCATCAGTACGTGATGTAATGTAAAATTATTTCCGTCGAATGAGTACGGCGACCAGCGACTAACTTTTGGCAAGATAGTAAAGGAAGGGAGACACCAATTTGCTACAAAATACTAGCGCAAACACCGAATCAGAAAACGCAAAAGCAAGAAATAAGTATTGGTTTGAAACAGACTAAACATAGACGTAAAGTTGTCAACAGTGCTGTACTCTGAAATTAAGAGGAGTTGGGGTTAAGTTGCCCCTACCAGTTCGAATAAACGCTTGCGAAATGCATGTCCACGAATCAGCGTGGTTTCAGAAAGCATCGCTCATGCGAAGCTCAGCTTGCCATCTTCTCTCATGATATACTGGGAACTATGGATGAAGGGCAACTGGCAGATTCATTATTTCCAGATTTCCGGAAATCATTTGACACGATGCCCCACTGCATATGGAATACGTTCACAGATATGTGAGTGGCTCAAAGACATAATTTAAACCAGTAAGTCGTCCTCGGCGGTGAGTGTTGTTCAGAGGCAAGGGTATTGCCAGGAGTGCTCCAGGGAAGTGTGATAGGACCGCTGTTGTTTTGTACAGGGTGTTTCAAAAATGACCGGTATATTTGAAACGGCAATACAAACTAAACGAGCAGCGATAGAAATAAACCGTTTGTTGCAATATGCTTGGGACAACAGTACATTTTCAGGCAGACAAACTTTCGAAATTACAGTAGTTACAATTGTCAACAACAGATGGCGCTGCGGTCTGGGAAACTCTATAGTACGATATTTTCCACATATCCACCATGCGTAGCAATAATATGGCGTAGTCTCTGGATGAAATTACCTGAAACCTTTGACAACGTGTCTGGCGGAATGGCTTCACATGCAGATGAGGTGTACCACTTCAGCTGTTCAATTGTTTCTGGATCCTGGCGGTACACCTGATCTTTCAAGTGTCCCCACAGAAAGAAGTCACAGGGGTTCATGTCAGGCGAATAGGGAGGCCAATCCACGCCGCCTCCTGTTTGTTTCGGATAGCCCAAAGCAATCACACGATCATCGAAATATTCATTCAGGAAATTAAAGACGCCGGCCGTGCTATGTGGCCGGGCACCATCTTTCATAAACCACAAGGTGTTCGCAGTGTCGTCTAAGGCAGTTTGTACCGCCACAAATTCACGAAGAATGTCCAGATAGCGTGATGCAGTAATCGTTTCAGATCTGAAAAATGGGCCAATTATTCCTTTGGAAGAAATGGCGGCACAGACCAGTACTTTTTGAGGATGCAGGGACGATGGGACTGCAATATGGGGCTTTTCGGTTCCCCAGTTCTGTTTATTGACGAAGCCGTCCAGGTAAAAATAAGCTTCGTCAGTAAACCAAATGCTGCCCACATGCATATCGCCGTCATCAATCCTCTGCACTATATCGTTAGCGAATGTCTCTCGTGCAGCAATGGTAGCGGCGCTGAGAGGTTGTCGCGTTTCAATTTTGTGTGGTTAGAGGTGTAAACTCTGGCGCATGAGAAGATACGTGGACGTTGGCGTCATTTGGACCGCAGCTGCAACACGACGAACGGAAACCCGAGGCCGCTGTTGGATCACCTGCTGCACTAGCTGCGTGTTGTCTTCTGCGGTTGCCGTACGCGGTCGTCCTACCTTTCCAGCACGTTCATCCGTCACGTTCCCAGTCCGTTGAAATTTTTCAAACAGATCCTTTATTGTATCGCTTTTCGGTCCTTTGGCTACATTAAACCTCCGTTGAAAACTTCGTCCTGTTGCAACAACACTGTGTTCTAGGCAGTGGAATTACAACACCAGAAAAATCCTGTGTTCTAAGGAATAAACCATGTTGTCCACAGCACACTTGCACGTTGTGAACAGCATACGCTTACAGCAGAAAGACGACGTACAGAATGGTGCACCCACAGACTGCGTTGTCTTCTATATCTTTCACATCACTTGCAGCGCCATCTGTTGTTGAAAATTGTATCTACTGTAATTTCGAAAGTTTGTCCGCCTGAAAATGTACTGTTGTCCCAAGCATATTGCAACAAACGGTGTATTTCTGTCGCTGCTCGTTTAGTTTTTATTGCCGTTTCAAATATACCGGTCATTTTCGAAACACCCTGTATATACGTAAATGATTTGGTGGACAGGGTGGGTAGTAATCTAAGAATGTTGGTTAATAATACTGCGGTGTACGCTAAGGCTTCGAAGTTGAGTGACTGTAATAAGACAGAAGACGACTTAGATCAAATTTCTAGGTGCTGTAATGAATGGCAGCTAGCTCTAAATGTGGAAAAGTGTAAGTTAATGAGGGCGAGTAGAAAAACAAACCTCTAACCTTCGTCTAAAGTGTAACTAGCGTCGTGCTTCACACAGACAAGTCATGCAAATATCTGAGGATAACGTTGTGAAACGGTATGAAATGGAACGAGCAAGTGAGAATTTTTGTAAGGAAGGCGAATCTTAAACTTTGTTTTATTGGGGAATTTCTGGAAAGAACGGTTCACCTTCAAAGAAGATTGCAATAGGACGTGGCGCGGCCAGTTCTTGAGTACTGGTCGAGAGTTTGGGACCCGTACCAGGTCAGACTTAAGAAATACATTGAAGTGATTCAGAGGCAGGCTGCTAGATTTGTTACCGACACATCTGAACAACATGTAAGTGTTAGGGAGATGTTTCAGGAACTCACAAGGAAATTCCTGAATGGAAGGCGATGTTATTTGTTGAGAAACACTATCGAGAAAATTTAGATAATAGGCATATGAAGCTAACTGCCGAACGATTCTACTCTCGCCAACGTACATTGCGCGTAAGGACCACGAAGATAAGATTCGAGAAACTAGGGCTCATACGGAGGTATACCGGTTTTTCGCTAGGTCTGTTTGCGAATGCAACAGGAAAGGAAATGACTTGTAGTAATACGGTTCACCCTCCGCCATCCGGCGTAAGGTGGATTGCAGAATATCTGCGTAGATGTAGAGTCAGACGCAGGTACATAAATTGAATTTTCACCAGCCCATGGTTATTGATAGAAGCTTCTCGCGTCCACATTTTAAATCCTCATATTACAAAGTATCTCGACAAACATTTAAAGTGAAAAAGAAAATCATGTATAAGAACAATATGTATTTTTCTGGAGGTTTATACAGGGAGCACCTCTCGCCGTGTAATAAGGCCAATCCCACCGCAACAGGGCCTCATGGTTTCTATTATGGATTCCGAACATATTTTCTAGACATCTTGAGTTCTAGTACCTGAAACAATACAAACCTGCTGCAGCAGATCGTTTTCCACCGGGTATTTTGTGTCAGACCAAATACAAAAGTTCAGACACTGATCGAAATCATATAAATTAATTAATTTAAAATCGTTGCAACGAGATAGAATGATGAATGATGGCTTTCTCTTATAAGAGGATTTAGAAGTCAGTTTCAATTGTAAAACTGTGCGTGATGTAATGAAATAGTTCACTCTTATAAACACTTTGGCCACTATTAGTGACTAGTTTTGTGGTCATCACACAGGACACGGAAGAGTAACATTGCAGCGATTTTACTGCTAGGCAGTACACTTTTCTCCCTTGCGGCTAACAAACCGTTCATAACAAGCGTTTAGGTGAGACCGTGGGAGGTTGCCCTCAGGGGCAATAGTTAAAATGAGTAATCACGCGATTCCGACCGAAACTGACCAGGGGTCCTCTAGGGCACTGCATAGGCGAGATACGATCGAGACAGTCATGATGCAGACGCCATCAGCAGTGCAAATTACAGACAAGACTCAGTCGGGTACTGCTGAAAAGTGTTTTCAAGATCACTGCCCTCAAGGTTATCACATGAAAGTGGAACATCATGTACCGCGTACAACTGTCTCTTCGCATTTGCCGACACACATCCCGCGACAAAAATTAAGACACCGATCACTATCATGAATACAGGTACCAGCTCCCGATTCATTTGCATCAAACATGGCGAAGCTAAGAGCTCGGCATAGTGATAATGTTTCACTGGATGCTGATAGGGTTGATCCTGCAAAGATCGTCTACACAATGGACGTCGCTACATTAGAGAGTAGCCTGTGTGCTAATTCAGCAAACAGCTATTGCAGCATACACGCCAACAGTCGGGTAGCAAGGACTTCGGACATTTCATTGCCCACCGCTGCCACTCCTGCAGGAAATAACGTATTCCCTAGCAATGGCAAGTAAGGTAGCAAGGAAATACCCATCAGTTCACAGACATGTGTCCATATGTTGTATGTGTAGAGGGAGACAATATTAGCGCGAGAAAGTTTCTAGGAAATATTTTACTTAAATAAACTAACAATTTAGCCATGAAATTATTAATATCTCAGCTATTGGCAAAAATGGTTATAAATAAAATACGGTTGCCTCATGCCTGTAGACTGAAAGGTATAGCACCTTACATTTATAATTTTCTCAAAAAGGGGTGTGTTGTTATTCGATACCTGATTAACTAACGACTACGTTCTTAACTGATATAATGTCTGAATCTTTACTGACCAAAGTGAAAAGATTCCGAAAGAGTGTGACTGGAGACAGATGAAATATCTTCCTATGCCTAAATGCTTCTAAATGCTTCGTAACATTTCAATCTCAACAACTTCCCAATGTGTATATTGGTGCGCTGTGCGCTACCCGGTGGCACCACACATTCAATCTCTTTTTCCAGTGCCATAGATGCCTTAGGTATCTCCATTTAAATAATATCGTAGTACTGCTCGTTTTTCCAGATGCACGGGAGCCCGTGAGACTACGCTGCCTTCACGTAGCGGAGCGCTCGGGTGTTTGCATTGTAACGAAAACACACCGACCGCTGTTGCTCTGTTTATCAGCAGTACATAGAAGCCAAACGCAGTGAAGCTTCCTGTACTTCCGTCCGCGTGTCCGTCATTTACGAGATTGCTGCCGATGCTCCTAGAACTCTGCTGTTCTACATTAGTGACTGGCCAACAATTTGCGGAAAATCAGACTGTTTGATCGTGACGTAAAATAATCTACAGCAGGAGCGTAAGCATGCAGTTACATCAGCTGCAGCTCCCAGGTCTTACAAAAACAAAACATACAATCACACCTAATACCATCACGGTTATTCTAACATGTTCCAAACCTCTGTGGGGTTCGTAACATACAGCATGTGTATTTGTGGTTGACTAATGTAGTTTACGCACTGTAATTATCACACCTACAAAGGAATAAAACGACCCTCATTGACAAACCACAGCAAGGGATTTCCATAAAAAGAACAATCATAGCCGGCCTGGGTGGGCGAGCGGTTCTAGGCGCTAGAGTCTGGAACCGCGCGACCGCTACTGTCGCAGGTTCGAATCCTGCCTCGGGCATGGGTGTGTGTGATGTCCCTAGGTTAGTTAGGTTTAAGTACTTTTAAGTTCTAGGGGACTGATGACCTTAGAAGTTAAGTTCTATAGTGCTCAGAGCAATTTGAACAATTTGAACTATCATATTATCGTTTTACTTCACTTCAGTTCAGCACATCAAACCAATCAGTCCTATCGATATGCTGCTACAGTCAATCACAACTTGGTTTTTCAATGATTTAGCCTAAAAAATGCAGAATGCAAAAAATATGAAGTGCACAATGTCGTATTGGTCCCTAGATGTAATTTTGAGATTCCCACAACAGATTTTTTATATTCTTTCTGGATTACATAGATACGAAAGGCTGATACTGATTAGCGATGAGAAACAGATGACCTACGCACTTACTAGGACTCTGGGAAAAAGCTCTAGACAAGAAAATGGAATTCAACAATTTACTGTGAGTGTTTCCCTATCAGCCAAACTGGAGTGTCCAAACCACCTATTGAAGTACGGACAGCAGTTTTAATGCACCGATTAGGGACTAGTTGGATTGTTGGTCGTTATCCAAATCACACGTGGCGTACCTGCAATTCTCTGTCTGCACATTCGAGATAGTACGCTGTTCGAAAACTCCTAAGGCTGAAATTACGTCAGTACAAGGCATAACGGCCAGGATTTCTTTTTACTTACTAGCCAGGAGCAGAAACTCGACTCAGGTATTCTCCCGTAAAGAAACACTTCAGTCTGAGTCACAGTCCACTGAGAGCTAAAGAAACCACTCATGGTCTCCATGTGTTGTAAGAAACATTTCTCAGAATTTAACCTGCAGATTCTCGGTTGTGGCTCTCCCTAGTGAAGTCCCTAGATAGATCCGCAGAGGGAAGCGTCCTAGATCAGTCATTGATCAATCCCTACAGGGAGGTGCTTCTTCATGCCATAGCCTACACCCGCTGTCTCCTGAACATGAGGAGTCTGCATTTGCACTTAAGCGGTGAATACCAGTGCTAACTACAAAAACATTTCGTCCCACTAGATGGGTCATGAATGCGCCAGCCAATCATCAAATGCTCATATTTTCTTTCAGGATTATTTTCTGGAAGATTCCATTTGGATCCTACATCCTTAACACTCCACGAACAAAATACGTCTCTATTTTTCGGTGAGATTTGCGCCCCAGCACTTTGTGACGGTACGACACATACGGGTAAATAGTGACAATTTTTGTCGGTTGTAAGCAGTGAACAAAATTAGGAAGTGTTAAGGGTGAACTAAAAATTATTTGTTAACACTTAACGTATTTTATGAACATAATTAGTACATAAGATACAGTTAATGTTCTTGAAAAAAAATTGATATGCAGCGATAATTTAAAAGTAGCATCTTTATTTAAAACATGTCTATTAAAATAAAAAAGAATCGCTAAGAGACGCGATTGTATGACCGAGCCGGACGGACGTAATTTTGGTAGACACTTTTGTTTCGTGATACGGAAGGCAGCCATTGGGCGGCTACGCATATTTTATTAATTTGCGCTGCGGGAAGCTCATTTTCCGATGCAGCCTCTGGTCGGCTATTACGCGCCGAAGTATTAATTTATTTTTCAAAGTCTTAATATTAACTGTAAATGCGAGAGATTTCGTTGTACGAACCTTTCTAAATTGCAACAGATAATTTAACGTTAAAGTTCATTTTTTTAAAATTATACAGATTCCATGAGTTCAATAAGTTTTATCTTGGCGGCTCCAAGGCAACTATCGAAATTCTCTCGAGCCTTGCTTTGCAATCAATAAACAGATATTAACAAAATTACATTCAATTCAGTTAACGGCAACTATATTTTAGTCATCACGCTCAAAATCCAAAATTGGTGCATGAATAACAGCGGCCCTTCAAGAACCCGTTTCATACGCTGGACGTAAGTAAAAGTGATAAGAAAAGAGAACGTAACAACTTCCCATGACAAGATCCGTTGGACATCAGTTGCTGATCATCGTTTTACACTAACAGGGTGTCTTTCCACATCGTTCCACCGCAGATACTCTTTTTCTTGGTATGCTATGCTCTAATTTCTTTTTTGTCCCACCACAGTGGAAGCTATCACCCTGCATTGTCGGTGCTATGGGGCTTCTATGGCATTGTAAACCGCCACCTCCTCCCTCTGATTTCTCTAAGGGCAGTAAATGTCAACCCCTGCAAAACACGACAACTCTCATCCCGGCCCTGCTTTAGCTGATAACAGCTTCTGAGGAGGGCGTAGCCTCCATCACCCTATATGTCAGTGCTCAGCCCTAATTAGCTCCCAGACATGCAAGTTGTTGTTGTTGTGGTCTTCAGTCCTGAGACTGGTTTGATGCAGCTCTCCATGCTACTCTAGCCTGTGCAAGCTTCTTCATCTCCCACTACCTACTGCAGCCTACTTCCTTCTGAATCTGCTTAGTGTATTCATCTCTTGGTCTCCCTCTATGATTTGTACCCTCCACACTGCCGTCCAATGCTAAATTTGTGATCCCTTGATGCCTCAGAACATGTCCTACCAACCGGTCCCTTCTTCTGGTCAAGTTCTGCCACAAACTCCTCTTCTCCCCAATTCTATTCAATACCTCCTCATTAGTTATGTCATCTACCCATCTAATCTTCAGCATTCTTCTGTAGCACCACATTTCGAAAGCTTCTATACTCTTCTTGTCCAAACTATTTATCGTCCATGTTTCACTTCCATACATGGCTACACTCCATACAAATACTTTTAGAAACGACTTCCTGGCACTTAAGTCTATAATCGATGTTAACAAATTTCTCTTCTTCAGAAACGCTTTCCTTGCCATTGCCACTCTACATTTGATATCCTCTCTACTTCGACCATCATCAGTTATTTTGCTCCCCAAATAGCAAAACTCCTTTACTACTTGAAGTGTCTCATTTCCTAATCTAATTCCCTCAGCATCACCCGACTTAACTCGACTACATTCCATCACCCTCGTTTTTCTTTTGTTGATGTTCATCTTATATCCTCCTTTCAAGACACTGTCCATTCCCTTCAACTGCTCTTCCAAGTCCTTTGCTGTGTCTGATAGAATGCAGTAGTACAGAAATTATTAGTACGAGGTGCTAGCCGTTATAAGCCAACGAAATGATCAATAATCCAACTGTACATCATAAACAATGATCTAATGTAAATATAAATCGAAAAGAGTTTACGGGATAGTAGATATAAGGTGACAAAATTTTTCTGCCTTACAATGTGATAGGAATGCAGGATCCACAGACTCCTATATGAAATGATCTGTGTCCTCCCACTCATCAGACCACAGCCGAATCGAGAAGCTGCTGTTGACTGCTCTCGTCCCTTTAATACAGGGGATCTTTGTTTCCCTAAAAATTAAAACTGAGGTTGTTACAACATGGGCTCTTATACAGAATACTGTTAAAGACTTCAGCAAATGTGGTAATAGATTTTAAAGTCATCTGATCTAATGGACAATCAGTTATCTGGAACATGGAAAGTATACATAATGAACCTAGCTTGTATTTACGAAACTTGGTTCCAGCTATCCCATTGAATACAGTAGGATGGAAAAGGGGGTGCAGCCATTTCAATTAGAGATACGGTTCTGATTAAAGACTCTGACATCAATGTTAGGATGGCGGACTGCCAAGCAGTGACTGCTGTAATCCGTGCTGTATCGGAACGTTTACTCTTGTCGCCATTTACAAACCCCCTCTGCGTAAATTACGAAACCTTGCTCTGAATCACATTATTGGCTAATTTCAAACACAATTTCTCGTTTGAGCAAACTTTAATGCCCGTAAGTCTGTATGTGGTTGTGAAATAGACGACATAGATAGCCGAGATTTGCTTACACTTCTCGAATATCGCAGTTTAGTATTTACAAACGATGGCTCTCCTACCATGATGCATAACCAACGATGACTACCGTCAGTCATTGATTTGATATCGCACTTTGCTGACTTTCAACATATAATGGAATGGTCAAAGGTGACTCCGATCATACATCCTTGCAGAAACTGATTTCCCTAAATCCTGTCAGTTTTATATATCCAAACACCTAATGGCATATCAACCAAGCTGGCTGGCTACAGAACACTGCTACAGTGAAGAAGAAGTTTCACTCTAACAGTTTGTTAGGACCGAAATCTGCCTACCAACAGCTCATTTCAGCTATTGGCGAACCTGCTACAACTCCCACACCAGGAAAAACAAAATCATTCGGAAGCAACCGTCCCCTTTCTGATGGACGTCAGAGCTATGCCACAGCGAAAATTTGCGTACTGTAACTTTCGGGAACAACGGATGGCAAAAAACTTCGTTGCATATCAGAAAGCAGCTGCAAGAGTCCACAGACAGGTAAAAGACTCTAAAAAGTACAGCTGGTTTTTTTTGTGAATCCTTAAGTAATATTTTCAGTCTCGAAGATGTATAAAAAACTAAGCGTTCTTAAACAAGAGACTTCAAGTAATCGTCGGTCATTAACTGATGTATAGCTTGACGACTTTGTGAAATTAATAACGTCAGCTTTTGAATTATAGCAGATATTTCGTCCCGCGGAACACAGGGACCACGGTCATCCACTCGTGGTACCATTTTCGAATGAGGAACTGGAGAGGAGCGTAAAATAGGAGGCAAATTTCTCACCCCGCAAGGACGTCATCCGCTACTGCATGGTAGAACATCTCTCTCACATAACACTGTTACAGATTTTTAACCGAATTAGGATGACCGACGCACTAATGGAAGATTGGATAACTCAAGTATTGATACTTATATAGAAACGAGATAAAGATGACGCGTGGGTCACGTCATGTTGACGCATTCTTCTTTCCTACATCGTCAAAAGTGTAGAGCCTGGTTAAAAACCTTTTGGAGGTGTGATTGTAAATAAACCAGGTTCTGCAGTCGAGTCAGTATAGGTTTAAGAAGGACTACTGATAATTTAAATGTTTTCTCCCCTCATATCTGTTACGCAGCCACAAAGAAAGAAAATGTCACAACTGTTTCTCTTGATGTTGTTCATGCACATGTCAATGTTCAGGTATCTATGTTGCTACGGAAGTGGAAAAATGGTAGATTCTTGCAACAGCTGATTTACGGAATAACCACTTTTCTCACGGAAAGACGCGTATGGTTTCGCTTCTCAATAAACAAATTGGACCGTGACTTCTTACGAAAGGTCTCGAAAGAGGGGCACTCCTCAGACTCATACTCTTTGCACTCTATACCTCCGAGCTGGAGAATTATCCCTCCTCCCGTAAAAATTCTGTAGCGCATAGACGATACTTGTTTGTATGTGTCGACCAACCATATGGATTAGGTAGTGTGTGAACTGTAACACGCGATGGTTATACTGAATCAAACTTTCTACAGCTGTGAGTTGCAAGTGTCTGCGGAAACACCGGTAGTTGTACGTTTCATGACTTAATACACCAGATTATTAGAGCAGTGCCAGACTCTCTGGTCACAAAATATCAATAATATCCAAGGCTAGATTCCTCGGTGTTCTGGTTGCTTCTCGAATGAGCTGAGAACCTCGTATCCAAACCGCCGTCAGTACGTGCGAAATTACATTTAACCTTGTCAGGTCGGTGACGACGGTACTGTGCGACTGACTAACATTCTGCTCACTTTATACGGCGTGTTGACATATTCCCGTATCGATTATGAATGCATGGTCTATCACAATGCTGCTAACGAGCACTTCGCGCTTCTAGATAAATTACAGCACAAACTCTTATGTATCTGCCATGGGACTATGCATTCTTGCCTCACTAGATCCCTTCATTAAGCAACAGCAATGCCTTACATATTCGAAGGACAGTGCTGTCTGATCGTTATGTTTTACAAACAATGGCAGACACATCCCATCCACTGATCACAAAGTGTGAAATAGTAGTCTTGAAGGGAACTACTGTACCTTTTCTATGACCGGTACGAACACTGGAAGTGCCTGCGAACTTAAATTCCTGAAGTCCTTCCAGTGTATCTGTATGTCCATCATGGCTATTCTCAATTCCTTCCTGTACCATACGTTGATAGTTCCAGCAACGGAAAAGAATGTGGGAGTTTTCACCTACGTTGTACCTGGCGGAGACAAATGTTGCGTTTCCCTCCGCCCGAAAACTGAGGAATGAAGAAATTTTTAACTACCATGTGATACTTCCATATTTCTCAATGATACATTCGCTGTTCAGAAGACGGTACTAAACATCAGCCCTCTCCAAATCCCGAAAGTAGCCCCTACCGTCGTAGTTTTGCTATCATCGACTCGGTTTGCAGTTTCCTGTTACCTTCCTTCGTCAATCTCCGCCTCTGGACTTCAATAGGGCTTCACATTGAAGACATGGACAATGTCTCAGCGCTTTTGTACTCTTAGAAAGTGTCATAATCTTCGAATTCTTATGTGACGACTGACCATCACAATTAAAATTGCTACACCACGAAGATGATGTGCTACAGATGAGAAATTTAACCGACTGGAAGAAGGGGCTGTGCTATGCAAATGATTAACTTCTCAGAACATTTAAACGACTGGAAGAAGGTCGTGTGATATGCAGATGATTAACTTTTCAGGGCATTCAAACATGTTTGGCGCCGGTGGCGACACCTACAACGTGCTGACATAAGGAACGTTTCCAACTGATTTCTCAAATACAAATAGCAGTTGACCGGCGTTGCCCGGTGAAACGTTGTTTTGATGCCTCTTGTAAGAAGAAGAAATGTGTACCATCACGTTTTCGACTTTGATAAAGGTCTGATTGTAGCCTATCGCGATTGCGGTTTAACATATGGCGAAATTGCTCATGGCGTTGGTCGAGATCCAATGACTGTTAGCAGAATATGGAATCGGTGGGTTCAGGAGGGTAATGCGGAACGCCGTGCTGGATCCCAACGGCCTCGTATCACTAGCAGTCTATATGCCAGTCATTTTATCCGCATGGCTGTAATGGATAGTGCAGCCACGTCTCGATTCCTGAGTCAACAGATGGGGATGTTTGCAAGACATCAATCATCTGCACGAACAGTTCGAAGACGTTTGCAGCAGCATGTACTATGAGCTGATGAATCCAGGTTCTGTTTACAGCATGATGATGGTCGCATTCGTGTTTGGAAGCGTGTTTTCTTCATTGCCTTACTGGCGTATCACCCGGCGTGATGGTATGGGGTGCCATTGGTTACACGTTTCGGTACCTCTTGTTCGCATTGACGAAACTTCCAACAGTGGGCACATGTGTTACGACCCGTGGCTCTACCCTTCATTCGATCCCTGCGAAACCCTACATTTCAGCAGTATAACGCACGAGAGCATGTTGCAGGGCCTGTACGGGCCTTTCTGGATACAGAAAATGTTCTACTGCTGCCCTGGCCAGCACATTCTCCAGATCTCTCACCAATTGACAACATCTGGTCAACGGTGGCCGAGCAACTGGCTCGTCACAATACGCTAGTCACTACTCTTAATGAACTGTGGTATCGTGTTGAAGCTGCATGGGCAGCTGTACCTGTACACGCCATCCAATCTCTGTTTGCTTCAGTGTCTAGGCGCACCAAAGCCGTTATGACGGCCAGAAGTGGTTGTTCTGGATGCCAATTTCTCAGGATCTATTCATTCAGATTGCGTGAAAATGTAATTACATGTCACTTGTAGTATAATATATTTGTCCAATGAATACCCGTTTATCGTCTGAAAATCTTCTTGGTGCAGTAAATTTTAATGGCCAGTAGTGTATATGATTTTGACATATGATGAGGTAAATCAGAATTCTGCTACTGCTGCCGGTACGTATGTTACGCTTTTTACAGTTGTACAACATTCCATACCAGTTGCCCAGTGGAGCTCGCCGCGACCTCGGAGTGTCGTTGAGATGGACGACGCCGTTCCGTAAACTGTGGAACCTCTAGCGAATGCAGATATTCAAACATTAGCTTTGCACTAACAGTACATTTGCCACAGCAATATCTGTGGTGCAGAGAACAATTCTTAACAACTATCGCGTTTCTTTCATGTGCTACCTATTCTGGCGTCGAATCTTAATTTTCTTCTCCGTAAAACAGTATGAATTTGGATACTGAGCAAAGAAGTCCTAGATTCACAATTCTTCTGAAGATTGGTATATAAATGGGTGAAGTATAATTTGCTGGAAATAGGATTTCCATCGACCCCAAATAACAGCTTAGCTGTCGAAAATGCATTCCCTTTGTTGAATGACTAATTTCTGTGTCAGTTCACAAGAAAAATCTGAACAGAAATCGTTATTAATTGCCTACTGACACCACTTCAGCTGCTTCATAATGGAGTATCAGTCCATAGCGAGCGTGTGTGGCTCGATATATGAATGAATGTTTTCCCAGACACTCGATTGAACGCAACGATTGTTTTGTAAAGCAGTCTCAATCATTGTGAGTTCTAAGTGTGTGTGTGTGGGGGGGGGGGGGGGGAGGGGGGCTGGCAACACTAGAGGAAGATTGTAGTTTAACGTCGCGTTGACATCTAGGTTACCAGAGATACAGGCAATACGAAAGGGCAATTGTACTTTCATTTCTTTTCAATAATTTTGCTTGATAAGCTCGTTTACGTGTTACGCAGATGCTTCTGTCTTGCAAAATAATACGCATGGTGTTCAATAATCTGCATCCTCTCCTCATTAATTCCATATGCAGCAACAGTCTCTGCAAGTACGAATGTGTGGGTGTATGTACTGAAATCTGCTGTTGAGGGAAACGGTAGTCGTAGTGTTGTGTCCATCTTCAAGATGTTCTCAAGAGAGTTCTGCCAAAGTTGCTTCTTCGTGAGTCCGAGGGTTTCTCGCTTTTTCTCTCTGAACTATTGGCCATGAGATCCTCTTCTATACCCTTACAAAACACTTTTTTATATCTGCATGCATTTCCTCTCCTATAATCATCCCCCCGAAAGATAAGGAATCCCGTCGCCAAGTTTCGATTAGTGAGGGCGGATACCTCTCTTGTCAGTTCATCGCTTCATTAATTTGATTAAATGCTCAGACGTGTTTCTCATTTACAGTCATGGAGTTTTTCCATTAATTTTCTCAAATGATTGTTGAACTTGTCTGTATCAATACGGACCATGTGCCAACAGCACCGACCTCCCTTTTTTAGTGAAAACCTTTCTGCATTTATTTAAAACTAGTTGTTAGTTTTGGTTCCATGGGAATAATTATGCCCCACGACCATGGTGTAATCCAGAACAGAAAGATCAGCATCGGTCATAATATCGACTGTATTTTACTGCAAATCTAGATTTCAGCTGATAGCTTACATCGCTGCTATAAATTGTTCAAAAGTAACAGTAATCAGATATGCGAAATGCACACTTGCCAAGAACCAAGTCATAAGTGTACAACACGCCCGTTGTATAATTACGCTCCGTTACAGGTAATCACGTATAATTGGGATCAAGTATACATGGACTGAAGTGTTCTAAACTGCAACGCCTGTTATGTGGGCCAAACTCGGAACAGAAGGATTCGTGACGGATCGCATAAAAACAGGCAGAAAATTTATAGCTACAAAAAAATAAATTTATTGTAAGAGGTCCATGATTAAGGAATTTGTTGCTAGCGCACTCGAGCAGATGTAATTTCGATGGATTGCTCACGTGCTGCCTGCGATATGTAAGGTATAAGAGAATCTCAGACCAAAGAGAAGTATTGTCAGCAGTAGGAACTGTGTAGCACTAAGTAGTTGCTATCGAGCAGTCTGATGTATCATGTTGGCTGGGTCGGTCGTGGTGGAGCGATGGCGGAGCCTGAGAGCTGTAGTATAAGGTAAAAGCAACCTCGCGCGTGTATACTATTGTTATATCAAGTCCCATGTAAATGTTTTCTAAAAATCTGTTAATAATAATCTTTCTCATAAAAAGTAAGTTTTGACAATCATTCATCTTAATTTAAAGAATTCACTAGTTTCTTTTTATATATGACAAATCTATCGGCCAGCATTGCACTGAGCTGTGCCAAAAAACTTTAGTTTCATATAGGAGAAGACATATATACGTTATTCGGCGATTAGACTGAGGTAAGAATTTACAATTTATTCAGAATGATCTTCCAGGGCGGTGACGCAGCACTGCTGACGTCCAAAATTTACCAGGTTAAATTGACAGTCAACTATTGAAAGGTTATACGTGAGTCACATTTTTTATTATTGAGAGATCAGTCACATTTTATTATTGATAGGTTACGCAATTTTTCTCTTGGTATGTTATACTGAATGTGAACGACATAATTATATTTTTTACTATTGAGAGGTTTAGGAATTCTTCTGTTGAGAGGTTACACTAAATGTGATTATTTATATTTTTTTTATTGTGGGGAGGTTACATTATAAATAAAATAAATGGAAATATTCGAAGGTACAAGTTATTCCTAAGAATATCTCTATTCCAAGACAAACATCATTGAACAGTACCTTACATCATACAATCTGAATTGCTTCTATTCTGTGAAACAACCTGTGGAGAAGTGTCTGTGTAGCGTTGTTTAACTGAGAACTTGAACATAAACATTGTTTTCCTGAAATGATTTGTGCAGTAATAGCAATAATATGGGGTTAGATATTTGTAACTTGTGAAATAAAGTCTGTGTTATAATTTACGTACATAAATAACTATAGATATCTCGCCAGAAGCAGTCCTTAAGTAATTTGATATTTTTCTACATTACCACAGCAACACAACGGAAACCACAATGCTGCGAAGCATTGCTAAGAACTCTGCCATCTGATGATGAATAACCATGTGAAACTTCCTAGCAGATTAAAACTGTGTGCTGGGCCGAGACTCGAACTTGGGACCTTTGCGTTTCGCGGGCAAGTGCTCTGGTAGAGCATATCAGCGCATACTCCTCTGTAGAGCGAAAATTTCAATCTAGAAACATCCCCAAGGCTGTTGCTTGGCCATGTCTCCGCAGTGTCCTTTCTTCCAGGAGTGCTAGTTCTGCAAGGTTCGCAGGAGAGCTACTGTGAAGTTTTGAAGGTAGGAGACGAGGTACTGGCGGAATTAAAGCTGTGAGGACGGGGCGTGTGTCATGCTGGGATAGGTCAGTTGGTAGAGCACTTGCCCGCGATAGGCAAAGGTCCCGAGTTTGAGTCTCGGTCCGGCACGCAGTTTTAATCTGCCAGGAAGTTTCATATCAGCGCACACTCCGCTGTAGAGTGAAAATTTCATTTTAGAAGAGCCTTGTGTTTTGGAAGTCATGGATAAGTAAAATTTTAGATATCCACGAAAGGTGACTGGTCGCAGTCATTTCCGGAAACAATCACGGATTCAGTGTTGGGCCACTGAGCCATCTCGCTGTGTGGTGAGTAATTTAGCCATCCTTCAAGAAGACGTTGAAGTATCGCAACAAATTGAATGAAATGGCTCCTACATTTCACTGTAAGAGCAGAACACAAACGACAATTATCAGAATGTGACAGATACTGTTGTTGACAAATTTAAAGAATATAAAATTTTAATATGCCGGAGTGTGCGTCATGTTCGCATTGTGTGAGTACTATTTCCGTATTGTCATACGTAACTGCTTAAGACTTATTTGCGATAACTACAAGAAACTATTACTATATGCACTGAAATATGAGAATATTTTAACTTGGATAAGCTGCACTAGAATGATTACCATGTCTCCCGAATCAGAGAGGCGTGCATACTGCGGTGACAGCCAATTGTTATAATATTCTTAGTTGTACTAAATTACATTAAGCATTACTTTATTAACACTCTCAAAATCTATTAGACTGGTAATGGTAATAAAAAATTGTACCGTCATGGAAGAAGTCTAGTCCCAGTCATTTCTGGAAACCTTCCTCTACCACGCTTGCAGTGTTTCCACATCCATGATGGATAACATATTTATTAAATTCATAATCTTGCAGCGTGTGGGTCAAAATCTGAAAAATGTGTACGGTCATTTTTACGTATTCTGAGTTGATGAGCACCACTAACTCTAAACACAGCGCAGAAGTTGAAAGTTTTAGATTTGTTGCTACACTAAAATACTGGATTTTGGGGATCTGATAAGGTAATAAATGAAGAGGTTCTCCGCAGCATTAGGGGGACAATAGATAAATGGTAAACAAATGGTTCAAATGGCTCTAAGCACTATGAGACTTAACATCTTAGGTCATCAGTCCCCTACACTCAGAGCTACTGAAACCTAAGCTAAGGAAGTCACACACATCCATGCCCAAGGCAGGGTTCGAACCTGCGACCGTAGCTGTAGAACGGTTCCGGACTGAAGCTTCTAGAACCGCTCGGTCACAGAGGCCGGCTATGGTAACCATTGGATGATGGTAGATGATGTGTTCATAACTTGGGAGTAATATCTGTACAGGGCAAAAACTGTAGGTGAAACAAGAGATTAGAATATGTCCCCTTCAGGATGTTGATAGTACGTGCTACTCTCAGACGAAAAGTTTGGCACAGCGGAGGAAGACGTAACAGGCCGCATCAAAACAGACAGAATACAGATGACCCAAAAAATAAAGTTGATAACGTAAGAGAAATGGGAACCTTCGAAGATACAAGTTATCATCAAAGAAAATCTCTGCTTCAGCGCAAAATCTTTGACCATTAGCTTATATCGTAGTATCTGGTCTGTTTATATCCTGTAAAGCAAGTGGGAGTAGTTAGCTGTGGTAAAGTTGTGTAGCGTTGCGTAATTCAAATTTTGCTCCAGAAATAGTATTTGTAATGGTTTGTGCACTTGTAGTACTATTATGGAACTAGATAACAGTACGTTCCGGAACCGAGTTCGTCTTATGATTTTATTACTCAAATAATAGCAAATACTCTGTCCATGAATGACAATATCAGGAGGAAGTGCTTAGAGAAAACCTGGAGATGCGGGAAGATTTCACTCATATTACACCATGATCAGACAGAGACTACGAAATTAGAAACTGCATTGTAAGGTCTACCCAGGAGGAGAAGCAGATTCAGATCACAGTTTCCTAATGATACGAAGTAGACTGAGGTTTAAGATACTATTCAGGATGAAGCAATGCCGAAAGAAATGGGATACGTAATTACTAAGGAACGACAGGATACTCTCGAAGTTCTTTGAGGCTACAGATACAGCAATAAAGAATAGCTCAGTAGGTAGTTCAGTTGAACACCTGTAAAAAGAGCAGTCACAGATGGTGGAGAGAAAAACATAGGTACTACGAAGGTAACTGAAGAAACCGTGGATAACTACAAATACCTCAGGTGATCAACGAAAGAAAGATAAAAAATTTCAGGGAAATTCAGGAATACAGAAATATCAGACACTTTGGAATGGAATAAATAGGAAGTGCTGGGAAGGTAGGGCTAAATGGATGCACGAAAAATGTGAAGAAATTGGAAAGAAATAATTGTTCGAAGGACTCACTCAGAATCTCGAAATTAAAGCAAGGGCCATAACACACGAGCACAGTTGGAATTCCACTGTTAAATGAAGGCGAGAGAGCGAACAGGTGGACAGACTGCATTGAAGGCCTGTAAGGGGGGCTGCACTTGTCGGATGAGGTGATAGAAGCAGGTGTCGAAAGGAAAGAGACTTGTTGTCCAGTAATAGAATCGTATTTTAAAAGACTTTGGATGACTTGAGATCAAATAAAGCAGAAGAGATAGATAACAGTTCATCGGAGTTTCTAAAATCGTTGGGAGGAGTGGCAACAAAACGCCTAGTAAGTATGAGATTGCTATATACCATGAGCTTTTCGGGAAAACGTCATCGAGACAATCCTGAAGACTGCAAGAACTGACAAGTGGGTGAGTTATCGTACAGTCAGCTAAAAAGCCACGCATCGAAGTTGCTGACAAGAGTGATATACTGAGGAATTTAAAAGAAAATTGAGAATCTGTTAGATGACTATAAGTTTGACTTTAAGAAAGGTAAATGGACCAGAGAGGTTATCTGACGTTGCGATTGATAATGGAAAAAAGACAGAAGAAAAATCACGACACGCTCTGAGCGTCTGTCTACCTGGAAAAAGCTTTTGACAATGTAAAATGGTGCAACATGTTCGAAATCCTTAAAAATGGGGTGCGTTATAGGCAGGTACCAGACCTATACAACACGTACAAGAACCGGGAGGGAAAAAAGGACTGGACAGTAAGAACGAAGTGTTTGGATTGAAAAGGGAGTAAGGGAGGAATGTAGTCTTTCACCGATATTCTTGAGTCTGTACCTCGAAGAAGCAATGACAGTATAAAAGAAAGATTCAAGAGTGGAATTACAATTCAAGCTGAAAACATATCAATGATAAGATTTGTGGATGACATTTCTATCGTTAGTGAAAGTGAATAAGTAGTACAGTATCTGTTGAATGGAATGAACTGTCTACAGGATTGAGAGTAAACTGATGAAAGACGAAATGAGAACATCAGAACTGGGGATCATTAAATAGGCAAAGTATAGGAATTCTGCTACATACGCAGCAAAACAACCAGTGACACAAGGAGTAAGGAGGACATCAAAAGTAGACTAGCAGTAGCAAAAACGGCATTCGTGGCCAAGAGAAGTCTACTAGCGAGAAAGCATCGGAGTTGATGATCACGAAGTAGACGATGTCAATGAATTATGCTTATCAGGTAGCAAATAACTGGTGGACTGAGCAACGAGCACATAAAGAGCTGAATTTCACTAGAAGAAAAGGCATTTCCTGGGCAAGAGAATGCTAGCACGAAACATAGGCTTTAATCTGAAGAAGAAATTTCTGTGTACTTACAGCTGGAATACGGCATTGCATTGTAGTGAAACTTGAGCTGTGGAAAAATGAGAAAAGAAGAGAATCGAAGCATTTGAGCTGTGATGCTACCGACGAATGTTGAATATAAGATGAACTGATAAGGTGATGTGGAAAGAAATATATGGAAACGCTGACAAGAAGAAGGGACTGGATGCCAGGATATCTTTTAAGACATCGTAGAATAACTTACGTGGTACTAGAGGAAGCTGTAGAAGGTAAAGTATATAGAGGATTGGAATACATCCACCAAATAATTGAGAACGTAATTCTGTCTTGCCACAGCTATTCAGTGACAGCTGCAATGCTATGAAGTACTGATAAGAAGGGAACCTCACCATTGCACCCCCTCAGATTTAGTTATAAGTTGGCAAAGTGGATAGGCCTTGAAAAATTGAACACATATCAATCGAGAAAACAGGAAGACGTGGTGTGGAACTATGAAAAAAATATGCAAAATATACAAACTGAGTAGTCCAGGCGCAAGATATGCAACATCAAGGGTACTATGAGCTCCGGAGCGCATTTGTCCCGTGGTTGACGTGAGCAGCTGCGAAACAAGAGGTCCTTGGTTCAAGTCTTCCCCCGAGTGAAAAGTTTACTTTCTTTATTTTCGCAAAGTCATGATCTGTCCGTTCGTTCACTGACATATCTATTCCCTGTAATAAGTATAGTGTCTGTGTTTTGTTACCGCACCGCAAAACCGTGCGATTAGTGGACGAAAATATTTGATCGCAAGGTCATAGGTCAACCAATTCCTCCACAGAAAAGCACGTCTGATATATATTCTATACGACGCTGGTGACGGAATGTGCGTCACATGACAGGAATGTGTTGTCGACCCACCTAACTTGTACACTTGGCGAAGGGTTAAAAAGGTCTTCTACCTTGCCCGATTTAGGTTTTCTTGTAGATGTGGTAATAACTCCTAAAAAAGTGATGAAAACATAAGAGTTTGTCACATAAGCTGCAACAAATGAATGCAACAGTTTCACAGTCGCACAGTTCTCCCTGTGCTCTGTCGCCCGCATCTCGTGGTCGTGCGGTAGCGTTTTCGCTTCCCACGCCCGGGTTCCCGGGTTCGATTTCCGGCGGGGTCAGGGATTTTCTCTGCCTCGTGATGGCTGGGTGTTGTGTGCTGTCCTTAGGTTAGTTAGGTTTAAGTAGTTCTAAGTTCTAGGGGACTAATGGCCGTAGATTTTAAGTCCCATAGTGCTCAGAACCATTTGAACCTGTGCTCTGTCAAAACATATGTTTTTAACGTTTTCAAATTTTTCCGTGTGTAGACCGTCAACTCCTGCATATGTCCAAGCAAATCTGAACATGTCCTGGAATTTTGGAGAGCGAAGTTGATTATGTGTGAGTGCCTGAACATTGATAATTGTCTGAAAATAAAAAATTAAACTTTTCGCTCGAAGGAACACTTGAACCAAGGACTTCTAGTTCCGCAGCTGCTCAGGCTAACCACGGGACCACGGCGCTCCTGAGCTCACCTTCTCCTTGATGTTGCCAATCTTGCCAATGGACTATATAGTTTGTATACTTTGCTTTTTTTTTCATAGTGACACACAACTTCTTCCATGTTTTTTCGATTGATCTGTGTTCATTTTTTCAAGGCCTATCCACTGTGCCTACTTATAACTGAATCTGAGAGGAGTGCGATGGGGAGGTTCCTCTGTAAGAACTGTACCATCTGATGAGGAATCACTTGGACATTTGAAACGGGTAATGGCTAAATAAAAATTTTATCATCACGAAAGGCGCCTGGTATCATTAGAGGAAACCTTCATAGGCTCAATGTTGAGCCACTGAGCCATCTCACTGGGTGGTGAGTAATTTAGCACTAATTGTAGACGACCGTACTACAGGTGTCTACCGGAACGCCGTTTCGGGCGAGTGGCACGCCCCGAGCTGGGTAATTAAATGTGGGACGGCGTCGCTGGAAGTGTTCCAGACGGCCGGCACCTGCTGGTAGTTGGGTGGGTATCGTGTCGCCGTCTGCTCGGGCCAGCCCCCTGCCCATCAGATAGCGTGGGCCCGCCTGCGTCTGCTGCCAGATCTATTAATATTCTGCCGCCGTCTTTATTTTGCTCCGCCCGGCCGCCCGTATCCAGCAGCACGGGAAACTTTAAATTATGTTAATTTCCCAGAAAGGGCGACACGGATCGGAAGTTGCTCCTCCCGCTTCTGCAGACTCCACGTGCCAGTGGTACGGTGCTGTCGCTAATCGCTAAGCGATTCTCATTTGAGAGTGCGTGTCATTCGATGAACTTTCAGCCTCCTATCGCGCTTCTTCGTCGACGTGGAGGACCGTCTTCCGCTTCTGGTGGGAGTTTCAGATTATACCTCGATCAGACGTTGTGCTGAAGTTTCCGCGCTAACTTCCACGATAGCTCTAATAGACCTGTTCAAACTGAAAGATAATGTACGACCTCAGCACAGAAAGTTCTCCTATAAAACGACGTGTTGAAGGGCTCACTCTTTCATACCCAGTTGGATGGGGAAATATATTGGTAGGAATAACAGCATTAGTTTAAATCACTCTACTCACACGGATATTGGAGATGTGAAGGACGATTAAGAAAACATTATTCATACACAGGCTTTTCATAAACAATGGCGTAAATATAGACAGTTGGAAGTACGCGAAAGCAAAGAGATATCGGCTGTAAAACGCATATATTAAGAATTATGTGCACTTCTTCCTTTTCGATGGCGTGAAACAAATTTATTCTGATGCAAACTGGTTGCTTTTCACAATTTGGGAGGGGTAGTATACATCGAAATAAGAAATAAATGTCCATTAAATACGCTACTGGCCATTAAAATTGCTACACCAAGAAGAAATGCATATGATAAACGGGTATTCATTAGACAAATATAATATACTAGAACTGACATGTGAATGCATTTTCACGCAATTTGGGTGCATATGTCCTGAGAAATCAGTATCCGGAACAACCACCTCCGGCTCGTAATAACGGCCTTGATACGCCTGGGCATTGAGTCAAACAGACCTTGGATGGCGTGTACAGATACAACTGCCCATGCAGCTTCAACACGATACCACAGTTCATCAAGAGTAGTGACTGGCGTATTGTGACGAGCCAGTTGCTCAGCCACCATCGACCAAACGTTTTCAATTGGTGAAAGATATGAAGAATGTGCTGGCCAGGCAGCAGTAGAACATTTTCTGTATCTAGAAAGGGTCGTACAGGACCTGCGACATGCGGTCGTGCATTATCTTGCTGAAATGTAGGGTTTCGCAGGGATCGAATGAAGGGTAGAGCCACGGGTCGTAACATATCTGAAATGAACGTCCACTGTTCAAAATGTAGTCAATGCGAACAAGAGGTACCGAGACGTGTACCCAATGGCACCTCATACCATCACGCCGGGTGATACGCCAGTAAGGCGATGAGGAATACACGCTTCCAATGTGCGTTCACCACGATGTCACCAAACACGCAAGCGACCATCATGATGCTGTAAACAGAACCTGGATTCATCCGAAAAAATGCCGTTATGCGATTCGTGCACCCAGATTCGTCGTTGAGTACACCATCGCAGGCTCTCCTGTCTGTGGTGCAGCTCATAGCACATGGTGCTGTAAACGTCGTCGAACTGTTCGTGTAGATGATTGATGTCTTGCAAACATCCCCATCTGTTGACTCAGGGATTGAGACGTGGCTGCACTATCCGTTACAGCCATGCGGATGTCTGTCATCTCGACTGCTAGTGATACGAGGCCGTTGGGATCCAGCACGACGTTGCCCTCCTGAACCCACCGATTGTATATTCTGCTAACAGTTATTGGATCTCGACCAATGCCAGTAGCAATGTCGCCACACGATAAACCGCAATCGTGATAGGCTACAATCCGACCTTTGTCAAAGTCGGAAACGTGATGGTACGCATTTCTCCCCCTTACACGAGGCATCACAACAACGTTTCACCAGGCAACGCCGGTCAACTCCTACTTGTGTTTGAGAAATCGGTTGCAAACGTTCCTCATTTCAGCACATTGTAGGTGTCGCCACCGGCGCCAGCCTTTCATGTGAGCAGACATGAACAACGGAGGGAGCCAATTCTTTTTTTTTTTTTGGGGGGGGGTCATCAGTCTACTAACTGGTTTGATGCGGCCCGCCCCGATTTCCTCCCCTGTGCTAACCTCTTCATCTCAGAGTAGCACTTGCAACCTACGTCCTCAATTATTTGCTTGACGTATTCCAATCTCTGTCTTACTCTGCAGTTTTTGCCCTCTACGGCTCCCTCTAGTACCATGGAAGTCATTCCCTCATGTCCGAGCAGATGTCCTATCATCCTGTCCCTTCTCCTTATCAGTGTTTTCCACATATTCCTTTCCTCTCCGATTCTGCGTAGAACCTCCTCATTCCTTACCTTATCAGTCCACCTAATTTTCAACATTCGTCTATAGCACCACATCTCAAATGCTTCGATTCTCTTCTGTTCCATGTTTCACTACCATACAATGCTGTACTCCGGACGCACATCCTCAGAAATTTCTTCCTCAAATTAACCCCGGTATTTGATATTAGTACACTTCTCTTGGCCAGAAATACTTTTTTTGCCATAGCGAGTCTGCTTTTGATGTCCTCCTTGCTCCGTCCGTCATTGGTTATTTTACTGCCTAAGTAGCAGAATTCCTTAACTTCATTGACTTCGTGACCAGCAATCCTGATGTTAAGTTTCTCGCTGTTCTCATTTCTACTACTTCTCATTAATTTCGTATTTCTCCGAATTACTCTCAAACCATACTGTGTACTCATTAGACTGTTCATTCCGTTCAGCAGATCATTTAATTCTTCTTCACTTTCACTCACGATAGCAATGTCATCAGCAAATCGTATCATTGATATCCTTTCACCTTGTATTTTAATTCCACTCCTGAACCTTTCTTCTATTTCCATTATGGATTCCTCGATGTACAGATTGAAGAGTAGGGGCGAAAGGCTACAGACTTGTCTTACACCCTTCTTAATACGAGCACTTCGTTCTTGATCGTCCACTCTTATTATTCCCTCTTGGTTGTTGTACATATTGTATATGACCCGTCTCTCCCTATGGCTTACCCCTACTTTTTTCAGAATCTCGAACAGCTTGCACCATTTTATATTGACGAACGCTTTTTCCAGGTCGACAAATCCTATAAACGTATCTTGTTTTTCTTCAGCCTTGTTTCCATTATTAGCCATAACGTCAGAATTGCCTCACTCGTGCCTTTACTTTTCCTAAAGCCAAACTGATCGTCACCTAGCTCATTCTCAATTTTCTTTTCGATGCAGCTTCGATGCATGAGCTGTTAAGCTGATTGTGCGATAATTCTCGCACTTGTCAGCTCTTGCTGTCTTCGGAATTGTGTGGATGATGCTTTTCCGAAAATCAGATGGTATGTCGCGAGACTCATATATTCTACACACCAACGTGAATAGCCGTTTTGTTGCTACTTCCCCTAATGATTTTAGAAATTCTGATAGAACGTAATCCACCCCTTCTTCCTTATTTGACCGCAAGTCCTCCAAAGCTCTTTTAAATTCCGATTCTAATACTGGATCCCCTATCTCTTCTAAATCGACTCCTGTTTTTTCTTCTATCACATCAGACAAATCTTCACCCTCATAGAGGCTTTCAATGTATTCTTTCCACCTATCTGCTCTCTCCTCTGCATTTAACAGTGGAATTCCCGTTGCACTCTTAATGTTATCACCGTTGCTTTTAAAGTCACCAAAGGATGTTTTGACTTTCCTGTATGCTGAGTCTGTCCTTCCGACAATCATATCTTTTTCGATGTCTTCACATTTTTATTGCAGCCATTAATTCTTAGCTTCCCTGCACTTTCTGTTTATTTCATTCCTCAGCGATTTGTATTTCTGTATTCCTGATTTTCCCGAAACATGTTTGTACTTCCTTCTTTCATCAATCAACTAAAGTATTTCTTCTGTTACCCACTGTTTCTTCGCAGCTACCTTTTTTGTACCTATGTTTTCCTTCCCAACTTCTGTGATGGCCCTTTTTAGAGATGTCCATTCCTCTTTAACTGTGCTGCCTACTGCGCTATTCCTTATTGCTGTATCTATAGCGTTAGAGAACTTCAAACGTATCTCGTCATTCCTTAGAACTTCCGTGTCCCACTTCTTTGCGTATCGATTCTTCCTGACTAATGTCTTGAACTTCAGCCTACTCTCCATCACTACCATGTTGTGATTTGAGTCTATATCTGCTCCTGGGTACGCCTTACAATCCAGTATCTGATTTCGGAATCTCTGTCTGACCATGATTTAATCTAATTGAAATCTTCCCGTATCTCCCGGCCTTTTCCAAGTATACCTCCTCCTCTTGTGATTCTTGAACAGGGTATTCGCTATTACTAGCTGAAACTTGTTACAGAACTCAATTAGTCTTTCTCCTCTTTCATTCCTTGTCCCAAGCCCATATTCCCCTGTAACCTTTTCTTCTACTCCTTCCCCTACAACTGCATTCCAGTCGCCCAGGACTATTAGATTTTCGTCCCCTTGAAACCTTCCCGTCTAATATTGGATGAACGTTTGCTTGCTGACTGAACGCTGCGTCTCTTAAAATCTTTTAACTTCTGCTCTGTCAAGACTACCTGCTGATTATTACGACGAAACATAAAATGTGTTGTCGCCGTGGCCCTCAGTCGTTACCTGAAATTATTAAGACTGATTCTTACCTTTAATTATTTATACTGGATAGCCATCTGACTGCTACAGCAAACTGTGGAATGAATATACTTACTTCTCTTTAACATAATTATAAGCTGCTGGTGGAGTTTCATAATACTTTGTGACTGGAATTCTTTAAGTTGAAGTTAATTTAGATTTGATAAAAGCTGAAGCTCAGTTTAGACTTTTCTTTTAAGATAACAATAAATTCCGTAAAGCATTTACGTGAATGATTTTGGGATAGAAAATTCTTAATGCATTTAATCTGGTAGAAGTTAACTATATTCTGAGAACGATCTTGACAAACAATTACAAGGGGCATAGTTCTTTACAAAAATTCTTAAAAACTAGCATTGCGCTACATATAGCGAGTGGCTGGCGAGCACACCGCTTCTTTCAAAGTGTTAATTCATACCTCGCTTACAGCGACCTCCTCTCATGTCTCGCTAGCTACGACTGCCTCGTCTCACATCTTACTCGCAACTGCTCGCTTCCAACGCTCAATGCTACAAAAGTGCGGTCTCGCCGCCAACAATGGTTTTTGGTGCACACAATCCCTGCTACCATTACAGATGTATTACTGCGCGCTGTTTCCCGCTCTTTCTCAAAATGTATCTATGCGCGGTTTCCCGCTCTTTCTCAATAATACACAATGCAATTTAATTAACAAAACAATTTAAATAAGAAACAGTTCAGATAATTACATGCTAAAACAGTTTAAATACGCCTATTACATAATTACATATGCCGCTACTCGGCTTTCTAAAAATTTTACTACGTTGTTGAGTCATATGGACTCAACATAAGTATAAAATTTGATTATAGAAAATAGTTTGAACAAAGTGTATACACAAATGCTGTCATACGAAATGATTTGTCTATCTCTAATAAAGAGAATATGTAAATAGAAAGGGTTTTAGTAGGAATTGTACATCAAGTAAAATTTGGTTCCCTTAAATTTAACAACAAGAATAAGAGTAAATGTGAAAATCAATATACAGATCATATGAAGCAATTGAAAGTTTACATTATGAAACATTTAATTAAAATTGGCATCTCTTAGTACCACAATTAAGGAAGGTACAAAAGGAATTGGATAGCATGGTCAAAGCACTGGCAACTGTCTGTGAATGCACTCAAAAGTCTGTTCCTTTCCCTCACATAGCACAACACCAGGTTTCGCCATGTGGTTCCATCATCGCCTTGCTCCATAGTTTTAGTGTACCCAAACACTAAGTACGTCGTCGAATAGCCTGAGTTGCCGCAGCCACATCAGGATTAAGTTCCATCTCCAATGGTCCATTAAGGTTGGTGGTGTGCATCTTGGTATGCAAACACCTATTGTCGTACATCATACTGTGGTGTGTATCTAGGTATGCAGGCACCAATTGACATACATCGGGCTGTGGTGTGCATCTAGGTATGCAAACACCTCGTCGAGAACATCATTGGTTGAAGTCACGTGTTTCACAATTCACTGATTCTGTGCTCAATAACCATGGGGATGCACAGGAATTAAGGTACGGGTAAAATTGTTTTGGCAATGGGTTCACGGACATTGTTGGTACCATAATTTGACTACCAAATAATTTTCCCTATGACAAAATATGTTGTGTCGTAATTTGTAACAATATGTAGTTTTAATTTAAGAATTCTTCCAGAAAATTATTCCCATATATAAAAGACATAAAAGTTCCTACTTATTCAGTATTTGAAAGTATACAGATTTGTTATAGACAAGTACATTATTACTTATTCTGTATTTACATATCTTAGTTTCTTACATCATTAATTATAAATTTTGTTGACAATGCATTTCTTGACTTACTGTCCTAAAATTCTATCTTCCATTCAGGGGTGTAGTCGTCAGTTATGAGTCGTCAAATGTCAGGTCATAATATACAATAAATTTACTGTCATAAAATTATTTAAAGTATTCTTTTGCAGCTGAAAATTAAGGTAAACATTATTCTGGTTAGACATTGTAATGTGTGGTCCCCATCCATAGTGTTGCAATGTGTCACATGCTAGCCAAATTATTTCTTAACATTATACATTTCTTATATACTAACATAACATACACATTCTTCTTCTGCATCTGTGTCAACTCTCTGCATAACCTGTTATAAACATTCAGCATTAATTAACGTCAGCGCACGGCATGACTTATTATAAAACATTCAGTATTAATTATCGTCAGTGCACGGCATGACTTCAATAAACATCTTCTGGTACTTCTCGTCCGCTCCTGGCATGACCTATAAAACACTTTATCATAATATTAACTGCTGCAAAATCACGTCAGCTCCCGGCATGACCTATAAAATTTCTGTAATGACAATTAGCGTCAGCTATCTGCGTGACCTAAAGATTCACATCCTTATTCTAACTAAAACTACGTTTCATTTTGATGACGTGTGACAACAATGCTGCATTCTGGAATAAAGAGTACATGTTAATGTTACCACTAAAATAATTGATTAATGAACGATCTATATTATCAGTTTAGCTATTGCAAAAATCGACATTTTCTTAAGTAATTATGTCACGTTATAAAAAAAATTTCTTTCATTTATGAGCTCTCAGTGCACAAATTCATACGTCGTGTCGTTGTCTGCATGTTCTCTTTAAGTTAGGAAATGTTTCTCGTGTTTTTATTTGTCTTGGCTGGCGTAGCATCATTAAGTACTGCTGTGTTCTTTAAGGTACGGTGAAATATTAGCGGCCCGCTGCGTGTCGCGGCTTTGTTTGTTACTGAAGCGCGCTGAAACTACCATTGTTGCATACTTACGTGTCACGCCGTCCTTTCGTCAGCTGAAATGCAAAAATTTAAGTCAAGAAATGTTTCACGTTGGATACATGATGATTCCCTAATGATTTCTTCTTACGTAGCGTTTCCACATGCACTACATTAGCGTGTGGAATATTACGAACTCTGTAAGGGCCTGCATACAGAAGTTCGAATTTACGGCATCTGTGCTTACCTTTGTTGGAAAGAAAATGAGTGCGAATCAGTACTTTGTCGCCAATCTCGTACTTCTGTAGTCGACTTACCTGCTTCTGTTGTTTCTTCCGCCGATCTGCAGCTCTTTTAGTGTTTGCTAATGCTGTGTCTATTATTTCACAATGTCGAAGCCTACGCGTCTTAGGAAAAGTAATTAGTTCGGTAATTTTGTTCGGTGGGTCTTTATTTGTCAGTATTACGGTTGGTGATAGCATCGTAGATTCATTGGGTATTGCATTTATCACTTCTTGAAACTGTAAAATATATTTATCCCATGTTGTATGTCTTTTATGACAATAAATTCTGCATAACTTCCCGATCTCTTTCATTATTCTTTCTGATGGGTTGGAAGAACTGTGATATCTTGATATGTAAATAGGTGTTATGTTCTTACTTTCTAACATTTTCTTCCATACGTCTGACCTAAACTGCGGACCGTTATCCGAAATAACCTTCTGTACACGTCCTACTACTGATAGAAAATCTCTTACAAACGCTCTTGATACTGTTCTTGCTGTTGCTTTCCTTAGTGGAGAAAATGTTACAAATTTGGATGTTAGTTCTACAGCTACAAAAATATAACTATAACCATTATTTGTTCTGGGGATTGGACCGAAAAGATCCACTGCTGCCATGTGTCTTAACTTAACCGGTATGATGGGATACAATGGTGGAATGTGTGACACTGTTGATGATTTAGCTTTTTGACATATCTTGCATGATGCTATTACTTTTCTTATGTGTTTTTCCATGTTATTAAAGTGGCAATTTTGTCGCAGAATCAGAAAGCATTTCCTCGCTCCGTAGTGTCCATAACTTAGATGTGTATACCATATCAGTTTATTTACGATCCCTTCCGGAATGCATAAAAGCCAATTATTACCGTCTCGGTATGATCGAATAAAGAGTATATTTTGATGTACAGTGTAATGAAGTCTGACTTTAGCGTTACTTCTGTCTTTCCAAAGCGTTACAATCTCTTTCAGTGTTTCATCTTTCTGCTGTTCTCTCTCTATATCCTGTAATGCTGCTGATATAAAGTTTTCGAAAGCTACTTGTTTAATATACATAATACTATGGTTGTTGTAGCAAAAGGTATTTTCTTTCTCCATGCGTTTATTGTGAATGGACCTCGACAATGCGTCGGCAACAGTATTCTGCGTGCCTGGAATGTGTATAATGGTAAAATCAAACTCTTGTAAGTATAATTTCCAGCGGCTTAATCTATCCTGCGTAAGTTTTGCTGACAATAAAAACTGGATTGCTCGGTGATCGGTATATATTGTTGTATGTCGGCCATATAGAAAATGACGGAATCGCTTAAAAGCGTAAATTACACATAGTGTCTCTAATTCTGTTACAGAATAATTGCGCTCTGCTGGAGAAAGTATCCTGCTTGCAAAAGCAATGTGTTTCACGACTGTCTTATCTTCTTCCTTTATTTCTTGGAAAATATGTACTCCTAGTGCTGTGGTTGAACTATCTGTTGCAACGGAAAAGTTTTGTGTTGGGTCAGGGTGTGATAACAAAGGTGCTTTTAATAATGCTTCTTTCAAGTTCTCGAATTCAGCTTCAACGTCTTCATTCCATGACCAAAGTGTGTTTTTACTTGTAAGCTGGTATAGCAAGGGCGTGTCTAATGCTTTGTAGTGGATAAATTTTCTAAAATAATTGATAAGACCTAAAAAGCTCCTAAGTTCCTTTTTGTTTGTTGGCACGTCGATGTCTTTCAGTGCTTGCAATTTGTCAGGGTCTGGTGCGATACCTGTTTGTGAGATAATGTGCCCTAGAAATTTTATTGACGCTTTACCAAATTCAGATTTACGCAAGTTTATAGTTATACCATTCTGCTCGAATGTATTCAGTAATTGTTGAAGAGTATGATTGTGTTGTTCCCAGTTTTCTGCTGCAATTAAAATGTCATCGACATATGTAGTAATTTTGTTTTTCAGATCTTGTGGTAGAATAGTATTCATGCCTCGTATAAAGGCGGCAGACGAAATCGTTAGTCCAAACGGAAGTTTACAAAATTGATAGCATTCCCCAAAGCAAAGGAATGCCGTATATTTTCGGCAATTTGGGTGTAGTTGGATTTGCCAAAACCCTGATTTGAGGTCGAGTGTAGTATAAATGGAGGTGCCATGAAATTTTTGCAGTAACTCTTCTAACGTCTGTGGTCGGTCGGTTTCTGTAATGATTATTTTATTAACTTGACGTGAATCTAAAACTAAACGTAGTGATCCATCCTTCTTTTCAACAATGTGTAGTGGATTTATATATTGGCTGGCTGCTGGTTCTATTATTCCTTGATCGATCATTGCTCGTAATTCTTTCTTAACTGCTTCTGTGTGTATGTGTGGGATTGGATAATGCTTTGCTTTGAAAGTCTCGTGTGGTTTCACCTGAAATTCGTACATAAATCCTGTCATTGTTCCTGGAACATTGGCAAAAACTGCTTTGTGTTGTACCAGAATATTTTCAAGTTCTGTGCGTTCTGCGTCGCATTTTGCTACACTATTGTCTACCTTGCGTGTAATTGTCTCGAACATATTGTACTCCTGTTCCTCTACCAAGTCATTATTAAGTGTGTTCGTGTATAGTGCGATATAACAATCGTTATCTTGAGAATCAGTAATAATCTCGATCCTGTGCATATTTTGTTCTTCGGAGGATACTGTGTTTTGAAATCTTACGATCACTTCCCTGTTTTCCTTTTGTAGTGTGAGGTATGACGATTTGAAGTCAATCTTCGCATCGTACTGAACAAGAAAATTTATTCCTAATATCATGTCTGTTGTTAAATTCGGAACTATCCAACAATCACTGTGGAACGTTTCCCCTGCAAAAACAAATGTTAATTGTGTCTGTCTTTTAACTTCAATGCCTTTTCCTGCAAAAGCTCCCTTGACCTTCGTTCTGTTTAAAGGAAATACTGGGTAATCATTATTGCTATTGCATCTGTTAAATGTGTCTTCGTTAATTACGCACATAGGTGAACCTGAATCAATTATCGCTAAAATATTGTGCGACTGTAAATTTATCTCTATTATTGGGTGATATATTGTTTTCTGTAGGATTGGTTTTTCCTGTAACAATGTGTCTCTCACGTCGTCAAATGTAATGGCATTTTCGGTCGTTATGTTTTCTCTGTGTGATTTCATAGTATCGACATTAAGAGATTCATTGCAGGTTTTCTCTAGTCATAATTCTTCCGATATGTGATTTTCAGCTTGGGAGTTTGGTATGTGTTCTATCAACTGTACAGTTCTGCCGTTTTGATTATTAGCAGTGTCTGGTGGATGAAATCTGGTGTCTGGTACATTCATACGGTAACGCAGCTGTTGGGCCCTGTTGTAGTTTCCGTTAAAACTGTCATTGTGGAACGTCCTCGGCGGTCTGTGTTCGTTTTCTTTTCTCCTGTCGTTATAACTGTGACTGTACGGCAGCCCACCTGCACCCCGTAGAAACGTTTGTTTTTGTTCATTTTGCGGTCGACCCGCGTAATGGCCTTCCCCGGTCGCATTATCTGAGCGATGATTCATATGGAAATTTGACCTATTCGGTTGCGTGTTAAGTCTCGGATTCTGTTGCTGTCCTGAATATAAATTTACCGAGTCAGTATAATGTTTTTCATTACTCCTGTTTTCGTTGTCATTTTCGCTGCGAAAGCGTTTACTCGGATTGTTATTACCAAATCGTGTTTGTTCAAAAGTAGCTGAGTTTGTTTGTTTTCCGTTCTGTCGTGAAAAATTTTTATTAACAAATGCGTAGTCTGCCTGGTGTGCTTCTAATAGTTGTAAGATGTCTCTAAAAACGGATACATTGTCCTTTTGTTGCCCTGTCAGTAATGACACTTTCAGAGCTCTGGGCAGTTTTGAAATGCAAAGCTGTATTAATGCCGATTGACTGTATGGCTCGTTGAGGTACTGGTTCTGTTCCACCATGTACTCGAAAAATTGTGTGATTGTTGGAAATGTAGAATTTTCAAAGTTTGGCAAACTAAGTAGCCGATCTTTGATGCTGTTTTGTGTAGTGTCAGACCAATATGCTGATAAAAATGCTTCCTCAAATGCTTCTACGGAAAAAACATTGTCTAGCAATTGGTCGCATTCGTCGTGCTGGTTCTCCTTCAAGAAAACTGACAATAAATTCTAACTTATGTTGTACTGGCCATGATGGTGGAAGTGCTCCCCTGAACTGTTGGATAAAATCCAACGGATGTATTTGCGCCCTGTCGTTTTTAAATGTTTTAAACTTTCTAACTGAAAGAAAATGTTTGTGATCAAAACTGTCATGTCTGTGTGTGTAAGTGTTGTCGTATTGTCTTGAATATGGATTCGGGTGTCTTTCTTCCTGGGTAAAATCTCTTACTCTCTGAAGTCTACCAACATTATATGTATTATGGATCTGAGGCATTTCGTAACGGTGTGTGTTCTGTTGAAAATGATTATGTGCGGCGGTTTCTTGTGCGTCCGCTATCTCTTGCTGTAGAGAATTTATTTGCTGATGCAATGAATCATTACGCGATTTTAGATCTGTGATAGTTTGTTGTATATTTGTCAATGGCGTGTTATTACTATTAGAGTTCTGTTGCACTGGGACTGGTGCAGTGTCGTCTGATCTCTCGTCATTGTTAGTATCTAAAAGATCTATTCTTGTAGTGAGTTCATTGATCTTTTCTGTCAGTTCGTTTCGTAATTTACGGTTGCTTTTGGTGACTTTCTTAAAATCTGCCTTTAAATTTTCTGTGTCATGGTTAATTTCTATGTGTTCTATTTTGTCAGTTAGTGTCTGAACGTCCTCTGTTAATTTATCTTTAACATTCTGGATTTCAGTGTCTGTAGAAGTTTTCAGATCGATTGTCTGTGTTTGGATTTCTGTAAGCCTGTCTTGTATTTGATTATTTGTTTCTTTGACCGTTTCGATTTCTTCCGAGATCGACTGTATGTGATTGTCTACATATGTTTTGCCCTGGGCAAACACTTTCTTTTTGTCGTCCTGACGCTGTTTAGTGATTGTTTGTAGTAATTCTTTTCGTTCTTTATCCTGCGATCGCACCAGTTTACAGTGACGTATCAAACAGTTTTCTGTGTGATTGTTAAAACGTTCATCAATCTGAGCGTTTTGTTTAGCAAAGTTTTCTGTCATTGTTTCCCGTATACTAACTGCAAATGTTGCTTGGTTATCAGATATTTCTTGAATTTTGTCGCGTAATTCTTGTGTTGATTGTGAACATTTTTCAGCGACTGTTTGAATTTCTACTTTGATTTCGTGTTTTAGATTTTGGTACATGTTGTCTAATTTCTGATCTGTGTGTGCGTGTTCTGCCTTAATTTCGTTTTTTAGATCTTGTGACCTTTTTTCTAATTCTTGTGACCCTCTGTTAAAGTTTTGATTCATGTCTTGCCTCATTTGTAGCAAAAATGCCATTATTGGATCCGTTTCGGATTGACTTCTGTGTGTATTTGTATTCGTTGTTAAAGGCTGTAGATCTGTGTTCATTTGAACATCCTCAGATGATTGTGACTGCGTCACGTTTTCCGTAATTTCGGAATTTTGGTCATGAGAACTGTTGGATCTGCTACGCAGGTTGTGTAGCTGTGTACCGTTTGAATCTAAATCAGTGCTTAATGGAGTCTCTCTGTCTGACTGCATTGTAGTGGTTTCGTTACTGAAACTGTTATGTCTACTATGCGGAATTTGTGACTGTGTACCGTCTGTTGCATTTAATGCCTAATTATTTTGCACTACCGTTTCATTGTCTGTGGGCATTTCTGAAGTTACTTGTTCGTTAAACGCTTCCATATTGTTACAGTTATTAAATGTCTGTTCACCTAACGTTTCAGAATCAGGGTTTTCACACGTATTATTACTGCCTATTCCAGAAAAGAATCTCTCGTCAGTATTTTGTACAGTTTTATCAGTTTGAGAACGAGTAATTATTCTGCGGGACATTGTCTATAATCATCACACGCAACAAAAAGTTTTATCAGTTTGAGAACGAGTAATTATTCTGCGGGACATTGTCTATAATCATCACACGCAACAAAATATATCACTGTTCAAAGCGGATTCAACCTGAACAAACACTTTTCAACGCCGAATCAATAAAGCAAACAGAATTGCCGATGACCTGTGAATAAAAGTTATACACTTTAGTATATGCGTTGCGCCACTTAACAGTAACTTATTCACACTATTATCAAAGTCAGTATATTCATATCCACAGTAGATTCACTAAAATGTCGTACTGAATGGATATCGCCAAGTGAAACCTTCCCGTCTAATATTGGATGAACGTTTGCTTGCTGACTGAACGCTGCGTCTCTTAAAATCTTTTAACTGCTGCTCTGTCAAGACTACCTGCTGATTATTACGACGAAACATAAAATGTGTTGTCGCCGTGGCCCTCAGTCGTTACCTGAAATTATTAAGACTGATTCTTACCTTTAATTATTTATACTGGATCGCCATCTGACTGCTACAGCAAACTGTGGAATGAATATACTTACTTCTCTTTAACATAATTATAAGCTGCTGGTGGAGTTTCATAATACTTTGTGACTGGAATTCTTTAAGTTGAAGTTAATTTAGATTTGATAAAAGCTGAAGCTCAGTTTAGACTTTTCTTTTAAGATAACAATAAATTCCGTAAAGCATTTACGTGAATGATTTTGGGATAGAAAATTCTTAATGCATTTAATCTGGTAGAAGTTAACTATATTCTGAGAACGATCTTGACAAACAATTACAAGGGGCATAGTTCTTTACAAAAATTCTTAAAAACTAGCATTGCGCTACATATAGCGAGTGGCTGGCGAGCACACCGCTTCTTTCAAAGTGTTAATTCATACCTCGCTTACAGCGACCTCCTCTCATGTCTCGCTAGCTACGACTGCCTCGTCTCACATCTTACTCGCAACTGCTCGCTTCCAACGCTCAATGCTACAAAAGTGCGGTCTCGCCGCCAACAATGGTTTTTGGTGCACACAATCCCTGCTACCATTACAGATGTATTACTGCGCGCTGTTTCCCGCTCTTTCTCAAAATGTATCTATGCGCGGTTTCCCGCTCTTTCTCAATAATACACAATGCAATTTAATTAACAAAACAATTTAAATAAGAAACAGTTCAGATAATTACATGCTAAAACAGTTTAAATACGCCTATTACATAATTACACCCTTTATATACTGCATTACCCTTTCAATATCCTCATGCACTTTCTCTATCTGTTCATCTTCAGCTTGCGACGTCGGCATGTATACCTGAACTATCGTTGTCAGTGTTGGTCTGCTGTCAATTCTGATTAGAACAACCCAGTCACTGAACTGTTCACAGTAACACACGCTCTGCCCTACCCTCCTACACCTTCCTACACCTGCTGGAAGCTGGAAGGTGCAGCTAGCAGATGCGAATAAAAATTTTTTGATTTTCACTATGGTTTTCATTTCGCGACCGATCAGACTTTAGTTTATGAACAGCCCTCGCACTTTGAAACGATCTTATTTAATTTCCAGTCTCTTATCGTCCGTACTATATACGCAACACCAGAGAGCAGTGTTGCTTTACTGAAGAGAATTTAAATGCATATAAAAGCAAAAAGCGCTACTCTTAATAAATATCTTCGTGAGTCTGCAGCTATTGTGATCTGTAGTAAAGGTAAAAAAAAAGGTGCCCTCAATGCTCATTCGAAACGTGTATGAGCGATATCTCTTCGTTACACTATAAAATAATTTTATTTTTCATTATTTTTTCCTACAATAAATACAGTAGCTGACAAAAATGTGAATCACTCATCAGGGGAGTAGGAATTCAAACTTAAAAAGTTGCGAGGGTATGCGGTGTTGTTGCGATGGTAACAAAATCGCAATATGAACCCAATTAGCAGAATAAACTTGCACCTCCTCTGCGCTAGATGCATGCACTGACTCGGTTGGGAATGGTGCCAGAAAGCCGTTTTATACTTTCCTGAGGAAAGTTCGCGCATAAGTGTTGGAATTGCTGCACACAGGAGTGTCAAAACATCAAAGGACCTGTTTACAACGTGTCACGAGTAAAAGAGCACAGTCCTGTTGGAAAACGGCACTCCGGCAATGTCGCATGAGAAGTAACACGCGAATGCAAGAAGTCCGTGAGGTATCGTTGTACCCTGAGAGTTGACATAGTTCTCGGATGGTTGGCGGAGATATGAAGACCTCAGAATGTGCTTGGTACATAGTACAGCGATCCTCTCTTGTGGTGCTCAGATTGTCGACTGGGAAATGCGTGTAAAAAATGTTTCTGCCCTCACGTTTCCAAGCCGACGAATATCAGCCCTTTGTCAGACGCAAATGCCCCGCAGATCTGGGTAATGCATTATCCGAGCAGCGGCCAAATAGAGACGCCCAGTGAAACCACTTTCAGATTCGATCAGGTTCAGTTTCACACGAGTACCCGGCATCCCTTGTCTTTCACAGCGATCCCTGAATGTGTGATCCTTCCACGTTTTATGTACCCTACCAGGCCTGGCAACTATGCTAAACACTAATGCACTATGGTGGCCATTCTGCTTGATACCGACTACTGTAGCTTTAATCCCATACATACTCACGGTTTCTCTATGCGTCTAAGAAGTTACTTTGACATCCGACTATGTCGTCTGGGTGCTCCACATTTTTTGGTAGACGAAGTATTAGGTAAAGCTATGAAACACTGAACATTGATCCGTAGAAATTTATCCAAAAATACTTCACGAGAAGGGAAAGACTATCTATCAACTACTCTACAGTGCAATGGAATAATACACGCAGTGTGATCAAAACGGACACCCCTAAAACATACATTTTTTATATTAGGTGCATTGTGCTGCCTCCTACTGCCAGGTACTCCAAGTCATCCACCTCATCAGTCATTAGACATGATGAGAGAGCAGAATAGGACGATCCGCGTAACTCACGAACTTGGAACGTGGTCAGGTGATTCGGTGTAACTTGTGCCATACATCTGTACGCAATTTTACCACACTCCTAAACATCCGTAGCTCCACAGTTTCCGATGTGATAGTGAAGTTGAAACGTGAAGGCACACGTACAGCACAAAAGCTTCCAGATCCAATCTCCTCTTTTGACTGACAGAGACCACCGACAGTTGAAGAGAGTCGTAATATGTAATAGCAGACATCTATCCAGACCATCACACAGGAATTTCAAACTGCATCAGGATCCACTGCAAATACTGCGACAGTTAGGTGGGATCTGAGAAAACTTGGATTTCATGGTCGAGCGGCTGCTCATAAACCACACCTCTCGCAGGTATATACCACGACGCTACACTATATGTCAAACGACACTACACTTGGTGTAATGAGCGTAAACATTGAACCGTTAAACAGTGCGAAACGTAGTGTGGAGTGACGAATTACGGTACACGATGTAGCGATCCGATGGCAGGGTGTGCGTATGGCAAATAACCGGTGAACGTCATCTGACAACGTTTGTGGTGCCAGCATTAAAATTTGGAAGCGGTGGTGTATTGGAGAAGTCGTGTCATTCATGGAGGGCGCTTGCACTCCTTGTTTTGCGTGGCACTACCACAGCACAGGCCCATATTGATGTTTGAAGCACTTTGCTTCGCACTTTTGAAGAGAAGTTCGGGGATGGCGATTGCATCTTTCAACACTATCGAGCATCTCTTCATAGTTCACATCTTGTGGCGGAGTGGTTAGACGACAATAACATCCCTGTAATGGATTAGCCTGCACGGTGTCCTGGCCTGAATGCTACTGAACATCTTTGTGGTGTTTTGGAACGCCGATTTCGTACCAGGACTTACCGACCGACATCGATACCTCTCCTCAGTGAAAAACGGGATGCCATTCCGCAATAAACCTTCCAGCACGCGATTTGAACGTATGCCTGCGAGAGTGGAAGCTGTCATCAATGCTAACGATGTGCCAACACCATATTGAATTCCAGCATTACCGATGGTGGGCGCCACGATCATAAGTCATTTTTAGTCAGGTATCAGGATACTTTTGATGACGTAGTATATCACATCATTCAGACAACCTGGCCTTCTATTCCTATTTGTTTAACTGTAATTTCCTCAAAAGCTCGTAAAGAAAGTAAATATTTTATCCATTACTAATAGTAGTAAATGTCTGTTACAGTTCATATCGCTTTTGGTGTCATCTTCAGTTATTTAAAAAAAAGTGCTATTCTCTAGCCCTTCTGCACTGTTATGTAGTCCGATGATGTCGGGTTCTTTCGCTAGTTTAGTAAACTACTTTGCATTGGAACGCCTTAAAGGCGACTGTCGTTCAGTAGGTTGTACAGTTTAGTCGTAATTCTAATTTCAAAACAACGTTCAGACGATAAGACTACACAGTTGCTCTACGGCATCTCGTTCCACTTGTTTTTCTGTGTAGCAAGATGTTAATGTTTTGTGAGAAGAGAGAGATGATATCTGTGTTGCGTAGGCCGTAAGAAAATAGAACAAACGCCACGTGATGGAAGCTCGACGCGGTGGCAGATAATAGAGCATTAAGCGGCGCATACCGACCTTGGCTACGGCATTCCGGCCCTCTTCAGGTGGGCGTGGCTGGACCCGTCTTGACGCACCACTCGCACTGCAGGAATTTTCTAATCCCAGAGGCCTGCCTCGGGAATGTTGCGCCACATACGTCGCCGCCTGTTCACAACTCCTTTGCTGCAAGTTTATTTATAAAACTTCAAATCGAGTGATTGTTTCCTGCTAAGACTATGCTTTTCGAAATGACGTGGAGATGGTGTAGTATTAACGAAATTTCCTATTGCCACATTGAGACTTCTTAAACGGTGTCATAAACCAGCATTCAGTTTAAGTAACAGCTTAATTTCGTTTAAACTGTTCTTTTAAAACACATTCTCTCGCGTATGTTTCCTTTAAATGGAAGTACTGGAATACTGTAAGGTAAAGAGTAAAGTTCCGCGTTTTGTCACTGAAGAAAAATGGGAGCTGACCGACAACAGTGTCATCCTCTGCCAATTACGTCATTGGATGTGGTATAGGAGAGGGGGCTTACTACTCTCCCTTAGCTGTCGGTTTTCTTGAGCGTGGGGCTAATAGACTGAGTAGCTTCTCAGTTGACGAGACTGAGTGTGCGGTAGGATACTGTGCTGTCAAGAAATTAATTCTCCTGGATTGTTTATCACCAATGGAAGCTCACTGAAAGTGGGTGTAAATGTTTCACCTTCAACAAAGCTGGAGACTATAATGCAACGTGACCGTACATCTCTTAGCAACTGTGTAACTGAAAGACATCACAAAAGAGCAAGAACAGCAAAAGACGTTGAGAAAGAGCACAAATTGGTGCTGAACGATTGGGTTACGATCCCAATATTTACTGCTCTTTGAGAATGACATTTGTTGAAACAACTTATGGGAGTGCAGCCCAGTGACGACTTCTACCACCCTATTTATTTCCATACTAGCTGAAAAATCCGGCATTGCCTACTTTCTTACAAACACGGAACCAAAAATGCACTATGTTGAAGTAAGATGTTAATTATGTACTCCACCGCTATGCCCAAGAAAGGCAAATTAGGGTAGTTCTGGATAACCTAAGGATTGTGCACTATTAATGTTGTTCTGGTTTGGAGAAGTTGCTGTTTGGTAAAATTTAGCCTTCTGTGTCGGTAGTACGGCACATTCGACTATCCAACATTGTTATAGCACTGAAAGACTTGGTTTTGATGCAACTGCTGAGACGTGACTTAATTATTTCCTATGGATGTTAACTGCTTTAGATGAATTTTCTTTAGTCTGTGGTTATAATTGTTAATGATTGATCGTCTTTAACGGTGTAACACTTAAAGTACGTCTGATTGTCCCATATTTCACCTACCAACATCAGAGGCTGAAAAGGTGATCCTTTCTTTAGTTCTATGGGACTTTATTAACGTTTGATTTTTATCGTTTATGGTCTTAAATATGCGTTTGTTTAAAGGAGTAATAATAGATTCCTATTGTTTTATAAGTAATTCTTAAGTAATATACCGAATTAGTGTCGCCCTAACCGCCGTCTGCTTCACGTCTGCTGTGCAGCGAGCTACCTTAATTTAAGTATTAACTTTATTTTTCTTGCTTGTTACTTCTTCTTCCGTGTGTTTTTGCTTTTAGGAAGCTTTAATTGTCGAGTGCTATTAATAGTGTTGCATAGATTTCGTGTTTGTTTTCAATATAGTCCAGAGACAGGTAGTGCTATTTTCATCGTTTTCTACAAGAAGTGGCTAGCAATCAGAGTTTACTCAATAATCAGCCGCCTTTAGTGAATTAGCAGTCTACTTAAAAGTTGATTAAGTCTTTTCAGTAAATTGATTCCTTAGGATGGATGGGATGTGTGACTGCTGTGTACGGACGCAAGGAGGAGCTGGTCACTCTTCGCAAACAGCTGAGCGTGTTGATGGCCGCGGTCAGCCGTCTTCAGGTTGCTGCCTCGGAGTGTAGCGGCAGTGGGGAGTCTGGTGCGTCGCAAGGTACACCCCAGGTGTTACATGCTCCACCCACTGTCCTTGCTGTCGAGACATCTTCGCGGGTACCGGGCGCGGTTGGGCCCCCCTCTCTCCAAGGGAGTGGCGGGTTCAGCGGCGTTCGCGGCGCACGAGGCGGAGGGTAAATGTGGAGGCTGGCCGTGTGGCATCGCCCGCTCTGCCTGTGGGTGGACATGTGGCTGCTCCTTCAGCAAGGTCCGAGCAGGCATACGGGGGGAGAGGTTTATTAGTTATTGGGAGCTCCAACGTTAGGCGGGTGATGGAACCCCTTAGGGAAATAGCGAAAAGGTCGGGGTAGAAGGCCAGTGTTCACTCTGTCTGCTTGCCGGAGGGTCTCATCCGAGATGTGGAGGAGGCCCTGCCGGCGGCGATAGAGAGCACTGGGTGCACCCGACTGAAAATTGTTGCTCATGTCGGCACCAATGACTCCTGCCGTCTGGGTTCAGAGGTCATCCTCAGTTCGTACAGGCGGTTGGCGGAATTGGTGAAGGCGGAAAGCCTCGCTCGCGGGGTGGAATCAGAGCTAACTATTGGTAGTATCGTTCCCAGAACCGATCGCGGTCCTCTGGTTTGGAGCCGAGTGGAAGGCTTAAACCAGAGGCTCAGACGATTCTGCAGAGAACTGGGGTGCAAATTTCTCGACCTCCGCTATCGGGTGGAGGGTCCCCCTGAATAGGTCAGAAGTGCACTACACGCCGGAAGCGGCTACAAGGGTAGCGGAGTACGTGTGCAGTGCAGAAGGGGGTTTTTTAGGTTAGAGAATTCCCTCCCTAGGCCTGACAAGACGCCTCCTGAAACGCGGCAAGGTAGGAGTAGGCAAAATGCAACAGGGAATAAAAACATTAATGTGCTAATAGTAAACTGCAGGAGCGTCTATAGAAAGGTCCCAGAACTGCTCTCATAAACGGTCACAACGCCCATATAGTACTAGGGACAGAAAGTTAGCTGAAACCGGACGTAAACAGTAATGAAATCCTAAACTCAGATTGGAACGTATACCGCAGAGACAGGCTGGACAATAAAGGTGGAGGCGTGTTTATAGCGATAAGAAGTGCAATAGTATCGAAGGAAATTAACGGAGATCGGAATTGTGAAATAATTTGGGTGAAGGTCACGGTTAAAGCAGGCTCAGACATGGTAATTGGATGTCTCTATAGGCCCCCTGGTTCGGCAGTTGTTGTGGCTGAGCACCTGAAGAACAATTTGGAAAATATTTCGAGTAGATTTCCCCACCATGTTATAGTTCTGGGGGGAGATTTTAATTTGCCGGATATAGACTGGGAGACTCAAACGTTCATAACGGGTGGCAGGGAAAAAGAATTCAGTGAAATTTTTTGAAGTGCTTTATCTGAAAACTACCTTGAGCACATAAACAGAGAACCGACTCGTGGCGATAACAAATTAGACCTTCTGGTGACAAACAGACCCGAACTATTTGAATCAGTTAATGCAGAACAGGGAATCAGCGATCATAAAGCGGTTACTGCATCGATGATTTCAGCCGTAAATTGAAATATTAAAAAAGGTAGGAAGATTTTTCTGTTTAGCAATAGTGGCAAAGAGCAGATTTCAGGGTACTTGATGGCTCAACACAAAAGTTTTGTCTCAAGTATAGATAGTGTTGAGGATCAGTGGACAAAGTTCAAAATCATCGTACAATAAGCGTTAGATGAGTATATGCCAAGCAAGATAGTAAGAGATGGAAAAGAGCCACCGTGGTACAACCACCGAGTTAGAAAACTGCTGCGGAAGCAAAGGGAACTTCACAGCAAACATAAACATAACCAAATCCTTGCAGACAATCAAAAATTACGCGAAGCGAAATGTAGTGTGTGGAGGGCTATGCGAGAGGCGTTCAATGAATTCGAAAGTAAAGTTCTATGTACTGACTTGGCAGAAAATCCTAACAAATTTTGGTCCTATGTCAAAGCGGTAGGTGGATCAAAACAAAATGTCCAGACACTCTGTGACCGAAATGGTACTGAAACAGAGGATGACAGACTAAAGGCTGAAATACTAAATGTCTTCTTCCGAAGCTGTTTCACAGAGGAAGACTGCACCGTAGTTCCTTCTCAAGATTATCGCACAGATGACAAATGGTAGATATCGAAATAGACAACAGAGGGATAGAGAAACAATTAAAATCGCTCAGAAGAGGAAAGGCCGCTGGACCTGATGAAATACCAGTTCTATTTTACACAGAATACGTGAAGGAACTCCCCCCGCCCCCCCCCCCTTTCTTGCAGCGGTGTACCATAGTTCTCTAGAAGAGCGAAGCATTCCAAAGGATTGGAAAAGGTCACAGGTCATCCCCGTTTGCAAGAAGGGACGTCGAACACATGTCCAGAACTATAGACCTATATCTCTAACGTCGATCAGTTGTAGAATTTTGGAACACGTATTATGTTAGAGTATAATGACTTTCCTGGAGACTAGAAATCTACTCTGTAGGAATCAGCATGGGTTTCGAAAAAGATATTCGTGTGAAACTCAGCTCGCGTTATTCGTCCACGAGACTCAGAGGGCCATAGACACGGGTTCACAGGTAGATGCCGTGTTTCTTGACTTCCGCAAGGCGTTTGACACAGTTCCCCACAGTCGTTTAGTGAACAAAGTAAGAGCATACGGACTATCAGACCAAGTGTGTGATTGAATTGAGGAATTTCTAGATAACAGAACACAGCATGTCATTCTCAATGGAGAGAAGTCTTCCGAAGCAAGAGTGATTTCAGGTGTGCCGCAGGGGAATGTCATAGGACCGTTGCTATTTACAATATACATAAATGACCTGGTGGATGACATCGGAAGTTCACTGAGGCTTTTTGCAGATGATGCTGTGGTGTATCGAGAGGTTGGAACAATGAAAAATTGTACTGAAATGCACGAGGATCTGCAGCGGATTGACGCATGGTGCAGGGAATGGCAATTGAATCTCAATGTGGACAAGTGTAATATGCTGCGAATACATAGAAAGGTCATTTAGCTACAAAATAGCAGGTCAGCAACTGGAAGCAGCTAATTCCACAAATTATCTGGGAGTACGCATTAGGAGTGATTTAAAATGGAATGATCATATGAAGTTGATCGTCGGTAAAGCAGATGCCAGACAGATTCATTGGAAGAATCCTAAGGAAATGCAATCCGAAAACAAAGGATGTAGGTTACAGTACGCTTGTTCGCCCACTGCTTGAATACTGCTCAAAAGAGTGGGATCCGTACCAGATAGGGTTGATAGAAGAGATAGATAAGATTCAACGGCGAGCAGCGCGCTTCGTTACAGGATCATTTAGTAATCGCGAAAGCGTTACGGAGATGATGGATAAACTCCAGTGGAAGACTCTGCAGGAGAGACGCTCAGTAGCTCGGTACGGGCTTTTGTTAAAGTTTCGAGAACATACCTTCACCGAAGAGTCAAGCAGTATATTGCTCCCTCCTACGTATATCTCGCGAAGCGACCATGAGGATAAAATCAGAGAGATTAGAGCCCACACAGAAGCATACCGACAATCCTTCTTTCCACGAACAATACGAGACTGGAATAGAAGGGAGAACCTATAGAGGTACTCAGGGTACCCTCCGCCACACACCGTCAGGTGGCTTGCGGAGTATGGATGTAGAGTAGCTGTAGATATTACGAGTGCAAATATTCTCCCTTTGTTACAGTTGGGTGTTCTGTGATTTGCGCTGAAGGTTGTGAAAATAAATGCTAATTGGGACGAATTAATCCTTCCCCTTATCAATACCTTTCAAGATAACTGTTTGTTTGTCGCTTGTTATTGAAATTGGTTGGGAGAATTGTTATTGATGACCCAATAGAAAGATTAGATCAGATGGTAGCAGAGTGTGGTTTCGATCCACGGACCTTAAGGGTTATTTGCCGAGCACGCTTCCACCTCGTCTCAACTCCTTATTTAAAGTACTGTTTCACGTAAGCCTTTCCGCATTCAAAAAAAAAATGAATTTTTAAGTCTTCGGCCTTCAGCCGATTTGATTTTAACTTGTTTACTTCAACATATTGAATTTTAGAGGCTCAAAAAGGTTCAAATGGCTCTGAGCACTACGGGACAACTTCTGAGGTCATCAGTCCCCTAGAACGTAGAACAACTTAAACGTAACTACCTAACGACATCACACACGTCCATGCCCGAGGCAGAATTCGAACCTGCGACCGTAGCGATCGCGCGGTTCCAGACTGTAGCGCCTAGAACCGTTCGGCCATCCCGGCCTGCGAATTTTTAAGTCCTCGGCCTTCAGGCGGTTTGAGTTTGTTTGTTCTTAAGGCCTTCAGCCTAAATTAAAGAGCTGTTTCGCATAATGACTTTGGTATTTTAAAAAATTAATGTTTTGGAGTTTTAAGTGTTCAGCATTCAGCCGATTTGAATTTAACTTATTTACTTCAGGCTAACTAAAGGACTGTTTTCAGATAAGGCTTGCCTTTTAAATTTCTGATTATGCCTGCGATTGAATTGATTGGCCTTCAGCCCTTTTTAAATTAAAGTGGGTTTCAGCCGGTAACTTAGTCCCAAAGATTAAAGCCGTGTGTTTAAAAAATTTTTTTGGCTCTTGTAATGTTTGATCAAGTAATAAAGTTGTATATTCGAGTGTAACTGGCAGTCCCTTATTTTGGCCCCTTTCCACAATTTATTCTATCTGTCCTGTCCTGCGGGTTAAGCAGGGCATATCAACAGACTGTGTAGAAGTCAAGAAAGGTAGAAACGGTTTCGTTAACTCTGCATCAAACCAAACGTCAACCAACTGCAATGAAACAGACACAGAAACTCATACTAAAATATCAGATGTATTGCATCGCGATTCCTGTAATACGTGGAAAACATCCGTCGGTTTCTTAAAGTAATGTTTAGACAGCCCTGCTATTGGCCTGGACAGAGTAGCAAGGTGTTTTCCTACTCAGTAATTCGGAGCACCAACAGTACTCCTAAGAGGAACCCAACCCTCATGAAGGCACACCTCGGTAGAGACAAAAAAAAGAAAAAAAAGGCTTCCGTGGCTATTGTGCGTTGACGTCAAAGTTTTCTTAACGTCGTACTGTGTCATAATGTAAAAAAAATAATCAACGTTTAGGCCAAGGTTACAGTGACCTTCATCTCAATCTATCAGTGTGCTTTCGCTGTGTGAAGTCACTTAGATTTTGTCATTACTGCCCACAATTTTGAAAGGTCGTTTTTACGATTGCTTGTTGTCTCAACCTTTCAGGGTTTGGCATTTCCTAATCCAATGCCTTTTTTTAACCGCTTACGTTCCAATGTGTCTTTGCCGTCTGAGCTATCGGCCGTTTTAGGGAACAACGCATGGCCTATAGTGTTTTACTTTTTATCCGTCGCAGCCATATGGCGAAGGACACAGTCTGCTGTTTGGACGGCATATATTCTGGACCTTACCTCAAGAGGAAGTCCTTGTTGTTAGCTCTCTTTCCTTCCGTCGTTTGGGAATAACGTGTAGTCGTTTTTAACTTCTTTTTCGTATTAGTGTTTTTATGTTGCTAAGGTTACGACGTAGGCGCTTATGACCTCAGTAGTTTTTGCGCCCTAAAGCAAAGTGCAAGACGCAATAAACAGCAACAGATCCTACTCCCTCCGTCGTAGTCACCTGTTGCAGTAAAGTTCCTGATCCTTCCGCCTCAAGAGAGCCACCACAACAACGATTTTTTAACGCAACGGCATGCTCAACTAGCACTAATGACAAAATATAACTGACTTCACGAAGCGAAAACATACCAGCAGACCCAGAAATACTAGTTATTTCAGTGTAGTATTTTACACTATGGTGCGGTACGTACGCAAAATTTAATATCAACATCACATTCATTCACAAACGAAGATTGATAAAGGAAGAAATATCCAATGGTGCCAAGATTAAATGAACAATTTTGCTACCAAGCCCGGTCAAGAACAGAGAGTTGGGTATGTTATCAATCAGGAGCTCCAACGTTAGGTGGATAATGGGGGGCCACAGGAAAATACCGAGTAGGTCGGAACAGAACAACAATGTGAACTCGATATCTTTGTCCAAAGGTCTCGCCCGAGATGTGAAGTGTCTCTGCCGAAGGCCATTGAACGCATTTTGTGTAACCGGCTGCTGCAAGTAGTGAAACAAGTCGGCACTTGAGGCGCTTACCTCTTGGATTTTGAGATCATCCTCGCTTCTGTCGCACTCTTCGTCGGGCTTATGGAGGCTGGTAGCTTCGCTCGCGGGTTGGAAGTACGGCTCACTATTTTCAACGTCGTACCAAGAATCAATAGCGATATCCCAGTGTTTAGAATCGAATGGAATGTGTAAAGCGGAAGCTCAGTCTATTTGGCGACTATACTCACTGCTTACTTCGTAACTTCCACTAACAGGCGGAGAACTGCAGAGCGCTTCCCGAAAGGTCAGGCGTGCCCTGTACGAAAGATGCAGCCCTTGGGTAGCAGAGTACGTATGGCGTTCATATGTTTTTTCTCTGATGTTGGAGAAGTCACACCCTGGAGTCCGTAATAAAATATCTGCTGTAATCGATGAAAGATAAGCCATGTGAGCCTCTGAAGGGAACTTTTGCAATTTTAGATCACTAAACTTTTATTAGCAACATGCAGAAGCACCCATTGTAAGGGCCCTACATAGTGTCACTAAAAATTATGGCAACGTAGTATTAGAAACACGACTCTGTAGAAAACTCTTGCAGTTTCCTAGCAGCATATTCTTTCCGCTTTCTCATCTGAAAGGGCAAGAGCTCTTCCACGATAGCTACGTGGTTAATCTACCGATGATATGAGCAGGAAATTAATTCGTCATTAACAGTGAGGAGGTACGTCCAACAGAAAAATTCTCCATGCCCACGCGTCACTTATGGTGGCTAGTACCGAGTCACCTCGTTCTATGTGATGTACATGCGGAGCTTATCTATGAAAAGAAGGGGGCTACAATTCTCCACCTAATAGCACAGGTCAGGCACAGTCATGTCCGAAATTGCAGGATCCTCTGGGATCTGGTTTGGCTAAAATCAGAGGACCGAGATAGATAGCTATGAGGCTCCAAATAGTGCGCCAAGCTTGCACCTTGCACATGGGGCTAGAAGCCTTCATCAGACAGCCACGAGTAGGAACGGAGGGTGCTTCAGAACCCAGGAGGCAATCGCCCATTTTGGGAAAATTAGCTACGATCTGAATCCAGCAGGACATTTTCCATAGCTCGGATTTAACTTCTTGCCCGGCCGGTTACAGAATGACTTTCCTAAACGACCTACCCACCAGACAATGGAACAATATACTCACTATTAATCGTTTATCCATTATGGGTGTGGAATATTGCGACTTTGATTAATAATTATTGTCAGTAATAACTGCAACTGGTCACCTATTGTGGTGACTCAGTTTTACAGTCAACAGTTTCGGATCACATAGCGACTTTTCCTCAGATGTTACACACTTTTAGTGATAACTTGTAGCATTATGAAGGTCTTGCAGCTGTGGCAAGATGAAGAAATGGGCAGGTGACTGTAGGACTCGCTTTCTGAGGGTTCCGTACGAAACTGCGTCTATATAGAGTTCATACATTCTGGGAAACGACAATCTGGAGGGTTTTTGCCTATTAGCCTACCGACATTAATATTGCCAAGATGTCGATACCGGCGATTCCAAGACATTCGAAAACATTTTAATTTCGAATCTGAAGTCAGATAACAAATGACAAAAGAAATAATTTTTTTCTTCGTGTGATACAACTATAAGTCAGCGATTTTCTGATATTTTCCTTCACTTGGACTAAGAATCCTTGCTTCTTCCTAAATTTCATGGTTTTAGGTCAACGGGAAGTACACTCTAGGTATTGAAGAGTGAGTTTGCGAGTAGCAAAATATGTGATACAAACGGCCGTAACTACGTTACAATAGAAGCTTCAGATATTCAGAGCCACAAGAGACCGTAGATCTTAGTGTGAACATAAATTTCAACATGATACGTGTACCCGTACCTGAGGAAAAAAAAGAATTTTTAACAGTCGGACAGACAGACAGACAGGAGGAAAGACAAAAACGTGATCCTTATAAGGGTTTCGTTTTTAGCGACTGAGTCAGGGAACCCCTAGAAAACGAGACAATGAGCACCGAATATGGTAAGGTATAATAATTATTTACATCGTAAAACAGATTTTGGAGCCACTGCTTAATGTTATTAGTATTCCTGGGTTTAGTCCTAGCCCACAAATTAATCAGGAAAATATAATTTATGTTTTCCGGTTACGTTACAGCACCACAAGCAATGTGGGAGTTGTACGAAAACAAACTTGGCTCTTCAGATTCGGAAAAAATCACAAAACGATCGTTAACTATCTCCAACATCATCGCCAGGAGCTATGCCTGTGATGAAAATGGCGAGACTCCCACTTTTGTGCCCACAGTAGGACATCTGTTTGTCTGGACTGTGTCGTGTCCACGTCACAGTGTAAGTACTAAAGTGGTGCCTTCTATGGCCACAGTTTGAGGACCATCACTTCGCATTGGGCAGTAAGCTACAGCGTAATTTTCTGTGGTCTTTCCTCATCAAGAACACGCCTCCTTGTATTGTTGAGTGTATAATTAGTGTCTCTATTCCAGATTTTACCACAGAGTCTAATTTCCACTGCTTCTCTAATCAGAGAATCTCAACAGATCGAAGAGTCGGTCAGAATTCTCGTACATGTTCAAACATGATCTTCTGTTTATTTAACAGGCTGTAGTCAGCAGCTTTTTACGGCTATAAATGAAGCGTAAGTGTTGAATTGACCACTCGATAGGTGTCGACCATCGTCAACCACCAACGCTGGTACCTATTGTCTACAACTTGAAATCCACCGTCGGAGGTTGGTATGGGACTTCATGTCCCACCGCCAAAACTTCAACGTGAACTCCAGTGATTTTGGAGTTACATCATTGTAGAATGGAACACGTTTACCATCCACCAAGACAGTACGATAGTGATCCACCGGTGACGCTGTATTGAAATCCCCATATAAATAAATAAATAAAAGCAACAACTGAACACACTCTACAACACATTTCCTTTGCTGCTCGCTGCCTCTGCCACATTACCAGGTAAACCAGGTTTTCCCGCAGCCAGAACCACTTTCTTTTCATCCGTCAAGACACGCTAGTGTAAACCTCATCCGCACAAATCAGGTTGGTGCTAAATATGACCAAAATTCTTCCCGTCGCCACTGTGGAAGTACCGCTCACACCCCATCTCACTCACATCCCATCCCTTCTTTTGCCGCTTCTTGCAACTCAGCGTTGAAATCATGCGGTTTTCTTTTGAGTGGCCGAATAAACCATTTCGTTTCAGACACACCGCCGCTCAAAATCGACATGAAAAGGCCTCAGGGGGTGGCATAACGGGTGTCAATGAAACCGCCCTTTCGAATGGGTCGTTCTTCCCACACATTTCATCATCGAAAACGACAATTTGTAGTGCAGCGAGCAGCAGAATGACGTTCTTGGTAACTTTTGACGTGGCTGTCAAGGCGTTTCAACGCTACTCGAAGGACACCGCGTGTTTGCAACCAGACTGAATGTGCAGTTTCATGCTCTGATATACGGTGTAGAACTTCTAAGGAACGTTAAAACCATTCAATGAAATTTGAATTCGATCCGAAGCAGCAAAGGGTTTTTGGCCGGTCACTTACGTAATAAAATGGAACACCTACTGCCATATTTTCAGTGTTGCATGTTATACGGCTACCAGTTTCAGTGATTCAGTACAGAATATAGACGCATTGACTGACGTTTAGGGGGTTAACTTCAAGAAAGTACACGATTTCAACTATAGGCAACATCTACGAACTGGTTTCCGTAGACTGTAACGATGATGTTGCGTCTCCAACCTTGAGTGCATGGGAACACGTCTTCAGATGTGTGTGATGTCCGTAGGTTAGTTAGGTTTAAGTAGTTCTAAGTTCTAGGGCACTGATGACCTCAGAAATTAAGTCCCATACTACTCAGACCATTTGATTCATCGTATAGGTAAATCATGTGCTCTGAGCTTCTCTGCTCCTGTCAGTTGAGCTAGAAAGAGGTTCTTTGTTCTTTCTGACGAAACCAGTTTTGCCTCTGTGCCAGTGATGGCCATGTGTTGACTAGAAGGGGGCCACTTGATGAACAGCACCCAACCTGTTCTCGTACTTGACACATTGGACTTACACGTGGAGTTATGGTCTGGGTGCAATTTCGTATGACGGAAGGAGTACTCTCTCGGTTATCTCACGCACCTGACAGCAAAACTGTACGACAATGTGGTGATTCGACCTGTTGTGCTGCCATTCCTGAACAGCATACCACAAGGTGTTTTCCAACAGGACAATGCTCGCCAACATTTCGCTGTTGTAACTCTAAGTGCTTTCAGAGTGACGACATGTTGTTTTGGCCTGTTCGATCTCCAGATCTGTCTGCAATCGAGCACATATAGAACGTCATCGGTCAACAACTCTAGCTCCATCCACCATCATTAACGTCCCTGTATTGACCGGCCAAGTGTGACGGTCGTTGAACTCCATCCAACAAACTGACATCCGGCACCTGTACAACACAATGAATGCGCGTTTGCATGCTTGCATCCAAGATTATGGCGGCTTTACTGGTTATTCATGCATCAGCAATTCACATTTTCAGTAGCTTCACTTGCCTGAATCTGTGATATTGCAGTGTGAATCCCTTAAATATGTTTCCTCGACAATTAGACTGCATTAATAATTTTTTTGGTTTTGCGATTTTTTTTTCCAGTCTCTGTAGACCAATAAGAGACATCACACAGAACTAGCCGATATTCCTCGCACCATACGTGTGCTATCTACAGTGTTAATCAAAAGGTATATTACAAGGCTTGATGATTGGTATATGGGTGTCATTTGAGTACATTGGTGTTATTGACCTTATCTTCGTTTGTTTTTTAAGACGGAGGTGGAAGTAGGCTGTTTGGACGACACAGAGTAGGTAACAAGTAAAAGGAGAAAATGCTCGTAAACCACTGTCAGTAAAGGCTAGTTTAATTCATTTACAGAAGGTGCTCAATATGATCGCCACCAACTTAGATACATTTTGCGTATTACCTGATAATAACATGCCGAACCCTTGGAAAGTTTCCCGGTATATCATGAATGACTTATGTTTGGTACACAGGATTTTCATGTACCACTAGAAATGAAAAGCCGTTTGTGTCAGGTCTGGTGACCATGGATGCCTCGGCAATTCAGAGACGTTTGCACACAAACGGATCATTTTCGAACATCAGTTTATTGGCAAAATATGCTCGCGCGATACCCATCGACCAACCAAAACGCCTAGTAGCATACCCTGTTTGGCGCAACGTGGGAACCTTAGGCCCCGATGACAGCATGACGCTCCAAGCCGTTGCTCGGACTCTCCGGCAGGTGGCGGTCTTGAGCGGGCATAAGTTACACTGGTTACGAGAAACCTAGGAAAGAATTCGAAAAGATAGTTCCACTGTTTGCCCCTTCAAATGATAAGTCAGACAATTCTGCTGCAAGATTAATGATCAATATCAAACTGAAACTTTGCAAATTACTCAGATGAACATGCTCGACATCAATTGACTATCGCGTTTTTCACGAAAGGGAGGTTGTCCCTTAAATATTGTTATTATTAAAGGGAAGTTGCATTTATAGGAGTGCATCAAATTGGAGAAAATCCTCATCAGTTTCGTGATGAGCCTCTGCATGATGTGGTGACAGGAGTGAGATGTCTAACCAAAGCTAAATAATTTGCTGGAGCCAAAATATTCTCTTTGATACATATCGTGTATCGCTGGACGAATAGTCAGTATTCAGGGACAAAGCAGGAACTATGATTCGAAGCAAAAATGTTAATAAACATGCGCTCGAAAATGCATACCTTAAAATCTATGAGCACCTGTTCACTTTCGATTCTGGGAGAGAAATCTCTTGTACTGCAAGCTCTTTGCCTTCCGTATATGGGGACGACGTTGTATGCATGAAAACACGGAAGAAATGTTCAGTATCACATGGATTCTATAGTGATTACTTTAAGAGGTATAAGCACTTGTTCACATTCGCTAATGTTCTACTGAACAGCTGTTAAGGTTTGCATTTTAGAGTCCATGTAGACAACTTTTGTTATTTTGGGTTATACCCCTCCTCCAATAATATAGAAAATGAATAACCTTCAGGAGAAGAGATTACTTTCACAGTACCGAAGACGAAGAACTGCACTTCGCTGTTAACATAAGTATTTTAAATACCTTGTTTATTGGACTTATTCTCTTCGAATGACCTTCCTGTCATCTCTCTACCTATTGACTATCCCTCCTGGCACACTATTTGTGTGCACAATCAATAATGAAGGGACCTACTGTCATTCCATACAGGCCAATGGACACTTTGCTAGCCCGTCTACAGAGGTATTAGGAGATAAATTTTATACAACTTCAGAACTCGGTTGTTCTGCGGGAATAAAGCACTCCGTCTTCAGGTCACCGTGTCATCCTCAGCTGAGGATGCAGATAGGAGGGACGTATGTCAGACACCGCTCTCCCAGCCGCTATGATGGTTTTCTTTTACCGGAGCCGCTACTATTCGGTCGAGTAGCTCCTCAATTGGCATCACGAGGCTGAGTGCACCCAGAGAAATGGCAACAGCGCATGACGGCTCGGAGGGTCACCCATCCACGTGCCGCCCACGCCCGACAGCGCTTACCTTCTGTGATCTACGGGAACCGGTGTATCCACTGCGGAAAGGCCGTTGCCTCCGTGGGGATAAGTCCTCCTATAAATGTAACCGTATTTCATCAGAGAAATGAGAATTTCAGCGACGACCTCTCCACAATGCACACTGCGATGAGTAGAAGCAGTAATAAACAGATGCTGCATATTTTCCAAGTTTCCAGTTTGAGTTTGTGCTCGGATGTTAGTAACGCACTAGGCTTCAGACCTGAATGGCGCACAGATTTTCACGCCCTCTTTCGAAAGCATCCCGTCCGGCATCGACTTTTCTTGCGGGAAGAGTTAATACGCCACCGAGTAACGGTCTGTAGCGTCAAGCGGTGACTGCCCCTGCTTACTAAGACGTTAGCTTCTCGCGCAACGCAGGAGATTTGCACCGTACATGAAATAAATTTTAGAAGCAGAAGCGTACATAACACTGATGTAGGAATAAATATTGCAGATATTCCTGGCATCGGTTAGCAGAGTACAAATGCAGAGAACTTTAACCTTTGAAAGTAGGATACCGTACGAGTATTTGGCTCGCGTCGTCTTTTGCCGCCTTCGCGTGCCCTTCGGCTCACAAAGACGGCGGCCCTCGGGAAGAATGAGACACCGAAAGCCTTCAGGCTTACTTCGTTTCTGGGAGCTTTGGCGGCCCTCAGGATAGCAGTCGTCTTATCCGCGAATCGATAGGCAAATGGCGGGCCGCGGTGCACAGAAATGGCTGATGATTACTGTGGCCACAAAGGCGGCTGCGCCGGGAGATGGGGTGGGGGAAGGGGGGGGGGGCTGGGGGCGGGAATGAAATAGAAAGGCTGGCGCGGGGGCGGGCGCGGCGCACGGCGATTGTGTGCGCGCTAAGTACCCCTCTAATTACGGCCGGCATTGTCCCGGCGAGCCGGAACACGCCGCCCCCGCTGACGACTGGGGGCTGAAGGCTCGCCGCTCAGCGGCGACCCAATTTCTTCTGCCGCCAGCCGTAGCAGGTGCGCGCCCCGCTCTGCGTTATCGCTCTCCGCCTGCGAAACATCTCTCCTGAGTTGACCAATGCATTAAAAAACAAAGCGAAAGGTGCATAAGCGAGGATAAAATATCGAACACTAACTACTGAAATGGTAATGTCACCAATGACGTTTATTGCTTTGTTATGTAGGTACTTGTTGCGCAATACCGTGGTCCACTGTGAACGTGCTCCGTGATATTTACACGGTCCAATCACATTAATGTGTCCACCTGTCGAAAGCCTGAATAACCACTCCCTGGAGCGCGGACAGGTGCGAACCGTGCAGGATGACAGTCAGTGAGGGTCTGGATTGTGCCAACAGGCATATGAAGACACGCCGAACCAGTGCTTTGGCCAGCTCTTTTAGGGTTCTCGGTTGAGGATCCGTAGGGAGAACAGCGAGATGGAGATGGTCCTACAGATGCTGGACTGGGTTTCAACTGTGGGAGTTTGGTTGCCAGCGGAGTAACGTTGTCAGAGTGATACACTTCGAACCACGCACGTACGCTTCGAGCTGTCTGACACGTTGCATTGTCCTGTTGGTAACGCCACTGTGCTGAGGAAAAATAAACTGAACTCCTTGTATAGGTAGACATAGTCCCCAAGTATAGATGCATTCTTTGAAAAGCGTCAAAGCTTCTCATGTTTATAATTAAAGGAGATAATTTCTTTTAAAATCAGTCATTAGTTTATTGCAATATATGAAGTGTGATGGAGGTGGATTATTGTGTCGTTAATCAACGGTAAAGGGCTATGATTCTTCTCTTTGCAAACTTGATACACTCTGTGCATGAAAGGAATTATTCTGATTCGTTCCTAGGTGGGAAGCCCGGCGGCCAGGAAGACACAGGTCGCGCACCCACGTCGGCACGCTTCACAGAGGGCAGGCCGCCAGGGGATTAGCGACAGGCGGAGACGCTGCACTCATCAACACGCTGCCAAGCGAAGCAGTGGACATTCGCACGTGTGCCCGAGGCAGCGGTAAGTACAAACTTAGAGCGAAAACACTTTTGTTACGATTCTAGGCAACGTGGACAGAGCAGCGAGTTGAGTAGCAACATCACGACTTGGGTGTCCAAGAATATCAAGTGGCCCGGGGAATTTTGGCCGTTTCCCGCGAGCCGAACACCTCGAAACGTAGCGGCAATATTCAAAGACAGAAGTCTTTGTTTATTTGTACACTCTGTCTCACACAGAGTATGCCTCTTTTCCTTGCGGAATGCGACAGCAAGGAGGACGGAAATTTTGAAAGGGATTTCTTCATTGGCAAGAAGCCAACGTTGTGTGCGTACTAAGTACCCCTGTAATTACGGCCGGCATTGTCCCGGCGAGCCGGAACATGCTGCCCCCGCTGACGACTGGGAACTGAAGCCTCGCCGCTCAGCGGCGACCCAATTTCTTCTGCCGCCAGCCGTAGCAGGTGCGCGCCCCGCTCTGCGTTATCGCTTCCGCCTGCGAAACGTCTCTCCTGAGTGTGACCAATTCATTAAAAAACAAAGCGAAAAGTGCGTAATATACGATAAAATACGAGTATCTAACACTCGCTACTGAAATGGTAATGTCATCAATGACGTCTATTTTTTTATGTTGGTACTCGTTGCGCAATACCTTGGTCCACTGTCAACCTGCTCCGTGACATTTATACAGTCCAATCACATTAATGTGAACCACCTGTAGAGCCCCTGAGTAACCAGTCCTTAGAGCGCGGACCGGTGCGAGACATGAAGGAAGACAGTTAGTGCGGGTCTGGATAGTACCAACAGGGATATGGAGACACGCCAACACCAGTGCTGTGGCCATCTGCTTTAGGGTTCTCCGCGTGGCCCTGACAATATCGTCAGAGGACGGCTACAAACTTCCAGTGTCCTGGATGACAGCTTTCCCAATTCAACGGGCCGCGAGCGGTCGCGGGAGAAACTTTGCCGAGCACGGCAGAGACAGCCTAAACAAACAGCTACAGGAAAACTGTCAGTGCATTCCCGCGCACATCTGGAGGAAAACGCGGCCGCCAGAAACCATGCTTTGATTTGCAGACTGTTGCCAATCACTGACAAGCGGCTAGCCCACCAGTAGATGCTTTCGTACTGTACCCCTTCCTTCATGAGCAGCCTATTGTATTTTATGGTCAAAAACATTTCAAAAATATGACATTCTGGCCGATAGTCTCCAATACATATTCACCTCTCCCGCACCAAAACTAGTCTTGCGCTGAAGAAGGCCACTGCATTAGGGTCGAAACGTTGGTTTTAAATTTACAGTTAAAGTATTTTATACAATGACGCGATACAACACGCAGAGGAATTTTGCATCAGGTATAAAAAATTTGTTAGTGTGACAAGTATGACGAATGTTGAGAAATTAAAATGTTTCATTTTGTAAAAATCGGGTTAGTTCCAACATCAATTTCTCTCTTTAATTATGGAATGGTTTTCCTATATTCGTCTGTGACCAACGCTCCATTCTCCTCAGACCACTTCGTCACTCACCAACCTCACATAAACAGCAGAAGTAGATAGATAGCAGACGAGTGTTTCCTGTACTGCTGATGCCTAAGTGGGGAGAGCGCCAAATTCCGTTTTTGGTTAGCTAGAAGTGGAACACGAGCGAACGCTGGAGAATGTAAACTCGACACGACCGAATGCACTTCAGTCGTGCTCGCCTATCGTTTACATAAAAAACAATTCATGTGTTCGGTTCCATTCGCGCTGGTGTGAACCAGGCTTCACCTGGAACCTCCGTGGAATTCTGTCCACAAGCTGGTTGAGACGCTGGTGCTCAATCCTGTGTCACCCTTCGATAGCAATCCTTCTACGGCCATCCAGTGTGAAGGTAGGCTATATGCGACAAATCATTACACTTTTCTACTGAACAGGAAGATGCTCAGTAAGATTCATTCAGCAGATACAACATCACACTGAAATAGAATTGTTCCTGGATTCTGAAAAAAGGTGTTCGCAGTGGAATGTCTTACTGAAAGACAAACTGGTCCCCAGACTGTTTACTGCAGGTATGAAACAAATTGTAGAGGGTCCTGCTATCCCGACACTTTAAATTGACTCTTAGTAACGACGAGCGTGAGGTATGCTTGAAAGAGGGGAAGGGATGGTGTCATTTTGTTTGAAAACTGTCCACAGAGACATAATTTCACGTGCTTGGAAACGATTGCGACTTCCTGCACGGCTTTGTTTTTCAGTTCTCCTCAGGATGCCTCTGAATCATAATTTGTTTCAGCGGTCACGAGAAATACACTGACAAGAAGGAGGTGGCTAAGAGAGTGGTAGCAGAAGAGGAAGAGAAGAGAGGCATAATCGAAAATGTCAAAAGACAAATAAAGACGAAAAGAATTAGACAATATACAGGAAATAAAGGAGACGAAAAACGAATATTTTGAATTACAACAGTCCAATCGAAATACAGAAGCGGGGTTGTAAAGGAGAATGTCTAAAACGAGATGGACAGCAAAAAGAAATGAGGTTTTCCGCAGAATAGGCGAGAAGAGGAAAATGTGGAAAAAACCGAGAAGAGGCGACATATTAATAGGGAGTCTGTTAAGACAACAAGGAATAACTTCCACGGTGTTGGAGGGAGCTGTAGACAGTACAAACTGTAAGGGGACACAGAGGTTCGAACATATGAGACAAATAACTGGATGTTGGCTGCAAGAGATACTCTGAGATGAAGAGAGGAACTAAAGCCGAGCAGCGGCATACCAGTCATAAAACACGAAAAAGGAAATTCCTTGAACAATCCGTGTATGCGTGAGCATATTGTCTTAACGATGCGTCTCAGTGGTGTAACCTGTTTGGCTCTCTTAATCGTACTGTACTGGACTCCACGATGGCAGCGCAGGGTGCTGTTCTAACTTTTAAGGCGGCAGAGAGAACGTTAAACGAGAAATCTATCACGAAGGGCTTCTTAATTGCTGTAATACACTCGGATGGCGAAATTCATGGGGCAGCGATATGCAGATATCCAGAAGCTGTAGCGCACGCTAAGTACAAAAGGCAGAGCTGTCATTAGTACTTAGATGACTCGTGTGAAAAGGTTTCCGACGTTTTTATGGCCGCACGACAGAAATTAACAGACTCTAAACGCGGAACGTCAGTCAGTGCTAGACGCAAGGGACAATTCATTACGGAAAAGCGTCTGTTGACTAAACGACTATACATTTCATTTGGATCGTTACATGCATGCTATTCACAAGTGACAACTCACCACATACTCGAGTCCAAGTACATTAACGTATTACGCGCTTCTCGAGTTCTGTACACCGTTGTTCAGCAGGACGTACAGTCTGTCCGATGCCGTTATGAGAATCCGTGGCTTTTTCAGTCCTACATCGACTTTCACAGGCCTCATGACTTGTCAAATTTTTGGAGACGTGAAAACTGAGTAGTTGCTTTATCTCTTCAGACCCCGGCTACATCTTCTGACATTGGATCACAGAATGGCAAAGCTTCCAGCTTCAACACACGATTCCTCTGTGGCGTTCTGCACATTCTGCTTACGTCTCTTCCAGAAGCAGCTTGCGAAATGTGTCACTAGCTGTAGCCGTTTCCCTTGAATACTTTCCGTAAGTGGTTCAATCCTGTTGCCAGACTCCTGCGTCTGAAACGGGTTCCGCTCGATCCTCGAAGGTCTTGCGTTGGGAGATGGTAGCTGGTAGCGTGCGGGTACTGGTCCATGAGCCTGGGCTTGCCGCGAACTCTACGGTTAAGAGACACTCAGCTTTTTGGGCGGAAAAGAAGGTCAGGGAACGGCAGGGCACGTCCGTGTCCGCCTCCATCTGAATGTGATCCTGAATGTTGCTGATATGGTCCCAGAATTCTCCTAGTTTCTCACGTCCATGAGGCCAGACAATGAACGTGTCGTCGACGAAACGATAGACTTCTCAGAAACCTCGTCCATGGCGATGTCCTCATAGTACTCATCAAAGAGGTTGACTATAATTGGAGGTAATGGTCTTCCCATACAGAAGCCGACCAGCTGGTTTAAATGTTTTAGACCACATAAGAGATAACATGGCGTCAGAATGTGCTCCAGTAAATTCACTACAGCGTCATCGAAGAACTAGCAGAGCAGATACGTAGAGATTTTGACGGGAGGGTGCGCGATTAATGGTTTCACATTAAAGCTGACCACCATATCTTATTCACCACGCCATAGACACTTACTCCAGCTAATAATGTAGGTTATAGCCTTGATAGACGAATTAAGCAAGCTGGCTACATGTTCCGAGAGTCTGTAAGTCTGCTATACAATTGTGCTCACTTTCTATCAAGAATAAACTGTGTCCGTACATGACAGATGGTTGCAATTAAAACTGATGGCATTCTGAGTACTGCAATGCATTCTGTATACATCGCAGGGCCCTGAAATATCCAAGTACGTCCATTAATCGGTGCGCTCGTGGGGTATGCCACAATGTGAAAATATGGCGTTGTAAACAGTTAGAAAGTGAAATGTTTAATGTTTTGACGTCAGTATGATATTTCTCGCTTATCTATTGGTGTTGATGTCTTTCGCGAAGTGAATGTCGAAGTTTAAACTTTTCCGTAGGAAACGCAATGGCTATAACCTACCACGCAGCATATCCTTGAAATTCTGCAGCCGGTATTCGAGATGTTTCACGTGCATTGTCTCACCCTGGTCAATATTTCTAAAGATTTTGCGTTGTATTTTACTCTGGTATCCCGACAGATTCATAAGATGGTAAAAATGAAGCTCCAAGGTAGGCTACAAAGCCATGCCTTTGTTCTTTGTTTTTGGACATGCATGGGAATAGTTGTCATGTTGCCACCATCTGTTCTTTGGACCGCCGAGTCACATCTCTGAGTAGTACCTTGAATACACGGAGGTGTTGTATATGCGGTTCTACTCCGCCACATGTTCTGCAAGAATATTCACTGCACTGATATGTGGTGTTGTTTCACAAGCTAATTCCTGTCTTTGAGGTGATGACGCCTCACGGCCTATTAGGTGTTGAGTGACATCTGCGCATTATAAGGAGTTCCTTGTGCAATACGTGCTTCCAGTTTTGCAAGAGCACAGCTGTGCCCATTTCACTATTTTTATGCAAGATGACACCACACCTCATATCGCTTGTCAGGTGAATGATTTGCTTCGAGGAACCTTTGGTAACAACCGCGTCATCTCTATGCAATTTCACAATTTATGGCCTTCCAAATCTTCCAGACTCATACCATGTGACTTATGGTTGTGGGCATATCTACAAGACCGTGTCTGTCAGGCATGTTTTCCAGACACTTCCTGGTCTGAACTTTTTTTTCCTGTATTGATTTTCGATTCCCCCCTAAGGCGGTGGGCTGGCAACAGCTTAGTACGATGCTCTGCAGCCTACAGAATTTTTAAAACGTAAGAAGATAAGAAACCATAGAAGCAGGCGATAAAACGGCAATGCTAATAAAATACACAGGAAGCAGACGGGTAAAATAGTAGACAGGCAATTAAAAAAGAAAGAAGGTGACAGTCTGGTTTATGTTCACAAGAGATATAAAAATCACACCCAGCGACAGTATGATTTCCGTTCGCAACACTGCGGAAAAGACACGCAACACTGAACACTCACTGTAAACACTGCACTAAAATGTCGGCACAAAGATGACACACCATAGCCAAGGGCAGATTGGGGGGGGGGGGGGAGGACCTGGACAGATGAGGGGGAAACAAGGAGGGAGGAGAGGAAAAGAGAAAGGGGGGGGGGGGGGCTGGTCTGAAGAACAGCATAAGAACATATAGCTCTCATTACCCCAGAGATGCTGTGAGCGACTGTCGATCATGCGCCATTGCAGATGCAGCATGTTGCTTAGTTGGGAGACCGTACTGGAAACATGTAGCAGCTTCTGACAGTGTCGTAATAAACGTGGCAGAACCACCGCCGTCATGAGTCTGATCGCTCCTTCCTCTTTCCTTCATTCACATCACGTTCCCCACACCATATTCTGACTGCTTACAGCGCCACATTTTCACCTGGTGGCGGAAAGTGGAACTATAATTTTTAGCGTACTTCACAAGTGCACCATTCAATACGACGTTTCAGTCTCCTACGATGTATACAGCCCGCACTGCAGCGGAAGACCGTCAGTTTAATTATATCTACCCAGTATTTCACTTCATCTGTACTGATAGTGTTTCATGAGGAGTTATCACTATCATGCTTGCCGGAATCGTTGTCCTAATATAAATAAAGGCAGTAACGGTGCAGGAGAACCACCATGTTGTTTGTGACATACTATTCGACAATGGGTACAAAAATAATTAGACGGTGATCTGATTTATTGTTTTTTTTTCAGCAGTAATACCACTTTGGAGACGTAAGCGAGGTAGAAAGTGAATTTGCAGCCAAAAGTACCTTGCGAGCTTAGAGGACGTTGAACGACGGTGGAAAATCGCTCTGTACGCAATAACGCACCGGGGTTAACGCGTCAGACTGTGACGTCACCTCGTGGCACTTCTCTGCGCTGGCAGCAGTCTCATGTCGCCGTCACGAGAGCAGGAGCGCTGATCGACGTGTTCGATAATCGACACAGAGTCGCAGCAGGTGCCGGAATATTCCGGGGACGGCGCGGCCGACATATGCGCAGGAGCTGTCGCCCCCCATATTGGCTTTTCCACCTGCCGAACGTAAAGGGACCGCAAACGCGGTTACGGCGCCGGCGTCCGATAAAACCCGTAGAAAAAGACTCGGTGTGGCGCGGCGCAGCCTCGGGAGTGGAGCGGGATTCTACGCTACACTATACTCCCCAGCTCGTGTGTCCGGGTGCGAGGGAGGAATGCCAAGCTGCGAGAGGAAACACGCTCTAGTCGAGTGTTGCACATTCGTATGAGGTGCTCGCGATACTTTTCCCTCGATGTAAATATGGGAGCGCGTGAAGCGGAATGCCAGTTTTCCATTAAGCTGAGAGCTTCACTACCAGTCCTCTCGTGCAGCGCCACTGTTGTGAATTCCTGATACCTGAGGCAACAAGCTCTCAATGGTAATGGACTACCTCGTGCAGTCATTTTATATTCGTGATGCAAGTATAATTTACTCAGCAGCGGTAATGGCACCTATTTGTATTCTACGCCCCGCAGTGCACTTTTTTATATTACTTTCGTCCGCACAGCATTAGTTACATCGACTTTAAAACTTTCCGCAGATCAATAACCGTTTGTTCCCTTGTTACGATTTTCTTTCTTTTTCCTCGTTTTTTTCCCTTACGCTACACATTGTACAGATACACGCTGTGCAAGACTTAAGAACGAATGTAATTTTCGAATGATGTTTCACCGGCAAGTAAAATAGCACGATGAAACTTGGACCCTACACAAAAAGAAATGTTACAGTGTGGTACGAATGGTAACTGAAAGAAATTACAATTTCAGGAGAGTAATTACAATATGTACTCGCCATTCATGATGATCCCCCTAACGTTACTGCTACGGTAGGAGCTATTAAAGTATGGTGAACTGACGGACTTGACATCCTTTAAAACAAATTTATGAACAACAATTCATCTCAACAGTTATTAGAAAACATTGTCTGAGCCCGAAGCAATTGTACAGTACTGGCCATTAAAATTTGCTACACCACGAAGATGACGTGCTACAGACGCGAAATTTAACCGACAAGAAGAAGATGCTGTGATATGCAAATGATTAGCTTCTCAGAGCTTTCACACAAGTCTTGCGCCAGTGACGACACCTACAATTTGCTGACATGAAGAAAGTTTCCAACCGATTGCTCATACACACAGACAGCAGTTGCCTGCCGCTGGCTGGTGAAATGTTGTGATGCCTCGTGTAACGAGGAGAAATGCTTACCATCACGTTTCCGACTTTGATAAAGGTCGGATTGTAGCCCATCGCGATTGTGGTTTATCGTATCGCGACATTACTCCTCGCGTTGGTCGAGATCCAATGACTGTTAGCAGAATATGGAGTTGGTGGGTTCAAGAAAGTAATACGGAACGCTGATCTGGATCCCAACGGCCTCGTATCACTAGCAATCGAGATGACAGGCATCTTCTCTGCATGGCTGTAACGGATCGTGCAGACACGTCTCGATCTCTATCTCAACAGTTGGGGACGTTTCCAAGACAACAACCATGTGCACGAACAGTTCGACGACGTTTGGAGCAGCATGGACTATCAGCTCGGAGACCATGGCTGCGGTTACCCTTGACGCTGCATCAGAGACAGGAGCGCCTGCGATGGTGTACTCAACGACGAACCTCGGTGCACGAATGGAAAACGTCATTATTTTCGGATGAATCCTGGTTTTGTGTACAGCATCATGATGGTCGCATCTGCGTTTGGCAACATCGCGGTGAACGCAGATTGGAAGCGTGTATTCGCCATCGCCATACTGGCGTATCACCTGGCGTGATGGTACGGGATGCCAGTGGTTACACATCTTGGTCACCTCGTGTTCGCACTGACGGCACTTTGAGCAGTGGACGTCACATTTCACATGTGTTACCACCCGTAGCTCTACCCTACATTCGATCCCTGTGAAACCCTACATTTCAACAGGATAATGCACGACCGCATGTTGTAGGACCGGTACGGGCCTTTCTGGATACAGAAAATGTTCGACTGCTGCCCTGGGCAGCACATTCTCCAGATCTGTCACCAATTGAAAACTTCTGGCCAATGGTGGCCGAGCAACTGGCTCGTCACAATACGCCAGTCACTACTCTTGATGAACTGTGGTATCGTGTTGAAGCTGCATGGGCAGCTGTACATTTACACGCCATCCAAGCTCTGTTTGACTCAATGCCCAAGCGTATCAAGGCCGTTATTACGGCCATAGATGGTTGTTCTGGGTACTGATTTCTCGGGATCTATGCACCTCAATTGCGTGAAAATGTACTCACATGTCAGTTCTAGTATAATGTACTTGTCCAATGAATACCCGTTTATCATCTGCATTTCTTCCTCGTGTAGCAATTTTAATGGCCAGCAGTGCAACAACATTCAAAATTTGCAACTCAAGCTCGTTAGCTCTTTGTGATAAAAGGTTTAAAATGCCCGAGGCTATTTCGAAATTAATGTGGTAACCACTAAACCAATTTGTAATAATAAACTGACAATGCAAACCAAAAGCACATGAATAGCGCAACAACAAATAACAATGGGACCCTCATATTTCACGTTATCTGCAGACCAGATTTTCTCGAGCCAGAATTAAAAATTTTCTCAAATACTGCACAGGAGTACCGAACAAATTACAAAAGGTAATTGCTTAACTCGAGAACAAAGCTGCACAATTATAATTCATCCACCGTTACCTCAGCGGGTTTACAGAGCCGTAATATTGCCATCTTCTTTTGTTACACACGTCAGTCCTGCACCCGGTTCCTGGCAATACATTACACGAATCATTCAATTGGCGTCATAAGACGTGACACACAAATCAGTTACCACTGGTCCCACAAATACATACATATAATAGGCCGCACCAGGGGAGACTCAATGACAACCTCGTAACATGGACAGTTAAAACAAACAAATGACCAGTCGCGAAATAATGGAACTAATGGCGCTCGACGAGTGCAGACTCAATTACAATTTCGCAAGATGAACAACTGAACAACTGAAACACGCAGATGGGCAGGTACTCAGTACTAAGGTTACTCAGCTTCACGTGGAGTTACCAGTACTCGGGTGTCAAAGCAAGCAGGGCGCAGCGACAGTATAGCGACGGCTGTACCGACCTCCAACCGTTGCTTTATCCGCCGCTCTCCTTCAGGTAACACAAATATTGTCCTCGCGAAAGGGGACCTCCTTTCCAAATTACAGCTTCCCAAACAACTGCTCTCTACAACAACCCCGCGCCATCACCCCAGGTAAGGCCAAGTCGTTTCCAGCAGATACATGGACTGCTTCCAGCACAGGACCCTGCTTGCCACCTTCTTCGTGCTGCAGCTAACTCAAGATTCCTCCGTCGCCCACGCCGCCTCGCGAACCACATTCGCATCACAAGGCTCTCTGGCAAAGAGATTTTATTTATTTATTTACACGCCGTTCCGTAGGAACAAACTGTGTCGCAAATGTCCAAGGTCATCGAACGTGTCATTAGATGAAATTACAAAATGAAACTTATAACAGATAAAAATAAATGTTGATGAACCCGAAAAAAGTTAGTCCATAAGTTTACGTAAACGCAAGCAACAATACAATAAGAATCAACTAAATTTTTCCTCCACAGAATAGAAGCAGTAACCCATGAGGAAACTCTTCAGTTTCGATTAGAAAGCGCGTGGATTACTGCTAAGATTTTTTTGATCCGAGCTGTAGCTTATTGAAAATGGATGCAGAGGTATAGAGTACAACTTTCTGCACAAGAGTTAAGGAAGTCCGACCCAAATGCAGTTTTGATTCCTGCCTAGTATTAATTGATTGAAAGCTGCTTATTCATGGGACTAAGCTAATATTGTTAGCAAGAAATAACAATAAGGAATTTATATATATTGAGAGGCCAATGTCAAAATATCCAGACTCGTGAACACGGGCCCACAAGAACTTCGTGAACTTACACGACTTATTCCCGGACCGCCCGTTTATGGGCCACAAATATCCTTTTAGAATGGGATGAGTTACCCAAAAATGTAATAAGACTTAAGCGAATGGAAATAGGAAAAGTAGACTCATTATCGTGTAGAACAATCACTCACTTCAAATACCGTTCGAGTAGTAAAAATGGCGGTATTAAATCTTTGAACAAGATCCTGAACGTAAGCTTTCCACGACAGCTTACTATCTATCTGAACACTTAGAAATTGGAACTGTTCAGTTTCACTAACCATATGCCCATTCTGTGAAATTAAAACGTCAGGTTTTGCAGAATTGTGTGTTAGAATCTGTAAAAACTGAGTCTTACTGTGATTTCGCGTTAGTTTATTTACTACAAGGCATGAACTTAGTTCATGAACTGCACTATTTGAAACCGATGCAATGTGGCACACAACATCCTTTACAAACAAGCTAGTGCCATCAGCAAACAAAAATGTTTTAGATTTCCCCGTAATACTAGAGGGCATATCATTTGTATAAGTAAGCAACACGAGTGTCTCCAACACTGATCCCTGGGGATCAGATTCTACACAACCAGCGATTCCCCAGAGAGGCACGAAGTCGAAAACCTCCAAACTTTGACGAAGGCTTCGACGCTCGGCACAGTTACACAAGCCGGAAAATGGTGTATGATTAGACGGTCGGTAATACACTATGTGATCAAACGTATCAGGACACCTGGCTGAAAATGACTTACAAGTTCGTGGCACCATCCATCTGTAACGCTTGAATTTAATATTGTGTTGGCGCATCCTTAGGGCTGATGACTGCTTCCAATCTCGCAGGCATACGTTCAATTGGGTGCTGCTAGGTTTCTTGGGGAATGGCAGCCCATTCTTCACGGAGTGCTGCTCTGAGATAGGGTATCGATGTTGGTCGCCCAGGCCTGGCACGAAGTAGGATTTCCAAAACATCCCAAAAGTGTTCTACAACATTCAGGTCAGGACTCTGTGCAGACCAGTCCATTACAGGGATGTACTGTCGTGTAACCACTCCGCCACAGGCCGTGCATTATGAACAGGTGCTTGATCGTGTTGAAAGATGCGCACACAGAAGTGACACCCAATTTTCTGACAACGTTCGAAGTCCGTGAGTTACGCAGGGCGTCCCATTCTGCTCTCTCACGATGTCTAATGGCTACTGAGGTAGCACAGTGCACCTAATATGTAAGACGTATGTTTTGGGGGTGTCCGGATACATTTGATCACATAGAGTACATGCTCTGCTATGTTATCCCATGCTGGCCACGGTGTTGGTAACGAGTTAATTTGGTTCCTTCAAAAGCGCGATGGACAACTGCTGGAAGGTCGTTGGTTCATGCTGACGTACTACAAAACATCTCCAGAATGCATCCCAGTGTGCTCGATGAGGTCCAAGTCGGCGGAACGGGAAAGCCAGGCTATTCGCCGAGTATCGTCCAGTTCCTAAAGCTCACGCAACTGCGCTTGTACGATGCCATCACGCCTTGTCAATCATAGAAATGAAGTCATTACAGAAAGCACACCAGAAAAGACCACGAGAACGCTCATGTTCGACAGTACTCAAAGGACATGTTCCTTGAATGAGATTTTCACTCTGCAGCGGAGTGTGTGTTGATATGAAACTTCCTGGCAGATTAAAACTGTGTGCCGGGCCGGGACTCGAAATCGGGAACTTTGCCTTTAGCGTGCGAGCGCTCTACATCTGAGCTATCAAGCACGACTGACGCCCCGTCCTCGCAGCTTTACTTCTGCCAGTGACTCATCTCCTACCTTCAAAACTTTACAGAATCTCTCCTGCTTGGATAGATCAGATGGTAGAGCACTTGCCCGCCAAAGGCAAAGGTCCCGAATTCGAGTCTCGGTCCGGCACATAATTTTAATCCTCTCTTTGCTTATTTATATAATAATATGTCCTCCAGTATGACATGTAATTGTAAAGTATTTCTGTCGGCTGATGATACTAGCTTGGTAGTAAAGGATCTTGTGTGCAACACTGGCTCTGCTAGTGCAGTTCATGACATACGTTCACGGCTTGTAGAAAATAAACTAAATCGAAATCACAGTAATACTTAGTTTTTACACCATCTAACACACAATTCAACAAAACCCGAAGCTTTAAATTCGCAGAACTAGTATATGATTAGTGAAACTTATCAGTTCCAATTTCTAGGTGTTCAGATAGATAATAAACTGTCGTGGAAAGCCCACGTTCAGGATCTTGTTCAGAGACTTGATGCTGCCATTTGTATTATTCGAATGCTATCTGAAGTGAATGATCGTTCGACACGAAAATTAGTCTACTTTTCTTATTTTCATTCACCTATGTCACGTGATGTTAAATTTGAGGGGTAACTTTTCCCAATCTCAAAGGGTATTTTTGGCTCATAAACGGGAAGTTCGTGCAATAAGTGGCGTTTGTCGAACCATGTTCACTGGACTGGGTATTGTGACATTGGCCTGCCAATATATATGTTCTTTACTGTCGTTTCTTGTTAGCAATGTCAACTTAATCCCAAGAATTAGCAGCTTTCACTCCGTTAACACTAGACAAGAATCAAATCTGCATTTGGATCGTACTTCCTTAACTCTTGTGCAGAAAGGTGTGCAGTATACCGCTGTATCCATTTTCAGTAAGCTACCACAAGGATTCACAAATCTTAGTAGTAAACCACGTGCTTTCAAATCGAAACCGAGAAGTTTCCTCATTGGTCACTTTTTCTACTCTGTTCCGGGGTTCCTTGAAAAATTAAGCTCATCCCTACGTTATTTTGTTGATTGCGTTTACTGAAACTTATGGCTTGACTTTTTTTGTGTTCATAACCATTCTGTTTTATCTGTTATTACTTTTAAGTTGCAATTTCATGTACTGACACACGTTCCATGATCTTGGAGATTTGCTCCTCAGTTTGGCACTACGGAAGTAGACGTGTAAATAAATATAAATAATAAATAAATGACGAGAGGTGGTCGCACGTAATGAATCCAGTCACGTTGTCGATCATCCGCTTAATTCATATGCAACTTTTGTGGGTAAACAGAATGTTGAATGGGCGTACTGGCGCCCAAATCTTTGAACGCGATGTACTCACTAGCCAACCTTACCGCGACACTCTACTCTTGCCCCCTGTGTGTCATTTCAGCACCACATTCGGCCGTGACTTTATTTTTATGGCTAACAGAGCGACCGCATCAAATAGGGCAGCTGGAGGAACTCTTGGAACGGCAGTGTACGAGGAAAATGAAATGGCCTGCCTGTTCCCCAACTTAAATCTCGTCGAGGACGAGTGGAATACGTTGAGGAAATGTATTGTAGCACGTCCACAAACACAAAAGATCATCCAGCATTGTTAACCGCGCTTGTGGAGGACCTAACGACTAACGTTGACTTCAGTGTCATTACTGTTTTTTCATAATAGTGGTGGGTCCTGTTAACTTCTGCAGGATATTGTAGCAGTTCTTTCTATGTATGGACCAAATTTTATTTAGAAACTTCACCTGTTAGTGACATCTCAAGTTACTTTGCCCTTACGTTTTGCACACCAGTGTATATTCTTCAATATGCCAAGACACATTGAACCAGTGGTCCGTTTCTCAAGGGTCGGTAACACGGGTTTTGAGTCAAAAGCTTACTCAAAAGCTATGAATCCCACATACCGTGGTAATTTCATCCGTTATATAATTTCGCTTGGAACTTGGAATTGCTCCATTGTGCTGTAACCACTTCTGAGGACAGCTTATCGCTTTTCCTCATTGAAGCATTAATATTTATGTCATTACTCATACCATCTTGCAATAGCATCAAGTCTTATCACACTATTAAATCCTTCCAGCAAACTTACATTTTCAGACAAACACTGCTAGAAACTTTAGGTGGCTTTCGGTAAGCATCTCTATACCTATATTTGTAAGAACGATCAGAAAAACATCATCTGAGGGCTGAGCTGTTTATCGTTTATCAGTTGCGTCCCTCAGTTTCTACTCTATCTGCCTCACTCTCGTAAGCGACTCTTCGATATTCGGAACACTGTCCTATACAGCGAAGAACGAAAACTACTGCATATCTGCGGAATTCTCACAGCAATATCGATAGCTTATAAACGAATTTTCCATTTCGTTGCGCACAACTCTCATCGCCAGCCGTATAGAATACCGGATAGCGCATCCTTTATGTTTTCTCTTTCCAACGAGTCACGTCAAAGAGGGAATACGACTCTCAAACAGGCAATATACCGCTCTTGTTGATCACGGGAACATAAAGCTGTTTCTCGAGAAAATATCCAGAGGAAAAATGTGTTCTCTGGAGGAAATACTTTATATCCTTCACGGACAAAGTGCTCAAAGGGAACGAGGCAGAGGCACGGAAGCCGTAGAACAACTGGAGTGGACAGAATCACGAAACGCTCAAGAAAGCAGACGTTAAATTTATTTCCGGCCGTGTCGCCCTTTGTAGAATTTTTTCCGTTTTTACTAGTTCGAGTTTATTTTCTCTTACTCTCCTTTTTTACTGCCGAAATCCGTAAAGGCCGCGACAAGCTGGCTTCTCCCGCATAGACGTTCTCCGCTCTCACAGCATACATTTCGATCCACTGTGCTTCGTCGCATGGCTAACATGACGAAAACAACGAAAGAACGTGACCGAAAATATCTGATGAAACTTTCGGAAGGTCGCTGTTTTTATTCATGTGTGCAAATTTGTCACTGATTTCCTTTTGTCTTGTCTTCTGTGCGGTTTAGTTCGTCGTATTGGACACTGAATAATTCAAAACCAGTTAAAGGTGGACACACGACGGAATGTACAGCGAAGGCAGACGTTTAAGCTTAGTAGTACTCCGTTTCGTCGACGAAAGAAGAAAATATCTACATCTACATCTACAGCTACATGGTTACTCGACAATTCACACTTAAGTGCGTGGCAGAGGGTTCATCCGAAAATTTTCATACTACCTATCTACTATTCCACCCTCAAATGGCTCGTGGGAAAAAGGAACACCTAAATCCTTCCGTTCGAGCTCTGATTTCTCTTATTATGATGATCATTTCTCCCTACGTAAGTGGGTGTCAACAAAATATTTTCGCATTCGGAAGAGAAAGTTACTGATTGAAATTGCATAAATAGATCTCGCCGGATAGATACCTACTTTTACGTCACTCATGCTAACAGCTGTTCTGGTTTAGAATTCTGGAATATTTACATCGCCTTCTTTCGTAATGGAATTACTCCTCTTTACTGGCACCATCATCGGTAACATTTCCATCGCTATCGTGCAGTGACGGGGTTGACTGTTTTTTTGCCACTGGAGTACAAAAAACACTTGAAATACTGACAATTTAGACAGGAAAAGGGCAGGAACAGCAAAGAGGCTAGGTAGTCATCGGAAAAAGTGAATAAAGAGAAACTGGAAATGGAATTTTGGTAGGTAAAACTAATCTAGTGGATCAGAGACAATCTCAAAGAGGTAACGTGTAAATTTTTGCGTAGAAATTTGTTCAGGAAAGGCCATTACATAAAAGAATATACCAAAGTCATTTATGGCTACTTACACTAATCTTCTGCTTTGGTAGTTTATGCATATTCACTATATGATCAAAGTCTCCCGGACCCCTATTTAATGCGGAATTGGCCACTACTCATCATGAGGAGCGCAACTGCACTATTGCGTTGTCAATAGCGATGTAATAGCAGCAAACTGAGTCGGTCAGATGAGCTCAATAACTTCGAAGCTGCCTAGGCACTGGATGTTACCTGAGTAACAAATCCATCGTCCTCCACGGCCAGTGTTCGTCAGCGAAGAGGGTATCGTCAGGAGTGACCCAGCGAAGTGGTATAGGACCGCTGCTGTCCTCTATGTACATAAATGATTTGGCTAATAGGGTGGGCAGCAACATGCGGCTGTTTGCTGGTGATGCCTTCGTGTGCGGTAAGCTATCGAAGTTGAGTGGCTCTAGGAAGATACAAGAAGACGTAGACAAAATTTCTAGTTGGTGTGATAGATGGCAGCTGGCTCTAAATGTGGAAAAAAGTAAGTTAATGCGGATGAGTGCGAACAGGAAACCTGGAATGTCCGGTTACAGTATTATTAGTGCCATATTTGACATAGACAAGTCGTTGAAGTATCTGGGCACAGCTTTACAAAGCGATATGAACTGTGGTATGGAAGACGAATTGTTGAATTTTAGGAAAGACTGGTCACCTGTAAGGTAGACTGCATATAGGACGCTGGTGAGACCTATTCTTGAGTACGGCTCGATATTTTAGGATCCACAACCGTCGGTTTGAAGAAAGATATCGAAGCAATTCAGAGGCAGGCTGTTAGATTTGTCACCGGTAGGTTCGAACAAGTTTCACGAAGATGTTCGGTAACTCAAATGGGAATACCTGGAGGGGAGCCGATGTCCTTTTCTTGAAACACTATTCCAAAAATGTAGAGAACCGGTATTTGAAGCTTATTGCCGAAAGATTCTACTGCCACCAACACACATCGCGCGTAAGTACCACGGAGATTAGATTCGACAAATTAGGGCTCATACGGAGGAATATAGACGGTCGTTTCTCCCTCGCTCTACTTGAGAGTCGAACAGGAGAGAGAGAGAGTGACTAGTCGTGGTACAGGTATCCTCCGCCGCGTAACCTACGGTGGCTTGCGGAGTATTTGCGTAAATGTAGATGTAGATATGAATGAAACTCTATGTTGTGTCTGTTATCAACACTGTTGTTTGTCTGAGGCAGTTCTCAATTAATGACGCTTACCTCTGCCAGGTGTCGTTTCCACTTCAGCATAGCTGCTGCATCTTACAGTACAGCAGCCAAATTTGTTACCGTTTGATTCGATCAACACACGGGTATTATGGAGATGCAGTGTGGACTCGAGTGTGAATCCCGGAGGCAAGATGACATTCTTTTCCCAAAAGCTGTTGAAAAACAAGGCGACACGCCCTTGTACGGCTTCCTTTTTATCATTGTCTTCACCCTCATAGTGGAACAGATATATAAATGAGAGATAGCTCAAAATTCTTATACACAATTAGAATCATTATTCAAATCATTTCCCTAAACTCATTGAGATGTTTATTATATTTTGGTACTGCCAACAATATTTATGATAGTAGAAAAAACGGAACACTATTCCACTGCGGTACCATTTTCTCTGGAGCCACTGACTGCCCAGGTTGGAAAAAGCCTCAAAGTACAGACAAGGTTCACATAAGTGTTTTATGCCTCCAGTTTCCTTCCGTGATACTGATCTGTGAAAAATACATTTGTTTTACTACAACAAAAATATTTAAGAATGGAGCACAATTATCACCGACATCATCTTCATGTTATAAATTTTTCAGGAAATTGTAGGCTAGGCAGGTAGGAGGAGGCCATTCTAAATATCTGTACTAATTTTTGTGAGTTTAAAATCAGCCATTTAGTAGAAAAGTGTACCAGAATGATGAAAATTCAAGTTGTCGGTAAATCGCAAAGGAAGGTTTACAGATTTATTAACATTCCTCTATGCTCTATTAGAGCATTCCAGCTGCATACTCCGTTGTTATTTAGTTTCTTTATCCTCCACACTCTCTTCATTCTTTTCTTTATCCTTCTCTCCATGGTAGCAGCTTCTGCAGCTGTCTCTGCTTCGGTTACCCGCCACTTATCAATAGTAGTTAGAGCTGAAGCCATATTCCTTCCCGTGTGGTAGTTCAATTTCTTCATAACGATCCTTGAAATTGAACCATCATTGAATGTTTTTATTGCATCCATTACACCAATCTTCTGCGCTGTCAGCCCTTATACAGCTGTTGAACCTTTCATTTGCATTCTGAGAGAGACCATGCATACATTTCCTAAGTTCACTTTTCTTTTCCAGATCCCTATATATAGGCCTAATTCTCCCCGTTACAGCAAGTGGCAAGGAGTAGTTGTGGGTATACTGTAAGCCTGTAGTATTGTTCAACCAGTACTTGCACCACGAATCTTCCCCTTTTGGACACAAATCATGCTGTGGGATTTCATCTGGTGACACTCTCTGAAACCGTGTTACCTAGACAGCTCGTCTTATGTTCTCCAAATCTTCTACATTTCTCCTTACTGCTAGCCCATAATATTGTGTCAAAGAATCATTTTCACTTTTTGTAAGACGATCAGGATGACCTATGTATTTTCCGTCTGACAGTTTTTTTTCCACTGAAGTCTTTACATAATTTTCTCAGCCGAACTCCCATTCTTTTCTGTACATGACCAACACATTCAAGTTTCCTATCAGTGTTCCCATATGGTCTGTCATTAAGAACAGTAGTGTGTCCTTTACAGTCTCCATCCCCAAGGCAGCATACATACCACACCACGACTGACCTCTGATCTTCTAAAAATGTTTAGAACTCTTCTCGATTCCATGTTTCCACTTGGGCCATCAAAGTTCTTTACACAAACATGGGTGCCAATACATTTACTTGAACAACCTTCACAGTGCTTTGTTAGACATTTATAATCTAGTATCTTACCAGATACAATAAATGTGGCAGTTACAACGCCATTCAGAGAAGTATGACCTCTATTCTTGCTACAGTTCCATCAAATGCGGCTGCAATGTCTGTATTCTCACACAAGACTACTGCTTCTTCTTCTGCTCTTTTCATTGAATGTTCTCTTACACTACATAAAGCATTGCGTATTAATTTATTGTATCTGTCAAGCCTCAGTGGAAGTGGAGGCAAAGTCATCACTGCACAAAAGTCTGGGAACCTCTACTTTCTCTTCCAATACATCGCATTACAATAGCAAGTTGAACATTTATGTCGACTATCATTCTGGTACACGTTTCTCCTAAATGTGAACTGTTAGTTACTGGCGATGTCATAGTATCACTGTGCACCTCACACGAGTTTCAGGCAATCACTAACCGACATGAAAGACCCTCCTTTCCTGAAATGTCCTGAGAAACGTCAATACTATCTTCACAAATGCAGTACTTACATTTCACAGCACACTTTTCCAAAGTCTTCACAGCACGTTTAGGTTCACAAAAATATTTCCGTCGTCATTGCTGCCCACAATACTACTAGGCTTGTTCTTATTACATTCAGAAAGCGAAAGTCTAGAAGCACTGTTTGCAGACACAGTTTCCGCAGGCGACTTTTGAAGCAACTGATGTGTATTATTCGGCTGTCTTTGGAACTGGTTGACGCGAAACTTTCGTTTCGGGCTAAATTTCTTTGCTTTTGCCATTTGTAGCACAGGAAACACACACACACACACACACACACACACACACACACACACACACACAAGAACTACTAGACCACATGAGTATGAAATTGGCTCTGAACACTATGGGACTTAACATCTACGGTCATAAGTGCCCTAGAACTTAGAACTACTCAAACCTAACTAATCTAAGAACACCACACAACACCCAGTCATCATGAGGCAGAGAAAATCCCTGACCCCGCCGGGAATCGAACCCGGAAACCCGGACGTGGGAAGCGAGAACGCTACCGCACGACCACGAGCTACGGACGCGTATGAAATTCCGAAATCATATATTCTCACATCTTTGTTTACATTCGTTGTCGTACTGCTTTGATTTTTTTGTTATTATTGTTGAATTGTGACATTGTTTTAAGAATCATTACGTTTGCCTGTCTGCAAGATGAATAACACGTATACACTGGGGCCAGGAAACATTAATTTCTGTGAAGTGATAAAAGTAATCATTTGGATCAAGGAAGGTCGTTGTTAACATCTCGCAAGTTATACATATCAAGGAGGGTTCATAACATCAAGAACGGAGTATCTGTCTGTTTTCATTCCTTCCTCCCCAATGCAAGCATCAACAAATTTATTACAAATCGTGCCATCCTGTCTTATCTCATAATAACAGAGTAACAGACGAGTAATTTTGTTTCTACTCTAACGCATTGATTGCCCTGAATCCGTCGATGATTATTATCGGTGTCATTGATTCCAATCCATGTTAAATGTGGCTTCGTCAACAATTAAAAGGGCAGGCAGTCCGGAATCAGTAAGGAAATCATGGATAATCGCCCTGAGCATTGACGCAAACATCCCACCGACGTACAAAGTTGAAGATTTCCGTTTGGCAAAACTGCATGTCATGTGCGTGAACAAGTCCGTAGCTGTCTGCTGCACATCCTCGTTCTACAGGAATCATCGACTCTTCAAGACGCAGTTTCAGACGAATTCGGGTAAAGAGAACTACCGAGAATATCTTTCCTCAAGTACCATCCGTGAATGGAGCAGGAAAGGGAGATAAATTTGTAGTTTACACCCTCCGCCACGCATCGTATTGTAGGTTGCAATATGCTGAGGGCGAAATTGAAACCACAGTGAAAATCCGATGAAGCTTTGCGCAGACGTATTACGCAGTGTGGCTCGTACGCTCGTAGGTCGCTTGACGTCGGACGTGGCATTTCTAGGCGCTCAGTGAGTAAGCCAACATGCCTAGAATTGTGTCTACCACTAGTTGTGAAGTGCGTGCTGTCATTCGATTTCTTCATACAGGGGGCTGAAATACAGCCGAAAATCATCAAGGAATGAGTAAGGTGTACGGTAAAAGCTTCGTGCAGAGGTGCAGCAACTTCGAAAGAGCACGTACAGGCGTTCATGGTCTACGCCGTCAGAGGAGAAACCTAGTGCCAACCGATGATCTTACTCAGCGAATGGATAAGGCGATCCGAGAAAATCGTTGGTTCACAATTTCTGTGCTGAATGATACGTTTCCCGAAATTTTAAGTACAGACGTCTACAGGGTGTTACAAAAGGTACGGCCAAATTTTCAGGAAATATTCCTCAAACACAAAAAAAGAAAATAAGTTATGTGGACATGTGTCCGGAAACGCTTACTTTCCATGTTATAGCTCATTTTCTTACTTCTCTTTAAATCACATTACTCATGGAATTGAAACACACAGCAACAGAACGTACCAGCGGGACTTCAAACACTTTGTTACAGGAAATGTTCAAAATACATGCATCCACCCTCCGTCGCATGGAATACCTGATAAGCTGATGCAGCCCTGGAGAAGGGCGTATTGTATCACAGCCGTCCACAATACGAGCAAGAAGAGTCTCTACATCTGGTACCGGGGTTGCGTAGACAAGAGCTTTCAAATGCCCCCATCAATGAAAGTCAAGAGGGTTGAGGTCAGGAGAGCGTGGAGGCCATGGAATTGGTCCGCCTCTACCAATCCATCGGTCACCGAATCTGTTGTTGAGAAGCATACGAAGACTTCGTCTGAAATGTGTAGGAGCTCCATCGTGCATGAACCACATGTTGTGTCGTACTTGTAAAGGCACATGTTCTAGGAGCACACGTAGAGTATCCCGTATGAAATCATGATAACGTGCTCCATTGAGCGTAGGTGTAAGAAAATAAAATGAGCTCTAACACGGAAATTAAGCGTTTCCGGACACATCTCCACATAACATCTTTTCTTTATTTTTGTGTGAGTAATGTTTCTTGAAAGTTTGGACGTACCATTTTGTAAGACCCTGTATAACATCGTGACAGAGATTTCAATACAGCAAACACTTTGCGGGATGGATTCTCAAGATGCTGTCCGAACATCGCAAAACGTAGCGTACGGGTGCCGTCTTTACGTTTCTTCAGCGCTACCATCACGAAGAAGAAGATTTTTTGAACAAAATTGGCAGAAGGGAAGAGACATTGGTCCGTTTCGAAAAAGAGCAGTTTAGTGGATAGACTCTCTCTCACCCCCCCCCCCCCCCCCCCCCCCGTAGACCAAGGAAGTGCAAGCGAACCTTGGTGTATGGCCACTGTGGTGTAGGACCTAAAAGCAGTTTCGTCGAGTGAAATTACGGAACGCGGCATGGCTACCAATGTAGCCTCGTACAGCGTGATTCCTCAACATCTACAAAGATCAATTCAGAGCAAGCGTAGAGAAATGTCACCATTGTCCTTCGACATCTGCGTGATATTCCTTGCTGTTCTATGCAGAGATCAAAACCAAGTAAAAAAACTAAAGAAGAAGAAGAAGAGAATATTACATGGCATTCGTTGAGTAATTTCAGAGATATTCTGATTTGTAAAAAGGGCTACCGACACTGTTTGTGCTTGTGCACCATCCGCAAACGGAACAACAACTGGTGAACTTAAATTTACAGTTTACACCCACCGTCTCACATCATATAGTGCTGTGCAGTGTGCTCTAGAGAGAGAAGAATACGGCAAATGCCATGACCCGCTCCGTGGAAGAATGGTCAAAATAAGCGAATACGCATCTTCGCTTATCCGTAGATACTCGACAGTTTCTGTGAAAACGACGGTCGAAGTTTCAGAGTTACTTCATCTGCCTTTCCTCCAGTACATAGTTCATGCGAAGCCATGGAACAATTGCGTGAGTCGTGGTTTTACAGTTCCGGCCAGTGTTCGGAACCTCATTATCTACTCATGTCAGTAGAAGTTTACTACACTAATATTTGCTACGTATATAGAAATAACATTGTCCTTATTCGTCTACTAATCGTATATCTGATGAACGAAGTAAAAAAAAAAAGAGAAAATTATTTGAAACAAGCGAACCCGGTAATGCTTTGTATTTTAAATATATGTGAGAATTGTGTATACATCCTGAACTGCTTGTCCTCCCCTCTCACTTCCATCTCCCCCCCCCCTCACTCTCTCTCACCATGTATCTCTTTCCCCCACCCCCACCCTCTCCAATCACTGTGTACATAACCTCCTATAACCTTCATCTTCCTCCCTATGTCCATCTCCTCCTCACCACTCTCAATATCTATTAGTGTTCAGTGTTCAGCGTTCAGTGTTCAGTGCAGTATAGTTTAAAAATCTGTAGTACGCTTTTCGATATTTGTGGTTACTACGCTTCCCATTTATACACTGAATCGCCAAAGAAACTGGTATAGGCATGCTTATTCAAACACAGACTCATGTAAACAGTCAGAATGCGGCGCTGCGGTCGGCAACGACTATGTAAGACCACAAGTGTCTGGCGCAATTGTTAAATCGGTTACTGCTACAATGGCAGTTTATCAAGATTTTAACGTGGTGTCAAAGTAGGTGCACGGGCGATGGGACACAACATCTCCGAAGTAATGTAAGTAGGCTGTTTAAGTCTTTATGTTGGTAACGTCACGTAGCGCTCTGTATGAAAATCACTGCTGTGCTGTGTGCAGTCTGTGGCTGGTTTGCATTGTTGGAATATGTAGTGTTGGGCAGTTGGATGTGAACAGCGCGTAGCGTTGCGCAGTTAGAGGTGTGCGCCAGCAGTGGTGGATGTGGGGAGAGAAATGGCAGAATTTTGAGAGCGGACGATCTGGACGTGTCCATCAGAAAGAGTAAATTTGTAATATTGGATCTGGAACATCATTAAGGCAAGTACATTGTCTGTTCTCTATCAAAATCTTTCATTTGATGACTATGCCTGTCAGTAGTTAGTGCCTTCATTAGTTAGAACCTTTTATTTAGGTGGCAGTAGTGGCGCTCGCTGTATTGCAGTTGTTCGAGTAATGAAGATTTTTGTGAGGTAAGTTATTCATGAAAGGTATAGGTCATTGTTAGTTAGGTCCTTTCTTTTGTAGGAATTTTTGAAAGTCTGATTGCGTTGGGCTAAAAATATGGTCTGTCAGTTGAGTGTTGAACAGAATAAGTAAAGACAGAAATGTCTGAGTGCGTTCAGTTCCGCTCAGCTGTTTGAAAATCAAATAACGTAAGAGGTTTATCAGCACAATAATTCATAATTTTTTCTAAGGGGACGTTTCAGTAGCAATGAAGTGAGGACTTCACCGTACGACCGTTTCACGAGCGTGCCGTGAATACCAGGAATTCGCTAAAACATCAAATCTCCGACATCGCTGCCGCCGGAAAAGATCCTGCGAGAACGGGACTAACAGCGACTGAAGAGAATCGTTCAGCGTGACTGAAGTTCAAGCCTGCACATTTCAATGCTGGGCCATCAACAAGTGTCAACGTAGCAACCATTCAACGGAACATCATCAGTACGGGCTTTCGGGGCCGAAGGGCCAACCGTGTGAACTTAATCACTGCACGACACAAAGCTTTACGCCTCGCCTGGGCCTGAACACCGACATTGGACTGTTGATGACTGGAAACATGTTGCCTGGTCGGACGAGTCTCGTTCCAATTGTATCTAGAGGATGGACGTGTACGGGTATGGAGACAAGCCATGAATTCATTGACCGTGCATGTCAGCAGGGGACTGTTCAAGCTGATGGAGACTCTGTAATGGTGTGGGGAATGTGTAGTGGCACTGATACGGGACCCCCGATACATCTACATGCGACTCTGACAGGTGACACCTACATAAGCATCCTGTCTGATCAGCCTCATCCATTCATGTCCATAGTGCACTTCAACGGATAAGGGCGATTCCAGAAGGACAATGTGACATCCCACTCGTCCACAATTTGCTACAGAGTGGCTGCCGGAACTGTTCTGAGTTTAAAGATTTCCTCTGGCCCCCAGACTCCCGAGACATGAACATTTTGAGCATATCTGGAATGCCTTGCAACCTGGTGTTCAGAAGAGATCTTCACCCCTCCATACTCGTATGGAATTATGAACAGCTGTGCAAGATTCATGGTGTCAGTTCTCTCCAGCACAACTTCAGATATTTGTCTAATTCATGCCATGTCGTGTTGTGTCACTTCTGCGTTCTCGTGGGAGTGCTATACGATATTAAGATTAGTGTAACAGTTTCTTTGGGTCGTGAGTGTACGTTACACATGTATCATATATATTAAAAATATGATTATATGGCCTATGTCCTTCCAAATGTTCATTAGAGTTTTGCGTAAAAATTGGAAGTAAACGGCCAAGAACTTTTCAAGTTTTCTACTAATAACGTTTACCCTTTACATATTACACATCCATGTAGATTACATATGTTGCAAATATACACTCCTGGAAATGGAAAAAAGAACACATTGACACAGGTGTGTCAGACCCACCATACTTGCTCCGAACACTGCGAGAGGGCAATGATCACACTCACGGCACAGCGGACACACCAGGAACCGCGGTGTTGGCCGTCGAATGGCGCTAGCTGCGCAGCATTTGTGCACCGCCGCCGTCATTGTCAGCCAGTTTGCCGTGGCATACGGAGCTCCATCGCAGTCTTTAACACTGGTAGCATGCCGCGACAGCGTGGACGTGAACCGTATGTGCAGTTGACAGACTTTGAGCGAGGGCGTTTAGTGGGCATGCGGGAGGCCGGGTGGACGTACCGCCGAATTGCTCAACACGTGGGGCGTGAGGTCTCCACAGTACATCTATGTTGTCGCCAGTGGTCGGCGGAAGGTGCACGTGCCCGTCGACCTGGGACCGGACCGCAGCGACGCACGGATGCACGCCAAGACCGTAGGATCCTACGCAGTGCCGTAGGGGACCGCACCGCCACTTCCCAGCAAATTAGGGACACTGTTGCTCCTGGGGTATCGGCGAGGACCATTCGCAACCGTCTCCATGAAGCTGGGCAACGGTCCCGCACACCGTTAGGCCGTCTTCCGCTCACGCCCCAACATCGTGCAGCCCACATCCAGTGGTGTCGCGACAGCCGTGAATGGAGGGACGAATGGAGACGTGTCGTCTTCAGCGATGAGAGTCGCTTCTGCCTTGGTGCCAATGATGGTCGTATGCGTGTTTGGCGCCGTGCAGGTGAGCGCCTCAATCAGGACTGCATACGACCGAGGCACACAGGGCCAACACCCGGCATCATGGTGTGGGGAGCGATCTCCTACACTGGCCGTACACCTCTGGTGATCGTCGAGGGGACACTGAATAGTGCACGGTACATCCAAACCGTCATCGAACCCATCGTTCTACCATTCCTAGACCGACAAGGGAACTTGCTGTTCCAACAGGACAATGCACGTCCGCGTGTATCCCGTGCCACCCAACATGCTCTAGAAGGTGTAAGTCAACTACCCTGGCCAGCAAGATCTCCGGATCTGTCCCCCATTGAGCATGTTTGGGACTGGATGAAGCGTCGTCTCACGCGGTCTGCACGTCCAGCACGAACACTGGTCCAACTGAGGTGCCAGGTGAAAATGGCATGGCAAGCCGTTCCACAGGACTACATCCAGCATCTGTACGATCGTCTCCATGGGAGAATAGCAGCCTGCATTGCTGCGAAAGGTGGATATACACTGTACTAGTGCCGACATTGTGCATGCTCTGTTGCCTGTGTCTATGTGCCTGTGGTTCTGTCAGTGTGATCATGTGATGTATCTGACCCCAGGAATGTGTCAATAAAGTTTCCCCTTCCTGGGACAATGAATTCACGGTGTTCTTATTTCAATTTCCAGGAGTGTATGTGGATTATATCCATGCGAAAGGTCAGTAGAATGTCGTGTAAAAATTTGTGCTAAATTGGTGAAGAAGTTTTCGAAAATTTTGATAACAACCTTTCAAACAGATGATTTTGTTATGCAAATATGTGACAGTAGAACTGTCAAACTGAACTTAAATATTTTTATTTTATTTTTCATACCATCCACAACAGTTGAGCTGTTTCCAAGTGTTGATTTTTCACAATTAATTTTAATTTTCTACTTGTCTGATGGTTTTTCCAAAAAATTTCATTCATACAAAGATTTTCCTGACAATTACAAACGCAATAAAGACAAAAATCAACCAAATATGTCAAGCCGTTCTTAACTGAAAATGTTTCGTTCACGTGGCAACTGATATTAATTTCTTATTTTTGATTAAATTTGCGAAAAACTTCCTTTCATACGAGCCTTGCCCTTTCAACAACGAACAAAACGAAACAATATCAACGAGACCGGTGAATATCTCCCCAGGTGATGATGCTTCATGCATGCAGCAACTGATTTTTATTTAGATGGATTGTTTTCAGTGTAATTCCTGGTATATCTTGATCCATAATCAAATGGAAGGGTCAGTTTTCGGCAAAATGATTCATTATGCGTTGTTTGTCTTGAAATTATTGGCAACACGTGAAATAGTCAGCTATGTTAAACGGCTTTTCTTTGCCAAGTGAGGTTCATACGAAGAAGTTTCGGTGTGGGAAATCAGCCTTCGCTCGATGCTTATTGTGTTCGGACTTCCACCGGCCGGGCTGGTAGAGCGGTTCTAGGCGATTCAGTCCGGAACCGCGCGACTGCTACGGTTGCAGTTTCGAACCCTGCGTCGGCAATGGCTGTATCTGATGTCCTTAGGATAGTTAGGTTTAAGTAGTTCTAAGTTCTAGGGGACTGATGACCTCAGATGCTACGTCCCATAGTGCTCAGATTGAACTTTTTTTTTGTTCGGACTTCCTCCTATATTGTGGCCAAAGTAATACACCACATCTTCCTGAAGAGTAAAATATAACGAGTTACTAAAAGAATGAAAGGTATTAATATGAGAATTTAAGGGACATTGGCACCCCTGAAAATACCAATACACATATATATTTTGTAACAGATTTATAACACTTATTGCGAAACCCAGTTGTACTTTTACAATTAATATGACGCCGTTGTATCCCCTAACTTGATAAGAAACATTCGTGTGGTAACTTCCTACGTAGATAAATGAAAAATAAAATAATGTACAATAAACAATCTGGTTGCGAAAACTGGAAGCAAAAGTGAGACGCCATGACGCTAGTCACTATGCAAACAGTTGCGTTAGGTTTATTGCACCCTAAAAAGTACCTAAATTGTGTCAAAAACTTTGACAGTCGTTTTCACAGAAACGGTCTTGCATCTACGGAAGAAGTGAGAAACGTGTTCGTTTATTTTGGCTCCTATTCCACTGAACGAAGTTTTCTGGGGAATCGAGTGATGGCACTTGCCCGGTTCATCTCGTAAGTAGCCGAGGTACAGCAGTAGCTTCAACGCTAGTTCGTATGGTGAGAGAGAAGGTGTGGGGGAGGAGGGAGACGGAGAGAGGGGGGGAGAGGGGGAGAGAGAGAGAGAGAGAGACTAGCAAGCCGATAAACTGTCGGCACGTCAGCGGGATTAGGGCGGTGATCGAGGGACACGCCATCGCCTAATCCACTGGCTGACTGCTGACTGCGCAGGCTGCGGTGTTGCGCGCAATATCGCCGCGCTGAATCATCGCGTTCCAGGCGCCATTGTGCGCGGCTCCGCTCCCAGAATGTCATATTGCTTCTTTTGAAGGCTCTTCAGCGCTTTCTCTCGCAACGCGTGGCCTCGCTGTGGGCGTAGGAATATCCGCCGAGTCGGCACGTCCCAGCTCCGCCGTATTTACTCCCACAGAATAAACCCTCTGCACGCCCGTCCTTCGTCGAATGTTGCATATGTCCTCATATCATGTGAACACGGGGGTCTCCTTTATTATCGATCGATCCGAGTAATCGAGAGCCTTATAACTTTTAACTTTTCTGCATTCAAATACTTACGTTTCTCGTATAAACATTGATTATGTCATGAATATTAAACCGTCAAGAACATGGCAAAGAAGCTGTTATTCCATCTAACAAAGACGCTTATGCTCACAAATGGTGCTGATGATGACAAATAAGAGCATTGTTGCAACTATGACTAAATGTACGCATCCCTTGAACCACATTTCCATATGAGTGTAATACACAAAGTTTCACTCAGTTGTATTTTGTATAGGCATGTTGTATTACACCAGTGATTTCGCGGCACAACGTAATCAGCAATAGTCTTCTGATTAATCAAAATCCACCTATATATCCACATGAACAACAGTACGGATATGTGAAGCCGGGAATGTACAATATTAAGCCCAACTCGATTACATAATATGAATATCTTTAAAAAAGAAAAGAAAAGGCAGCTGAACTGGAAACTAAGTACTATGTTATTACAAAAACACTTATGAATGAACCATTTAATCGATCTGGAATGAGGGAACTTACAAAAAAATCGATATATTTCTTTATTTAAGTGAACTACCCATTTATATTTTATTTAGTAAAATAGTCTTTAGGTTCTCTCCATCGTATACCACGGCATTCTTGTTTGAATATGTAACGATAAAAGCATCACAGACAATTGTCTTACGCTATTCAGATTATCTTCAAATTATATTACTCCCATTGTAACGTATTCACAAATTATTGCTAATTCAACTAATGGAAAAACCTCAATATTGAAACTAACGTTCAAACAATGTGCCACTCAGTTTATCAAAAGGCTTTCTGTATGTATCTAGTTAACACAGTTCTGATCGTTAAGCTTAAATGACAAAATTTCATCTATCTTTGTAGATACAAAGTGATTTTGTATAACGTCACTATATGTTAATGGACGAATATTGTTGTAAGCAATTCTAGACAATTCGTTGTAGTAGTGGCTTGAGGGATTGAGAGACAGGGACATAGTCAATTAAGAAAATGAGCTATCATAAAGATTATTTCATAATCAATAAGTAAAATGTTTTCATCGCCATATCTATCGTCTTATTTCACAATATCACCTTGCTTTCCTCCAATAGCTTGTAGCTTTTGAATGACCAGGCTCTAACTCTATTAAGGTTCAGTTTAGGGATATCACATCTGTAAAGTACAAAATTATAGCGCCATGGAGAAGTCAAAAGTTACTTGGTTCTATTTGTAAGACATTTCCTCAACAAACGAAATTATTTCTGGAATAATATATGTTCAACCTATATTACTGTCATTGTAATATATTAATAAATTATATGCAGTTTATCTTATGTCTTAATACTGAAACTAATTCATACTGCCCAACTCTTTTGCGTACAGACTAAATTTAATAGCAGAGGAGTTAATTTGTGCTTGGAGTCGTCGGCGACGACATTTTCATACTGCTTTGCGTTGTAAACGAATGGAAGGAGTGGCAAGACGTCAGTGATGTACAGACACGATGTTGAAACTGCTGTTGTGTTGAACATTGTCTCAGATCTGTCGCTGAAACTGTCGTCCGTTCACATAATGCACAACTCGCATCTGCGTGATAATGATTGTCTAACATTCTCAAAACAACCAGGTGCAGCTTCTGCCACACGAACAACACACCCTTCTGGAATGACACAGGAGGCAGACAGTCATAACTATGGAGATGTCACTTGTACATTAATACTAACATTTTCAGCAGCAACTGTAAAACAATATTCATCAACACCAAATACCTTCTCAATATCACTAGCGTCAAGACCTTCATATACCCCTAGCGTGGAAACAATGCACCATCGACATTTATCCCCCCCAAGTGCCTCTCCTTACTTCCTCTATTGCATCCATAATTTTGTATTTTCCTGCACATCCTGCGTATCCTACATACCTGTCCCCGCTATTCTTTAATTACTTCTCGTAGACAAGGTGAGGGTGTGTTACAAAATTGATGGCTAAAGTTTCTTAGAAGCTTCATAAATCGCTGAGGAGCGCCCTAACGCAACTAAAGTAAAAAAACGGTACGTGTCAGTATCAACTTTACTGGAACAATTTGTTACTCTAGTACCATCGTAAATTTTATCAAAAATTAAAAAAGTAAGTCCCGTCCGTAGGCATGGCGTTCACGCTGTATTTTCAGTTACTTGAAAAGGCAATGATCACAAAAAAATATACATAAGTGGTAAGTTTATAATCGTACCACTACATGCCCACGTGACAAACAGATATAGCGTGAGATACGAACAAAAGAATTCTCAGGACATAAAAAGCGTCCTTATGTTTGTGTTATCCTCTTACAAAGTAGGGATGAACCATTCAGTAGCTGACTGTGTAAAATGCGTCGTCATTCGACTGTGAAATGTTTGTATTGAGATTTGAGTGAACAGTGTGTTATGTAATTGCATAATTCTGTACGCAACTTATGCACTCTTTTTACTGTCCCAAATTCACATTCTGTTCTTTGAATTCCTACGATAGGTTTCGGGCCTAGACCACGGTTATTTCTAAGAAAGTATTTGGGGTCTATAATTTTATATCTCGTTACTCCAGAAACGCGTTAGCGTCTGTTTGATTCGCGCGGATCGCATTTTACGTGGTCAATTGTCCTGGGTGTTCAATTGTGTCAGTTTTGTGAACGTTAATATGAAGTGTTTTACGGGGCCGCAGTGGTCTTTCTTGGAACTGAGAAACTGTTCGCGGTAGAAAAGTGGATGATTTGAAAATTCACTTTAAGAAAATTCCACTAAAGCTAATCTTGCCACTACGTGGCACTGCTTCATCAAATAACACAGTGCACCAACGATATATTCACCACATCCTCAGATAACAGCACAAGACTCTTAGGATTTATTGCGATTCATTTGTGTAATGGAAAGATATGAGGGATGAAGGCTTTGTTACTGAGCTTTGGATCTCATGGGCAAGCAGAGGAAGCCGAGTAATAAATGTCGATTAACGTAGAAGAGATTTTTCGTTCTCTAACGGGTCATCCCGACAAGACCGCCTTATCGAAGGTACCTTCAGTGACGGGCTGTAGCGCAAGGTCACCCAAACCGGAATGGTCTCGACAAATGAAACTGGGAAACGGTCCAGCAACAAAAAGGTCAGGGATGGTTACAGAGACATGGCGAAGATAGTTTCTCTAGCGGAGAAGGTCGCAAGAAACACATCGAAAGGATGGTAGATGTCTTAAGGCCCAAGCTAGGAGACGGTAGTCTCATTTAAGACCCGGTACGTCAGACTGATTTGTGTGATGGGCTGTTCACCCATCCATAAAAAAACCTAGAACTCACAACTCTCTAAGGAATAATCTGGACAGGCACACAGGATCTCCATCCATTCCTCGAGGGTGGGAGTTGTACGATGGACTTGCTACCCATCCATATGTATAAAAAACATAAAAAAATAAAAAAACTATAGCTCATAATGAGAGCAACAGTCATACAATAATTTTTAAATGAATACACCGCCGTTTGACTGTATTGTTCCTTATTTAATTACGATCTAGGTAATGCCATTGTCAAGTGACTAAGTTTATGCCATCAACATATATTACAGGACATCAAGCTCAAGTTGTTTTGTGGTCTTCAGTCCTGAGACTGGTTTGATGCAGCTCTCCATGCTACTCTATCCTGTGCAAGCTTCTTCATCTCCCAATACGTACTGCAGCCTACATCCTTCTGAATCTGCTCAGTGTATTCATCTCTTGGTCTCCCTTTACGATTTTTACTCTCCACGCTGCCTTCCAATACTAAATTGGTGATCCCTTGATGCCTCAGAACATGCCCTACCAACCGATCCCTTCTTCTTGTCAAGTTGTGCCACAAACTCCTCTTCTCCCCAATCCAATTCAATACTTCCTCATTAGTTATGTGATCTACCGATCTAATCTTCAGCATTCTTCTGTAGCACCACATTTCAAAGGCCTCTATTCTCTTCTTGTCCAAACTACTTATCGTCCATGTTTCACTTCCATACATGGCTACACTCCATACAAATACTTTCAGAAACGAATTCCTGACATTAAAAATCTATACTCGACGTTAACAAATTTCTCTTCTTCAGAAACGCTTTCCTTGCCATTGCCAGTCTAGATTTTATATCCTCTCTACTTCGACCATCATCAGTTATTTTGCTCCCCAAATAGCAAAACTCCTTTACAACTTTAAGTGTTTCATTTTCTAATCTAATTTCCTCAGCATCACCTGACTTTATTCGACTACATTCCATTATCCTCGTTTTGCTTTTGTTAATGTTCATCTTACATCCTCCCTTCAAGACACTGTCCAATACGTTCAACTGCTCTTCCAAGTCCTTTGCTGTCTCTGACAGAATTACAGTGTCATCGGCGAACCTCGAGGTCTTTATTTCTTCTCCATGGATTTCAATACCTACTCCGAATTTTTCTTTTGTTTCCTTTACTGCTTGCTCAATATACAGATTGAATAACATCGGGGAGAGGCTACAACCCTGTCTCACTCCCTTCCCATCCACTGCTTCCCACCATGTGGGGTGCATACTGTAAGACCTTCGGTACAGACACCATTATATTATTTGACTTGTCGGTCTAGCGAAGTAGGCGAGTGTCAGCAATATGTCTCATGGTCTTATCATGGCGTGTTTATCTTCTGCATTGGGTCAGACAATAGAAATGCCACTTGCACGCTCAGAGCAGCAGATTGACAGTGACCAACTTTAAACAGAACTTGATTAATTTTCACACACATTTATTAAAATAATAACAATCATAAACTTTACTTAACTTGATTTTGGATGCTGTTTGCAATTGACAATCTGAAGTTGCTTTGGTCTTCGTAAGTTAATCTTATTCTCACATAACTCTGATACTTGACAAAGTGTCTATACATTTCTCTTCATGGCTATGTACAGTAATATGATAATCTTATTATGCGCAGACTGAAACTTGACTATAGACTGGTACAGACAAATGCAGACAAATGCAGACTGACTAATCAGAGGTCTGTACACTCGTTATAATATCTTGCGTGTTCAGGTATCACTGCGCGAGAAGAAAAGGCTCTACGTTAGCAGGAATCTCATTGGCTGCGTTACATATTAATACGCGAATCGGCTGAAGCAGAATTTGGTCCGTCTCTAAGATAGCGCCATCTCGTAGTGCGGAGTCGGACGAGCGCTGCGCCTGCGCTGTTGTGCTTAGCGGGGCGCGCTCTAGTGGGAAAGTTGTGTACGCGCTGACTACGCGGAACTATGTACACAACACACCACATATTGTAACTTTTACTGGGTGGTACAGAGCGTATTAGCCCAACGTACCTGTAAAAATTCGTGCATTTCCGTACGTAAGTTCATTAGACTTTTTTATTCCATATCCTCTCATTGACACGTCTCTACAGTTTGTACACGGTGGAAAAAATCAACCTGGAAAGGGACAGTCGGTCGGGAACGTAACCGAACGAGAAAGATCGCTCATGGAGAGGGTAGTGGAGAGGGCGAATAAAGTGCGCCTACCTCTCCCGGAGCTGGTAGCGTATGTCTACGCACTGTGCACACGAGCAAACAGAGCTGACATAATAGTCACAGGGATTGTTGATCCTACTGTTGTTCTTAGGATCCTACTCGAACCTCGTCATGGAGCAGGGTTCGTCTCTTCTTTCACTTCAAAATACGAAAATATAGCAACATCCAATGCTCAATAAAAAGCAAAGAAACGGTACACAAATCATTCTGTAGCGGTTACTGCGCTGTTGTTTGCTGTGGTTCGCATATCCTTAAGCGTGGTAGTCCTTCACAGACCTGTACCGGTATCTTACGTAACACAGTCAGAACAGCCATCATTCAAATACGTCACATTAAACTTTGCGCATTTTGTTTAACAGTGACGTAAGGTCAACATGTGGAACTAGTTAGGTTCCCGCGTTCCTGCTTATTTCGGCCGCTGCGCGCTGCTGTTTCTCAATTTCCGAAGGCCTTTATACTCATTAATATCTGGCTTCGCTGGACAGAGCGGATCAGGCTGTGGAAAGGAGCCAGGGTCAGTTACTGTTAGTTACACAAGAACACACACAACTTTATTCCTCAAACCAATGCACAGTTTTCTCTTTAAATCAACAAACATCAATTGACGGCTGAGGGCCCAAGTAACATTTCCAGAATAATATTGAACGATTGCTTTTAAAACACCAGCATTTACAAATTCCGGCTAAAGGCCATATTAAGGAAAATTCAGGTTAATTCTTAGGCTGAAAGCCCAATTAAAAAAAATTCTTTACATAAAAAGGGGAGACTTTAAAGATAAGCCTTTACAAAGTACAACAGAAAAACATCTTACGAAAACTTGACGTACCTTGTTGGCTGAGCGCCCAAATAATTACTCAAGAATAATTAAAGACAACCTTAAGATAAACATTTACAGAACACGACTGAAGGCTGTTTCAAGAAATCATGCCAATTAAAGAGAAACCTTACAGACAAGGATTTACATATCAAAGCCACAGATTCTGAAACAAAGGCGGCTGAAGGCCTAAATACAGAGCAACAAGAATTTTAAATGAAACACGGCTGAAGACCTAATTTTAAAGTTGTTATGAATTTCGGCTGAAGGCCATATACTAAATGTAAACCAGACAATATTAATACACAGCTGAAGGCCTGGCACAGTACCTGCGACCAAATAAAATGACAAACAACAAACCGTAGTGCTCAGAAGTGTTCCAATGGTTGGCCTGAGGAGGAAACTCTAACCACAGTTTGGGTGAAAAGCCACCCGCCAGTTTTTAGCAGCTCATAATAGATAACACCCTTCTGATCCCACCAAACACAGAGCATTCGCTTCTTTCCAAACCGATTTGGTTTTGCAGTGGATGCCAAATGGTGTGCCTGCATTCTTCCATGATTTACGATGCTTAGGATTCTCAAAATACATCTATTTTTCATCATCTGTCACAACACGAGGTAGAAACGACTGTCTCTTGTATCTAGCGAGCAGCATTTCTCAAGTGGTCCTTCATTCAGTTCATGCGGAACCCACTTTCTGCATTTTCCTATAGCTTGCAACCGAAGATAAACTACTTTCTGCATCACATTCAGTTGTTGGGCAAGTTGCTGTTGAGTTTGAGTATCACCTTCATCCAATAAAGCCTACAGTTGGTTGTCATCGAACTTTTGCGGTGGTTTTCCGCGCACGTCGTTTCTCACGTCCGCTCGAAACACTGTTTTCCCATGAGCATGTTCGCCGATAACTTCAGCAAGCATTCGATGCGATTCTGCAGCAGTTTCCTTCAAATGATAACAGCAAACGAATGCTGTCTGCAAATCATAGAAATCTTACTTTGTAGGCACATAATTCTACATCTTTACGGGGTTTGTAACAGATACAGCTGTATGGAACTTGGTTTACTGTGTCATGACATTTCTCGTCAACCGTAACAGGAAGCAGATTGCGCTGCACTTACGGCTGGCACCATCTATGGTTTCATACTTCTACGCCTCGTGCCTGTGGAAACTCCATGAACTCCGCCTAATGTCACGATAGAAATGAAGTCATATACGGTCCTACCTGACCTGCATTTCGCACTTCTTTTGACACCTCTGCGACGTGTGATAGAGATCACAATTCTTTTTTTTTTTTTTTTTTTTTTAAGGAAACGGTTCAATGTAAACACCGCGTTCCCTAGGGCATTCTCACACGTTTTGTGCTAATAAACGAGAGTTGGGTGTTCCATGTACAACAGGACGACGTTCTTGACGGAGTCTGCCACTGTTGACACCTCACCCCCTCTCCCAGCCACCCAACTCCCTACCACTCATTCTCCCTTGTCGACTCACTGTCAGTCACGTTGGAGCATAGCGTGATGCACTTTTTGGGTTGGTGTACGGGTTAGAATCACTAGCGACTGTTCACGCCCATTTGAGGAACTTTGAACGAGTTCCGAAGCAATGTTTCATTGTGGCCAAGGTATATTCGAAAGGGATGAGACCACATTCAGTGAGGTTGCAGCGTCGCAAAATGCTTAGAGAAAAGTTGAAACGTCCTGGGGAGTATCAACAGTGGCAAAATACGTGAGGACTGTTCTCCTGTTGTGCATCATTCCGCACACTGTCGGTTTCGAACACTACATGTGTGAAAATAAACACCCCTATGCAAGGAATAGTTTAATCGAAGTCGTTTACGCCACCTCATTAGGCTTTTTCGTGTCGTTTCTGAGCGACGGTGTATCAGATGATTTCCTCGGCATCTCATAAGAAACTCACGTCATTGTGATGAAATGATCCTAATGCATTCAATGGACGCATTTTACACTCATGAGGCAAAGAAAAACTGGTACCCCTGCGTAATTTCGTGTAGGGGCCCTGCGAGAACGCAGAAGTACCGCAACAAGGCGTAGCACGGACTTGACTAATGTCTGAAGTAGTGCTGGAGGGAACTCATACCATGAATCCTGCTGGACTGTCCATAAATCCGTAAGAGTACGAGGAGGTGTAGATCTCTTCTGAACAACACGTTGCAAGGCATCCCAGTAATGTTCATGTCTGGGGAGTTTGATGGCCAGCGGAAGAGTGTTCCTGGCGCCACCGGTTGTCACATTGTCTTGCTGGAATTGCCCAAGTCCGTCGGAAAGCGTAACGGACATGAATGGACACAGGTGATCAGACAGCACGCTGTCAGTCTGTCTAGATGTGTCATGGGTTTCCCATTTCACTCCAACTACATATGCCCTATACCATTACAGAGCCTCCACCAGCTTGGACAGTCCTCTGCTGACATACAGGATCCATGGATGCATGAGATTGTCTCCATACCCGTACACGTCCTTCCGCTACATACAATTTGAAACGAGACTCGTCTGACCAGGGTAGGTGTTTCCAGCAAACAACAGTCCAATGTCGTGCTTATGGGGTGCCGGCTAGGTGTAACGCTTTGTGTCGTGCAGTCATCAAGAGTACACGAGTGGGTCTTCGTCTCTGAAGGCCGATGTTGACGATGTTTCGTTGAATGGTTCGCACGTTGACCCTTATTGATGGCCCATCATTGAAATGTGCAGTAATTTGTGGGAGGGTTGCACTTCTGTCACATTGAACCATTCTCTTCATCGCTACCTCGGAGATGCCGCGTTCAAAGTTACTTAGAGCTTGATAACCGGCCATTCTAGCCGCACTGGCCGATCTAACAGGTGCACCAGACACTTGTCTTATATAGGCGTTGACGAGTCCAGAGCCTCATTCTGTCTGTTTTAATATATTTGTATTTTAACACGCATGCCTTTATCTGGTTATTTGGCGCTTCGCTGTACATACTGCTGTTATACTACTACTGGAACTCCAAAACTAGCGTTCACTTTCAAATACACTAAAGTTTGCTCAAAAACGTAGAATAAGTTACTATGCACTTGTCTGCACAGTAGACTGACGGATAAAAATCCACCAATTCGTAGAAGTAAATAAGTACCCTGAGATACTAAATGATTTATAATAAACAGAGATTACTGTTATTGCTGCTGGTTCATCCGCTAAACTCCCCAGGTGCAGCCATACATTTGCCTTAAACATAAAAATAAAGTATGTTAAATCTACAGTGAAAGATGTAAGATACTACTATACAAGGTGAACAATGATAAGACCAACAAACTGCAGGAATGGATTCCTAACTGCATACGGAGGAAAAAAGTTATATGAATATGTGTCCGGAAATGCATCGCTGTCACAGTAGATGGGCTGACGAATGAAAGTTCCTCTGATCATGTTCCGTGTTGCCCTTGAGTGTAGCAGGCTTTGTGATTGATGGAGTCTATTGTAAGCAGCAGAGTGGTCCGGTATTAATGTAAGGAAAAAGCCAAGACGGACTAAGCGTGTGGCCAAGCAGATGGAAACCGTCGAGAGACAGCATGATTACACCAAAGTAAGTACCCTCACAGACACCAACCACATCACACAACATTTCAAGCCCTCTTTGGGCGTTTGTGTGATGATGAGTCCTTTCAGACGTGGAGGGAGATGGTGGGCTATGCGGCTGGGTGACCGGATTCTACAGGACACTGACACGAACCGTAGTACAAGCTCCAGGCAAGTCGCCGGTCAACATGCTGTAAGCCAAATTACGATGTGTATCCTGCATGACAACCGCTGCTGTCCCTACCACCTGCAACGAGGACAAGGATTATCAACAATATGTTTCTCTCTGCGTGATGGAATTTCTCGATGGGTTTTGCACCGTAGCGCCACAATTATGGGAGTTGACATCAGTCCTCTTTACCAAGGAAGCAACCTTTATAAAAACTGACAGTATCACTCTGCATGCTGCACAGATAATCCTCGGGAAGTGGCTGGGCGTCTTATCAGCATCGACGGCCGCCGTGGTCTCGCGGTTCTAGGCGCGCAGTCCGGAGCCGCGAGACAGCTACGGTCGCAGGTTCGAATCCTGCCTCGGGCATGGATGTGTGTGTGATGTCCTTAGGTTAGTTAGGTTTAATTAGTTGTAAGTTCTAGGGGACTGATGACCAAAGATGTTAAGTCCCATAGAGCTCAGAGCCATTTGACCCATTTGAATCTTATCAGTATCGGTTCAGCATCTATGTGTGGACAGGGATTCCTGGCGGCCACATACTTGGACAGGTTATTATTCCACAACGCCCCGACAGAGGAACGTACATCGACTTCTTGCCGATTTCACTGCCTGGGTCGCTTGAAAATGTGCCTTTGGCCATACGATATGTTATGTGGTTTCTGCATGACGGAACATAACCTACATTACAGTTCGCCGAAACCTCAACAAAATCTTCACCGGCCGTTTTGTGTGTGTGAAATCTTATGGGACTTAACTACTAAGGCCATCAGTCCCTGAGCTTACACACTACGTAACCTAAATTATCCCAAGGACTAACACACACACCCATGCCCGAGGGAGGACTCGAACTTCCGCCGGGACCAGCCGCACAGTCCAGGATTGCAGCGCCTTAGACCCTCGGCCGTTTTGAATAGGACACGGAGTCCCGTTAACGTGGCCTGCTAGACTGGAGTTCTACCTCTGGCTCCCTCTGATAAACGTTGTGTAAGCTGAAGCAGTTCCTGATGTGCAGACGCTTCGACAGCTTGTTCACGACGACTGTGAAGCTATTTGCAGGGAGGTCCGAATGTGCGAGAGAGTCCAGCAAACCATGACGCGACGTGTGAACAAGTGCATTGCATCCCACGGAGGCCACTTTGACTGTTTGACTTGAACACGACGCAGATCTATACTCTGTTCCGAGACGACTCGTTGTCGTTGCACACAATCCGTCCATTTCTGGACATACGTTCAGAGATCCTTTCCTCCATTTCCAGTCAGCAATTCGTCCCTGTACATTGTCGGTTTTATTAATGTTCACTCTGTATGCGTTGATCCGTGCTGCGGCTCACGTTGGTGCTGTTTGTAGGTTTTCGCCCTCTTTTGGAGACCATACAGTATCGTTTTGTTGGCATGGTTGCGGTTGTTTGTCTTCTTCCCGCGTTGACTGGCGCCACTCGGTTTCGCAAGCGTTCCCTGTCCCCTAATGGCAGCAGCAGAGGTTATCGATAGGTAGTGACTGTTGCCCTATCTTTGGGGCGACGTCGTTTTCCGCGCCGTGGAAGTGGACCAGTTCGGTTAGGGACTTAGGAGGAGCCAAGTCCGTGCAGTGCCAGAACACGCCGGGGCTGCAGTCATGGACTGTGCAGCTGGTCCCGGCAGAGGTTCGAGTCCTCCCTCGGGCATGTGTGTGTGTGTGTATGTCCTTAGGATAATTTAGGTTCAGTAGTGTGTAAGCTTAGGGACTGATGACTTTAGCAGTTAAGTCCCATAAGATTTCACACTCATGTGAAAATTTTTGAACACACCGGGACTACTAGCGCCACGCATGGACTGCCGGATGGAAGGGCTGTGGTCGCGATGGTGCACGACCTCGTTGTAAACCGGATCTGCTTTAAGATGAGTGCATTTCAGGCCAAGCAGAGAAACCTCCACCATTGTGTATCTCGTGATTTTCCAGTGACTTGGGTTCGGGTTGCTGCTCGTAGTGTCCCCGAGGCGAAGAGCAGCGAGTGGAGTGCTTGGGGAAGGCGGATCTGATTAGCTTTCCTCGACTTATTATTATTTACTACGTTCAACTTGTTACAACAGAGGTAAATTTCTTGCCTGGTGGCCGCTAACGCCCCAGTTACCTGTCTTGGGGGTTAGTGTATGTAACGGCGGTGTACGGTTCCTCTCCTTGGCGCTGCTGTCCGGTAAGACGAGTAGTTTTGACAGATTTCTTGATTGTAGGCCGGTTGGTTATTGTTTTACTCTGATGGTAGTGGTTCCTTTCTCGTACCGGGCGCTCTAAACACAGTATTCTGGGGGCGTAGTACAGACTGCCGGTTCCGGCTTTGGCGTATTGTTCCATCGCTGCATTTGGTTTATCGGACGTCAGGTAGCTTCAGCAATATTGTCATTAATCATTCGTTAGACTCCCACTATTCTGAGTTACCATCTTCTGAAGTAAATGCAACTCTTGGCTGCCTATCTCATCGCTCGCCAAAATATTTGATGCCAGACCTTCTCTGAGGTCGATTCCTGGAGCACCGTCTGTGGCCCCTTGGTTCTTGCAAGACTTGTGTGTTCTAAAAGGAGGCCTGATGACCAGTAGTTCAGTCCACGCCTTCTGCGGGTATAATCTGCCTCAGTATCCTTTAAGGAACTTATATACTGGTCCTTGTGTTTTATTATTGTATTATTTATTACAATACCTTGAAATTCCTACATTAAATGTTATGTACGTCTAGTTAATAGTTCTGGTCGCCTCCTGGAATAAATCTAGCAGTGTAGTGTTCAGTGGATGTTAAGGGTTGTGTTACAGAGTTTACCATCATCTTATTTCAACCGTTGGTGATCAGTTGCTTGTTTTTTTAATTAACCATTGTTATTGTGTTTGCTATTTTACAGCAGGTTTCTAATTCTTTTTATATTATTGTCGTTCCTGGTGTGTAAGGCCTTCAGCCATGATTGTGGTCATTTGCCTTAAAATTCTAATTTGGTATTTGTATTTTAGCAGTAAGCCTTTAAAACCGTATTTACTGCCATTCCTGGCGTCTGATGCCTTCTGCGGCGTTTGTGGCGATTTGCCTTTAATACTTCAATACCTATAATTTGTAAGTTGGAGTGTGTTTTAAACAATTCTTAATTTATTGCCATTCCTGGCGTGAAGGCGTTCTGCCAGAACACAATGGCTTGCTTTTCAAACATTACCTGCTCTATCTGTATTTAATGGTGATTTTTTAAATTATAATTCACTGAAAACACTATAATTTACACAGTTGTTTATTCCTTCATTTATAACGTGTGGTATTTTTATTTATTGTTGAGTCTGGAATTATTGGTTTGAAATAAATTGTGTGTAACTGCGAATCCTGCTTTCCCTTGACAGGTTTCAAGCGTTTAGCTTTTTTTTCCATTTGAAGAAGCCAATGTAGGCCGAAACCGGTTATGACTGTGTTACAGAAAGTGACCGTATATGAAATAAAAGTAAGTCCACAATTCTTCATCCATTCATCTCATCACATTCCCTGAAATTACTATTTCTTCCAGTTACCCTCAGCAGACTGGTCACACTATTCACCTATAGCAGCATAATTAATTATTCCTCGCCAGACTAACTCAGCCGAGCTGCGTAGGCCGACTGGAGACTGCAGTCGCGGAGGAACGCGGGATGGTCCGAAGTGAGCCCGAGAGATCCACATAGCGCAGATGCCTGCGTGGCGGGTTGCCTACCTCCTGCAGCGGCGCTCCTCGCAGCACGGCCCGATACATTAATACCGGCTGCTGACGTCAGAGTATAGCCGGGCCGTTCCATTACGGGCGCGACAAAGTGCTCGCGCGCTCGCTGTCGCCCGGACACAAAGACCGCAGCCGGCAGCGGCGCCCGGTGCAGTCGCCCAACTCTCCTCGCATCCTCTCGCAGCTCGTCTCTGCAATATAGGGTGTCGCATAATAAAAACAGCGCGCTCTTATTCGCACGTTTTTATCTGAAGGCTATTATCGCAAGTACGGCTAAGCTGTCGAGCAGGTCATGCACGCACAGAACTGATGTGTTCCAGGAAGTGAGCATCAACAGTTCGAGGAACAAAGCAAGGTAGGGCTTTTATGCGAGGCTGCAGCGCCTTGAATATCCTGTACCGTGTATCGCCCTTTCTTCCAACTGGCTGCAACACGGATCCCAGCAGCTGCTCCCAGGACAAAGTGCAGTGTGATCCTAACGACTGATAACAAAAATTTATTTCTAATAAGCTACTGTCAACACAACTATGCGTTTTGTTGAATATGGTTGCTTAACTCTTGAAGTTTTTGTGGGTACACTTTAAACTCAACTCTGCATCTGACTTCGATCCTCTCTCTCTTACTACAGGGAGGGTAATTTAGGAATGCTTGTATACAATGGCACCTACACAGGAGAAAGCGCATGTGTTTCGTGGTTCATGAAACACGGTCGTTTAGCACAGTTCAGCAACAGTTCAGAAGAACTTACGAAAGAGATCCGACAAATGTGAAGAGCGTCAAGGAATGGTTAGCGGGTCTTGGGAAAGAACAAAAGAGGCTTCAGTCTCAAATGGGACAGGTCAAACACACGACAATAGTAGACCTAGGAACCATGGGTATTATACTTAGGTTGGGAGAGAACCAGAGCTCGTAGCAGTAATAGAAAGCACTGTCTCTAACTATTATTGGTACTGAAAGCTGTCTAAACCGAGAGGTAAGTTCAGATGAGAGGATAGATTAAATACCCTTGGTGAAAGCGTGTTGTCTGCCGTTAGAGGTAGTTTACCTTGTAGAGAAATCTAAGTACCTAATTCCTGTGAGTTAGTATATGTACAGGCTGACAATCGGAATAAATTAGGGACTGAATACTTTTATCGACTCCGTTACGTAGATGAAACAGTTGCTGAAATATTTTGCAGGCTTAAGGGTTACCCATACAGGTATAATAGATGATGACTTCGGCCTACCCTAGATAGGTTGGCAAAAATACATATTCAAAGCCGTTGATAGACGTAAAATATGGTTCAAAATTGTACTAACTGCCTTCTCCGTAGATTATTTTGAGCAGTTCGTTCAGGAGTCCACCCGAATTGTAAATGGTTACGAAAACATACTTGAATAATCCTGAGCAAATAAGGACTTCATTTAGGATTTATGGATTAGAGTCCGTTAAACCCTTGTAATTATACTGAATATTGAAAAATTCAAATCCACGAAAAGTAAAAGTAAAATGTATCGATTTAAAAGGTCAGATGAAAAATCGCTTGACAACTTCCTAAGAGGCAGTCTACATTCATTCCCAGCTATCTAAGCGCAGAACGAACGTGGCGTAAATTCCCAGAAACAATATCGACAACAATTTAGAGATTTATACTAAACAGAAACGGAAATGATCCCCTATTGTATACAAAACAGGCGAGAACACGCAGAAGCAACGAAAGAAAAGCATTTCCCCAAGGTTGGCGAAATTTTACAGAAGCTCTAAATGTTGGGTGAACTTCCATGTAAGATGCTTTTAATAGTCTCCACAACGCAATCTAGCAGAAAACGCGAAGTGATTCTAGTCGTCTGTAAAGTACACCAACGGCAAGACACAGCAGTACATTCACTGCATGACAAAGATGGTAATGTTACCGATGACAGTGCCAATCAGAGGAGTTACTAAATAAGGTCGTCCAAAATTCTTTCACAAAAAGAAGACGACGATTTAAATATTGTAAAATGCGTATCAATAAAACGTTTCCAACATGAGAAATTTAGAAGTAGGTATCCTTAATGCTGCGAAGAGAGTCACATCACTTGAACAGGCGAGCCTATTTTCCACTTAAGTCATTTTCAGAGTATTCTGACGTAATAGTTCCATTCTTAGTAATCACACACAACCACTCGCTCAACAGAAGTTCCTTCTAGAGACTGGAAAGTTGAACAGGTCACAGCAACACTCAAGAAAGAATATACTAGCCGAGCGGCGTAGGCGCGCGGTCTCAGGCGTCTTGCCACGGTTCGCGCGGCTGCCCCCGTCGGAAGTTCGCGTCCTAACTCGTGCATGGGTGTGTGTTGTCCTTAGCGTAAGTTAGTTTAAGTTAGGTTAAGTAGAGAGTAAGCCTAGGGACCGATGACGGCAGCAGTTCGGTCTCCTAGGAACTTACCACAGATTTATCCCTTGAATTACAGAGCTATATCACCAATGTCAATTTGCGGTAGGATTTGTGACATATGCTGTGTTCGAACATTATGATTCATCTCGAAGAAGTCAGCTTGGATTCAGAAAATATTGATCGTCTCCAATAAAACTAGCTATTTATTCTCATGAAGTAGTGTGTGTTATCGATAGAGGGTGTCAAGTTCATTCCATATTTCTAGATTTCTAGAATGATTTTGATACCGTTCCTCACAAACTGCTTGTAATCAAACTGCTTGCCTATGGAGTAATATGTCAGTTTTTCGACTAGATTCGCGATTTCTTGCCAAAAAGTTCCCGTTAGTAGCCAGTATAGAAAAGGAGATTAGCGATTATGATGCCATTGCAGCAATTACGTTTACGAAAGTTAATAAATCAGACAAGAAGTTATCAGAATGGTTCTGCTAGATAGAGTAGATGAACAGTTATTAATATCTCACTTAGATAGTGAACTGGCATCACTTGGTCCCAGTAAGATGGATATAGATGAATTATGGGCTAAGTTAAAGCAGATTGAAAATCGTGGTCTGGAGAGTTATGTGCCTAGTAAATGGATGAAGGATGGAACAGACTAATCATGGTTTCATAACGAAAATAGTTCAAATGGCTCTGAGCACTATGGGTCTTAACATCTGTGGTCATCAGTCCCCTAGAACTTAGAGCTACTTAAACCTAACTAACCTAAAGACATCACACACATTCATGCCCGAGGCAGGATTCGAACCTGCGACCGCAGCAATCGCGCGGTTCCGGACTGAACGCCTAGAACCGCTAGACCACCGCGGCTCATAACGAAATTCGGCGGATGCTGAGGAAGCAGACGCTGTCGTACTCTCGGTTCAAAAGGGAACGCAAAATTGCCGACAAGAGAACGTTAGTAGAGATTCGTGCGTCGGTGAAAAGATATATACGCGAAACAAACAACTGCCAGCGTCACGTCTGAACAAGAGATCTGACAAAAAATCCTAGAAAATTCTCGCTAAGTGGGTCTATGGCTTCAATTAAGGTCCGTGTTGACCAGTCTGATGTGGCAGTTGAAGATCACAAAACGAAAGTTGACGTTTTAAATTTCTCGTTCAAGAAATCGTTCACACAAAATGTAAGGTGTCAGGCAAATCCAAGACCTTCCATGAAAACCCTGATATGATAGTAAATCCGGCAGTATGTCACATAGCTCCAAATAAATGCTGACATTAAATTAATCAAAATAATACGATCAACGAGTGAGCAAATGGAACACCACAGACTAACACAAGAAAGCCTAAATGCATGTCATACCTTCCCATCGTGAAACATACCTTCCCACCGTCAGCTGACCGCCAAAACCACCCCCGGACCATGTTAAAAGATAGAGCCCTCCAGAAGAACAGTATAGATCTTACGATAACACTAAAAGGGCCACACCAGCTGAAAGTTTTAGCGTAAGACTTTTCGCGTCTTTGTTACGTTGCAAACGTTAAAAACATTGCCCCACAACGAAAAGTATAACGTTTCTCATTGGATAGGAAGTTAAAATCTGAAACGCGATGATTTTACTGTTATATGATTATTGGGAAGCCACATCAGCCACTGTAATTTGCGACAAGTTAGATAAGTAATTAAAGATAATCGAGGGTCACTGTAGACCATTTTGATAATTTTCTCTTTTATGAAACTTAACTTAAATCTAGATTATAGATGTGATAGGGCATAGGTCATCCTTCGATCCATTGTAGAACTTGGAAACCCATTCAGGGAATATTCGTTCACATTTTTGTTAAACGCAGTTGGTTTTTATCATCCTGTATTAAAATATTTCCTTTTATCAATAGTGCAATTTATAAACATTGTTTTGTGAGTAGAATAAAATTCCCAGTGGTAAACTTAACTGCTTTTTCGAAGTTATTTTACCAGCTAACTAAAAATAGGAAAGCCTTGAACCCCTTCCACTAAATTTAGTTAGTATTAAGATTCATTTACCGGGAGTGCAGTGGAGCTGACGCTGAAATCATTAAGTATTTGATTATATCACCGCTAGTCTCACTGAACTCTACATGTCATGTGTGGTCTGGCGTCTCCTTACCAACAACAGGTCCCCGGTTAAAACTAGTAAATTCCCTTAAAAAAACCTCGCTCAGAGCGTCGTTGCGCGAAAGTGGTATGGAGACACGACTTAGAACAAACAGACACCACGCGGAATGTTAGAAAGAGAATCGTGCAAACATACCGTCATTTTACCATCGAATAGACTCACGTGTGGACGATATAGTTAGAAACATACCTGGCATAGAGAAACAACTGAAATACTTGAAACCAAATAAGTAACCAGGCACAATTTTACAAAGAATACTCTACGGCATTGGCGCCTTCCCCAGCTTGCATTTATCGTGAACCCCACGCTCAGGGCAAAGTCCCAAGTGACTGTAAAGAGACACAAGTGACTCCAGTATATTAGGAAGGTAAAAGAACGGACCAGCAAAATTACATATTATTAGCCTTAACTTCTGTTTGCGCAGAATCCTTGGACATATTTTCAGTTTGAATATAATAAACCTTCTTGAGACTGAGACGCTTATGTGCATGAATCAGTATGGATTTAGAAAACATCGATCGTGGGAAATTCAGTTTGCCCCTTTCTCTCATGATATAGCTGCTTGGAACTATGGATGAAGGCCAACAGGCAGATTCCATATTTCTAGATTTCTGAAAGTGTTTGACACCGTGCCCCATTGTAGGATGTTAAGAAGGTACGAGCGTTTGAAATAAGTTCACAGATATGTGAGTGGCTCGAAGACTTCTTGAATAATAGAACACAGTATGTTGTCCACGACGGTGAGTTCTCGACCTAGACAAGGCTATCATCGGGAGTGACCCAGGAAAATGTGATAAGACCGCTGTTGTTCTCCATATATATAATAGGGTAGGCGACAATCTGCGATTCTTTGCTGATGATGCCGTGATGTACAGTAGGTGTCGAAGATGGGTAACTGTAGGAACATGGAAATTTGCAGTAAGTTTGTGGAATGCCAGCTAGCCCTAGATGTGGAAAAGTTAATGCCGATTAGTAGGAAGATCAAACCTGTAATGTTCGGGTACATTATTACTAATGTCCTCAAATGGTTCAAATGGCTCTGAGCACTATTGGACTCAAATGGTGTGGTCATCAGTCCCCTAGAACGTTGAACTACTTAAACCTAACTAACCTAAGGACATCACACACATTCATGCCCGAGGCAGGATTCGAACTTGCGACCGTATCAGTCGCACGGTTCCGGACTGCGCGCCTAGAACCGCGAGACCACCGCGGTCGGCTACTAATGTCCTGTTTGACTCAGTAAAATCGTTTAACCGTTTGAGTACGTAGACCCTTTGTCGCAGGGCCTGCGGACGTTGTGCTTAAGTGGGCTTCCCCGTGGGTCCTGCAGAAGGCATTCGCCGCGCGGCCTGGCCGGCACTTGAATCCTAATGACGGCTTATAGCGCAGCCGATTCTACTGCTTGTGGGCCTGTGGACGTCAATAGCCGCTCATCGGTTCATGCCGACCCGTCGCAAGTTGTCTTGTCCCATGCACTCACTGGGATCGATGCACCCGGTTCATTTTTCTGTGCCGCTGTCCCTGCTATCTGAGAAACACTCTGCTATGCATTTCGCAGTTGTTGTTCGACACTCGTGCTAGCAGGTTCATATGATATTCTGCATTCCTCTTCTGTGGTGTCGTTTAGCTATCTGCTGGTTCATTAGGATTTTTAGAGTGCTGTCACTTTTGACTTCCACAGACAAATGGTACGACGGTGTCGTTGCACTGAAGAAGAGATAATGGAGATACTGACAAGGAGTGACAGTGACAGTGACAGTGAGTGTGGCATCTTCAATGAATGTAGTGACGATGAAGATTCATCAGAAGAATCTCGTAGTATTATGCCTCCACGTACTTCACCTAGTAGATCTCACCAGGACAGATCTTCTTCAGACTCTGGAAGTGAAGACTAATGATCCGTAAAAGGCCACTCCACAGTGAGAATGAGAAACGTGATTGCCAAAACTGTGATTTCAGTCCAGAACTTCATGCATTTGATGACTCATCTTCAGGACATAATTGCCAATTAGAGCCTGTTTCAAGCGTACTATCCTTTTCCGTGCTATTTCTGTCACTTGAAACGAACCGATTTTTCACTTTCGCCATGGCAAATACGTCGGAATCAGTTCGTTCTCGACTATCCACCTAGAAAGATACAGGTTGAGAGGAAACGTATAGCTTCACTGGTATTTGGCTTCTCACGGCTCGTGGTAAAAAGTTGAGAATAAAGGAATATTAGTTCAGAGGTGTACTTCTGAGTACTCAAATTTTTGGTGAAGTTCAAATGGTTCAAATGGCTCTTAGCACTATGGGACTCAACATCTGTGGTCATAAGTCCTCTAGAGCTTAGAACGACTTAAACCTAACTAACCTAAGGACATCACACACATCCATGCCCCAGGCAGGATTCGAACCTGCGACCGTAGCGGTCGCGCGGCTCAAGACTGTAGCTCCTAGAACCGCTAGGCCACTCCGACAGGCAGTTGCGTACAAAAATCTGATAATTAACTATCAGTATGCCAAATAAAACCCAAATGTATACTGAGACCTTATGACGATTCTCAAGAACTAATTGCAAAAGAAAGAAAGCCTTTGATGAGGAGTTACATGTTAGCAGCGCAACGAGTTTCAGTGTCCATTAGGTCAGTCGAGCGATTCATCTCCGGATTCAAAGTTATGGAATATGTATATGGATATCCTGCGTTTATTTGTAACATCGGCGATCACAGTAACTGCGACACTGTCATGACCGCTGTGGTTGCAGAAATACTCAGACCAGGGCGAGGACGGCCGAGCGGAGAGCCCAGGCACACACAGTAGTCCGCAGAAGTGGCTGACAGCACAGGTACAACAATTAGGCGGCCCCAAGGGCAGCATTGACACGGCCAGTCGCACTCGCCGGTGCAACACACAAAGGGTTAAATATGTCTGCATAACGTTGCAAAGCGACATGAGTTTGAAAAAGCGTGTGGGAACTGCGGTAGAGAAGGCGGACGGTCGACTTCATTTTATTGGGAGAATCTTAGGAAAGAGTGGTTCACCTGCGAAGGGACCGCATATAGGACGCTGGTGCTACCTATTCTAAGTGTATCAGGTCGGCCTGAAGGAAAACATCGAGGCAATTCAGAGGCGAGCTGCTAGATTTGTGACCGGTAGCTTCGAACAACACATAAGTGTTTACAGAGATGGTTCAGGAACTCAAACAGGAATCGCTGAAGGGAAGGCGACGTTCGTTGCGACAAACTAGATTGAGAACATTTATCGAACCGGCATTTCAAGCTGACTGCCGAAGGATTCTATTGCTGCCAACATATTGAATGTGTCGGTAATAAAGATTCTCTATTTAAACTAGACTGAATTGCATGTGACTGCTTTAGTCTTTAATAAAACTTCCATCTGACTGCGTGTTTAACTGAACTGAACTTTATCTGACTGCATGAAAATATTGTTGGAAAATTAATACTTAAAATACCAATCTGACTGCATCAAAGATTAGTGCTAAAAATAAATGAAAGTCACCAAACTGCATCTGACTGCGTCAGTGGACTTAGCTCGTACACTCCTTCCCGTTTAGCCAATAATAAAACATATATTCAACTCAGCCGTAGTGCAATGGCATAAAATTGCCATTCTAGATAACTTTATTCATTTTGGACCTGTTTGGTACTTAATAAAAATTCTGTCCTGATCTGAATAGTCTGCCAACTGTGCAAATGGCATATAGATTAGTTTACTCTGATAAATGAAATTATTAGCTTTACTCGTGAGAACATTACTTTAATGTACCTTTTGGTTCAATGCAAGCACAGCATGCGGAGAACGACATAAGGTGTGAGATAAAACTCTAATTTTATCTAAAAAATCTTTACTGTTCAAACTTTCAAGGCACATGTGAAAAACCGAAAAAAAACTTCTATAGCATGGATTTAAGAGAAAGTTTCACAAAACGCTTATTGCATCAACAATGGGATATCTATCTAGCTTTTAGACATTATTTAACCAAAGAAAACGTATTTTATTAATTATTCTTTCTAGTTTCCTCAGGTATGCTCCGAGTTTCGCTCAATATATAGCTTGTTATGTGCGAAGCGCCAATTCTTACTTTGATGCTGTCACGACCCAGCTGCCTCCTGCAGGCATCTAGCTCCGACTCGAAAGACGTCTGCTGTCTCTGCACATCTTCTCACCACTACTCAAACTTGTACCGCGTGCACCTAGCTTTGTTAGCTGTCAAAGATCTTACTACTCGAAGATGTACTACTCGTACAACCTTGCGGTTGAGAACTATCGACATTTTTCACTGACTCTATCCTGTTCGAATCTCAGCACATACCTTTCAATATATTGTACCTAAGTACCACGAAGAAGTCGTCTTTCCCTTGCTCTGTTTGCAAGTGAATCAGGAAAGAAAATGACAAATAGTGACCTCCGCCAAGCACCGTATGGTGGCTTGCAGAGTATCTATGTACATGCATATGTATGACGGAAAGTTATCAATAAAAAGACAAGCGAATCTGTCTTTGACAATATGTGTTTGTAAAAAAGGAAATCGTAAATTAGGTGAACTGATAAATTAAGGTACAACGAAATTCTTAGAATCGGCTAAGAAAGCATCATATGAAATACGAGGACAAGATCAGGATGATGAGACATGTGTATGATAAATGAAATAATTTACGTGTTGCTTGAGAGTGCAACAGAGAGTAAAACAGTAGGCTACAATATATCCAGCAAATAACTGAGGACGTAGGTTGCAAGTGCTACTCTGAGGTGAAGAGTCTGGCACAGAAGAATTCGTGGAGAGCCGCATTGAACAAGTCAGAAGACTCAAAACACTCAAAAGAAAAGAAAAGAAAAATTGCTGGTACCCACTGCACTTTCTGGTACACCTCTTGTCACGAGAACGGTAGTCGATGCAGTGGTATCGATTTTCACCAGCCCAAATCTCAGCAGACGGTATCATCGCAGGACGACACACTGTTGCAGTGATCCAGGGTTGAGCCAATAATGGACTGTACCATATGGACATTCAGGGCCAGTTACGAACTGCGGTTGTCCACGTTGTACGGAAACCGAGTATCTGGTCCTTCTTTTACTGTTTAGTGTATCAGTTTTTCGTGCAACCCATCATGACTTTCTACCTTGTGCCAGCCACATCAGCTCTGAGGAACACCTATACCATTTCATCGCGGTTTTCAGTGTTCTGCCTGGTTTGATAAGGCCCACAAGAAATTCCTCTTTTGTGACAACCTCTTCATCACGGAACAGCACTTACAAACTACTTCCTCAATTTTCTGCCGGATGTATTCCAATCCGTGTTTTCTTCTAAGATTTTACCCTCTAAAACTCCCTCCAGTACCAAGGAAGTTATTCCCTGATGCCTTAGCAGATGTTCTACCCTTCTTCTTGTCAGTGTTTTCTATTTATTCCCTTCCTCGCTGATTCCTCGATGAACCTTCACGTTCCTTTCCTTATCAGTCCGCCAAATTTTAAACATTCTTCTTAGGTTACTTTAGTCCAGAAATGGGCGACCTTGATTTCATTAGGTGCAGGCGTCAGTATATCGAGATTCTGCTTTTATTATGTTCACTATCACAGCATCCATCAGTAACCCTGTATTATTATTCCTTTCAAAATATACTGCTTTAAACGTGTACTCTGTAAGAGAAAGAACAGATCAAGGGGGAAGGTCTTCCGTATCGGCATGGAGATGTTATATCAGTGAATAAACGACATTGTTTGCAAAAGTCACTTCCGTGTCTGACGTTTTATCGAGGTAAATAGTTAAAATGGCTCATACCTCTATGGGACTTAACTTCTGAAGTCATCTGTCCCCTAGAACTAAGAACTACTTAAACCTAACTAACCTAAGGATATCACACACATCCATGCCCGATGCAGGATTCGAACCTGCGATCGTAGCGGTCGCGTGGTTCCAGACTGTAGCGCCTAAAGCCTCTCGGCCACCCCGGCCGGCCTTATCGAAATAAAATCTCGAAACAAAGATGAAGAAAGAGAAAAAGAAGATCCTGATATTTTGAAAGTATCATACTACTAGAGTTTCTATAAAACTACCTGGAGAAGTAAAGTGCGAAATCGAATATTATTAGAAAAATTATATACCTGCATAATAGGATACAGAATAGTTTTACGACAAATAGGGATGGATGACATGGGCGTGCACAAAGTTTAGGAAGAATAGTTAACTTGCTGTAGTATTCCACGCTTCAGAGTAAGGATCTTAATTGCCATACTTTCCACAGCTGTGTTTTGGCACTGTCACGCCATCTGTGAGCCAGGCCGAGAGCCTCCATCGTATTATGCAGTGACATAGAGTCAATACGTGTTCGCCTCCTCACCGCACTCGGGCCTCGGAGATCGTGTGCAATCTCTGTTTGCTCCCCCGCATGTCGACCCGGTCGAGGGCACTCAGACCCAGGCACAGACAGAAGGGCGCACCCCTCAGGCCCTATATTGTTCGGCTTCGCAGTCTCCTGTCGCAGTAACACGGTCCTTATTTCAGTCTAAGAGAAGAACACGTCCGCTATAAGTTATCAGTTATCTGACTGCCGTACGAGCTGACTGGGCATGAATTTTTAACTCGGAAAGATGGACAAGGGCGGAGTGTCTGTATTCTAGAATTAAATCTAATGCAGTGGAAAAGGTAATAAATTTAGGGCTGTTTGTCCATAGAAAACTACATAAGGGGAAAGGTAGCAATGAGGGAAAAGCAAAACCCTTTATTTTATGAATACATGTTTGCAGAACGATCACTGGAAGCAGTTACTTCTACAAAACAGTTTCTGTATGGAGAGATTTAAAGTGGAACGAGCAAGTAGGCAGATGTCAGAGATTCATTGGAAGAATCCTCAGGAAACGCCTTCCATCAACAAAGGAACTATCTTACAAAAAGCTCGTTCGACCAGTAATTGGATAATGCACCGTCAACAGGGGTTCCGCACCAGATAGGACGGGTAGAGGAAATAGAGCTGATCCCTAGGCGAACGGCACGTTTCAGTAGGGGTTCACTAAATAAGGGCGAAAGCGTCACTGAGGTACCCAGGCAAATCCAGTGGCACACGCTGCAAGGTGTGTCAAGGTGAGGTTTACTGTTAAAGTTTCAAGAGCGTACGTCCCTAACAGAGTCAGACAGGTATGGGGGTTCATTAAATAAGGGCGAAAGCGTCACTGAGGTACCCAGGCGAATCCAGTGGCACACGCTGCAAGGTGTGTCAAGGTGAGGTTTACTGATAAAGTTTCAAGAGCGTACGTCCCTAACAGAGTCAGACAGGTATGAGCACCCCACAGTGGCTCGCCTTTCATGTATTCCTTTAAAAATTTTTGCGATTAAAGCCTTTCTGGTTTGATATTTATTTTCTTCTTGACATGCCACTTTAAATATTTAATTTCTGATGAAGGCACTCGCAGAAGTGTTGAAACCTGGTCAAAAATACTGAAAATTGTGACCAAGGGCTTATTTAGTTTAACTTTAAACATTACATTTCTTCCTCCTGCGTAAGTCTCGCGAAGAGATAACAAAGACAAAATTAGAAACGTTCGACTTCAGGCAGACACTTCTTCCCTCAAAGCACTTGAAACTGGAAAAGAAAATAGGAAAAAGTTGTGACCTCCCCTTCTCTCTTTGCTCCGTTTCTTTCACTGATCTTTCCTCTTCTTCCTTCATTCTTCGAACCACGGCTATATCTCAGGGTTTTCAATGCAGAAATGTAGTGAGAAGGGGGCGCATGTGCGTGGTGGTTCACGATATCGTAGTGCTGTGAGGGAGCGCCACTCGTGCCTCCGGTTTGAGAAGACTGACGACTGAAGTGTGAACATTTCTCAAGCTAAAAACAGGTATTGACTTTCCTTTCTTTTAAAACTATAAATTGTAGTGTAGGTACTACTATCTATCGTTCTAATATACTGAATGAGCGCGACACCATTGATGACGTTTCAACCTCGAAATAAGTTTATTAATACCAATTAGTTGAAATAAAAAAAGAGCTCATCCAGTCCAGAAGTCACTCACAGCTAGAGTAATTAGTTTCTTATATGTGTGTAGTGGTCACTGATACTTATAAGATAGTTTCAGTAATTCTGTCACTGTCCGTTTACGAGTTGTTAAGCAATGCATTAACTATACAATGACCAATATTTGTCGTATCCCGAGAGTAAATCGCTTCTCGCTTGCTTTAAGCATGAAGGTGATTACTATGCCACTCATTTAAGTCTTTCATAGTCATTATCAAGCTAATGCCAGTAAACTGCGGTTAATGTTACTGAATCACACTCTCGACGATAGTGCCCAATATCCAGTCGCGTATCGTAAACTCCGCGCAGATATTTGAGAATGCGCGCGCGATTTGTTTGCACCAAAATCTGGCCGTCGTTCCCTAGAATAATTTTTAATTCAACTTCGGGTTCTAAATTAACACTTCTGTGCCCATTCACGAAAGTTACAGCAGATTCGCACTCGACGACTACATGATCGCGCACTCGAGCAATACCGAAGTTTTTGTTCTAACAAAGAGAAAACCTATCACTGATATGCAACAAGGTAATTTGCTATGTTAAAACATATTTATATATATCTCATTAAAACTCATTATCTATTAAATGTTATACATAATTAAATTCTTTACTCTGTAAATAATCAATGAAATTTAGAAATGAATTGCTTGCATTAAAAAAATCTCAAGTTGTTATGACGTCATGTGTCACTACTTGTTTCGACTCCCCTACACTCACGTGATGCAAAGTAGATCACATACTCATGTAATGTTACAAAGTGACATGGTTAATGAACTAGTTGTAGATGTGCTTACTGTTAACTTGTCGCACACATCGTGGTTTTTAATGTCTAAGCCTCCGTGTGGGATTAGTCTGCAACATATCATATACATTGCATGAAAGTTCTTTTTATCTTTTCCCATCACGTATCAAACCTTATAGATAGTTACCAGTTCACTTGTAGGTCCATTGCAGCTCGTTTCTCTCTGGTATCATCCTCCTCACTTGTAATGCAGCACCGTTTTAGATGGTCTATATTGAACAGCCCCTGGCAGTGTCTACTACGGCTGTTGATAAAATATCGCTGTACTGATACATCGATATTAACCGAAAAGATATCGATATACATCGGTGATATTTTCTTTCCTGACACAGCGGCATGTTGGTATCAAAATGGCAAACTCGAGGGCAGTATTTTCTTTTTACGTTATATTTTTTTCGCAATTTTCGGTAAGTATTCCATAGTTATTTGTAAATCATAGTACGATGCAATTTTACTTTCACAGTGTGATCAAGTCTTACTTATTTTTGAGCTTTCATCACGTCCAGCCTTCTCTTATACTGCAAGAAGCAAGTATAGGTGGCACAAAAGAAGTCCGATTGCACGGGGGGGGGGAGGGGGGGGGGCTGTGATCCGACTGCAATAACAACATTCAAAAAGTTGTGGAAAAAGATGACCTTCATCTAAAATGACAATATTGGGTTTAGCGGTGGGTGAAAACGCGAGTGGGGTACGATTACGTAATCAGTGCGACGTTTAGCTTCACCATGCAGTTCTGCTATATCAGCGTAAAACATGTAGCCAATGACAAATTAAGAAAATGTGGTATGAGACGTTAACTGGAATGAAATATTACATGACAATGCACCAAGTACACAGCTTTTAAGTAACTACACAACAGTCGACAAGAAAAGTATTGCAATACAAGCTTTTCATCCGAATGAAGTCCCAGTATTAAGTTACAAATTTTCAAACGAAGTGTTTCTCTTTCAGTTGTTGGTCTAAAGGGGATAGGCAAGGGGCTTGCTTGTTGGTGTACAGAATATGCAATCATAAATCAATACTTAAACTCACAACTATCAAACCACCGGTATATTTACAATGTACAGTCCATATTTTCATAGGGCGATATGTCAATACTCTTTCTTTGATGTATCGACACTTTATACATCAAGGGTCGGTGTAAATATTCCTTTAAATATCTATGTAGCAGATTCGCGACAGTTTTAAAAATATCAACAGTTCAAGTGCCTACCATCTGAGATCATCCAAGCTCATGCAAAGCTCCCTCCTCCCTCCTGTGTCTGCCTCCTGCCTCTCTCTCACTCTCTCTCTCTCTGCCTCTCTCACACAGTCTCCTTTGACAACTGTAACAAAACTTGTTTCAGCTGTAGAATACGCTGTTAAACAAATGAGTTACAATTAATGAGGTCAACGAAGTACACGGATTTGCCGATAAAAGTAATTGCATTTGACTTTAGTACCTTTTATTGTTAAAAGTAATGTCTCCTCTGTTGTTTTCTGTCAGTAAAAGTGTTCTCTGCCCCTTTCTGTCAATACTATGGAAAATACGAACAAGAAACACTCGGTTTCTGGTTAGAGATCATTTTACTCTTTCTTTTTCATCAGTCTACTGATGCGGGCCGCCACGAATTCCTTTCCTGTGCTAAACTTTTCATCTCAGAGTAGCACTTGCAACCTACGTCCTCAATTATTTGCTTGACGTATTCCAATCTCTGTCTTCCTCTAACGTTTTTGCCCTCTACAGCTCCCTCTAGTACCATGGAAGTCATTCCCTCATGTCTTAGCAGATGTCGTATCATCCTATCCCTTCTCCTTATCAGTGTTTTCCACATATTCCTTTCCTCTCCGATTCTGCGTAGAACCTCCTCATTCCTTACCTTATCAGTCCACCTAATTTTCAACATTCGTCTATAGCACCACATCTCAAATGCTTCGATTCTCTTCTGTTCCGGTATTCCCACAGTCCATGTTTTACTACCATACAATGTACTCCAGATGTACATCCTCGGAAATTTCTTCTTCAAATTCAGGCCGGTATTTGATATTAGTAGACTTCTCTTGGCCAGAAATGCCTTTTTTGCCATAGCGAGACTGCTTTTGATGTCCTCCTTGCTCCGTCCGTCACTGGTTATTTTACTGCGTAGGTAGCAGAATTCCTCAACTTCATTGACTTCGTTACCATCAATCCTGATGTTAAGTTTCTCGCTGTTCTCATTTCTACTACTTCTCATTACCTTCATCTTCCTCCGATTTACTCTCAAACCATACTGTGTACTCATTAGACTGTTCATTCCGTTCAGCAGATCATTTAATTCTTCTTCACTTTCACTCAGGATAGCAATGTCATCAGCGAATCGTATCATTGATATCCTTTCACCTTGTATTTTCATTCCACTTCTGAACCATTCTTTTATTTCCATCATTGCTTCCTCGATGTACAGATTGAAGAGTAGGGGCGAAAGGCTACAGCCGTGTCTTACTCCCTTCTTAATACTAGCACTTCGTTCTTGATCGTCCACTCTTATTATTCCCTCTTGGTTGTTGTACATATTGTATATGACCCGTCTCTCCCTATAGCTTACCCCTACTTTTTTCAGAATCTTGAACAGCTTGCACGATTTTATATTGTCGAAACCTTTTTGCAGATCGACAAATCCTATCAACGTGTCTTGATTTTTCTTCAGCCTTGATTCCATTATTAGCCGTAACATCAGAATTGCCTCTCTCGTGCCTTTACTTTTCCTGAAGCCAAACTGACCGTCACCTATCGCATTCTCAATTTTCTTTTCCATTCTTCTGTATATTATTCTTGTAAGCAGCTTCGATGCATGGGCTGTTAAGCTGATTAAGCGATAATTCTCGCACTTGTCATCTCTTGCCGTCTTCGAAATTGTGTGGATAATGCTTTTTCGAAAGTCAGATGGTTTGTCGCCAGACTCATATATTCTACACACCAACGTGAATAGTCGTTTTGTTGCCACTTCCCCTAATGATTTTAGAAATTCTGATGGAATGTTATCTATCCCTTCTGCCTTATTTGACCGTAAGTCCTCCAAAGCTCTTTTAAATTCCGATTCTAATATTGGATCCCCTATCTCTTCTTCTATCACATCAGACAAATCTTCACCCTCATAGAGGCTTTCAATGTATTCTTTCCACCTATCTGCTCTCTCCTCTGCATTTAACAGTGGAATTCCAGTTGCACTCTTAATGTTACCACCGTTGCTTTTAATGTCACCAAAGGTTGTTTTGACTTTCCTGTATGCTGAGTCTGTCCTTCCGACAATCATATCTTTTTCGTCTTCACATTTTTCCCCCAGCCATTTCGTCTTAGCTTGCCTGTACTTCCTATTTATTTCATTCCTCAGCGACTTGTATGTCTGTATTCCTGATTTTCCCGGAACATGTTTGTACTTCCTACTTTCATCAATCAACTGAAGTATTTTTTCTGTTACCTATGGTTTCTTCGCAGCTACCTCCTTTGTACCTATGTTTTCCTTCCCAACTTCTGTGATGGCCCTTTTTAGAGACGTCCATTCCTCTTCAACTGTGTTTCCTACTGCGCGATTCCTTATTGCTGTATCTATAGCGTTAGAGAACTTCAAACATATCTCGTCATTCCTTAGAACTTCCGTATCCCACTTCTTAAAGTATTCATTTTTCCTTTCTAATGTCTTGAACTTCAGCCTACTCTTCATCACTACTATGTTGTGATCTGAGTCTATATACGCTCCTGGGTACGCCTTACAATCCAGTATCTGATTTCGGAATTTCTGTCTGACCATGATGTAATCTAATTGAAATCTTCCCGTATCTCCCGGCCTTTTCCAAGTTTACCTCCTCCTCTTGTGATTCTTGAACACGGTATTCGCTATTACTAGCTGAAACCTGTTACAAAACTCAATTAGTCTTTCTCCTCTTTCATTCCTTGTCGCAAGCCCATATTCTCCTGTAACCTTTCCTATTACTCCTTCCCCTACCACTGCATTCCAGTCGCCCATGACTATTAGATTTTCGTCCCCATTTACATACTGCATTACCCTTTCAATACCCTCATACACTTTCTCTATCTGTTCATCTTCAGCTTGCGACGTCGGCATGTATACCTGAACTATCGTTGTCGGTGTTGGTCTGCTGTCGATTCTGATTAGAACAACCCGGTCACTGAACTGTTCACACTAACACACCCTCTGTCCTACCTTGCTATTCATAACGAATCCTACACCTGTTATACCATTTTCTGCTGCTGTTGATATTACCCGATACTCATCAGACCAGAAATCCTTGTCTTCCTTCCACTTCACTTCACTGACCCCTACTATATCTAGATTGAGTCTTTGCATTTCCCTTTTCAGATTTTCTAGTTTCCTTACCACGTTCAAGCTTCTGACATTCCACGCCCCGACTCGTAGAACATTATCCTTTGGCTGATTATTCAATCTTTTTCTCATGGTAACCTGCCCCTTGGCAGTCCCCTCCCGGAGATCCGAATGGGGGACTATTCCGGAATCTTTTGCCAATGGAGAGATCATCATCACTTCTTCAACTACAGGCCACATGCCCTGTGGATACACGTTACGTGTCTTCAATGCAGTGATTTCCATTGCTTTCTGCATCCTCATGTCGTTGATCATTGCTGATTCTTCCACCTTTAGGGGCAATTTCCCACCTCTAGGACAAGAGAGTGCCCTGAACCTCTATCCGCTCCTCCGCCCTCTTTGACAAGGCCGTTGGCAGAATGAGGCTGACTTCTTATGCCGGAAGTCTTCGGCCACCAATGCTGATACTTTATCGAAATTTAGGCAGTGGCGGGGATCGAACCCGGGACTGAAGACGTATTGACTATGAATCAAAGACACTACCCCTAGACCACGGGTGACCTGTCTAGGCATGATATTAGTGGTGGTGGCTTGCCGGTGCCTTGCTCCGATGTTAATAGTGATGAATGATGATGATGAAGGCAACACAACAACAGCCAGTCATCTCGACGCGGGGAATATCCCTGACCCCGCCGGAAATCGAACCCGGGACCCAGTGCGCAGGGTGCGAAAACGCTACCGCAAGACCATGAGCTGCGGACTGAATGTGAATGAAAATCAAGCTTTTAATATTTAAAATAACGAATGGATAATGCTGAGTCACGTTCTTTCTGCAAAATGTGCTGATGACGACAACAATCATTGAGCTGTACTTGGAATTAATTTCATTCAAATCAAGAAACATGTAACGTACCTCGCTGCTTCTTCTTACTGCTTCTTCTTATGGGCGGCTCACTTCATATCACAAATCGAAATTAGTTGCTAATTACCTTGCTTCAGTGCAGAGTAGGTTGGTGCTTGATAATGCTTCAATAATATTTGGACAAAATATTGCTTTTGTAGTACACTTTGTTTGTTGCACTTCAGTGTTTCCATTTCTGGTTTGTCTTCTAGATTGCCGTTGATTAAGATTCCAGATTAGCACATCGATCTCGTTCAATTATCTTGTTAATAATTCAGCAGAAGCTTTAACGACATTTGTCTGTGCGTTCTATCAATAATTTCCGGAAATAACGTGTAAGGAGATTAAAAGGTCTTTTTGAAGTAAGACACAGAGAGAATATCACTGAGCATGTAATTGACAGCCTCAAGTAACGAACTTGTACACTTCTAACGTAAAAACGTTATTAAGTTGGAGAACTACATTAGCTACAGGCGACGTAAGTGATAGACGTAATGTTATTTAGCTGTAGAGATGCCGTAAGCTGACAAACCTAATTAATCAAAGATAATCTTTGAAATAACTTAGATCTCGATAGTTGAAAATAGCCCCAATCCCGGAACGCGTTCAGGCCGTCTTTGTCTGCAGTCCCTTTGTCGGAATGGATAGAGGATGAGAGAATTATTCTCTAGGAAATATGCATCCTCAGAAAAGCTGATGCAGACAAATAAAATTTCCGACTTCGTTTCGCTAACAGTGTATGTAAATCTTCAATCTGTATTTTACAATAATGGTTTACAAAATGTGCGAGATCTATTGCAAAAACTTGCACACAGAGATATAGCGTATTGGATTTCTTGGAGAGATGTGGCAGCAAAGATTGTTACAGATCGTTCGCCTAGCACACTTCCGCCTAGCAGCAGAGTGAGAGGAAAATGGCAGGTATTTTAAATGGTTGTAAGACACGTCAAAGATTCTACACGGACATCTGCTATCCTACTGAGGAAGTCACTGTGAATTACATGGCAGATAGTACTTTCCATTGTACTAGTTACTAGGGCTCCCCTTTCATTCACGTATAGAGCACCGGATGAATATCTGCCTTGTTGGCTCTGTACGCGCTGTGATTAATCTTTTGTCTACACGATCTCTGTGGAGCAATACTTAGGAGTGTTTTAGTATATACCTACATTCATCATTTACAATCGGTTCTTGGTATAGTTCGCATCTATCTTCAAGTCTCCCTGTTCGGATTTTCAGCATGTCTGTGACACTCCCCCACGAGCCAAACAAACCTGTAGCTATTCGTTATGTTCCTCTCTGCATATGTGCAGTATCTCGTGCTAGCAACTTAAGGGGACCACACCGTGGTTCAAGTAAAAAAATAGATTTTCGGTTTTCATCATATTTCGATACACTAATGTTTTATTTAAGTACCCTGAAAAGTATTTACCTGAAATTTTTTTTAGGTCATTTAAAGAGCTTTTTCCTTCCTCGTGTGTTTATGTCATCCACTTATCTGCATATATGTTAGATGCTTGTTTCCCCTACATTGCACGTTAGGGACCTTTTTTTTTACTCCTGAGTGTGTTATCTATCCTTGGACTGCTACGATTGGTATTCTTTTGTTTCTGTTGTTTGTAAACAACACTCTTTCAAACACGTGGTTAGTTTTGTTCAAGTGTGATTGAAAGTAGTTGTTATAGAAAACTTGCAGGTATACTATGGCCAGGCAACTAGGAGAAATAAAGAAAATCTGGAGGCAATGAAGAGATATGTTTGGGCCATATTATTCCATAAGTCCCCTACTGATGATGTCGTGGATTGTGTCCATCAGGAGAAAATTCGTTGTGCAAATGCAATATGGCTCAGGCAACTGGAGAATCTTATTATCACCAGCATTCTCTTCCTGCTGCTGTTATTACAGCAATTAAACCTATTTACAGAGACTTGGCTCATCCTGACCTTCTAAGGAAATGTGTGCATTTGCAGGCACAGGACCGTATTTGCAGGCATGCATACCATGAAACTAGAAGTTCATGCTGCTGTTATTACATTCAATTGTGGTAATACTGGAAAGTGTTGGGTACTGTAAAAGCTGGGCTGCCACATTGCGATAAAATGAGGATAGCCGATGGCCAAGAAAGCAAGACAAACAGCATGGAAGGTGGAAAAGAAGCTAGACGACTTGCTAGAGGCCAAAGAAGGGCCATCATATGCAGCAGGGTAGTTTTGATTAACTGAGAGTAACAATGAGGTACTTCGCCGTTCACGGCGGTAGTTATCAGCAAAATAGCCGTACGTTAATGCTCACTTTGCCCTTAGGTCGTTTATATATACAGAGATGCTGTCTTTTGAAACACCGGTCACCTATGGACAGAAGATTTTCAAGCTCAATGAAATTCTTACATTAGGACTCACAATGTGTTCAATAGTTCAGCAGAAAACCAATGTTAAGGACTTTTTCTGTAATTAAACAGCTCCGTTCTTCTATCACACACATGAGTCAACTGTGAGTCGCATGGGACATTGTGCCGCGCGAGAGACCCGTAATAAATTTAAGTAAATAAGGGAGCATTGTTTCAGAGAAAATGTCTACAAGCCCAAATTGGGCTTCCATCTGGACCTGGCGACTTATTTGCTTTCAACTCTTTTAGTTGCTTCCCTACGCTAGGGTTGGCTATATCTGTGGCCTCCATGGGTTATTATGTGCGACAGTCAAACGACCATATCTTCTCGGGTTCTCCACAAGACATTTCGCTAAGGTAGGACGTTGTTAGTGATTGAACGCTTCGCGCATCGACCTTGTTACAGATACACAAATTTCTACTACCTCCACTTGTAGATATTTGAGAACTCTTTTTTGAACGGAGAGTGTAACAATCTCTGCCCTCTCAGCATTTTACGAATTTCATTATTAAACCACGGTTCCGGACAACACACACCAAACACCCATCTCTTCTGAGTGCAGAGGTTCTACGTGAAGAATATGTGGGCTATCCTCCAACCATTATTCTGGAAGTTTACACAACCTGAGAAATGAAACAAGGCCTCATCTGATATGAAGTAAAGCTTGAGGTCAAAGTAACCGTTAGCAACTGATGTCAATAGCCAGTTACGAGAATTAACTGTTTCTTCCTGATTCTCAAATTTCACTTCTTGCACCGTACTCACATGATAGTCTTCTTGTGTCACAAGTTTTAACACACGCTTCACGATGTACGAGACACACAAACCTGCTGTGATTACCAACTTACGGGGACTTACCATCATGTCCATGTAAAGTCTGTCTATAGTTTCAGGGAGTCCTCCCTGTCGACCGCCTATTCCTCTGCACATTCTGTACGGAGCCTAGTGTTCTCCATTTCTTGTACAGGTCTTGACTAGTACTGGTAGTGCAGAATTTCCTATCAGTATACTCCACTTGAAACATTTCGTTGCATTTCTTGATGGAGCTTGTCTGTATGTAACACTCCATAATTTCAATTCCCTGTTGTAATTCATCCTGCCCCATTTATGTAACAACTCAACAATGCGAGCTTCTCACAGTAAGTGATGCAAGAACACACAGCTGCACTGAACTCCCCCAAAGAACGCAATGCAGCCAACTTCCGAGATAGTGTTGTCCCTTCACGAGAACTTCGACCAGCTTAACCGGTTAGTGAGACGTTCCGGATCTATGTGGGACACGCTGTATAACTTGTATTAATTATTGTGTAGTTTTCTTTATTCAATGTGTGCTTCATCCCTGTATGTTCATGTTTGTGTTTAGCAGTAAGTCTTTATGTAAGCCTTCGTGACACCTGCGAGTTGGTTGTATGTGTCTGCACCTTTTGGGTGAAAATCAGGGGCAGAGAGGTGTGTAGGACACTGGAGCAAGTGCACCTTCAACGAAAATTTTTCACGACTGAAAGTGAGCATCAGCATGTCTACATTTGCCAGTATGAAAATAGTATATTGTAACAATTTCCTGTTACATGAGCATAAGGTCTGTTTTGCAAATGTTTTCGATAGTGAAGTGGAGCTTCAGCCAGCGAGTAACAATGGCAGTCCTGACCAGATTTATGATTTTTTCTGTTTCAGTAGCGACGAACATGTATGGTAACATAATGCGACGTATATTTCCTCTAAAATTATATTCCTCATCATGGTGAGTTACATCGTTTTCATATGGTTTTCTGTACATGTCGTGCTTAAGAAGTTTTGTTGTGAGATGGCATATCCATCCTTGAGGAAACCATTAGTTTCTGACAGTTTTTGAATCTCTAAAGGGTGTAGTGAATCCTGATGTGACGTACCAGGTGACTTTTGTGTGTGGTGTGAGGTGGTTTTAGGGATCTGATGTGTCAGATGCCAGCTTTTGCCAACAGAGCGCAGAGTCATCCTCAAAATACCAAAATTAGAACTGCGTCTTCCTCTACACATTTTTATGCATTCACCAGCCCGTATTGCTTCAAAGCGTTGTCTGAAGTTGCACATTTAGCACTCATTTCACTCATACGATCACACGAACGGATAACATAACTGGAGTGAGATAATAAGCAACGAGATTTACACCAGGATTTGGACTTAACTTTTATTGTAGAAACAATGTTTTGATTTGTTAATAAATAAATTGTATTAAGAACTACAGCCAAAGCACTTTCACATTCAATTTTCCTTGGTTGTAGGTCACATTCATTCTAAGGCTCTATCTTTGCAACATGTCAGGACAGGATTATCGTGTGCAGAGTTGAAGTGTTTCAGGGCAGATGAATTGCGGGAAGATGCAAGAAGACTCCTGGGCAGCAGGTACAGAGGAGGTCACCATCTAGCCAGTTTGCACACACAACTTATCAGTGAAGAGTCAGCCAACACAAAACAAATGCCGACTTAAGTACCGGAGCTCCATCAGTTTCAAAACAATTATTTAAACAAAGTGGCCACTTGTTCTAGATTCCCTCACGTGAACATTCTGGCACCTAGATCCTTAGTTTTGTTTATTTACTGTCATTTTAACTACCTAATTTATGACCCAAAATTACTTTTGAGTAGTCCATGGTCACTCACATGTCTGAATGCTTTTAGCCTAATTTTAATGAGCGTAACTTACAGCCGAAAAATGTTCACTTTACTCTCTCCCTCGTTGAGTGCATTCCTATTCGTCCCACAAATCCAGCCAGCTCACCTCCCCCCACCTCACTACACCAACACTCTTCATATACAGAGAAATATCATGAGACGGGAATTCCACTATAGGCCATTAAAATGGCTACAAAACGAAGATCACGTGCTATAGACGGAAAATTTAATTGACAGGAAGATGATGCTGTGATATGCAGAGGATTCACACAGGGTTGGCGCAGGTGGCGACACCTACAACGTGCTGACATAAGGAAAGTTTACAGCCGATTTCTCATACACAAACAGCAGTTGACCGGCGTTGCCTGGTGAGACGTTGTTGTGATGCCTCGTGTAAGAAGAAGAAATGCCTACCATCACGTTTCCGACTTTGATAAAGGTCGCATTGTAGCCTATTGCGATTGCGGTTTATCGTACAGCAACATTGCTGATCGCGTTGGTCCAGATCCAATGACTATTAGCAGAATATTGAATCGGTGGGTTCAGGAGGGTAATACGGAACTCCGTGCTGGATCCCAACGGCCTCATATCACTAGCAGTCGAGATGACAAGCATCTTATCTGCATGGCTGTAACGGATCGTGCAGCCACGTCTCGGTCCCTGATTCAACATATGGGAACGTTTGCAAGACAACAACCACCTGCACGAACAGTTCGACGACGTTAGAAGAAGCATGGACTATCAGCTCGGAGACCATGACTGCGGTTACCCTTGACGCTGCATCACAGACAGGAGCGCATGCGATGGTGTACTCAGCGACGAACCTGGGTGCACGAATGGCAAAACATCATTTTTTCGGATGAATCCAGGTTCTGTTTACAGCATCATGATGATCGCATCCGTATTTGGCGACATCGCGGTGAACACACATTGGAAACGTGTATTCGTCATCGCCATACTGGCGTGTCACCCGGTGTGATGGTATGGGGTGCCCTTGGTTACATGTGTCGGTCACCTCTTAAACAGTGGACGTTACATTTCATATGTATTACAAGCTGTGGCTCTACCCCTCATGCGATCCCTGCGAAATCCTACATTTCAGCAGGATAATGCACGATCGCATGTTGCAGGTCCTGTACGGGCCTCTCTGGACACATAAAACGTTCGACTGCTACCCTGGCCAGCACATTCTCCAGATCTCTCACCAATTGAAAACGTCTGGTCAAACTACTCTTGATGAACTGTGGTATCGTGTTGAAGCTGCATGGGTAGCTGTACCTGTACACGCCATCCAAGCCCTGTTTGACTAAATGCCCAGGCGTTCATGGCCGTTATTACGGCCAGAGGTGGTTGTTCTGGGTACTGATTTCTCAGATCCATGTTTAACAATTTCCACAATGTGACATTTTATCAAATAGACCGATATGCTGGGATAATTAGTTTCTGTAATGCATTACGTAATAACAAATACTCCTCTGCTACATAAGTTCTACAAGCAACCACTTCCATCCATTGCTGTTTACAGTTTTCGTGCATTTATTTACAAGTTTTTATATTCTCCCACTTTTAAGCAACCCACACACAAATATGGGACCTCTGAGTATCACACCATTTCCGCAGTCCATTATTCAAACACAAACACTGGTATCCCAACTGCTTATTGTGTACCAAACAGCACAATGCTGCAAATACACTTCTGTCGTGCCTTTTTCACTGGAAGAGATTCATGCCTGCATTGTTAGAGTGTGACGTTACTATTAGTTTGCTTAAGCAGGGCCAAACAATGTAACATTACTGCTGAACTGTAAATAACGGAGCGAAATCTTAAAGACTCACGCAAGACATTGATAAATAGCTATTGCACCTACACTTGCTATGCTGTTAGCACCACCTTTGGCCTATTGCTCCAGAGTATAGGATCATTACCGGGTACGACTGAGTGATGATATTAGAAAAAAAGTTCAGAAAAGGATGAATCATTTCAACATTTTCGCAATATGGATGAGAGAGTGCCAGGAACGTCGCACTCTAAGATCTTTTTATATAACTTGTAGGTAGTCGTTGGAGATATTTCCAGAAAGCTTGTTTTTTTTCGTCAATCTTCTGACTGGTTCGATTTATCCCGCTGAGAATTCCTCTCCTTTGCTAACCTCTTTATTTCAGAGTAACACTTGAAACCTATGTCCACAATTATACGCTGGATGTACTCCAATCTCTGTTTTCCTCTACAGTTTTTGCCCCTTACATCTCCCTCTAGTACCATGGAAGTGATTCCCCGATATCTTAACAGTTGTCCTATCATATTGTCCTCCTCTTCATTGATTTCCACATATTCTTTTCCTCTCCAATTCTACGCAGAACCTCCTCATTCCTTACCCTATCAGTCCACCTAATTTTCAACATCTGTCTGTCGCACCATATCTGAAATGTTTTGTCTCTCTTCTGTTCCGGTTTTCCCACAGTCCATGTTTCAGTACCGTACAGTAGATCATATAATTCTTCTTCACTTTCACTGAGGATGGCAATGTCATCACCGAATCGTATCATTGATACCCTTTCATCTTGAATTTTAATTCCACTCCTGAACCTTTCTTATATTTCCATCATTGCTTCCTTCGAGTACAGACTGAACATTAGGGGCGAAAGTCTGCTTTCCCGTCTTACACGCTTTTTAATCCGAGCACTTAGTTCTTGGTTTTCCATTCGTAGTATTCCCACTTGGTGCTTATACAGCTGACCTCTATTTTTCTAAGAATTTCAAACATCTCGCACCAGTTTACATTGTCGAACGCTTTTTCCAGGTCGACTAATCCTATGACGTGTCTTGATTTTTCTTAAGTCTTGCTTCCGCTATCAACCGCAATGTTAGAATTGCCTCTCTGGAGCCTTTACCTTTCCTAAAGCCAAACTGATTGCCATCTCACATATCATCAATTATTCTGTATTTTATTCTTGTCAGCAACTTGGATGCATGTGCTGTTAAGCTGATTGTGCGATAATTTCCACACTTGTCAGATCTTGCAGTCTTCGGAACTGTGTGGATGATATTTTTCCGAAATTCAGATAGTATGTCACTAGACTCATAAATTCTGATCACCAAGGTCAATAGTCGTTTTGTTACTAATTCCCCCAATTATTTTCGAAATTCTGATGATATGTTGTCTATCCTTTCTGCCTTATTTGATCTTAAATCTTGCAAAGCTATTTTAAATTCTGATTCTTATACCGGATCCGCTATCGCTTCTAAATCGACTCATATTTCTTCTTCTATCACATCAGACAAATCTTCCCCCCACATAGAAGCCTTCGGTGTACTCTTTCCACCTATCCACTCGCTGCTCTGCATTTAACAGTGGAATTCCTGTTGCACTCTTAAAGTTTAGACTTTCCTATATGCTGAGTCAGACCTTTTCTATTTAGATTTCTTCACATTTTTCATGCAGTCATTTTGTCTTAGCTTCCTTGTATTTCCTGTTTGTTTCATTCCTCAGCTACTTGTATTTCTGTATTCGTGAATTTGTCTGAACATTTTTGAACTTTTTTCTTTTATCAATCAAATGAAGTATTTCTTCTGTTATTTATGGTTTGTATCATTACCTCGATTTGTCGTGTGATGTTCCTAATATCTTTGCTTGGGGTTGTTGATGGGGGAGGGCGGGTCAGGGGCGGGGCAAGGGGGTCGGGCGAGTTGTGCTTTGGCCGGCTGTGGAGTGGTAGCAGGGCGTGGTTTCGATCTTCTGACCTCTGGATTATGGGCCAAGCAGGCTTCGACCTCTGGGTTATGTGCCCATAACCCAGATGTCCGTGGTTCATTATGTCATTTGCAGCAAAACTAGTGACTGCAGCATATCCACAGATGAAGGTATTAACACCAGAAATGCATGCTTTGGCTCCAAACCATTTTGGTCAAAAAATGTTTGGTACTAACTGAAAAATCGCAAATATCGTCAGTTTACAACTGGTGTAATAGAAGGGAAAATTCGCTCATACATTTCATCTTAAACATAATATGCTGGGGAAATACTGTGAAGCATTCTTGAATAGTTTTTCAAATTGGGAAAGCATTTTCACCTCGCAGTTCAGTGATACAGTTCACTTGAGAAAGTGGTTTTCCTATAATCTTAGTAAGCTCAGTTACCAGTGAGTCAGTTGTACTAGTTTCCTATGATAATAGCACAACATGTATTTCAGTGCGTAATTTTTCAAATAATAATAAATGAATTTCTGGTTAGTAATTCTGTAGAATAATAATTTTCTGTTTTATAAAACAGTCTCTCTAAATTAATGATACTTAAAGTGTGTTTGTGTCCTACACCACAACTTTTCCAATGTTTATAATTTACTCAATAAGGCATGCTAATTAACTATTGTTTCAGGGAGAGGTCATAAGGGAACAATTGACAGGAATGGGGGAAAGAAATACAGTAGAAGAAGAATGGGTAGCTTTGAGGGATGAAGTAGTGAAGGCAGCAGAGGATCAAGTAGGTAAAAAGACGAGGGCTAGTAGAAATCCTTGGGTAACAGAAGAAATATTGAATTTAATTCATGAAAGGAGAAAATATAACAATGCAGTAAATGAAGGAGGTAAAAAGGAACACAAACGTCTCAAAAATGAGATCGACAGGAAGTGCAAAATGGCTAAGCAGGGATGGCTAGAGGACAAATGTAAGGATGTAGAGTCTTATCTCACTAGGGGTAAGATAGATACTGCCTACAGGAAAATTAAAGAGACCTTTGGAGAAAGGAGAACCACTTGTATGAATATCAAGAGCTCAGATGGAAACCCAGTTCTAAGCAAAGAAGGGAAAGCAGAAAGGTGGAAGGAGTATGTAGAGGGTCTATACAAGGGCGATGTACTTGAGGACAATATTATGGAAATGGAAGAGGATGTAGATGACGATGAAATGGGAGATACGATACTGCGTGAAGAGTTTGACAGAGCACTGAAAGACCTGAGTCGAAACAAGGCCCCCGGAGTAGACAACATTGCATTGGAACTACTGACGACCTTGGGAGAGCCAGTCCTGACAAAACTGTACCATCTGGTGAGCAAGATGCATAAAACAGGCGAAATACCCTCAGACTTCAAGAAGAATATAATAATTCCAATCCCAAAGAAAGCAGGTGTTGACAGACGTGAAAATTAGCGAACAATCAGTTTAATAAACCACAGCTGCAAAATACTAACTCGAATTCTTTACAGACGAATGGAAAAACTAGTAGAAGCGGACCTTTAGGAAGATCAGTTTGGAGTCCGTAGGAATGTTGGCACACATGACTTATTTTAGAAGAAAGATTAAGGAAAGGCAAACCTACGTTTCGAGCATTTGTAGACTTAGAGAAAGCTTTTGACAATGTTGACAGGAATACTCTCTTTCAAATTCTGAAGGTGGCAGGGGTAAAATATAGCGAGCGAAAGGCTATTTACAATTTGTACAGAAACCAGATGGCAGTTATACGACTCGAGGGACATGAAAGGGAAGCAGTGGTTGGGAAGGGAGTAAGACAGGGTTGCAGCCTCTCCCCGATGTTATTCAATCTGTATATCGAGCAAGCAGTAAAGGAAACAAAAGATAATATCGGAGTACGTATTAAAATCCATGGAGAAGAAATAAAAACTTTGAGGTTCGCCGATGACATTGTAATTCTGCCAGAGACAGCAAAGGACTTGGAAGAGCAGTTGAACGGAATGGACAGTGTCTTGAAAGGAGGATGTAAGATGAACATCAACAAAAGCAAAACGAGAATAATGGAATGTAGTCGAATTAAGTCGGGTGATGCTAAGGGAATTAGATTAGTAAATGAGACACTTAAAGTAGTAAAGGAGTTTTGCTATTTGGGGAGCAAAATAACTGATGATGGTCGAAGTAGAGAGGATATAAAATGTAGACTGGCAATAGCAAGGAAAGCGTTTCTGAAGAAGAGAAATTTGTTAACATCTAGTATAGATTTAAGTGTCAGGAAGTCATTTCTGAAAGTTTTTGTATGGAGTGTAGCCATGTATGGAAGTGAAACATGGACGATAAATAGTTTGGACAAGAAGAGAATAGAAGCTTTCGAAATGTGGTGCTACAGAAGAATGCTGATGATTAGATAGGTAGATCACATAACTAATGAGGAAGTATTGAATAGGATTGGGGAGAAGAGAAGTTTGTGGCACAACTTGACTAGAAGAAGGGATCGGTTGGTAGGGCATGTTCTGAGGCATCAAGGGATCACCAATTTAGTGTTGGAGGGCAGCGTGGAGGGTAAAAATCGTAGATGGAGACCAAGAGATGAATACACTAAGCAGATTCAGAAGGATGTAGGTTACAGTAGATACTGGGAGATGAAGCAGCTTGCACAAGATAGAGTAGCATGGAGAGTTGCATCAAACCAGTCTCAGGACTGAAGACAACAACAACAACAACAACAATTAACCATTATGTTAAACGTTTTTTATGTCCAAACATGAGCTTAATACTCTTCTTAGCTAGTACACTCGCTTATTAGGAACGAGACGCTACAAAGATACAGTCATAGCACAAACCTAAGGTACTACTTTTTTAAATTAGTTATTTCTTTCATTACCTGGCTCCAAATAAAACTGAGCTGTATTCACATCTGTGGAGAGACACGCAAAATTTCAATGAACCGGATCCCTAAGAATATTTCAATTACAGTGATTCAGTGGTTGATGCTTTTTATTTTTGTTAGACACTTTTGATGACATAAATATGTATGCGATTGCAGTCTTTCTCGGCGTATTCCATTGATGAAATCTTCTCGGGTTATCAGCCGAGTGGTGGCGTCGTCTTGTCGCAACGTTTCGATGAGTTTCGTACCCATCATCTTCGCCAGAAGATGATGGGTACGAAACTCATCGAAACGTTGCGACAAGACGACGCCACCACTCGGCTGATAACCCGAGAAGATTTCATCGACATAAATATGTTCACCAAAACTTGAATCTGGAAAATCAAGCGCTCCCCAAACTGCCACGCTACAACATGCTCCATCCCCCATCAAAAACTTTGAGCAAAGGTCTTAATGGCCTCAAATCAGAGGGACATCACATGACAGATCGAGATAGTGGCGCCAGGAACTCGATAGGCGATGCCAGCTACCTCGCTACGGCTTACTGACTACTGAGTTATTCCTTATTGCTTTATATATAGCCTTAGAGAACTTCAAGCGTGTCTCGTCATTCCTTAATACTTATGTATCCCACATCTTTGCGTACTGATTCCTCCTCACTAACATCTTGAACTTCAGCCTACTGTTCATCATTAAGGCATTCTGATCCGAGTCTATATCTGGTCCTGGGTACGCCTTACAATCCAATATCCGACTTCGGAGTCTCTGTCTGGCCACGATGTAATGTAACTAAAGTCTTCCCGTACCGCGCGGAATACCTCCTCCTAGTGCGAATCTTGAACAGAGTATTCTCTATTAACAGCTGAAATTTATTACAGAACTCAATTAATCTTCCTCGTCTCAAATTCCTTGTTCCAAGCCGACATTCTCCTGTAACACTTTCATCTACTCTTTCCCCTACAATTGCATTGCATTCCCCGTTTAGTATTAGATTTTCATCTCCCTTTACGCACTGTATTACCCTTCCAATGTCCTCATACACATTCTATGTCTCCTCATCTTCAGCTGCCCGCCCCGATAGCTCAGTGGTCAGCGCGATGGACTGCATTGCCAAAGAGCTCGGGTTCGATTTTCGGCTGGGTAGGAGATTTTCTCAGCTCAGGGACTGTGTATTGTGTTGTCCTAATCGTCATCATCTCATCTCCATCGACACGCAAGTCGACGAAGTGGCGTCAACTCAAAAGACTTGCGCCAGGTGACCGGTCTACGCGACGGGAAGCCTTAGCGACATGACATTTCGTTTCATCTTTAGCTTGCGACGTCGGTAAGGGTGACTTCTTACGGTGGAAGCCTTCGGCTGTCAACGGTGATTATTAATCAAAATACAAGGTGTTTCAAAAATGACCGGTACATTTGAAACGGCAATACAAACTAAACGAGCAGCGATAGAAACACACCGTTTGTTGCAATATGCTTGGGACAACAGTACATTTTCAGGTAGACAAACTTTCGAAATTACAGTAGTTACAATTGTCAACAACAGATGGTGCTGCGGTCTGAGAAACTCTATAGTACGATATTTTCCACATATCCAACATGCGTAGCAATAATATGGCGTAGTCTCTGAATGAAATTACCCGAAACCTTTGACAACGTGTTTGGCGGAATGGCTTCACATGCAGATGAGATGTACTGCTTCAGCTGTTCAATTGTTTCTGGATTCTGGCGGTACACCTGGTCTTTCAAGTGTCCCCACAGAAAGTAGTCACAGGGGTTCATGTCTGGCGAATATGGAGGCCAATCCACGCCGCCTCTTGTATGTTTCGGATAGCCCAAAGCAATCACACGATCATCGAAATATTCATTCAGGAAATTAAAGACGTCGGCCGTGCGATGTGGGCGGGCACCATCTTGCATAAACCACGAGGTGTTCGCAGTGTCGTCTAAGGCAGTTTGTACCGCTACAAATTCACGAAGAATGTCCAGATAGCGTGATGCAGTAATCGTTTCGGATCTGAAAAATGGGCCAATGATTCCTTTGGAAGAAATGGCTGCCCAGACCAGTACTTTTTGAGGATACAGGGACTATGGGACTGCAACATGGGGCTTTTCGGTTCCCCATATGCGCCAGTTCGGTTTATTGACGAAGCCGTCCAGGTAAAAATAAGCTTCGTCAGTAAACCAAATGCTGCCCACATGCATATCGCCGTCATCAATCCTGTGCACTATATCAGCGAATGTCTCTCGTGCAGCAATGGCAGCGGCGCTGAGAGGTTGCCGCGTTTGAATTGTGTGTGGATAGAGGTGTAAACTCCGCTGCATGAGACGATACGTGGACGTTGGCGTGATTTGGACCGCAGCTGCAACACGGCGAACGGAAACCCGAGGCTGCTGTTGGATCACCTAATGCACTAGCTGCTCGTTGCCCTCTGTGGTTGCTGTACGCGGTCGCCCTACCTTCCCAGCATGTTCATCCGTAACGCTCCCAGTCCGTTTAAATTTTTCAAACATATCCTTTATTGTATCGCTTTTCGGTCCTTTGGTTACATTAAACATCGGTTGAAAACTTCGTCTTGTTGCAACAACACTGTGTTCTAGGCGGTGGAATTCCAACACCAGAAAAATCCTCTGTTCCAAGGAATAAACCATGTTGTCCACAGCACACTTGCACGTTGTGAACAGCACACGCTTACAGCAGAAAGACGACGTACAGAATGGCGCACCCACAGACTAAGTTGTCTTCTACGCTCCTGGAAATGGAAATAAGAGGACGTTGACACCGGTGTGTCAGACCCACCATACTTGCTCCGGACACTGCGAGAGGGCTGTACAAGCAATGATCACACGCACGGCACAGCGGACACACAGGGAACAGCGGTATTGGGCGTCGAATGGCGCTAGCTGCGCAGCATTTGTGCACCGCCGCCATCAGTGTCAGCCAGTTTGCCGTGACATACGGAGCTCCATCGCAGTCTTTAACACTGGTAGCATGCCGCGACAGCGTGGACGTGAACCGTATGTGCAGTTGACGGACTTTGAGCGAGGGCGTATAGTGGGCATGCGGGAGGCCGGGTGGACGTACCGCCGAATTGCTCAACACGTGGGGCGTGAGGTCTCCACAGTACATCGATGTTGTCGCCAGTGGTCGGCGGAAGGTACACGTGCCCGTCGACCTGGGACCAGACCGCAGCGACGCACGGATGCACGCCAAGACCGTAGGATCCTACGTAGTGCCGTAGGGGACCGCACCGCTACTTCCCAGCAAATTAGGGACACTGTTGCTCCTGGGGTATCGGCGAGGACCATTCGCAACCGTCTCCATGAAGCTGGGCTACGGTCCCGCACACCGTTAGGCCGTCTTCCGCTCACGCCCCAACAACGTGCAGCCCGCCTCCAGTGGTGTCGCGACAGGCGTGAATGGAGGGACGAATGGAGACGTGTCGTCTTCAGCGATGAGGGTCGCTGCTGCCTTGGTGCCAGTGATGGTCGTATGCGTGTTTGGCGCCGTGCAGGTGAGCACCACAATCAGGACTGCATACGACCGAGGCACACAAGGCCAACACCCGGCATCATGCTGTGGGGAGCGATCTTATGCACTGGCCGTACACCTCTGGTGATCGTCGAGGGGACACTGAATAGTGCACGGTACATCCAAACCATCATCGAACCCATCGTTCTACCATTCCTAGACCGGCAAGGGAACTTGCTGTTCCAACAGGACAATGCACGTCCGCATGTATCCCGTGCCACCCAACGTGCTCTAGAAGGTGTAAGTCAACTACCCTGGCCAGCAAGATCTCTGGATCTGTCCCCCATTGAGCATGTTTGGGACTGGATGAAGCGTCGTCTCACGCGGTCTGCACGTCCAGCACGAACGCTGGTCCAACTGAGGCACCAGGTGGAAATGGCATGGCAAGCCGTTCCACAGGACTACATCCAGCATCTCTACGATCGTCTCCATGGGAGAATAGCAGCCTGCATTGCTGCGAAAGGTGGATATACACTGTACTAGTGCTGACATTGTGCATGCTCTGTTGCCTGTGCCTATGTGCATGTGGTTCTGTCAGTGTGATCATGTGATGTATCTGACGCCAGGAATGTGTCAATAAAGTTTCCCCTTCCTGGGACAATGAATTCACGGTGTTCTTATTTCAATTTCCAGGAGTGTATTTACCCATCATTGGACGCAGGGAATGTGCCGCCTTTCTGTCGAAATACTACGTCCCTCTCGGTATTATAGAACTATCCACAGATAATTTATGTTGATGCAACTGCTTGAAGGATCAATCACAATCATTCAGGTAAAGGGATTTTATTTGTAGCGGCGTTCTGTAAATGACGTATTTCGTCAACTTGGATAGTTGTGACGCTGTGTGTTACTTCAACGTGTCATGGAGTCCTCATATGTGAGTAATATTTCTTAACAAGCTGTACGTATGCTAATTACAGTTTCCAGGTAGAATGAGCTGACGAAGGTCATGGGATACCCCCTAATAACGTGATGGTCTTCCTACTGCCCGTCATAGTATGGCAACTCGACTGGATGTGGTCTCAACAAGTCGTTGGAAACCTCATGCAGAAATAATGAGCGATGTTTCCTCTATAGCTGTCCACAATCGTGAAAGTTTTGCCGGTGCTGGATTTTGAGCACGAACTGATCCTTCGGTTATGTGCTGTAGACGTTCGATGGGATCGCCGTTGGTAAAGGCGTCGCGTCGGTCGCCTGCTGTTATAGTCCATTAACACCAAATTGTGCCACACTGTCCTTTCGGATACGTTTATTGCTCGACCAACATTGATTTCTGCGTTTATTTCATGCAGTGTTGCTTGTCTCACTGACAAATCTATGCAAATGCCACTGTTCCCGGTCGTTAAGCGTAAGCTGTCAGCCACTGCGTTGTCCGTCGTGAGAGGTCATGCTTGATATTTTGTATTCTCGGGACTGTCTTAAATCTGTACGTCTCAGAATACTGAGTTCCCTACCGATATCCTAAACGGAATATCCCATATGTCCAGCTACAATTGCCACTGTGCATTTAATGTCTGTTGCATCACGTCGGAAACTTTTTCTTATGAATCACATGAGTACAAATGGCTACTCCACCAATGAACCGTCCTTTATATCTTGTATACGCGATATTAGCGCCATGTGTAAATATGCATATCGGTATCCCACGATCTCTGTGACCTCAGTGTATGTTACCCTTGATCAGAAGGATGCCATCTTCCTGTAACTAAATCTGAAAACAACATATGCTCAACATATTGCTATCCTTACTCCTTCACCTCTTATTAACGATTTAACGCCTTCCTGGGAGACACTAGAGATGAAGACAGTAAAAACCCTTAACTAGAGACCAACTAATTCCTGAGGAGGAAAGCACGAGGCGGCGAAACAGCGCGTGGACAGAGCTGAAGCGTCCCCTCCACCGTGTCCCCTTGCGACGCAGACACATAGCAATTAGATACACAGAGGCCGGAGGGATTTGCTGTTGCCGCGGCGGCGCAAGAAATTGGATTCCCGACGCTGCCGAGCCGCGAGGTAAGGGGGTGGGGGGCGGTGGCAATATGGCGGCGGCTCGCCACCGGTTCCAATATCCACAGCTCATTCTGGCTTAATTGAGGGTGCCGGTGTCGGCGCGCTTATGCCCCGCGCTAAAATAATCCCGCCGTGCGTTCCTCTGCGTCAATCTCTACCTCTGACGAGCCAGCCACTGCTCGGGTACCTACAGACCTGTCCCGTACGCTCTGCCAAGTATGTGCCACAAAACAACTACCCCGTATAGTCACAACAATATTCGATATTATATTGCTTCTTCAGTATATCTGAAGCAATATGAACCATTAGCGCCTAAACACGGCAGTCCTGAAAAAAAAACTAAATGTTTGTGACAATCATATTTGTACGCAATCCACCAGTTTCATAGGTTCGACTTGCTTTTTAGCCACGTCTTAACATTCTATATTACCTATAAAAATAATTATCAATCTATATTACCTACAAAATAATGTAAGCGCTTTATGTTACGAAATCATAATTCATATTTAGGATTACCATTATTAACGTCAATTTCAGTTTTCAAATGTAGCCTAGTGATAGTAGTGTCTTTTTGACTGTTGTGTAGTTCGCAATTATTGTAAAACTAGAATGAGGACACAAAGAAGAGATACTAAAAGTACCACACACACACACACACAATTATGTCCTATTCCAACAGTTCGTGGTCCTCGTCATCGTCATTTTCATGAACCAAATTCTGTAGCCTGAGGTTCAGATAAAATTGGTGCAGACAGCCCAGTAGGCGGGGCAACCACAGCTATGAGCAGCCTATTCATATTAGGTTTTAATAACCACGTCAGCTGAATTTAGCCCTCTACTGCTGCATCATTACCAATTTCGTGGCACTAAAAACATCTTCAGCCGATCAAAACATCTGAGCGGAACATCTCGGTCTCTCGTTATCCAACATTCGTTGTCAGTCCAAAAATAGCAACGCTAAAAGACGGTATGTCTGCAGTTTTAAATTTTTTACATACCGTCTTTTAGTGGTGTTATGTTGTAAGAGGTCCATAATTAAAGAGTTTGTTACTAGCGCACTCGAGCTGATGTAATTTCGATGTATTGCTCACGCGCTGCCTGCGATATGTAAGATGTAAGAGAATCTGAGACCAAAGAGCAGTGTTGACTGCAGTAAGAACTGTGTGTTAGTAGGAGTAAGTTGTTACTAGGGAGCAATCGTGTCTGGTGTATCGCGTTGGCTGGGCCGGTCGTGTGCAGCGATGGCGGAGCCTGAGCGTTGTAGGATAAGGTAAAAGCAGCCTCGCGCATATGTAGTATTGTTACATCAAGTCCCATGTAAATGTTTTTAAAAAAAATCTGTTAATAATAATCTTTCTCATAAAAAGTAACTTTTGACATTCATCTCAATTTAAAGAATTCACTAATTTCTCCAATCCTTGGCCATCCCGATTATTGAAAAGAAAAATCAGTTCTTTCCTTTTATATAAGACAAATCTATCGGCCAGCATTGCACTTAGCTGCGCCAGGAAAATTTCTTATAGGAGCAGATATATACGCGTTATCCGACGATCTAATTAATGTAAGATTTTTCAGTTTATTCAGAAATGATGTATCAGGGCAATGACGCAGCATTGCTGACGTCCAAAATTTACCAGGTTAAATTGATTGTCAATTATTGAATGGTTAGAAGTGACCGACATTTTTTTATTGAGAGATTAGTCACATTTTATTATTGATACGTTACGCAATTTTCCTGTTGGTAGGTTATACTGAATGTGAACGACATAATTATATTTTTTTTACTGTTGAGAGTTTTAGGAATTTTTGTGTTTTGAGGTTACACTAAATGAGAATATTATTCATATTATTTTATTTTGTGGGGACGTTACACTTGTCGACAACCGGCCAGGATCGTATTTTTGTGAATTTCTAAGAAGCAGTCAGTTATATATCTGCTCTTATTTAATTAATATTAAAAGTAGTTTGCATCTGGCGCAACGCATTTACTAATTTGTCAATTTTTCTTTCAAAGATCATCGGCAATTTATTGCTCTTTGTGGTAACTGTATTTGTTCCATTTTTGCTTTGTCTTTGTCTGATGTTGTACTTAACTTTGTGTTGTGAAAATGCCGTGAAAAACTGCTAACAGTGCATCGCGAGTCGTAATCCGTGAAAAAGCCGACATTAATAATTTGACTGATAGTACTAGCGACACTCAGTGTCTTGATGATAATCCTCCAGTTACAGACAATCAGTGCGTACCGACCACCAGTAATGACTATAATTTAAATGATGAGCAAACAAATTCAATTGTGTCCACTGTGAATTTAACGACAATTGATGACGTGGCACTTTCCGTTACAATGAACGCTGTCCAGTCTGACACGGCTGATTTGCAAAATTTTCGTAGCGAACAGATAATTGTTTCTAACGAAGGTGACCAATATACACAAAGCACGTCAGATTTATTTGATTCCGCTTTAGTGCCCAACAGAGCACATCCGATTAGCAAACCTTGTTGTGAATCAGACAATGACGAAATGGTTATACAAAACGTGACACATGCAGATACACCATCACACAGCACAGAGAATACAGGAGCTAATTTTGGCATGGATCGAGTTGTGACATTATTGCTACAACTTAATTAAAAACTAGACAACAATTCCAAAGAGTCGAATGAAAAACACGACAGGTCGATCAAACAAATTAATGAGAACTTTAAACAGATTAATGAACAGATTTCAGCCGTTGCCGTGCAATGTCATGATACTAAAGAACAATTACGTGAGGAAATTAAGGCTTGTGCTAGGAATAGTAGTGAAGAAATTAGATCCGTTGCACAAGAATTAAGTAATACACATGCAGCCACAACTAAATTACTTAGAGATGAAATTAGTGCAGTCGCTGTACAATGTTCTGAAAACGCAACACAGTTACGCGACGAGTTTAAATTAATGTCATCAGAACTTTCACGCACACTGGATGCGAAAGTAGACACGAAATTTGAACAACAAAACAGCCAAATTAACGAACGTTTTAATCACCACCTACAAAACAGTGAAACGCGTTACCTTAAATTCATACAGGAACAGAACAAAGTAAAGAAACAAGTCATGGATACAATTACTGCACAGAGACAGGAAGATAAGCGTAAAATGTATACGAAGGCGAAAACAAATTTAGACAACAATATTGCAACAGTATCAGACGAAATCAAACAGTTGAACACCGAATTGAATGATGAAATCTCCGATCTTAAAACAAAAACAGATGCCATTAAAGCAGACGTTAAGAAATTGAACAAAACTACCCGTAAAATCCAAAAACAAATTACTGCTTGTGACACTAAAAATTATGATCAGGTTAAAGCATTGACTGAAAAATTTGATGAATTGGCCAGTCGTATTGACGTTATCGAAAATAACAATGACACCAAATCAGACGATACGTCACCAATTTCTTTCAATCAAACACTCGAATTCCAAAATTTACAGCAGACAATGAGTGAGATAGGTTCGTCCAATAATATATTGCGTAGAAAAGGGTCGTCTTTACAGCAAGAAGTGACGAAGATGAAAAATGTCTCAGCCTGTAACACGATACAGCATACGCCACTGTCCGAACATTTCTCACACTCACACAGCAAGTACAATTTAGGTAATTTACAGAGAGTACGTGACTTAGATTCCGAACAGTCACAGACAAACAGATTATCATACAATCCTGAACCTGTTCAGACATTCAGAGACGAGAATTTTGATTACAAGCAGTTTCTATCCGTTAGGAAAGTTGAGGCATTTAAAAATGACAATACGCGAATACACCCTTTGGACTGGATACAACAATTTAGCTTTGATTTTCCACCAGCTTGGCCTTTAATGCAGAAACTAGAATTGGACTGGATACAACAATTTGCTTTTGAATTTTCACCGGCATTGCCTGTAACGCAGAAACTCATATTTATTTGCAGTGCTTGAGCGACCTCAGGGGATTCATTACACTTCGATGAATATGTGCCGTAGCGTGCACAGGGCCCGGAGCCGTAGTAGTGCTATTTCATCTTTAGTTTTCTGCACTGCTGCCTTCTGTTCTATTATCCTTTATATCTATCGAAACAGCTCTTCAACTATCGATCTATCAAGTGCTATGAATGAGTAAAGAAAACCTGATATGACAAGTTTTTACCGAAAGTGACAGTTTTCATTATACGCTCCAGAAATGATAACCACCAGATTTTTAATGACAAACAAAATTTTAATCATCAGTATATGCAAAATTATCAGCAAACGCAAACACATTTTGGGAACAATAGAGGGTTTTCACCGCAACAGCATCAAAAGCAGCCGGTTAGCATACCTAACCAACAATGTAGTCTGCAAGGTCAACCAAGCTTTAATGTTTCGCCGCCTACACGTATAGCGACGGCTCCACCAAATAGTAACCCACAGCAACAAGGAAATCACTACGTACAGAGAACACACCATTTTAATTCCTATCGCAACGCGCCGTATAGCAATGACTATCATGACAGACGTAAAACCAATGAGCACAGTTTTCGGCGTAACAGTCGATCTTACCAGCAGCACAATCATCCGCAACAACAGATTATCATGAATGAACCTGACAGTCGGTATCATCCCGAACCTAATATGTCAGGAAGAAATAACAGAACAGTACAAATAGTCGAGATGCCACAGCATCCTCCCGCAAATAACAGCACGTCAGAAAGAATTTGACTAGATACAGAACAGGATGCATCTTCCAACAGCGTAAGCACTACTTTTGACACGCAGAATGTTATTCAGGAGAATGTTATTACTTTTGACGACATCCGAGACACTCTTTTGCATGAAAAACCAGTTATTCAAAAAACCATTTCCACCCTGTCATTGAAGTAAAGATTGGATCATCCACATTTTCAGCAGTAATCGATTCTGGATCACCTATGTCAGTCATAAATGAAGAACCCTTCAACGAATGTAACGAAGAGAATACTTACCCTACGATCTCGTGGTCGTGCGGTAGCGTTCTCGCTTCCCACGCCCGGGTTCCCGGGTTCGATTTCCGGCGGGGTCACGGATTTTCTCTGCCTCGTGATGGCTGGGTGTTGTGTGATGTCCTTAGGTTAGTTAGGTTTAAGTAGTTCTAAGTTCTAGGGGACTGATGACCATAGATGTTAAGTTCCATAGTGCTCAGAGCCATATGACCCATTTGAACTTATCCTACGTTACCATTAGGAAAAACTAAAGTAAAAGGAGCAGTACCTGGTAAAGGAGAAGATGTAAAACTACAGACACACTTATCATTTTGTATTGCAGGTCATACGTTCCACTCAAATTTTTGGATTGTTCCCTTACTGACAACAGACGTTATTTTTGGTACGAGTTTTTTCGCACAACACGACGCAGTTATTGACTTTCAAAATTCCTATTAAATGTTAAAGGATGAAAATGCACAACTGGCATTAGAATTTCAGTACGATTCATCTGCAGACGAACAGGCAATTAATCGGACAGAGGTCATTTCTGCATCACATAACATAGACTGTCATTCCACATTGTTCACAGGTACGTTCGTACACAACTACAATACACCAGACGAAGCCGACTACGACGTTATGCAAATGATTTCTGAGAAAGTAAAACAAAGCAGTGCAAATACAGACGTTGAACGTACTCAACTACGCAAAATTCTTTTACAGCAAGCTCCAGTTTTTGACAACATCCCTGGTACTATGTCCGGTTTCATGTATGAATTTCAAGTTAAACAGCACGACACATTTAAAGCTAAACATTATCCCATTCCGTATATTCACAGAGAACAGGTTAAGAAAGGATTGCAAGCTATGCTTGACCAAGGTATTATTGAACCAGCAGTTAGTCCGTACATAAATCCGCTCCATATTGTTAAGAAAAAGGATGGATCACTTCGACTCGTACTTGATTCGCGTCATGTCAACGACATTACTATTAATTAAACAGATCGCCCACAGACACTAGAAGAACTTCTACAGAAATTTGATGGTACTGCTTTTTATTCCACATTAGATTTAAGATCGGGATTTTGGCAAATTCAGTTCCACCCGAACTGCAGAAAGTACACAGTATTTCTCTGTTTTGGTGACTGTTATCAATTTTGTAAATTACCGTTCGGTTTAACAATTTCTTTAGCAGCGTTTATTCGCGGTTTGAATACTATACTTCCGACAGAACTTAAAGACCGAATCACAACATATGTAGACGACATCCTTATTGCAGAAGATAACTGGTCTGAACATAATCTGATTCTGGAACAACTGTTGCAAACTTTTCGGGCACAAGGACTGACAGTTAATCTTAGCAAATCATACTTTGGCAATACTTCTGTAAAATTTCTTGGACATGTAATTTCAGCAGAAGGCATAGCGCCTGACCCGGAAAAACTTCAAGCTTTACGTGACATTACTGTTCCAACGACGAAGAAACAATTACGCAGCTTTCTGGGATTAATTAACTTTTTCCGTAAATTTGTTCATTACTCTGCTTTAGACACCCCTAGATTATGCCGACTGACGGGTAAAAACACTATATGGTCCTGGGATAGCCAAGCGCAGTCAGAATTTGTCAATCTGAATCAAGCTTTGTTGAACGCATCACTTTTATCACACCCAGATCTCACTAGAAATTTTTCCATTGCCACCGACAGTTCTAACACAGCTTTAGGCGTACACATTTTTCAGGAAATTGAAGAAGACGGTAACACAGTAATTAAAAACATCGTCTTTGCAAGTCCCATTCTGTCACCTGCTGAACGCAATTATTCTGTTATAGAACTTGAAACATTATGTGTTGTATGGGCATTTACCCGTTTTAGGCATTTTCTTTGTGGAAGACATACTACCGTCTACACAGACCACAGAGCTATCCAGTTTTTACTTTCCGCTAAGTTTACACATGACAGATTAAGCAGATGGAAACTTTATTTACAGGAATTTAATTTTACAATTGTTCACATTCCCGGTACACAAAATATTGTAGCAGACGCACTATCCCGTTCTCTCTGCAACAATCAGCAAGACATCGCAACCAACTTCTGCCAAGCAAATTCTAGCGTCATGTATATTCAACATGTCGCATTTGAAAATTTCATTTCATCGTCATTACGAGATATAGCACAAGAGCAGAGTAAAGACAACGTATGGAAAGAAATTAAACACCTTTGGCTAGATAAGAATAACGTTACCATTAGAAACCATTACACGATACGCAATAATATTCTGTTCCGGTGCTCTCACCCTGACGGCAATAACTGGTTATGATGTGTTCCTGACGAGCTTGTTAACAAATTAATTTGGTATACTCATTTGAGTTACGCACATTATGGAGCGAGAAAATGTTTTCTTATACTGAGACAGAACTGTTATTTTGCCAAAATGGAGAAACGTATTCGATAAGTTTTAGCGTCATGTGAAATCTGCCAGAAAGCTAAATCAGACACTACTTCACATATTCCTCCGTTACATCCCATTGTACCTGTTAAATTGAGACACATGGCCGCTGCAGACAATTTTGGACCGATTCCCAGAAGTAATAGAGGTTTTTCTACATCTTTGTCGCTGTTGAACTCACTTCGAAATTTGTTACCTTCACTCCGTTGCGCAAAGCTACTGCTAAATCTATTTCGAATGCATTTGTAAAACATTTTTTTTTCTCATGTAGGGCATGTATTGAAAGTAATTTCAGACAATGGACCACAATTTCGATCTGCGATATGAACACGTATATTACGAGCTAGAGACATTTCTCCGATCTACACTCCTGGAAATTGAAATAAGAACACCGTGAATTCATTGTCCCAGGAAGGGGAAACTTTATTCACACATTCCTGGGGTCAGATACATCACATGATCACACTGACAGAACCACAGGCACATAGACACAGGCAACAGAGCAGGCACAATGTCGGCACTAGTACAGTGTATATCCACCTTTCGCAGCAATGCAGGCTGCTATTCTCCCATGGAGACGATCGTAGAGATGCTGGATGTAGTCCTGTGGAACGGCTTGCCATGCCATTTCCACCTGGCGCCTCAGTTGGACCAGCGTTCGTGCTGGACGTGCAGACCGCGTGAGACGACGCTTCATCCAGTCCCAAACATGCTCAATGGGGGACAGATCCGGAGATCTTGCTGGCCAGGGTAGTTGACACACCTTCTAGAGCACATTGGGTGGCACGGGATACATGCGGACGTGCATTGTCCTGTTGGAACAGCAAGTTCCCTTGCCGGTCTAGGAATGGTAGAACGATGGGTTCGATGACGGTTTGGATGTACCGTGCACTATTCAGTGTCCCCTCGACGATCACCAGAGGTGTACGGCCAGTGTAGGAGATCGCTCCCCACACCATGATGCCGGGTGTTGGCACTGTGTGCCTCAGTCGTATGCAGTCCTGATTGTGGCGCTCACGTGCACGGCGCCAAACATGCATACGACCATCACTGGCACCAAGGCAGAAGCGACTCTCATCGCTGATGACGACACGTCTCCATTCGTCCTTCCATTCACGCTTGTCGCGACACCACTGGAGGCGGGCTGCACGATGTTGGGGCGTGAGTGGAAGACGGCCTAACGGTGTGCGGGACCGTAGCCCAGCTTCATGGAGACGGTTGCGAATGGTCATCGCCGATACCCCAGGAGCAACAGTGTCCCTAATTTGCTGGGAAGTGGCGGTGCAGTCCCCTACGGCACTGCGTAGGATCCTACGGTCTTGGCGTGCATCCGTGCGTCGCTGCGGTCCGGTCCCAGGTCGACGGGCACGTGCACCTTCCGCCGACCACTGGCGACAACATCGATGTACTGTGGAGACCTCACGCCCCACGTGTTGAGCAATTCGGCGGTACGTCCACCCGGCCTCCCGCATGCCCACTATACGCCCTCGCTCAAAGTCCGTCAACTGCACGTACGGTTCACGTCCACGCTGTCGCGGCATGCTACCAGTGTTAAAGACTGCGATGGAGCTCCGTATGCCACGGCAAACTGGCTGACACTGACGGCGGCGGTGCACAAATGGTGCGCAGCTAGCGCCATTCGACGGCCAACACCGCGGTTCCTGGTGTGTCCGCTGTGCCGTGCGTGTGATCATTGCTTGTACAGCCCTCTCGCAGTGTCCGGAGCAAGTATGATGGGTCTGACACACCGGTGTCAATGTGTTCGTTTTTCCATTTCCAGGAGTGTATATATAGAAGTATCACGCTTCTTCGAACCCTTGTGAACGACTGATGAAAGAAATTGGTAAACTGTGTAGAATGTACTGCCATAAAAGACATATTGATCGGGATACACACATACTCTCATTCCAGGATGTAATTAACTCCATACCAAATGAATCTACTATGCTATCTCCGACTGTTATATTGAAAAATGTTGAACCACCTAACAAAATTAAAGAATTCGTATTCTTTCCTACATCTCGTCGACTACGCCACCATGAAAAAATTGAAAATGCGCTCAACAACATCAAACGTGCCGCAGAGCGCCGTAGAAGACAGCAAAAACAGGTTTGTACACGGCGTGACTTTCACATTGGACAGAAGATATTAGTACGCACACAGTATTTATCCAACAGAGGAAAGAGTAGATGCAGTAAATTTGAACTTCTATACGCAGGTCCATACAGAATTTGCAGCATACCTCATCCCAATGTGGTACATGTTGAAATATTGAGAACCAGAAAAAGCAAAGGCAATCACCATGTCTCCAATATTAAACGCTTTATTGAATGAACATACTTCATGATTTATCACATTGTAATGCGTTTTCCGGTTATTGATGTGAACACTTACTGATGATTATCATATTTTTTCCTGGCAAGTGCCCGGCAAGGTAAGGTTAGCAGGTCGCTTTTCTTGTCGTTATATGTCAGACCGTGCACATTTTTTGTGTATGTATGATTGTTTTCCTATCGAAAGTAGAATTTTTGACTGTATGCACTATGAAATGTTTAAGATGTAACAAACACCAGTTGACATTGACATTTTGCATTATGATATCTCAACATCTTGACTAATTTACATTTTTTGCTACTACATTATGATACTGTGTGTACATTTTTTGCACTTGAAAACTGTCTATGTTTTTGATCTAATATGTTTTCTGTCATGCTATGCTGTATGTTTAATTATATTCCTAGAAACAAGTTTTTATTTAATGAGTATATGAATTAAATGCAAGATATTAATCCATATTCATCATTTTTCAGAAAGCAATACCGTGTAAGAGAAAGGAATTAAACAACCACAGTGGTTTACTACGAAGTGGAAATTTTACCATCAGTATGAAGGAAAGAAAATGCAATATCTTGTCATGAAGAGTAAATGGATCAGAATTAACAAGCATTAACCAGAATATACTGTACACATCTTATGATAGCAGTCTTGAGTAATTATTTTTCTTTCAGAATACAAGGCGATTGATGCAGACTGTCAGACAGAACTACAGATGTTAATTTTAGTGATGAAATATGCTAGAAGTAAGAAACTCTATACTATATGAAGCAATGAATGATAATGAATAGTTGTATGAAGTAAATGGTAATTTGAATATTCATAATGAAGTGTCTGTTTTTTGCAGATGATAATAAATGATGATGAATAGTTATATGAAGAGTATGCTATTATGAATAATGAAGTTTTTCTTTGTAGATGATGATAATGATGTAGTTTATATATTTACTGTTAGTTAAGAAATGCTATGTAGTTATTTAAGTATTTGTTGCAGTTCCTTTTGACAGTATGTCTTATGTCACATAGTATAATGACTGAATATTTGGAAAAGACAGCTAGAGTACATACATATTAAGTACACGTTTCATTACCTGTTAATTCGAAGTTCACTATTTTCCAGCATAATATGCATTTCTTCTTTCAGCTTAATAATCCATTTTGTATTTTTTTTTCCAGGAGAAGCTTTTCGTGACATAATATGCTGTAAGTAGTTAGTTATTAAACCTGTTCTAGTACTTGCATTTTTTACCCAGTTGGGTCTATCATTTATGAATGTGATCACTTATACTGTACTTGTTTCATAACCTTGCTACAGCTGACTCATGACGAATGACGTTAATAATCCTTATAAGTCCCAACTTATACCAGTACACAACTAAATAGTGCTACCAGTTTAAGATATATTTTTGTCCTAAAGATAATGCAAATTTTCTGTGTATTGATTCCATTATGTCTATGTATTATTGGAATACCGACCTTGAGTAATAGATCCAATGTCTTACATTTTAAATATGTCTCATGTAACTTAACATGATATCATATATAAACACCAGTAGCTTGATGCTACATTCAATAGCTACTGTTTTAAATGATGACTTGTGAATAACACTGAATAATGTTTTGTAACACTGTATGAATACTTTGCAACTGGCCAATGAATGCCACTGATTACTGTAATATGATGACTTATGCATAAATGCTATGCCATTAATTAAGTCTTGCTTTGAATGATGACTTCCGAATAATGCAGAAAAATGTTCAGTAACTAACCAATGAGTGCCAATAATTATTCAAATCGGTTGATACACTAATATAATTCTATGATGACTAGCATAAGACTTAATGTGTCCTGCACCTTCTGACCTAATTACCAGCAATTACTGCAATATTCGTATGTCCTGTCCATCCTCATGATCATGGGGCACTATATTAGTTTTTGCACTAATTCTACGTAGCTGTAAGAGTATGGATTCTACAAGAATATGGTGTTGACATATCAAGCTGTCCACCAGCTTGAACGATGGAGATGTTATTATGGTCCTACTGTTTGGTGTACGTAATGTACTACCAAAATGATAACACTGAATATTAATACAACATATCAGTATCTTGGCTACACTGATAAATACTTCAGGGAAGAGAACTTCAGATTGTCTCACTTGGTGTTGTGCTTCTGTAGAAAGATGGACTTTCAGTGCAGCTACGTGCAATCTACTGTGCTACAACCATGATGCAATCCTTCCCATTCCTTTCCTAGTTTTTATAAAATGGTAAAGACTTATACAGTGCGTTTAAATTCTTGTAAAACGATAGAGACTTATACAGTGCGTGTGCACTTCATTTCATTTGTTAACAAGATCAGTTGTCCTAAATATGCTCTACAGAGCGTGTGCACTTTATTTCACTCCTTGATATATTTATTTGTTGTAAAAATGCTAAAGACTTATACAGTGAGTACAGTGAGTATGCACTTTATTTCATTTCTCAATTTCTTTAAATACTTGCAAAATTTTAAAAGGTCGACCTAGTAGTTTTGTTAAGTCTTTCCAAGGTCTGTAGTTGCCCCCACCTACATATAAGGGCACTAGATTTTGCAGGGCATCTGAAAACTATGGAGAAACACCAAAGTGTGGTCTCACTCGATATTATTTGAAGAAATCAGTGGCCTTCCGCGTCTCCGATGAATAATACATTAAGTTAAACACAAGTTCAGAGGCAATCTGTTGAAAACTTCATCATTTCTTAAACAAACGCAGCTACATGAACACCAACTTTTGGTTTGGTACTGAGTTCGCTAACAGGCTTAAAGGTTATGAAGTCCTCAGCGTTCGTTTTACAGACTGGTAGGCAGAAAACATGGAATGTGAGGTTATGGTGGGGGATTCCTTCAAGAGCTTCCAGTTTTTTATGAAGAAATGGGTATCACTGTAGTAAATGAGCGTTCCTAATGAAAATTTGTGCGTTGGGTCCATATGGAAGTGAATATCAGAGAAGTCACGGAAACAACTTTTCGCAAATGGTTGCATGCACAGCGTAGGGCTACAGCACTGACCGTTAGATCAACAAGGTAGAGGCGCGACTACATACTAAAATCTCAAAACCGTCCTATGTGCTTTAGAACCTTATGGTTCTCAGCGCCTCAGTTTAATGATAAATCGCTCTAGTACAGATTCCGACATAGTTGGAAACGTGATGCAGTTAGGTCAATTAGGTCGCCATGTTTAAGTTACAACTTACATAATGTCTATACGTTTGCCTCTTCTCCTTCGAAGAACAGTTCACAGGGCGCTTCTGTTAAAGCAGGAAGCACGTATCTCTACTCCAAGGACAACATACAGGGAACTCAATGATGTCGCAATTTAAGCTCTATCCTAGCGAAGAATTAATCTTAACTCAGTAACGAAACGAGACAGCCACGGGAATGTATGAAAGCTGCTATCAAATAATACAAGCTAATTCAACAAGTTTACTTCGACTTGACAAGACTATACTTTCAACGTTACCAAGATAAAAACCTGGGGTAAGTGCGAATGTCGTTACTAGGAACATTTTGCCTTCTTTCGCCTCTGCAATAGTAGTTTAATATTTTTCTTATTCCATTTTGAAATTATGACATTCACTTCATGAGTGGTGCAGTTCTTTAAGATATTACAAAAGTTACTCCGAAAAAGTAGAGTTTTTACAAATGTGAAAAACTGAGTAAAGACACAATATGGTCATGCGTCTAGGAACAAATTTTCTAATAAAGTTTAAAAGAGTTGCAATCGAGACAATCTGGCCAGTACTGTACTTAATAGACTATGTGTTACTCTTAACTACAGATCAATAATCAGTAACAGAGGTTACATTAAGAAATATTAACAAAAACCAGTTGCAGGAGCATTCAATAGGTAATTTTTTTCTGAAAGCAGGTTGGTTTTATACAGATGTCAAATACACGAAATTTCTTATTTCCAACTCTTTAGGCTACGAAACCATATTGTTCAACATTATCTCCGTTTAACCTGACTATTTACGACACTTTCCTGGGATGGCCTGTATGCCCTGATGACATCACTCTACTAGTCAACGTCGGAGCCGACGATTTGCTGCATCAATAACTTCCCCAACATCCACCTACTGGTCACCGCGGAGTGCATCCTTAACAGAGCCAAACAGATTGAAGACGGAGAATGCGAGATCCGTGCTGTAGGATGGGTGAGGAAGAACAGTCCAATGAAGTTGTGTAAGCACCTCTTGCGTGTGCAGATTTGTACGAGACCTGCCGTTGTCATGGATATGGGGAAGTCCGTTTGCATTTGTGTAGTGAGGAACACGCTGAAGTCAATTTCCTGAAAGTAGCCCAATACAGTTCAGAATTGATGGTTGTTACGAGTGTGTCAGCACTGCCCACAGCAGCGAGGTGTTTGATTGTGAACCGTCGACCACCTCGAATGACAGCGTCCGCACGTTTCACCATTGCACGAATCAGTCGGGTGCGGCCGGCCAGCAAGCTGGAGATGGGACAAGTTTGCACGACCTTGTTGCGATGATGTCAGACGTCTTGCCCAACGACTCACCACGCTTTTGATCACTGCCAAGTGTCTGTAGACACTCTGCAAGCTGCTATGCACACCTGCGATACTCTGGTTTTCCGCCAAAAGTAAGTCAATGACAGCCAAGGCTACGTATGACGCCCTCACCAATTGGAACGTCATGAAACTAAACGGACTGACGCGGAAATATTCCAAGATGTCTCACAGTAAATTACACTTTTTTTTCGACCGAAATTGGCGGAGAAAATAAATATATTGCATTACTTAGTGAACACTCCTCGTAGAAACATTTCAAAAACAAAGGTTTCGACAAGTAACACAAATTTTCTTTTTTAAGGCAGTGGAAATTGCTGAGGTGTTAAAGAAACTCAGTTCATTTGTAAATGTCACGTCTTTCATGATAGAAGACCTTCCACTTGAAAGTACAAGACAGTACAGAAGTGACGAAATATGACCTAACCGCCTGTACGTTATGTAACAGGTTTTAAAAGTGCGTAGAATTTACTCGTCATAAAACTCTGCAACTAAAGAATTAAGACTACCCCCCAAGTAATAAATACCTATTCTACAGTGCATAAATAAGTAGAACTCGTAAAATAAGTATCTACAACGCTGCACGTAACAGAACCGCAGTAAAGAAAGAACAAAGCAGTAGAAAATGGCGGTGAGTGATTATGGTGCACTGCAGATTTGTTTATGTGCTTCTAAAATCAGTCAATTGAAACACCGACCAGGAAATATCATGCGTTAACAGCTACAGTATACTCAAGGTGCCTCATTCTCCCCTACCCAGCTACGGGTAGGATTAAAAAGTTTTTATTTCAGATCAACCATCTCATTTTACAAGGGCTATAATCCTTTGCAGGCATACACATACAGGGCTCTGTGCGCTACGGGACTTAACTACTGTGGTCATGAGTCCCCTAGAACATAGAACTACTTAAACCTAACTAACCTAAGGACATCACACATATCCATGCCCAAGGCAGGATTTGAACTTGCGACCGTAGCAGTCGCGCGGTTCCGGACTTCGCGCCTAGAACCGCTAGACCACCGCGGCCGGCCCCAAGGACTTTGCCATCCCGGCTAAGAGACGAACAGAGACCATCCCCACAACGAACCGATTCGCCCCACTGACACTTCAAGCTGCGCCTCCATCACCCACCGACAAGCCACAGGCACAAACGTCTAATGCCGCAGAAGCCGTGGACTGATACAAGAATGTGCTTCCTATTTATTACACAAAGGATTACGTTCACCTCAATGAAACGCTCAACGGACTTCTAGAGGACAACCTTAAAGCTATATACCAAAAGGACAGCATCAAATACCACTTTGAGTCCTTCGAAGACCAAAGACGTGCAATAAAATTCTTCACGAAGCACAGCTTCTCCTATTTTACGCTCCAAGAACCAAACGACAGGGAACTGAAAGTAGTTGTAAAACTCCTTCCGACGGAAGTTACCGAAGAACAACTTTACTATGCGCTCAAGGAAAAAGGCTTCAAAGTGCTACAAGTCTACCAATTTAAGGAACGCGACGAGAAGACGAAACAATTGATACAGCAACCTGTATAGCGAGTCACCCTCCCATCCGGAAAAGACGGTGACAAGATATATGATGTCAAATACCTGCTCTACACACGATTGACAATAAAACCGATAATAGTAAAGAAGGACCAGTCCAGTGCCGACATTGCCAACGTTTCGAGCATACAGGGAACTGCTGCAGCATGCCAGCCCGCTGCGTCCGCTTCGGTGGCTCCCACAAATCATCGAATTGTACCCATCCTAGGACGGCGCCCCCAAAGTGCGCCAATTGTGAACAAGAACATCCAGCGACCTTCCGTGGCTGCCCCAAATTTCAAGAACTCCTACGGAAATATACTAGAAGAACACCAAAGAAGTCGACCCCACAACGGCGTATCATTGTTAAGAACTAGGCCATGGCAGCGATTCCGGCCACCCAACAACAAGCGGCACCTCTCCCTGTGGAAACAATCGCCTCTCGACCACAACCGGCACCCAGAGTGACTCTACTACAGACAAGACAACAGCGCTCTTACTCCGAAGCAATACACGCCCATCCACCGACGCCAACACCAGCGGAGACATCATCTGCCTGGTCGACCTTCTTTACACCAGCGTTATCAGATATTCTTCAACTACTCACCGCTCTCCAGCAGCAGCTGACGTCTATCCTCTCGCTTGTAGAAAGCGTACTGACAGCTTTTCAAACACCCTAAATGGACAGACGGCATCACACGAGGAACCTTAACTTCTCCATTTGTAATTCCAACGGCCTGAAACTGAAGAAATTCACGGACTTCTTACATGCCAAAGGATAGACATAGCATTTGTCTCCGAAACACATCTCCGCGAGTCAACCGACCTCCGCTTGAGAAACATGCACATCTACCGGACGGACAGACGGGACCAAATGGGTGGAGGGACCGCAGTTCTGATCAAAAAATGCATTCGTCACCACCAAGAACGTTTACCCCAACTCCAGACTTTAGAGACCACGGCAGTAACAATCCACACGACGCTCGGAAACATTACCTTGATTGCGGCTTACATTAGCCCAAAGAAGCATCTCCACCCAGAAGATCTTTACGCCGTTACAGAGGGTTAAGACAAGATCCTCCTTGGAGGGGATCTTAATAGTAAACATGTTGCCTGGAGTTCCAGTGAGACTAACCCAAAAGGATATATGTTGTTTTCACTGGCTGAGAATTTACATGTTTTCGTCCATGGCCCACGGGAACCGAGGAGGATACGTTACATCCAGACACAAGACCCTGATGTTCTAGACATCGCCATAATCAAGAACATCAACCCGAATGCGACCAACCCAGGTTGTTACTACCAGAGAAGCGATTGATGTGGCAGTCGCAGTACTCACGAAGAAGATTAACAGTGCGAAAGAACGGTCACTCACTGAGCGCTTGCAACCAGAAGTCAATTATGACGAGTTTCCACCGCCACTGCAGGAACTTAAGACAAGGCGCAATCGATTTCGGAAACGATGGGTCCGTTAACGCCATCCGGATGATAGACGGGAGACTCGCAGACTGACCCGAGAACTCCGGAGGATGGTTCAGGACTGGAAGCAACACACGTGGGAACTCCGAATGGACAACTTCCTATTACGCAGCAAAGATGAATGACGAATAGTTAAAAGTCTCAAACAGCAACAGCCCCCCAAAAGGGTAATTCGCGGACCCCATGGCCTCTTGTACGACTCCCTGGCGCAGGCAGGCGGATACATACCAACAAAGATGACTACGCCCCCCACGGAGGATGGAGACATTGCACTCCACCGTGCAGAGGAGGACACAGCGGCGGAATGGGAAGCGGAATTGGAAGCCGGAGGAAATTCGGAGGATTATCATGTATAGCAAATACACCTCACCTGGAATACGGAATTGAAACACCTACCGAGAAAGCCTATTGTGCTTCTCACCCAGATAGTGAACATCTGCCTCAGGACTGGATAATTCCCAGAGGCTCAAAAAATGGCTCTGAGCACTATGGGACTTAAAGTCTGTGGTCATCAGTCCCCTAGAATTTAGAACTACTTAAACCTAGCTAACATAAGGACCTTCCCAGAGGCATGGAAGATTGCCAGAATAGTGCCAATACCAAAACCGGGCAAGGATCTCTCACACCACTACAGCTACAGACCCATAAGTTTACTGCCGACGCTGGGAAAGGTACTGGTACGTGTCCTACTGAAATGCATGCTGGACATCCTTGTGGCACACAACATTATCCGACCGGAGCAGTTTGGCTTCCAGGCGAAGCTATCGGCTGAGTTACAACTACTGCGTATCACGGAATCTATCCAAGACAACTTCAACAAGAAAAAACATACCATTGGAGTCTTTCTCGATACAGAGAAGGGTTACGATAAAGTTTGGCGACGCAACTTGATCGTCAAGCTCCGACGTACCACTCCCCTACCAGACTGCTATTTAAAACTTCTCGACAATTTTCTTCTGGATCGTAGATTATATGTTCGCATTGATGACAAGAATTCAACAACACGACCTGTCCTTGAAGGACTTCCATAGGGATCGGTCATATCTCCACTGCTGTTTAATTTATACATTAACGACCTCCCGACGGTGCCACATGTTACTGCCAATTTCTATGCCGACAAAACAGCGCTCCTTGTCTTCACACGTCGGACCCATCGTCAATGAATGTCTACGGATCAGCCACTCCCCTATGCAACAAATTTGTAATACCTTGGAGTGCATCTGGACGCCAAACTGCTGCGTAGTCAGCACATTATGGAGAAGAAGACGTCTGGCCTCAAAATGCTGGGTGCTCTCCTCCCACTTCTGAAGAGCTCGTACCTCAGCCAACACACGAAACTCCAGTTGTACCACGCCACAGTCGAACCACCTATTTTGTATGGATCGACCTCTTGGGGTACTACGTGTGCCACTAAGTACTAGAAGTTACAGGTTGTACAAAGCAGATGCCTACGATGGATCACTGGAGGCCAATGGTGGATCCGGAATCATGATATTCATCGAGCCTTAAGCGAATCTTACCTCTCAGACAATGTCAAGGAGAAGGCACGAACCTTATTTCGGAAGTTGGACATGATACGTGAGAGTACACCACAACTCACCACAGTAGGTACGGTAGAACCCTTAAGCAACCACAAATATAAAGTCCCGAAGGCGATAGTATTTGAGCCTCGGTAAATGATATCCCTACGTAATTCTCCATAATTTAAGGAGATAAAGTCCTTTAGCACTTCTACACACATGTTTTCAAACACACACCAAAAGCAGCGAGTTAAAGGACCCTTGTGTGTGACCAAACTAAAGCTGAAAGAAGAATAAATAAATAAAGAGAAAATTTTTACCCTTTTCATTCCCTACAGAAGTAAAAACCAACGAAGTTGATCAGACTTCAGCACCACTACCTAAGAAAAGACAAAAAAAAAAAAAAAAAAAAAAAAAACGCTGCAGCGTCGCAAGTTGTTGCCAGTAACTTCGGGGGCTGAGATCTAGCTGCCTACCCGGGAGACACACATGCTGCCGTGAGAAAGTTATTCAATGTCTCTCTCTTACTGAACGCGTACATTCACCACCTGTAAGAATTTAAATAAAGGATAGTAGTTAATGTGTAATCGCTTTCAAAATTTGTGTATTGCATATTGTTATTCATACAAAGGTCGTGTGAAAATGTCAGCTTTGTATCTGGCATATTTTCGGAGATAGAAAAATTAACTTAAAGTTAGAAAAACTACAATTAAAAAAGAGAATTCACCTAGGAACATTTATGACATGGATTTGGTTGTCAATTGAAACACTCGCCTGAAGCATCAGGGCATAGAATTATTTAACTGAAATTTAATATAAGAATTTCAAGTATCTTATAATTTTTGTAGCACGAAATATAGAATAACTTCAGAAAGAACTATTAAAATCAATATTCATTTTATTATGTGTTATGTGAGCCTGTGAGTAATTGAGAGAGTATCTGCGACATTCGTAAAATTTCAATTTTGCGTCATATACCGTCTTAAGGAACGTGCAAGAGTTGCACAAATCTGTCGTGGAAAAATTACCCTAGGTGATTTACCGAATTTGTCGATGAAGTATGTATTGTATGTATGTAATTGCTATTGTAACAGAGCAGCCAGAAAGTCAGATGGAGTAAAATCTGTATCTAAAGAATATTTCCATAATTATTTTCTTTTAGTTTTCGTTCTTTAGATATTACTATAGTATTTGTATGTCAGATTGTCGCAATTACGTCTGTGTGTAAGGATTGGTGCAGACCAGTTTTGGTGCGAATATGATCAAGAGTGAGTATTCTGATTGGCAGTCAGAATGGTCAGCCAATCAGAACTGAGACGGTTCCCGCTCGTTACCTGATAGATACACTTGGAGTGACGTTGGAAGAAGGGAGTCGCTCGCTAGCTTTCAACTAGAACGGTCATGTTATTAGTGCCAGTTAAAATAATGTGTAAGATGAAGAATTACTTATTGTTTGAGTTATTCGTGAGCTTTTGTCGATAGCAGTTGTTGTTGAGGACTGCTTGGCGAAATTTCAGAGGTTTTGACTAAACCTGTTGGACAGATATTTGCGTGTGAAATATAGGCGTTCATAGAATCCGCGTGGAATGTTTCGCTATTCAAATACAGATCATTTTCGGCGAGCAGTTTCTTTTTTAGAAATCCAGAGGAAGGACTGAGTGTAATAACTCTTATTAGTGGTGAAATTAATGACTGTGAATACGTTGTTTAATTTGAGTTGGGTTTGGACAGATTTCTGGCAGCCGTTTGTGTGTGAAATGTGTGTATGAATCGTGAACTGGAAGGAAATAGCCATGTGGGCTGAGTAGTACCTTTTCCTTGGTTATCAAAGACAAAATAAACGTTATTGTGTTGAAATTCAGACATTACTTTCCAGAAGACAATCCATTTTCTTAATGCCCGATAAAATTGGATGACAGTATTTCTACAGAACTTTCTTTCATAACTAGAGTTGCGCGGCCTCAGGAATTGTAGATACTAGGTAGTGTTTCTATCAACGCTGCTTTTACATCATCTCGTAACCATCTACGTTGCCGAGGGAAGGAACATTGAGCTGACGCCGTTCTCAGGCAGGTGAATTTTAATTTGCAGCCTGCCAGTGACAACGACGAACAGACACGAGTAATTAAACCCCGATCCGCTGCAACGCAACTGCACGGAAGGACGCATCAACGGAATTTTGCTGCAGTCAGTAGCGGAGCCAAGATGTGAATCAGGCACTCGAAGAAACTACCTTAAAAATGTCCCCCTCAAATGTGGACGAAACATTGGATTTAAATGTGGAATCCATTCGAGTGACTGTAATCTCCCCCTCCCTTCTAATTCCATCTAATACCCACATTAGTCTCTTATGAAGATTTGAAAGGAGCGAAGATTACAATAAACTTTCTAGTTTACTTAGCTTATCATGTAGAGTTGGCTTCAGTTCGTCTTGTCTAGGCGTCTGATTCTTGAAGCTGAAAATGTCACAGTTTAGATCCTCACGGTTGGATTGATCTAAATAAATTTGAAGACTATTGTTGCCGAATTTTTGCTTTTACGTAAATCTATTTTCTTAAATTTTAATATATCATACAGTCTTTTGATTTTTCACATTAACAAAGCCGAAATTACATTTTTCGCACAAAATATTTTTAGGTTACCAGAAGGCTTTTGACACTGTTCCTCACAAGTCACTGCTAATCAAATTACATATCTATGGAACGTCGTCTCAGTTGTGAACTGTATTCTTCGTTTCCTGTCAGAAAGTTCACAGATCTTAGTAATTGACTGAGTGTTATGGAGTAAAACAGATGTAATATCTTGCGTACGCCAAGGAACTGTTAAAGACCGTATGCTGTTCCTGGTCAACAAAGACGATTTGGAAGACAGCCTGAGTAGTCCATTTACATTGTTTTCAGATGATGCTATCATCGTAAAGTCATCAGATGATCAAAACCACTTGCAAAATGATTTAGACAAGATATCTGTGCTGTGCGGAAAATGGCAATTGATTCTAAATAAGAAGAAGTCTGATGTCCACGTGAGTACTAAGAGAAATGCGCTAAATTTTACTTATGCAATAAATCACAAAAATCAAAAGGCTGTCATCTCAACTACGATTAACTTAAACTTAAACGATTACATAGATAGTGCTGTGGGGAAAGCAAACCTAGGCCTGATTTATTGGCAGAACATTTAGCAACCGCAACAGGTCTACTAAAGAGACTGCCAACATTAAGCGTTTCCGTCCCGAGGTACTGCTGCAAGGTATGTGATCCCCATTAGTTAGGATTAACGAAGAACATCGAAAATGTTCGAAGAAGAGCAGCTCATGTTGTATTATCTCAAAATAGTGGAGAGACTGCCACGCAAATGATAGACGAATTGGGGTAGCAATCATTAAAAAAACAGACGTTTTTCGGAAGGATCTTGTCATAAAATTTCAGTAATTTACTTTCTCCTCAGAGAGTGAAAATATTTTGATGACGGCAGCCATCTACATAGCGAGAAATCATCATCACAATAAAACAAGAGAAATCAGAGCTCGCACGCAAAGATTTAAGTGTTCGTTTTACCACGCGTTGTTCGACACGTCAACGTAGAGGAATAATTTGACGGTTGTTCTATGATTTCCCTGCCAGTAATTTAATTTTTAACTCCAGAGTAACCATGCGGATGTAGATGTAGAGAACAAGAAAACAGTAGAAAATTTAGGAAACAGCTTATGGCGATTTCTAGTGCAAAATCTTTCTTGTGCTTCTAAAATCGGCCAGTCTATTGGAACACTGACCATGAAACATCGTGCGTTAATAGCTACAATGCACACCAGGTACAATAATCTCTCCTTCATTTTGAATACTTGTAGGACAACATAGTTTCTATTTCAGAAGAACCATCCGATTTTACAGTAGTTGTTGCGATTATGTTTTGAATCAGAGATATCATTTCCCTTTCACAAACCTTCAATCTGCCCTCTTCTAGACGCAGCGTAAAAAACAGGACAGGTGAAAACAAAAGTGAAATTCCAATACCGTGGGTGAAATTTATATACCTTGAGTTCAGCTGATCTTATGGGCCAACTCTGCAATGCCAGATTCGTGTGTTCCTTACAGGCTCAAAGCTGCTAACACTGATAACACCAACTTTCGTATGTAATTGAGCTACACTCGGCGTTAACTTCAGAAATATTATGTTTAGCGCAGAGCGTAGGAACGTTTGGAGGATCCCGTAAGACGATAAAAGAAAAATTTTGTCAGTCATAAAAATTTCTACGGGCACTAATTTCAACGAGGGTCTCCCAGAAAGTAATGCATCACTTTTTTTTCTCAGCCAACAGCTGTGGTACCAATGCGAAACTTTAGGTATACATTATTTGAAGCTTTCAGTGTGCGCGTTCAAATTTTTCGTTTCCTCCAACAGATATCGTAGCTGAAGAAATCTTTCAAAATGACGTCTGCAACTGATGTATGTTACAAGCAGCGCGTCGGCATTGAATTTCTTAGTGGAAAGAAACAAACTGTTAAGAACATTCACAAACGTTTGTGTGCTGCTTATTGAGAATTTCCAGTCAACAGAAGTACCGTTGGTCGCTGGGCAAAGAGGGTATGCCCATTACGAGATGGCGGTCAGCAGAGCTACAGGATTTACAGCGTTCTGGGAGGCCATCTATGGTTGTCCCATCTAACAACATGCATCTTTCCAAGACCGACGCATAACTCGGCAGTTGATGCTGATGAAATCAATCAGCAAAGGAATTATGGATGCAATAGATACCCCAGGTAATAGTTTGATTCAACGTGATAACGCTCTGTCACACACAAGTTTGAGGACTTTGGAACACATCACTAAACATGACTGGACAGCGTTACCCTATCTGTTCTACAGCCTTGAGTTCAGATCATTAAAAGATCTCATTAATGGAAGATAATTTGAGGATGACGAAGAGGTGATTTCCACAGTGAAGAAATTGCTTTGTGAGCAGGGCAAGCGTGGTACCGACAGGGCATACACGCCCTTGTGCCCCACTGCAGAAAGGCCATAGAAGAGGAAGGAGATTACGTGGAAAAACAGGGTGTGTAAAAGAAATATCGGTATTTCTTGCATGTACGTTTCACTGCGTTCAATAAATAATTGTTGAAGAAAAAAAAATGTGGTCCATTACTCTCTGGACGACACTCGTAGACAGGAAAATATGGTTAACGTTAAGGATAAAGCAACAGTCTTCGAGAGGTTGTAGAGGGTGAGGAAGAAATCGAGGATAGGGACACATAACCTAGTAACATCATCCAACAACGTTACTGAGCGTCGAAGTTACATGCTACAGCGCCTGCCACTAAGTTATCCCTCTGGCAGTAAACGCGACTTTGTACGCTGACGAACCTTACGTGGGACGTATTGCAATGTTGCTTGTTATTCAGTGATCCGCAATTCCCATGATCACCGGTGGAAGATATGTTACTACCTGCTGCATAAATATATCTTGTCGCCTGTGAGTTAAAATCTCTGTTGCCATGATGGATGAGGGTTTCAGACGCGGGTTTCCTCTGCAGTTCATTTTTCTTGTGCATACCGAAAAACATTGAATATTTCAGAGGGTTCCACGAAAAAAATAGACTGCAGATGGAAACAGTCTTTTGAACAGCCATCCACGGAGGCAACAGACAGTCGCGTTCTTATTAAGTAATACCTGCCCACGCAGTAGCTAGCTCCACTGACAGTCGTCACAGTCAGTCGCCATTACTGAGCAACAAACAACACGACTACGTTCACCATAGGAGTACAGTGACATCTGATGCCGAAAGGGTGGCCTAGCGACAGGCGCCAGCACCTGTAACTTTGGAACTCTGTAGCGTCTTTTGACGTCGTTTCCGGACACGGGTTCCCATCCCTGATTTGTTCCTCAAAAGAACCTGTACAGCCCCTCGGAGACCGTTGCAACGTTTCTGGGACACCCTATATACGAGGTGTGTTTTTTAAGTAAGGTCCGTTTGAACATAAATCCACAACGAAAGGTTGTTTCAAAGAAGTAATTTTATTTTCAGAAAGTACATATTCATTCTATTTTTCGGTATAGTTTCCAAGTTTGTACAAACACGTATCATACCTCTCAAGCAGTTTTAAAGTACTCTCTTCATAAAAACTTGTCGCCTGCTCTGATAACAAAGAGTTCACTGCAGTTTTATAACGGTTGTCACTGAGGTGTTGTTTGAGGTCGAGGAACAGATGTTAATCACTCGACGCAAAATTAGGACTGTAAGGTAGGTAGTCTAAGACTTCCCAGCCAAAACTGTCCAACTAATCGCAGGGCTCACCTGCAGTGTGAGGTCTTGCGTTGTCATGGGGAAGGACAATTCCCTTTGTCAGCATGCCTCATCATTTATTTTGAATCGCTCTGCGTAGCTTTCTCAGGGTTTGGCAGTGTGCTTGTTGCATGAAATCGGCCAACAAAACACCATGCCTGTCCCAAAACACCAACACCATGATTTTTCTCTTGGACGGAGTCTGTTTGGCCTTCACCTCTACAGGCAAGTATGTGTGTCTCCATTCCATGCTCTGTTGCATCGATTCGAGCGTGATATGAGACCCCATGTTTCGTCTCCAGTCACGATCTGACTCAAGAAGCCGTCACCTGCTTCGTCCAAAATGGTTCAAATGGCTCTGAGCACTATGGGACTTAACAGATGTGGTCATCAGTCCCCTAGAACTTAGAACTACTTAAACCTAACTAACCTAAGGACATCACACACATCCATGCCCGAGGCAGGATTCGAACCTGCGACCGTAGCAGTCACGCGGTTCCGGACTGAGCGCCTAGAACCGCTAGACAACCGCGGCCGGCACCTGCTTCGTGATAACGAGTCAAGAACTTCATCGCACACTCAAATCTTTCGTTTTTGTTTTTCTCTGTTACGAGTTTCAGGACACAACAGGAGCACAGTTTCCTAAATTATAGGTGTTAAGAAACAATGTTGTAGAGAACTGGTCTCAACGCGTTTGAGAGACCTGTTATTGTGAAGCACCTCTTCTCACGAATCCCAACTTCAAGTGAAGCCACCAAAACGTGTGCAATCAAAGAAGGGTGACCGGAGCGGTCCCCATCATGGATGTTGTCACGGTCAGCTTTGAGCTCTCGTACCCACTTACGCACTTTGCTTTCACTCATAACAATATCACCGTGCACTTCGCAAATCTGTCGATGAATTTCTGCAGCAGACAGGTTCCTTGCTGACAAAAGCCGTATGACTGAGTGAACCACACACACAGTGGGCGAGTTGATACACTTAAATATTTTGAAAGCACAGAACAGAACCATAAAGGTTAGCTACAGAGCTGAAACTGACCACAGTTGTTCCCGAGGCATGCTGGTACACGACGCACCCGCTCGTTTCGGTATACGCGAGATCTACCAGTGTCTAAAACAAAACGGACGTTACTTAAAAAACACGCTTCGTATAAGGCGCGGGAATTTTAGGACGAGAGCTAGCTAGCAGTGAATATTCGCCGACTCCCCTTCATTGATTCTATGATCCGCGGAAGGTTAGTAAGCTATGGACATAATGTTTTCGATCAAGCAGAGACGTCTTGTAAAAGTACTTTGATAATTTTACGGCGATTTACGGATCTTGGTTCTACACCGAGTAGATCTAGCAATTCCATGGTGTGAACTATGCCGACGAATTTTAACTTTCATGTATGTGCTGGACTTTGGTTTCGCAACAGCTGCATAGATTCGGGACATTAGAGTTTTTTTATTATTTGTCGGGCTTTCTGAAGATTTTCGAATTCTTTCTGCTCCCTGCTATAAGAATCCTGTGAGAGTAGAAACGCATTTAGAACACTTCATTGCGTTAATGGTTTAGTGCGAACAAACATGAGCTTGTACTATTTTTCTTTCTTCATCTGACTGGATGTTAAAATTTTGAGGAATTTTATATTACATTGTTCCGAGTAATGAATTGTGCGATCTACAGACTATTATGTGAACTACATGATCACAGACTATGTCTGCCACTACAACTACACCCCATTATGCGCATCCTGTGTAGTAAATTTTAGTGCAAGTGTGAATGTTCCAGTTAGGAATTCCATTTTGCTCTTCCTTGCTACGGCTTATCGTAAAAGTCTCAGCGTATATCGCATGCTTATGGGAATACTGGGAGCGATTGAGCAAATTAAAAAAAAAATCTGCACTTCCGCAAAATGAACCTTTGGAGACACTCCCTCTCGCATTCGACGTTCGTAGGTAGTTGCTGTGTTCCCTATATTTTGATAAAATAAATTAAAGAACTCACTTTTGCGCTTGAATGGAACTTACTCTCATCATTGAATGCTACACATGGAAGGAAATGTTTCTCTTATATCTCCACGTTCCGAACATATTCACAAAAATCTCCACTTCGTTTATCGTCATTATGAAGGCGTTGCAGCAGTTTAATTCTGCATACACGATAAAATCGTTGCAAAACAAGCCCGAATCATATGAGAAATCATTATGTCTCCACTTAAACGACGATTGATCCTACCCCCCCCCCCCCCCCCCCCCAGGCCCACGTGCAAAACTTTGTCACATACGGTCTACATCCTGAAGGATCATGGGGGATGGGATGGGGGGATAGGAGCGAGGGAAATGTCCTATGGATTTCCCCTTACATAGACTAACACTGCCTTGAAAGATCTGGTGCTGTTGTCGAATGTTTTCTGCCACAGTTGGTACAGTACTTGCGGAAAATCTACCTGCACAATTGGAGCTGAACTGCACCTACAGAAACGGAAAACGCAAAAGCTGTTTTCTGTTTCTTACATCATTTCAATTCTATACATGTAAGGTACGAGAGAAGAACTAGTTGCACCTTGGAGTGTAAGTTATCCGGGATGTATTAACTGACTTTATTGTAATAGATGGTCTTCAATAACCTTCATATCTCAAAACAAACTAAGAGAAGATGGTTGTAAGTTAGCTCTCGCTGAAACAACTTTTCTATAGGGCCGGTACGATGCATTAGACGGATCACACGCACGTAGAGGTTCGCTCTACTAAAACTACACCTTGTTAGCTCTAGTACAGCATATAGACGAGGTAGTAAATAGCAGAATTATAGGTACTAATGATAGCGTTGGTAGGGAAAGAAACATAAATAAATACGTGAGAGAGATATCGGGAACTTACGAAGTCTCTTTGTTTTTGTATATGTGAGTCTCCTGCACATAATTTGAACCATTAATCTTTCAGTGTTCGTCTACTGTGGACTTAATATCCTTGCAAAATGTAAATTGCATAACCAAACAATTACTTTCGATACAGGTACTGTTTATACGCAGAAGGACAAGAAATATATACAATTTTGATAGAACGTTCATCACCATTATCAAAGGCAAGGTATAAAAACTGTTTATAAAAAACAGAAACACGTTTTACATAAGATATACAAAGTACTGAAGCGATGACTGATATATTCCTGTTTTGTGTTTATTTTTATTTTACTGCTTTTTGAGGAAACTGCGTCTTCTAGCCCTAGGTGATAAATCTGCAACTTCTTTTTTTTTCAATTTCTTCTACAACATCCCTCTGTTTCACGTTATAAATCAACAATTTTGAATAAAATTAAACATTGGCAGCTTCAGTTTTGCTAACAATTTCGTTTATTTTCAAGTTAACAACAGGATGCCAACTACGCACCACAACAATATCCCATAGGTTACTCTGCCCTTTGTGCATCCTCCTTTGAGTTTCTAGACAGTTAACCACTTCCATTTTCTAGGGGAATCCAGTAAGACATTAATCGCATATGCAAACAATGCGATCTAAATGAGGTAACGCCTGATAGTTATGCATAACACCTATTGTGAAGATAATGCAGTTGGGATCTTAACTGACCAAGACTGCTAGTAGTCTACGCTTACTAGTGATAGTCTACGATAGTCTACAGTATACAACTCTACATAGACACTATTCATGAGAGGCATTGCAACTACCCTTGTGTGCAAAGCAAGAGGTACACAACAAATACAGCGAGAGGCCGGCATCACACAGGTACAAACATTCGTCTGGCGCCTCAGAGTGTCCTGCACCATCCTCCAGATGGCGCTCATAAATCTTTGACACTTACTGCTTCCGCACTGCGTCTACCTGCGCGTCGTATTCGTCCGCCGATAGTGTGGACAGCCGCCGAAGACAGCACTTTCATAAGTAGACTACATTGCTTCCATGTTTTTATGGCTCACATGAAAATTCATCCACCGACAGTGCACGATTTATCCCGTACTGTGCTCCGCACATCCAACAACAGTGAAGATAAACAGTTGGAATATATGTTCATATAAATCAATTCCCTTAATAGAAAGTGCTTGACATGTGTCCTCTACGAACCTCCAAATACAGTTGGGATTGTCTGTTTCGAAACTGCCCTTTCAAGTCTCAAATCTACATACAAGCATATAATTGTAGCTGGTGACACAAATGTAAATTTTCTGTATAGTTTTCCCTTCAGTATAAAATCTGAGTGCACGTTTTCTTCTTCCAATGTGTCACTACTTCAGCTTGCTGCTACAATCGTATGAACAGTAGCCACATAGTTGCATTTGCAAATAAATCCTTAAACAGAGTAATTTGTACCCTCAAATATCTGCAACTGGTACATGTCCCATGATATAATTTTCATGATGCACTCGCTAGAACGTTGCAGTTAGGAGCCACACGTGACTACATACGCACTAATTTATCTGAATTTGCAAATGAGGCACAAGAAATAGTTTGGGGACGCAGTCTATTCGCTTCTCGGAGATAAACAAAAACTTCACAAAAGCTTCATGCGTTTACTAACAAACTTACTCAACGACGAATGTGCTCCCCTAAAGAGTGGAAAAGTAAGAAGGAAACCCACGCCATGGCTAGCTGAAAAACCGAAACAGCTCATGAATCACCATGCTCGAAAACCATATTGGTTACAAGCAGCAGCAAAACAGTCGGTCAAGCTGTGAGAAATGCAGATTTATTAGCAGCAGCAGCAGCAGTAGTACCAGTAATGCTAGTATTAACATTATTAGTAATTAATCACAACTATTTACACACATTTTCTGCATAGAGACAAATCATTTGAATACCGTTGGTCTTACTAAATTGTTACTTCTAAGATAATTACGATGTAACAAAAGGTACCGTAGGTGTGAGAGGCTAGTCCGATGTAAGAGAGGGCTTTATGTATATCAGATTAAACAAATAAACAAAAGCAAACAAATAAATAAATAAAATGAATTATTACGCTATAGGAAACCACACATAGGAAATTCTTACATTTCCCATACAAATGGATCTTCAAACTTTAGGAATTTCCCACCCGTTGTTGTTTTTCAACTTACTCTCTGTAATTCCAAGCCCATGTTTGAGACCATGCTTTTCAGACCGGACAGATGGCGCTCACCACGCATGCCGGAAGCCTGCATGCGCCAGCTGGCGTAGGACGCATGGTGTGGTTAGCCCGTGGTGTGACGTCAAGCGGGCGGCCTAACCTGCAGGTGAGAAGCCGTGATTGATGGTCCAGCCTCGAATTAATTACTCCCGCAGTTATTTAATTTATTATGCTAAATGAAACGTCGGCGTTAGCACGATTAATGACGTATGAAAGGAAATACCACGTGGCCCCGTGTGATAATTTATTGCACCACATAGGTGTGAGACGTGCATGCACGTGACCCACGGATGGGGATTTTTCTTTGATACAAATGAATGTTTGTAAGGCCTGACATCGTCGAGTGACGAAGACAAAGCGATTTGTAATAATCTTGGCCGCAATAAAACATTAAATTATAATTTACTGTCAATCGTTTCAGTTGACTGATAAATATCTTCAGATCAGTCTTATTAAAGACTCAGTGTTTACGTACAGTGTTCGTCACTGCACCAACGTTACCAAGTGGAACTCATAAGATCCTTACAACGCCGTTACTACGATACTGCCAGAGTGAATTGTACTTTTCTTCTTTCAGTGTTCTTACTTTTCATTTGAGAGCAGCCCATGTAGCTTAATTATTTGTTGTATTGTTTATTCCAATCTCCATCTTCCTCTACAATTTTTGGCCTCTAGAGCTCCTTGTAGTACCAAGGAGGTTCTTGTCCGATGTCTTAACACATGCCCTATCACCCTGCCCATTCTTCCTGTGTTTACCATTTGTTCCTTTCTTTGATCAGTTTGCGGAGAACCCCCTCATCCCTTATCAGTTCACCTTGTAAGTAGGTAGTTTAGGTTTTTATGTTGGTAACGCCACGTAGCGCTCTGTATGAAAACCACTGACTGTGCTGTGCGCAGTCTGTTGCTGGTTGGCATTGTTAGAATATTCTACATTGTTGCGTTGGGCAGTTGGAGGTGAACCCGCCAGCAGTGGTGGATGTGGGGAGAGAGATGGCAGAGTTTTGAGAGAGCACGATCTGGACGTGTGTCCGCCAGAAAAAATAAAATGACTGGGTGTCATGAACTAATATACGCTACTCGCCATTAAAATTGCTACACCAAGAATAAATGCAGATGATAAACGGTTATTCATTGGACAGCTATGTTATACTAGAGCCGACATGTGATTACATTTTCACGTAATTTGGGCGCTTAGATCCTGAGAAATCATAACCCAAAACTACCAGCTCTAGCCGTAATAACGGCCTTGATACGCCTGAGCATTGAGTCAAACAGAGCTAGTATGGGGTGTACAGGTACAGCTGCCCATGTTGCTTTAACACAATACTACAGTTCATCAAGAGTAGTGACTGGCATATTGTGACGAGCCATTTGCCCGGTTACCAGTGACCAGGCGCTTTCAATTGATGAGAGATCTGGAGAATGTGCTGGCCAGGCAAACAGTCGAACATTTTCTGTATCCAGAAAGGCCCGTAAAGGACCTGCAACATGCGGCCGCGGATTATCCTGCTGAAATGTTAAATGTAACGTCCAGTGTTCAAAGTGCCGTAAATGCGAACAAGAGGTGGCTCAGGTATCGAGACGTGGCTGCACGATCCGTTACAGCCGTGCGGATAAGATACCTGTCATCTCGACTACTAGTGATACGAGGCTGCTGGGATCCAGCACGGCATTCCATATTATCCTCCTGAACTCACCGATTCCATATTCTGCTAACAGTCATTGGATCTCGACCAACGCGAGCAGCAACGTCGCGATACGATAAATCGCAATCACGATAAGCTACAGTCCGACATTTATCAAAGTCGGAAACTTGATGGTCCGCATTTCTCCTCCTTACACGAGGCATCACAACAACGTTTCACCACACAACGCCGGTCAACTGCTGTTCGTGTATGAGAAGTCGGTTGGAAACTTTCCTCATACCAGCACGTTGTAGGTGTCGCCACCGGCGCCAACCTTGTGTGAAAGCTCTGGAAAGCTAATGATTTGCATATCACAGCATCTTCTTCCTGTCGATTAAATTTCGCGTCTGTAGCACGTCATCTTTGTGGTGTAGCAATTTTAATGGCCATTTGTGTATATATTATGACTTTTGAACACTATTAACGTAAATACGTAGTTTGTTTTCCATCAAAATCTTTTTTGCTAGCTATGCCTATCAGTAGTTAGTGCTTTCAGTAGTTAGAATCTTTCATTTATCTGGCAGTATTGGCGCTCGCTTGCTCGCTCTATTGTAATAGTTCGAGTAACGAAGATTTTTGTGAGGTAAGTGATTCGTGAAAGGTATAGGTTACTGTTAGTCAGGGCCATTCTTTTTCAGGAATTACTGAAAGACAGATAGCGTTGCGCTAAAAAAAAATATCGTGTGTTAATGGAGTGTTGGTCAGAACAGGTAAAGAGAGAAATGTCTGAGTACGTTCAGTTTTTCTCACCTGTTTGAAAAGCAAATAATGTAGAGGTTCATTAGCACTGTTATTCATAAATTTTTCTAAGGGGACGTTTCAACCTAATATTTTCAACATTCGTCTGTAGTACCACACCTCCAGTGCTTCGATCCCCTTCTGTTCCGGATTGTCCACAGTCCATGATTTACTGGCATATAATGCTCTGCTCCAAACGCACGTTAGAAATTTATTCCTAAAATTAAGATCTATATTTAATAGTACATAGTAGATGTAAAGTATATATTATTACCACCAACTTTCAATTGTGCAATGATCACAATTCAAAGATAAGGGAAATTAGAGCTCGTAATGGGGCGTTGAGACAGTCGTTTTTTCCTTCGCGATCCAAGATTGGAACGAGGTGGTGAGGCGGGGGGTGGGGAGGGGGGGGGGAGGTTGAAATTATACACTCCTGGAAATTGAAATAAGAACACCGTGAATTCATTGTCCCAGGAAGGGGAAACTTTATTGACACATTCCTGGGGTCAGATACATCACATGATCACACTGACAGAACCACAGGCACATAGACACACTCAATAGAGCATGCACAGTGTCGGCACTAGTACAGTGTATATCCACCTTTCGCAGCAATGCAAGCTGCTATGCTCCCATGTAGACGATCGTAGAGATGCTGGATGTAGTCCTGTGGAACGGCTTGCCATGCCATTTCCACCCGGCGCCTCAGTTGGACCAGCGTTCGTGCTGGACGTGCAGACCGCGTGAGACGACGCTTCATCCAGTCCCAAACATGCTCAATAGGGGACAGATCCGGAGATCCTGCTGGTCAGGGTAGTTGACTTACACCTTCTAGAGCACGTTGGGTGGCACGGGATACATGCGGACGTGCATTGTCCTGTTGCAACAGCAAGTTCCCTTGCCGGTCTAGGAATGGTAAAACGATGGGTTCGATGACGGTTTGGATGAACCGTGCACTATTCAGTGTCCCCTCGACGATCACCAGAGGTGTACGGCCAGTGTAGGAGATCGCTCCCCACACCATGATGCCGGGTGTTGGCCCTGTGTGCCTCGGTCGTATGCAGTCCTGATTGTGGCGCTCACCTGCACGGCGCCAAACACGCATACGACCATCATTGGCACCAAGGCAGAAGCGACTCTCATCGCTGAAGACGACACGTCTCCATTCGTCCCTCCATTCACTCCTGTCGCGACACCACTGGAGGCGGGCTGCACGATGTTGGGGCGTGAGCGGAAGACGGCCTAACGGTGTGCGGGACCGTAGCCCAGCTTCATGGAGACGGTTGCGAATGGTCCTCGCCGATACCCCAGGAACAACAGTGTCCCTAATTTGCTGGGAATTGGTGGTGTGGTCCCCTACGGCACTGCGTAGGATCCTACGGTCTTGGCGTGCATCCATGCATCGCTGCGGTCCGGTCCCAGGTCGACGGGCACGTGCACCTTCCGCCGACCACTGGCGACAACATCGATGTACTGTGGAGACCTCACGCCCCACGTGTTGAGCAATTCGGCGGTACGTCCACCCGGCCTCCCGCATGCTCACTATACGCCCTCGCTCAAAGTCCGTCAACTGCACATACGGTTCACGTCCACGCTGTCGCGGCATGCTACCAGTGTTAAAGACTGCGATGGAGCTCCGTATGCCACGGCAAACTGGCTGACACTGACGGCGGCGGTGCACAAATGCTGCGCAACTAGCGCCATTCGACGGCCAATACCGCGGTTCCTGGTGTGTCCGCTGTGCCGTGCGTGTGATCATTGCTTGTACAGCCCTCTCGCAGTGTCTGGAGCAAGTATGGAGGGTCTGACACACCGGTGTCAATGTGTTCTTTTTTCCATTTCCAGGAGTGTATATGACTGGCGTGAATAGTGCACTCCGCAACACACCGCTTGGCGGCTAGCGGAGTATATGTGTAGATGTAGGTATGTAGATGCTAGAAGACACCTCTTGGCCAGGAAAGCCACTTTTGCCAGTGCTACTCTGTTTTGTATGCTCTCATTGCTCCGTTTATTATGGGTTATTATCTTGAGCATATTGGTTACTCCCTGTCCTTCACTGTACCGTTATTTTTCTCAGAGTTTCGAAAATATTGCACGAATTTAAATTCTCGCATGCTCCAGTTCGACATATCTTTGTGACATGTCTTGATTTTTCTCCAGTCTTGCATCTCAAGCTCAACGTCAGTCTGCCTCTTTGTGCTTTACCTTGCCTAAGGCCAACCATTCGTCATCTAACAGCTCTCCGATTATCTTTTCCATTCTGCGGAATGTTATTGTTGTCAACATCTAGGATGACTGTTCTTTCGCTGATTTTCCTTTTATACTTAAAATTTCACTTAGTAACGCTGGCGTTGGGGCCAACATTGTACATAAATGCTGATTCTTTAATAATCTTTATCTGAAGATGGTTATCATTCAAGCGAACGAAAGCGACTGCCCTCTAAGTGTATTTTTATGTTTCATTGAGATAAAGACTACAAAAAATTTTAAGAAATGGAAGTGCTGAAAGATCGTTCATAATTCGCCAGGATCTTCTCATATAGTTTCTGATATCTTATATACTTCTCTGGGTTAACGCTGTTTAAGGATGGTTGCATGATAGGTAACGGTTCCACATATAGTGAGAAGAACAGTTTTAGTAACGCAAACAGAAATATTCCTTACTAGTTTCTCTTTGACTCTGGGTAAATGTAAGACAATGTAGCTAGATAATAGTGCGAAGTACCAAATTTTCATGTACTGTTAAAACGTTCTAGTGAAACTTGCTACCTGCCTCAGGCGACCAAATGTATGTAATAATTGGTATATAAGTTTTATTGTTTGTTGAAACAGACTCCTGTAAAGTGGACTCTGGAGAACGAGTAATTTCCCATTTCACCATGTTGAGCTTGCGTTCAACAGGTGAGATATCTGGTGATCCAACTGGTCGGGGCAGTTGTCGTACATCACAAAGAGCACGTTGGGTTGCAGCAGTGGTAAGTGGACGTTCACTGACCTGCTGAAAAAGCGCGTCACCCCACTTCCGAAGATAAAGCAGTGCCACGCAGATAAAAACCTGTGCAGTGTAGGAGTCATTAGCTCCTTTTCCCTGCACAAACATCAGCTGATAACGCGAGTCGTTTCTGACGGCCCCCATACCACGAAGTCTGGGATGAGAGCTGTGTGTCGTGGGGAAATTCGCTCCAGAATAGGCAACTCACTGGATCTACGTTTGTCACTTACTTGCAGACCGAACATAAACTTATTACTAAGACAAAAGGAAGATATTCCGCTCTCCAGTCGACCCTTTCACGACACCAGAACAGCCTCCTTAGTGGTGTCGTGGTGTCACTGGTAGCCTGGCCAGACGCACGTATGATCTTGGTCCTTCTTAAGGCAGACAGTTCCCAATTTATCCTTGGTGGCTGTAGGTACAACGTGGTTCCGAATTTGTCCTTGAACGATGCTCGGTCGGCCACCGCCGCTAGTACAACGCGTTGGTCTTTAAGTGCGTCTCTGCTTCGCTCGTGTCCAGAAAGCGGGCTACGGAAGTGGAAATATTCCATACAACACGGCAGAAAGCAACGAGACATCAGCGATGCCTTGTGCCCTACACAGAAATCTGTCGATACGTTCATCCAGCTTCCCACAGGCGCACAAAGGTACACAATTCAAATGGCTGAATTTGTTCAACAGTAGAACGTACTTGTTGGCGTACTTGGTTCTAGCCCCGAAATGAACGCTCCTCACCTTTATACTCAGTAGAATTACTTCACCAAGCGTCAAAACATTGACCAATAGACACGCCGTCTGATCGCCATTTGATCAGCGATGACAGTGACAAATAATTCACTTACACTACAGCCCTCGTGCCACGAAACACAGTCTTTAAAAGCTTAACATTTTTTCTAGACACTGTATACTGTAAGCCAAAACATTATGACCACTGCTCACTGCAACAATGGATGCCGCCTGGTGGCTCTGCGGGCACGTGACGCGGAAATAAAGTATGTAAGCGGAGCAGACACGTACGGGAGACCACTCTAGCGACGATATAGACTGCAAATTGGGATATCCTTTTCAATAAGCGTCACTGACAACGGGCAGAGTATTATCACGCAGCCGGCCGGTGTGGCCGAGCGGTTCTAGGAGCTTCAATCTGTAACCGCGCGACTGCTACGGTCGCAGGTTCCAATCCTGCCTCGGGCATGGATGTGTGTGATGTCCTTAGGTTAGTTAGGTTTAAGTAGTTCTAAGTTGCAGGACACTGATGACCTCAGACGTTAAGTCCCATAGAGCTCAGAACCATTTGATTTGAACCTTCATGCTTGATGTCTTTCACTATAGTGCTCTCCAACTGAGCAACACTAGCACGGCTCACGCCCCATCCTCACAGCTTTACTTCAGGGAGTACCTCGTTCTGCAAGGTTCGCAGGAGAGCTTTTTTAAGTTTTGGAAGGTAAGGGACTAGGTACTGGCAGAAGTAAAGCTGTGAGGACGGGTCATGAGTCGTGTGTGGGTAGCTCAGTTGGCAGAGCACTTGCCCGTGAAAAGGAAAGGTCCCGAGTTCAAGTCTCGGTCCGGCACACAGTTTCAATCTGCCAGGAAGTTTCATGATGCTTTATATTTTGAGTAGCCGTTTATGAGTTACAAACGTTGGAACATGAGCATAGCTCCCTTTTCCGCCTAGACGGTAAAAACTGCCACTGTTTGACAATCTAACGGGTAACTTTTAAATATGTCGATCTACATGTTTATGTTTTTTCACTTTTGCTTTTTGTGAATTTTCTGTACGATTTATCGTTTTCGAGTTCCAAGAAAAATTGAAGAATGTTGAAAAATTTGGTGGGTGTTCGGGCCTCAAAAGCTTAGCATAAGCCAGAAATCATCACGGACTTATTTAACACTTATTTGGGATACCCAACCCAGAATAAAATTATTTCTTGCTTATGTGTATTAACTGGGAAGCAGTAGTCAAAATTGCCTACACTAATACTGTAAGTAGGCTGTTTAGGTTTTTTTCATTGGTAACGCCACATAGCGCTCTGTATGAAAAATCACTGGCTCTGCTGTGTGTAGTCAGTGACTGGTTGGCATTGTTGTAATACTCGCCATTGTAGTGTTGGGCGGCTGGATGTTAACAGCGCGTAGCGTTCTGCAGTTGGAGGTGAGCCGCCACCAGTGGTGGACGTGGGGAAAGAGATGGCGGAGTTTTGAAATTTGTAAGACTGGATGTCATGAACTGCTATATATATTTTGACTATTAAGGTAAGTACATTGTTTGTTCTGTTTTAAAATCTTTCGTTTGCTAACTATGCCTATCAGTAGTTAGTGCCTTCAGTAGTTTGAATATTTTATTTAGCTGGCAGTAGTGGCGCTCGCTGTATTGCAGTAGCTTGAGTAACAAAGATTTTTGTGAGGTAAGTGATTTGTGAAACGTATAGGTTAATGCTAGTCAGGGACATTCTTTCGTAGGGATTTTTGGAAGTCAGATTGCGTTGCGCTAAAAATATTGTGTGTCAGTTTAATCACAGTCGTGTATAATTTTTCCAAGGGGACGTTTCATATGACGACCCTGCCAGGATACCTCACTGGAATCTTCTGATTTTTTTCTTGTAGTTTGTCTAATTAGCGTAGATTTTGTTTATTGCTAGCGCGTAATTGTAGAGATAATCTCCTTTGTAGTTGTAGTCTTTCATTGTTCTACAGTAAAACAGTTGCGGCATGCATGTAGAGTTGCACCAAGTATTTCGCAGTTGTGCTTGCAATTAACGAGAAATTATTTTCAGTGCTATGTTAATGTGTTCTCTTATTTTTGCTCTTCAAGTTGTGCTTTTCTGTGTTATCGTGTGAAATGTTGTGACAATAATGGCGTGTGAAAAACATAATACTAGGCTACAAAGTAAACTGAGAAATGACAGTGAAGACGAAAGTAATGTGTTAGCGCCACCATGTAATGGATTCAGTAATGTTCAAAGTAGTAATTTGGTAACAGTGCATAGGGAAATGGAGCTGGCTGCAAATAATGGTGTAGGCAGTGAAACAGTTAGTGAACAGACGTCACAGTGTTATTGTGTGTGTACATTCTTGCTTGTTAGTTGCACGATTACGTAACGACTATAAGTCTTACATACTTAGAACATTTACCAGTACTGCTAATGAGATTTTAATGCAACATTTTGGTTTATTTGAAAATACATTATGTATTTCAAGTACATTCGGTGAGATTAAAGATGACTTAGCATTTGGTTTCTCTGATAGCTACACGATTACATCACGACGCTACTAATATGTGACACGATTTACATTGTTGCTTTTGCGGTGTATCTGTTTTATATCTGCACAGTTTTTCTGTATTATTCTGGAAAGTAAAACATGTTTTAGTAGTAACTTTTGTGGTATACCTACAATGAGACAGCCTTTATCATGGCACAACAATATGTTACATTATAGTACTTTCTTCATCACGGTAAGGTACGTAATAACTACGATATCTATACGCAAAGCATTTCACTTTCGTTTATGATGAGGTAAGTACATTGACTTCAGCAGAACTTTGCTTACAGAGGACTATAACTACGACAGTTCCACAGATTTATCTTACAGCAAAACGCACATTTAGCACTACAGGGCACGCATTTGAGTGATTAATTTGGTACTGAAACCATTTATTTATCAAGATTGTTGAATTAAAAAGAAAGTTTTTCGTGATACATTTCATTCCATTGCTGTAATCTGTAACACCTGAGGGTATAAATACATTAATCCTCAGGGGGGTACCCGCTTACTTTGTGTACCATGTTTATGGCATGCACAAGGAGCCCTAACTAATATGGTATTTGCTTACACAACTTTACACATCGGTACCATATTTCTCTAACTCATTAATTACACAGCTATCTGATCATTTGACAGAGAAACCAACATCTTTTTACTAAGTCACTGACACATGTTTACGCAATTACGCAGGTGAATAACTTCACACTTATGAAATTGTATTTTGTCTGAACTTTGTGGACTGTTCATATTTTTTTCGGAACCATTGTGATACTATGAGAGCTTTGAATGGCGTATTTGATATGGGATCATGATTTTTAAAGTACGTTTGAGGTAAATGACACTATTGAAATGAGCAGAGAATATTTTTTTTAGGTTTTGAAATGATTTCAGAAAGCTATTTGTGATCCCTTGATGCCTCAAAACATGTCCTACCAACCGATCCCTTCTTCTAGTCAAGTTGTGCCACAAACTTCTCTTCTCCCCAATCCTATTCAATACCTCCTCATTAGTTACGTGATCTATCCACCTTATCTTCAGTATTCTTCTGTAGCACCACATTTCGAAAGCTTCTTGTCCAAACTAGTTATCGTCCATGTTTCACTACCATACATGGCTACACTCCAAACAAATACTTTCAGAAACGACTTCCTGATACATAAATCTATATTCGATGTTAACAAATTTCTCTTCTTCAGAAACGCTTTCCTTGCCATTGCCAGTCTACATTTTATATCCTCTCTACTTCGACCATCATCAGTTATTTTACTTCCTAAATAGCAAAACTCCTTTACTACTTTAAGTGTCTCATTTCCTAATCTAATTCCCTCAGCATCACCCGATTTAATTTGACTACATTCCATTATCCTCGTTTTGCTTTTGTTAATGTTCATCTTATATCCTCCTTTCAAGACACTGTCCATTCCGTTCAACTGCTCTTCCAAGTCCTTTGCCGTCTCTGACAGAATTACAATGTCATCGGCGAACCTCAAAGTTTTTACTTCGTCTCCATGAATTTTAATATCTACTCCAAATTTTTCTTTTGTTTCCTTTACTGCTTGCTCAATATACAGATTGAATAACATCGGGGAGAGGCTACAACCCTGTCTCACTCCTTTCCCAACCACTGCTTCCCTTTCATGCCCCTCGACTCTTAATACTGCCATCTGGTTTCTGTACAAATTATAAATAGCCTTTCGCTCCCTGTATTTTACCCCTGCCACCTTTAGAATTTGAAAAAGAGTATTCCAGTCAACATTGTCAAAAGCTTTCTCTAAGTCTACAAATGCTAGAAACGTAGGTTTGCCTTTTCTTAATCTTTCTTCTAAGATAAGTCGTAAGGTCAGTATTGCCTCACGTGTTCCAACATTTCGACGGAATCCAAACTGATCCTCCCCGAGGTCTGCATCTACCAGTTTTTCCATTCGTCTGTAAAGAATTCGCGTTAGTATTTTGCAGCCGTGGCTTATTAAACTGATAGTTCGGTAATTTTCACATCTGTCAGCACCTGCTTTCTTTGGGATTGGAATTATTATATTCTTCTTGAAGTCTGAGGGTATTTCGCCTGTCTCATACATCTTGCTCACCAGCTGGTAGAGTTTTGTCATGACTGGCTCTCCCAAGGCCGTCAGTAGTTCTAATGGAATGTTGTCTACTCCGGGGCCTTGTTTCGACTCAGGTCTTTCAGTGCTCTGTCAAACTCTTCACGCAGTATCGTATCTCCCATTTCGTCTTCATCTACATCCTCTTCTATTTCCATAATATTGTCCTCAAGTACATCGCCCTTGTATAAGCCTTCTATATACTCCTTCCACCTTTCTGCCTTCCCTTCTTTGCTTAGAACTGGGCTGCCATCTGAGCTCTTGATATTCATACACGTGGTTCTCTTCTCTCCAAAGGTCTCTCTAATTTTCCTGTAGGCAGTATCTATCTTACCCCTAGTGAGATAAGCTTCTACATCCTTACATTTGTCCTCTAGCCATCCCTGTTTAGCCATTTTTCACTTCCTGTCGATCTCATTTTTGAGACGTTTGTATTCCTTTTTGCCTGCTTCATTTACTGCATTTTTATATTTTCTCCTTTCATCAATTAAATTCAATATTTCTTCTGTTACCTAAGGATTTCTAGCAGCCCTCGTCTTTTTACCTACTTTATCCTCTGCTGCCTTCACTACTACATCCCTCAGAGCTACCCATTCTTCTTCTACTGTATTTCTTTCCCCTATTCCTGTCAATTGTTCCCTTATGCTCTCTCTGAAACTCTGTACAACCTCTGGTTCTTTCAGTTTATCCAGGTCCCATCTCCTTAATTTCTCACATTTTTGCAGTTTCTTCAGTTTTAATCTACAGGTCATAACCAATAGATTGTGGTCAGAGTCCACATCTGCCCCTGGAAATGTCTTACAACTTAAAACCTGGTTCCTAAATCTCTGTCTTACCATTATATAATCTATCTGATACCTTTTAGTATCTCCAAGGTTCTTCCACGTATACAACCTTCTTTCATGATTCTTAAACCAAGTGTTAGCTATGACTAAGTTGTGCTCTGTGCAAAATTCTACTAGGCGGCTTCCTCTTTCATTTCTTAGCCCCAATCCATATTCACCTACTATGTTTCCTTCTCTCCGTTTTCCTACACTCGAATTCCAGTCACCCATTACTATTAAATTTTCGTCTCCCTTCACTATCTGAATAATTTCTTTTATTTCATCGTACATTTCTTCAATTTCTTCATCATCTGCAGAGCTAGTTGGCATATAAACTTGTACTACTGTAGTAGGTGTGGGCTTCGTATCTATCTTGGCCACAATAATGCGTTCACTATGCTGTTTGTAGTAGCTAACCCGCATTCCTATTTTCCTATTCATTATTAAACCTACTCCTGCATTACCCCTATTTGATTTTGTGTTTATAACCCTGTAGTCACCTGACCAGAAGTCTTGTTCCTCCTGCCACCGAACCTCACTAATTCCCACTATATCTAACTTTAACCTATCCATTTCCCTTTTTAAATTTTCTAACCTACCTGCCCGATTAAGGGATCTGACATTCCAAGCTCCGATCCGTAGAATGCCAGTTTTCTTTCTCCTGATAACGACATCCTCCTGAGTAGTCCCCGCCCGGAGATCCGAATGAGGGACTATTTTACCTCCGGAATATTTTACCCAAGAGGATGCCATCATCATTTAATCATACAGTAAAGCTGCATGTCCTCGGGAAAAATTACGGCTGTAGTTTCCCCTTGGTTTCAGCTGTTCGCAGTACCAGCACAGCAAGGCCGTTTTGGTTAATGTTGCAAGGCCAGATCAGTCAATCATCCAGACTGTTGCCCCTGCAACTACTGAAAAGGCTGCTGCCCCTCTTCAGGAACCACACGTTTGTCTGGCCTCTCAACAGATACCCCTCCGTTGTGGTTGCACCTACGGTACGGCCATCTGTATCGCTGAGGCACGCAAGCCTCCCCACCAACGGCAAGGTCCATGGTTCATGTGTAACGCAAATTCTTGACCTGTGAAATTTTTTATATGAGACTGCCACTGTAACGGAAAGCGGTGTCGTAAATATTTCGGTAAGACAGTTAAGTGACCACCTGCACCTAATGCGTCGTTGGCACCCAGCTGCGTGACAGCCACCTGGAAACAAGCCATTAGTGTGTGCCTTTCAGAGGCACAAAATAAAAGAGAGGCCATTATCCTCGCTATTGACATTCCTTTGTAGAAAGCATCGCAAAAACGACACGCTCATTACTTGGAAACATACTTTCTTACATCTGCACACCTGATAATGACAAGCGTCTTTCTACGAGAATTGAGAGAATTTCTACTAACTTATGAAATGCCACATCACTATTGAATGATATTTTTATGCTTTGTACATAGATGCTTATTTCATTTGATATCTGTTTTCCAACTGCGTTGCAGCATTAGTTTTATAAAATAAAATTAAATGCATTTGCTAATGTGAAAACTTTCTGTCAACAGATCCATTAAATGATAATTTTATGATCTACGTTCTTCGAAAAAGGAACACTTGGAAAGGAAAGAATAATAAGAAGGGATTAATAACAGTAACTGCATACATAATTTTCTTTTCAACTACTTGGTAAAATTTCTCGTAGAATAAGTTGTGGTGCACCATTTTAATTATATAGACATTAAGATGTGAATATACATTTCCCTTATCTGCATTGTTGTCTTGAGTGTACTATTTTTTCTGCTTGTGGGCTTGTCATTTTTAGATATAACTTATTACATTTATTGCTGCTTGCTTTGCTTACTTGCATTTTTTTGTCATTGTGGTTTGTATTAATTGTTTTGTGCTGCTGCATTGCGTCGTCCCTTTGTTTAGCATCTGAGCTCAGTAGGTTTACGTTAGCTTAAGAGGGGGTAGACTATATAAGAAACTATGATGAATTGGAAGAAAAGCATTGAGAAGCTATAAGAAAATGGTTTGGCCAAAAAAGTAGTGTACAGTGGAGGAAAATTATTTTTGAAAGAGGATGTCAACAGAATACAGAAAGCATGCTTGGATAGGACTTTTTTTGGCTGGAGCAAATGGTGAAGTAAGAGGGACGATCTATGGAATGAAGTTTTGGGTTGGACTGCAGTACCAAATGTTACACTGAAAACAAACCCTGTCCTTTCCTCCTGTTATCCCAATATGTGTTTGTGTACCTTTGTGTATTTATGTTCCACTGGTCGTTATATGTTTATCTGATAAGACTTATGTTGCAGAATTTTTCTAATACTAAGCTACATTCACTACGATGAGGAATACTGTTATCCTCAAATATAATTTGCATTAATAACATGTTATTTACTTTGTAAAAATGTTTACACATTATTTATTCTGTTTTGTTCTAATACTCATGTGTGAAGTTGATGTTTCAAAAGTTATTCTGATCTTTTATGTATGAACTTATGTCATAATTTTTGTAACACTAATGTATATGTTATTTCGATTCTTTTGTAAAGCCTGTATTACTACTAATGTTATCTGTATTTTTATGTTCTTTAATGATGTAGTTTGTACCTTTGTAATTGTATTCTTATGCTGTAAATTTATAATTGTATAGACACCATTTCCTCAAATTAAATTTCATTTCAGAGCTCATGTTTCTGTTGGTCATAATATATGCACAATATGTGAAAAAAGGAATGTTAGTGTTTGCATGTGTGTTAATAATTCAGCAAGGGACTGGATAACAGCATTGCTGGTTCTAAGGACAATTCCAAAAACTTTGTACGTGCACAAGTGGTGGTTTATGGACTTACTATATTCTCCGCAAGACTCTTCTTTGGTGATGGTGCACCTGCACATTCGCAACAGTTGGCTGCTAGCCATCTCTACAAGGACTACATTGGGTCTACACCTTTCATGACTCACCAATACCATTATTTCTACAAGGACTGCAGTGGGTCTGCACCTCTGGTGGCCCACCAACACCATACTCTCTACCAGGACTACAGTGGGTCTGCTCTGTGATGACCAACCTCCCGATATTCTTCAAAACTTCGACTGACTCTGTTGTGGGTTTGCTCTGTTGTGGCCCATTACCTGTCAGCATGTCTTTCCGTTGGAAGGACAACACTACTTCTTCAAGACTACTTAGAAATCTACTACTTCCAAGTGAAATTTCTTTTATTGCTCAGACTTTGAGAAAAACACTGCAATTTTACTGTGATGAACGATCAGGACTGTCTTTATGGACTGTGAGAAAATTTTAGCTCTTGACCAACATTGTATCCATAAGTGTGTGCATTTGATATCTTTGTTATTGTAATGATGAAAACTTTTATCAAATCATTATTGGCCAGTGCCCAAGACAATTAGCAAATTTTTTTGTGGGGAGCATGGGGGCTATGTAAGTTGGCTGTTTAGGTTTTTTTTATTGGTAACGCCACATAGCACTCTGTATGAAAAATCATTGGCTGTGCTGTGTGCAGTCAGTGGCTGGTTGGCATTGTTGTAATACTCGCCATTGTAGTGTTGGGCGGCTGGATGTTAACAGCGCGTAGCGTTCTGCAGTTGGAGGTGAGCCGCCACCAGTGGTGGACGTGGGGAAAGAGATGGCGGAGTTTTGAAATTTGTAAGACTGGATGTCATGAACTGCTATATATATTTTGACTATTAAGGTAAGTACATTGTTTGTTCTGTATTAAAATCTTTCATTTGCTAACTATGCCTATCAGTAGTTAGTGCCTTCAGTAGTTTGAATCTTTTATTTAGCTGGCATTAGTGGCGCTCGCTGTATTGCAGTAGCTTGAGTAACGAAGATTTTTGTGAGGTAAGTTATTTGTGAAACGTATAGGTTAATGCTAGTCAGGGCCATTCTTTCGTGGGGATTTTTGGAAGTCAGATTGCGTTGCGCTAAAAATATTGTGTGTCAGTTTAAGCACAGTTGTGTATAATTTTTCTAAGGGGACGTTTCAATACTAAAGAACGTAAGAAACGAGGATTTATGAGTTATTCTGTCCCATCTGATGCTTCCGCTACAATTACGGTGTATACCATGACTCGTTAGTCCACATATTAGTCCACTGTACTAACACTCTGTCGTCATATACGACATTGTCTCGCTGCTTGTAATGATTGTGAATGGAACAACTTAGGACAGCCACCATATAGAAAAAGAACAATTACATATGCGAATTAGTGTAATCGAAGGACGAATCTCCAGAACCACTGTTGGCGAAGTAAGTTTAGTATTAGGAAGTTGTTCGTAGCTTGACGCTTACAGATAGTTCAGTCCATTGAGCCTGCGTAGACGCCATGCTAATGAACATACGTCGCATCGGGTTACAGACGGCTCAACTAGCACCCCTGCCGCCCTCATTCAGGACGCCAATTAAGGGCACGCTCCGCGGTCGATAGCAGCCCTATCCTGTCAGCTCAGTACTAATGCAGTATCTGCAATAGCGATAATGTCGGGTCAACTGCAGGTGGCAAATGGAACGTCTGCCTGAGGTAAGCAGGTCTATCACGAAATGTATGGCTTTTTCTGTCACCAAGCCGATGAAGTTAATGTGGCACATGCTCAGTGGTACAGAGGTTATGGCACGAATAGACTGTTAATTAAATTTTGCAGGTTCTCTGGAAGAATATTTACTATGTTTCATTTCATTTAAAATACATGTAGACTATAAACAGGTTGACTATTTCCTCTGAAATATCTTCTGGTATACGAAAAGGTGATAAGTGAGCAAGCTGAGAAGTAAAAATTGTAATATTACCCCAAAGTTGTGTTGTATTGTATGTTAACCGGGGGCCTAGGTACGATGGAGAGTCTCCGTGCCTGCTGCAGCTGCAGTGGTCCACAACCCCACGACGACTACCGCAGTTCACTTCACCCCTCCGCCGCCCCACATCGAACCACTCTTTGAGGGTTATTGTGCTGTTGGGCCCCCGGTGGACCCCTCACCAGGGAACGTCTCACACCAGACGAGTGTAACCGTTATGTTTGGGTGGTAGATTAATGGTGGTGTACGCGTACGTGGAGAACTTGCTCGCGCAGCAATCGCCGACATAGTGTAGCTGAGGAGGAATAAGGGGAATCAGCCCGCATTGGCCGAGGCAGATGGAAAACCACCTAAAAACCGTCCACAGACTGCCTGCCTCACCGCACCTCGACACAGGTCCGCCGGGCGGATTCCTGGCGTGGACCATTCGCTCCTTCCCAGTCCAGAAATCCGTTCGTTAGATCGACGGCTGAACGGGCGGGCTCCACAACGTTACTCGAAATCCTGTTGCACTGTAGTAGAAAAACTCAGTAAGCAACCTGTTGTGACCGGAAACAACAGGTTTTCCTGTTAATAATGCCCACTGAAGGTGTAACGGATCGAACTAGACTCCTACATTATAATTCCCTCAGAGAAGAACTGTTTCGGAAAGGAACTGTTCACAATAACACTTGTATAAAGCACGTATTACCTGTTTAACAGACGATTCTCTGTATCTTTCGATAAAGAGTAAATTATGTAGAGAAGTAATCGTGAAGGCCTTTATCTGTTTTATATAAAGATGACCAACCAGTTCTCAGTAACCTGAAGTTTTCTTCAATGCCGATTATCTTGTTCTAGCTGCATAGGCCAAAAATTTTTAACCATTGAGGCCAAATCATTTAAAAGAACAGGTACAGACATTTCACTTAAGATCAAGTTTAAAACATATTTATTGGTAGGCTCAACATCTGGGTCATACACACTGATAAATATTCAAATTCTAAGGGTGTATTTTGACAGGACATTTACACACAAAAATTACTGCAGTCAAAGTACTAAGAAAGTAGCAATGAGGAACAACATTTTGAAGGGACCTACTTGCAGTAAGTGTCCGTATAATAACTGTTACTGCCCTGTGCTATTACACAGCAGAGCACACCTGTCTATTCTGGAATAGATCTGCCCATACAGATGTATAGGGCAGCTAGTTTCTTCGCTGCTTGTATTCAGCGATCAGCAATAGAATACACAGAAAAGGTCATACATACCTTTGATGAAAAATATACATTGCACTGCATGGAGATTTATTTCACAGTAAGATTGAAAGCCAGAAGGAGCTTATGAAAAATGTGGACATTGAGCAAACAGGTACCTAAATGAATGGGAAACACTGAGGACCTTCAACAGACTACGACTATATGTAGCACCTGTAAAGAAAAACAAAACAAGGTGGTTGTTTTCAGGAGGACAGCAACGTCTTCTGTGATTGTGGTGTGGTACAGGATATGAAACACACATCAGATTGATCTACCTGTACTATAAAGTGCACCCTCGAAGATCATTGTCTGGAAGACAATGCAGCTATTAACGTATCCATTCTACCACACATTTGTACGTACTTTTTAGCTACACAGATGTACCTTCGGGATTTCACTCATCTTTGGATGACGTAATACGTCTTTAAATTAGCACATTGCTAAAAAAAACATTGACTGCAGTTTGGATGCTGCAGCTGACCAGTGCGAAATAACAACTTTGTTTAGCTACTATTCTTCGTGAATTGTACATTTACAGTACATTACTAGTTAGATACGTCAAATGAAGATAACGAAAGTGCGAAACGCGTTTTGGTTTAAATAAAAAGTATATAAGAAGGTGACTGATTGCTGTATTTCTTAAAGTAATACAGTAATCACATAGGATAATAATGTGCAGAAATTTTTAGAAGGGACGACAAGGGTCAGAAATCCGCTCGGACACGAGTAAGTAAAGCAAGTAGCCACTTCATCCCAGAAAATATTATCCATTCTTCTGTGATCTTCGATGTTAGGAGAGTCTGGAGCTGGAAGACAGGATAATTACGACTCATTTCGAAACTCAGATCACACTCACTTGCTCTCGCACTTGTCGATGTTTGCTTTGGCTCACAATACTGTAGCAAGAAAACTTGTGTGCCAAATAATTTTGGTCTCTTCCGCATGAATTAAGTAAGAAGAAGGTCCAATAATGCTGCGTAATAATTTCTAGATATTGATATATTCCTCTTCATAACAAATGACTCTGAGCACTATGGGACTTAACATCTGAGGTCATCAGTTCCCTAGAACTTAGAACTACTTAAACCTAACTAACCTAAGGACATCACACATCCATGACCGAGGCAGGAGTCGAACCTGCCACCGAAGCGGTCTCGCGGTTCCAGACTGAAGCACCTAGAACCGTTCAGCCACACCGGCCGGCCCTCTTCATCATTTTCATCAGTCCAATGTTCTAACAGCGTTTATGTCCCGACACTTACACTACTGGCCATTAAAATTGCTACATTAAGAAGAAATGCAGATGATAAACGGGAATTCATTGGACAAATATATTATACTAGAACTGAGATATGATTACATTTTCACGCAATTTGGGTACATAGATCCGGAGAAATCAGTACCCAGAACAACCACCTCTGGCAGTAATAACGGCCTTGATACGCCTGGGCGTTGAGTCAAACAGAGCTTGGATGGCATGTACAGGTACAGCTGCCCATGCAGCTTCAACACGATACCACAGTTCATGAAGAGTAGTGACTGGCGTATTGTGACGAGCCAGTTGCTCGGCCACCATTGATCAGACGTTTTCAATTGGTGAGAGATCTGGAGAATGTGCTGGCCACGGCAGCAGTTGAACATTTTCTGTGTCCAGAAGGGCCCGTACAGGACATGCAACAGGCGGTGGTGCATTATCCTGCTGAAATGTAGGGCTTCGCAGGAATCGGATGAAGGGTAGAGCCACGGGTCGTAATACATCTGAAAAGTGACGTCCACTGTTCGAATTTCCGTCAATGCGAACAAGTGGTGATCGAAACGTACAACCAATGGCACCCCATACCATCACGCCGGTTGATACGCCAGTATGGCGATGATGAATATGGTTCAAATGGCTCTGAGCACTATGGGACTTAACATCTGTGGTCATCAGTCGCCTAGAACTTAGAACTACTTAAACCTAACTAACCTAAAGACATCACACACATCCATGCCCGAGGCAAGATTCGAACCTGTGACCGTAGCAGTCGCGCGGTTCCGGACTGAGCGCCTGAACCGCTAGACCACCGCGGCCGGCGATGATGAATACACACTTCCAATGTGCGTTCACCGCGATGTCGCCAAACACGGATGCGACCGTCATGATGCTGTAAACAAAACCTAAATTCATGCGAAAAAATTACGTATTCCCATTCGTTCACCCAGGTGCTTCATTGAGTACACCATCGCATTCGCTCCTGTCTGTGACGCAGCGTCAAGGGTAACCGCAGCCATGGTCTCCGAGCTGATGCTGTCCATGCTGCTGCAAACGTCGTCGAGCTATTCGTGCAGATGGTTGCTGCCTTGCAAACGTCCCCATTTGTTGACTCCGGGATCGAGACGTGGCTGCACGATCAGTTACAGCCATGCCGAAAAGATGCCTGTCATCTCAATTGCTAGTGATACGAGGCCTTTGGGATCCAGCACGGCGTTTCGTATTACCCTCCTGAACCCACCGATTACATATTCTGCTAACAATCATTGGATCTCTACCAACGCGACCAGCAATGTCACGATACGATAAATCGTAATCGTCATAGGCTACAATCCGACCTTTATCAAAGGCCGAAACGTGCTGTTATGCACTTCCCCTCCTTACACGAGGCATCACAACAACGTTTGACCAGGCAACGTCGGTCAATTGCTGTTTGTGTGTGAGAAATCGGTTGGAAACTTTCCTCGTGCCAGCACGTTGTAGGTGTCGCCACCGATGCCAACCTTGTGTGGTTTTTCTGAAAAGCTAATCATTTGCATATCACAGCATCTTCTTCGTGTCGGTTAAATTTCGCGTCTGTAGCACGTTATCTTCGTGGTGTAGCAATTTTAATGGGCAGTAGCGTATGTTGTGTACAGCTTTCGTATAAACTCACACACACTAGTAGTTCTTAGGGCAAGTTCATAAGATATTGCCATTATCCGAACTGCAGCATCCGTAACATGTGCTTAGAGGAAGTAGTTACAACAAGGGAGATTCTGCAAATGCCTAGAGATGCCACCGCCGATTCGGCGGAAGAGGGTAAGCTCGATGCATTCCTTCCTTACTGTAGGACGATGAGATGCAAGTTATGACGCTTGCAGCAAGGGCTTGGTCTGGCACCTGCGTCCAAGATACGAGACACGTTTCGCCATTTAAAAACGAAATAGGTCTTCGAGTGCTCGATGTGTATGCGACCGTGCGACTTTGGCCGCGACTATATCGGCCAGAACGTTCGTGCTGTTGCTGAATGTTGTGCTGCGTATGCGTTAATCAAAAAACAACGGGAGCTTGCGAAGCTGGTCGTGGCAAAGCATTGTCTGGAGAACGGGCACAAAGAATGAATGCGAAGAGGAGAATCTTGTCATGTTAGTCAATACGTTGGGCCCCTAAGAAAGCAGCGAAGATCAGAATAAAGATAATAATTTCAGCCAAGACTAGGGCTACAAATTTTGTACGATATGGGGGTGGCCTTCGGATATCGAGTGAAAACAAAGAAAGATATTTTAACCATATAAGGAGGCGGCAGTGTCAGTTTCAAATGTGGCGCCTATTCCCTCCATTGTGTCACTTTCCTCAGTACTGCTGTAAGCTGGAGAAACACTGGACATTCTAAGAGCTATCCGCCTCGCCTTCCAGCGCAAGTGTCACCGTTTCCTTCTTTGGAAGGTTCCAAACGCTGTTACCACCAGCCCCGGCAGTCAGCGGTTCTACGGTTCTTTTCACGACGGCGGAGACAGCCATCGGAAGCTCGATTGCTTTTTTCCGTATTGACGCGCCTTGAAAACCGAGTGTACATTCAGACGTCAATTCCTGTCAACACTCTTTCGACTGGTTTGACGATGTCCTCTGGCGTAACTAACTTCATCCTTGCGTAACCACTACACCCAACATTCTCCACACGAGTAATGTGTAATCCGCAGTCACATGTTCATTTTCCCCTCCTATTTCTCCTCCCATGTACTGTTCCTTCGAGATTGAAGGTAACTTTTTAAAATGCTGTAGCACATGTCCCACTAAAATGTTTCTTCTCCTGGTATGGTTTTTCCGTAGATGTCTTTTTAATTTGCCCTTTTTTTTACCTGTCTACTTAACTTTTAATATTCTTAGATAACACCACATTTCAAGTGCTTCCAGATTCTCCAGATTCTGACGGTCTTCATTGCACTTTCATACGATGTTGTGCTCTAAATGTATACTTTCACTAACTACTATCACAAAAGCATATCAGTTTCCTATAGCAGTACAACTCTTTGAAGAAATCATTCCTCATCTGTGTCAGTCTATTTACGATACTTCCACTGCCCTGTGTACCTTTGTTTCTGTATATTATTTCACTTCTCCCACTATGTGTTTTACAATTTCGTCTTCAAACAAGTAGATACTCTCATTTCTGCTACTCTTCTTTGCCTTCTTTCCGGCTTTATTTGTACATAAGCCATATTCTGTTTGAAGTTAGTTGTCCATCCTATTCAACAGATCTGGTTCTTTCTCACTTGCGACAAGAGGCACTATGTCGTGTCATGCCTGTAGTTGCAAAATATGCAAATTATTGTATAGGAGGCAGTGAGATGAACAATTGCTAACGGTGATAACCTAGACTTCTAGTGAAAACGTGTGCCTCTACAAAATTAAACTACATTAAACTTCCCACAAAGAAAGTCTTCTTTATTTCTTCTATAGAATCATTATTTTTCTAGCAGAGAGCGAGTAAATAACGATAACCCTGCGCTCGTGATGAGGCGTAGCGTGGGTGGTTTTTGTAAGTCAATTTTTGGTAGTTGCCCAACATGATGGACCAAGAGTTTAATGTATGAAATAGCTCATGCCGACTTCCTTTCCACTATTGTGGTACGCCGTGAAAAATTACTATCGTTCACACTCATTGTTACGTATGGACTTTCTTGTAACACGTTCGTCACTTTTCGTCGATGGTTCAAGACAATGGAACAAGGTTTCCAGGAAACTTGCAATTAGACATTGAAGGAAGTATGCATTTCACGTAATGACAAACTTTCCCTAACAGCATCTCAAACAGCGTGAAAAAATAGTAGAATTTCGCAATGCTCATCATAGCTCAGCATCTTATTTTTCACGAATATGTGTGCATAATGCTAGGAGTAAGGCTGGCAGAATATGAAATTCACTGTTCATACACTGTAGACAATACGTACTGGTAATCGGACACATATAACGCCAAAAAATCTAGGAGTTAACGTTCTGAAATCTACTCATGTTGTATCATCACATCCTTTCGTACACTTTAAATATTCACTACCAACTAAAATTGACCCAGCGATTCCTTTTCCGGAAGCGTACAGAAAATTAAAAGGCAAACAAGGACGTAAGGCTCTTATGAATCCGAAGTGCATCACCAGACATCAGCAAGCAGAGTCACGCCAGCATTCAACTCAAAGGAATGGTGCGTTACGTAGCTGACAGGGCCAAATCATTGACTGAGGGAAGCTGGTAACCTCCAACAAGAAAGAAAAGAGTAATAGACAGAACTCCGAGCGCAGTGATGTACCAGCAAAAGAACTTAACAAGCCGTGAGGTACAGCCATGAGGCAATAGGAGAACTTATGTGGGAGGTACCAGTCACTGTGTAGACTAGGTGTTGCGATACGGAGAAAAGCCAATGTCTGAGGGGGCTGATCGGCCTCGTTGACGACACTAATGTAGCAGTCCGGGGTTGGGAGCAGAGGAATGGGTGGGCGCTGAGACAGACAGAAAAACAATGAGAACACATGTATTATACAGGGTGTTACAAAAAGGTACGGCCAAACCTTTAGGTAACATTCCTCACACACAAATAAAGAAAAGATGTTATGTGGACATGTGTCCGGAAACGCTTAATTTCCATGTTAGAGCTCTATTTAGTTTCGTCAGTATGTACTGTACTTCCTCGATTCACCGCCAGTTGGCCCAATTGAAGGAAGGTAATGTTGACTTCGGTGCTTGTGTTGACATGCGACTCATTGCTCTACAGTACTAGCATCAAACACGTCAGTACGTAGCATCAACAGGTTAGTGTTCATCACGAACGTGGTTTTGCAGTCAGTGCAATGTTTACAAATGTGGAGTTGGCAGATGCCCATTTAATGTATGGAATAGCAAGGGACAATAGCCGTGGAGCGGTACGTTTGTATCGAGACCGATTTCCAGAACGAAGGTGTCCCGACAGGAAGACGTTTGAAGCAATTGATCGGCGTCTTAGGGAGCACGGAACATTCCAGCCTATGACTCGCGACTGGGGAAGACCTAGAACGACGAGGACACCTGCAATGGACGAGGCAATTCTTCGTGCAGTTGACGATAACCCTAATGTCAGAGTCAGAGAAGTTGCTGCTGTACAAGATAATGTAGACCACGTCACTGTATACAAAGTGCTACGGGAGAAACAGTTGTTTTCTTACCATGTACAGCGTGTGCAGGCACTATCAGTAGCTGATTGGCCTCCAAGGGTACACTTCTGCAAATGGTTCATCCAACAACGTGTCAATCCTCATTTCAGTGCAAATGTTCTCTTTACGGATGAGGCTTCATTCCAACGTGATCAAATTGTAAATTTTCACATTCAACATCTGTGGGCTGATGAGAATCCGCACTCAATTGTGCAATCACGTGAGTTCACAGATTTTCTGTGAACGTTTGGGAAGGCATTGTTGGTGATGTCTAGATTTGGCCCCATGTTCTTCCACCTACGCTCAATGGAGCATGTTATCATGATTTCATACGGGATACTCTATCTGTGCTGCTAGAACATGTGCCTTTACAAGTACGACACAACATGTGGTTCATGCACGATGGAGCTCCTGCACATTTCAGTCGAAGTGTTCGTATGCTTCTCAACAACAGATTAGGTGGCCGATGGATTGGTAGAGGCGGACCAATTCCATGGCCTCCACGCTCTCCCGACCTCAACCATCTTGACTTTCATTTATGGGGGCATTTGAAAGCTCTTGTCTATGCAAACCCGGTACCAAATATAGAGACTCTTCGTGCTCGTATTGTGGACGGCTGTGATACAATACGCTGCATCAGCGCATCACGGATTCTATGCGACGGAGGGTGGCTGCATGTATCCTCCTTAACGGAGGACATTTTGAACTTTTCCTGTAACAAAGTGTTTGAAGTCACGCTGGTACGTTCTGTTGCTCTGTGTGTCCATTCCAAGATTAATGTGATTTGAACTGAAGTAAGGAAATAAGCTCTAACGTGGAAAGTAAGCGTTTCCGGACACATGTCCACGTAACATATTTTCTTTCTTTGTGTGTGAGGAATGTTTCCTGAAAGTTTCGCCTTACCTTTTTGTAACACCCTGTATACACTGTATGACCATAAGTAACCGAACACCTGGCTGGAAATGACTTACAAGTTCGCGGCGCTCTCCTTCGGTAATGCTGGAATTCAGTATGGTATTGGCCCCCCATTAGCCTTGATGAGAGCTTCCACTGTCACAGGTATACGTTCAATCAGGTGCTGGAAGGAATGAAGAGCTTCTGTAAAGTTTGGAAGATAGAAGACGAGGTACTGGCGGAATTAGGGCTGTGAGGACGGGGCGTGAGTGGTGCTTGGGCAGCTCAGTCGGTAGAGCACTTGACAGCGAAAGGCAACGGTCCCGAGCTGGAGTCTCGGTCCGGAACTCGGTTTTAATCTGCCAGGAAGTTTCAGTTTCAAGTGCTGGAAGGTTTCGTGGGGAATAGCTGCCCATTCTTCACGGAATGCTGCACTAAGTAGAGGTATCGATGTCGGTCGGCGAGGCCTGGCACGAAGTCGGCGTTACAAAACATCCCAAAGGTGTTCTATAGGGTTCAGGTCAGAACTCTGTGCAGGCTAGTCCATAACAGGGATGTTATTCCCGTGTAACCACTCCGACACAGGCCGTCCATTATCAACAGGTGCTCGATCGTGATGAAAGATACAATAGTCCACCTTTAATTGCTCTTCAACAGTAGGAAGGTGGTTAAAGCATCAGTGTAGGCCTGTGCCGTGATAGTGCCATACAAAACAACACGGAGTTCAAGACCCATCCCTGAAAACGATATTATCACCGATTCCGAATTGTACTGTCACAGTACTGGCAGATGACGTTCACCGGGCATTCGCCATACCCACACCCTGCCATCGGATCGCCACATTGTGTACCGCGATTCTTCATTCCACACAATGTTTTTCCACTGCTCAGTAGTCTAACGTTTACGCTCCTTATACCACGCGAGTCGTCGTTTGGCATATACTGGCGTGATGAGTAGTTACGAGCAGCCGCTCAAACATGAAATCCAAGTTTTCTCACCTCCCGCCTAACTATCATAGTACTTGCCGTGGATCCTGATGCAGTTTGGAATTCCTGTGTGATGGTCTGAATAGATGTCAGCCTATTACATATTACGACCTTCTTCAACTATCGGCGGTCTCTGTCAGTCAACAGACGAGGTCGGTCTGTACGGTTTTGTGCTGTACATGACCCTTCACGTTTCAACTTAACTATCACATCGGAAGCAGTGGACCTAGACATGTTTAAGAGTGTAGAAATCTCGCGTACAGACGTATGACACAACTGACACCCAATCCCCTGACCACGTTCGAAATCCGTGAGTTCCGCGGAGCACCCCATTCTGCTCTCTCACGATGTCTAATGACTACTGAGGTCGCTGAAATGGAGTACCTGGCAGTAGGTGACAGCACAATGAACCTACTATGAAAAACGTATGTTTTTGGGGGTGACCGGATACTTTTGATCGCATAGTGTTATTCCGCACGCAGTGATGTACCAGCAAACGCACACAGCAGGCTGTGAGGTACAGTGATGAAGCAATGGGAAAACATGCATGAGAGGTACCAGTATCCGTGTAGACTAGGTGTTGCGAAACGGAAGAATTAATGTTTCAGGGTGGCTATTGAGGCTCATTCAGAGTTCTGTTATATCGGTCCGAGGCTGGATGCAGAGGAACTGGTGGGTACATACGTAACATATATGTCACTATGGTTTACATAACTTCAGTGGAGCAAGTCCGGCTGTATTCCATGAGTTCCTTGACACAAGCACATCCATCGTAAAACTTCCTGGTAGATTAAAACTCGAACTCGGGACCTTTGCCTTTCTAATCTCGGTCCGGCACACAATTTTAATCTACAAGGAAGATTCGTATCAGCGGACACTCTTCTACAAAGTGAAAATGTCATTCAGGTCCATCGTAGTAATAACGGAGAGGTAGGCTCCGAATGCTCCGAGTGGACTATACTATCCGACTGTACCTGGCGTTCGTGCGGCGTCTTCTTATACTAGTTTGGTGGTGTCGCAATTGGCACGTGTAGCTCAAGATGTGTCTCCGAGCTAGGGGTATTGGCGGGGCAGTCATATCAGTTACTGCCAACTTCTTGACACTGAGTTCTTGGCTTGGTGTCTGTCCTTAGCTAACCACTGAGCCACCTCGCTCGGTGTAACTATGTTGGTTAAAACGAGAGACTGATTGCAACTCTCGTGTCGTCCGTGTGCTTGCCCATTAGCTATGGATGCTGGAGCGTAAAATAAGTATAACTTTTGAAATACTAATTGTTATTCACAGTTCCCATAGCAGTATGGGGATTCATGACAGTTCATGGGTACTGTTGTGACACATCAGCAGATTTCTTGATGTAATCCGATCATGTCAAATTGCATTGCCACTGAAATAATCAAGACATCATGATCAAGGATGGTGGCTACAAATTGCCGAGGACCTAGCCGCCAGTGATTCCCAGGCCAACGGGAGCGTGCGTTCGCCAGCCAGCAGCTCATCAATATCCGGCCTGGTCGGGATAAACAGACCGCCACAAGAGAACCGCCGGCCGGCATCGACGTATTGCCGCAGGTAAACAGTGCTCTCTGAACAAGCTCCCGACACACTGTTGCCTGCCAATCACTGGCACCTTAACTTCGTATTTTCCGATAACAAACCAAAATGTAAGATCGTTTGTCTTCCAACAACCTAAATAAGACGCTATAAATACGGAATGCCTGCATCACAATCCAGCAGTTCAATTACCCAGAAAAGGACTGTTGCCATGTCCCCTGCGTATACTTCGAAGCAAGTTCTTCGAAGCTGGATGTTTCTCTATCTTCAATGACCTACACATGTTCGTAAACAGTTCTGTTCCAGTTACAAAGGAAAAAATATCAGCATCTGTTACGTAACTTTCTTATTGGTATATGGTTCGTCAACTCTGTATGACGATCTTTATGTTTGTTGCATACATTTTACTTGTGCAGTAGCTACCGACGCATATGCTCGAAATTACAGGGTGCCAACAACTGCGTATACAGACTTTTATTACAGGAGATAAACAGAGGCAATTTTGTTATGTGACATACATATCACAGGTGCACGGTCTTCCCGCTGGGTGTCATTGACGATTTTGGCGCTTGACTTCCCTTAGGCTTAGGTTCACAGATTTTTCGATTGCTTCGTGTGCAACACGTTGACAATGGAAGGTGATTTACAAATCATTTATTTTTTACTACTAGAAAAGGTACCTTTTCATTGCCACTAGAAGTGTCTACATCCCCAGATCTAAATTTACGTTCTTCTTCTTTTTCTGTTATGTCTAATTAAAGAGCGTATTTTGGAGGTGTTACTTTGGTGTAATAGCTCCCCTTTCTTCTTCTCATCCAAAAACCTCTTTATAAATTTGTTATGTTATTTCTAATATTCCTCTGTTTTTCAGTGATATTTTCAACTTCCTCCGAGAATTTATTTGTGACTAGGATTCCAAAGGCTCTGCGTTCTCAGTGGCATCTTCCAAAGCATTCAGTTCTCATAAGTCCTGCTTAATTTCATCTAACAAAGTGAAGTCTATTTTTTTCGAATTAATTGGATTAAGTAGTGTTTTCTTTAATCCACTGTTGTCCATTCTGCAGGTGTGGCCACAGAACTTCAAGCATTGTTACAACATCATCACGTCACATGTAGTTCAATATACACACATCAAAAAAAGACCAAGAAATTAACTAGTAAATAATTCATATGTACCTGTAGCTCTTCAGAAGAAGCAGGTGATTCCGACTGGATACCACATTCTTCGTATTTCATCTGTGCGAGTTTGAAAACGTTAACTGGATTCTGCATTACTGTGAAACTCTAGAAGTTGCCCACAGACAGTTGCTATAAGCAAGCATGTACCAAGAAATCACAAAAAATTAATTCAGTTTTATCTCAACTCTTAACACTTAGTCATACCCCAAACGCAACGGCTAACCTTTATGAATGTTAAATGAGCTGCCAAATCAAGCGAAGAATACATGTAAACAGTTGTGTCAAAGAAACTATAAACTCAAACTGCAATTCGTTTTACAAATTACAATGGCGTTGTGACGCATTATCTGTTTGCTGATGTTCCGTCAACAGATGAGATGTCCCCCCCCCCCCATGTTGCACATGCTCTGCCTGCCACAAAAAATGGTTCGCATGGCTATACGCACTATGAGACTTAATATCTGTGGCTATCAGTCCCCTAGACTTAGAATTACTTAAACCTAACTAACCTAAGGACATCACACAATCCATGCCCGAGTCGGGATTCGAAACTGGAATGTAGCAGCAGCGCTGAATCGCCTAGAACCGGTCGGTCACAGTAGCCGGCTCACGGATACAGCTACGGCTGCTGTGAACATTTCACCAACCGCCTGTTGAGCTACGAATTTGGCAAATTTAATTTTTTGTAAAAGTATTTTCAGTGGGTCTTAGCTGGTAAAATTTTGACATTGTTTCTTTCGGTGTATCTTTCCTGTATGAAAAATTTCAAGGCAGAGTTCGACATGTCAGACTGGACAGTTGCCTTATTTGCGAAAGTTAGATGCAATGAGCTAATGGAGCCGTCGTGAAGAACAGTAATAATAAAAATTTACGTAGCAGTAATCTGAATTCTTAAATCAGGTGACACGACAGTATTAATACGGTTTATATAGTTGTTGTTGTCTTTAGTCCTGAGACTGGTTTGATGCAGCTCTCCATGCCACTCTATCCTGTGCAAGCCTCTTCATCTCCCAGTACCTACTGCAACCTACACCCTTCTGAATCTGCTTAGTGTATTCATCTGTTGGTCTCCCTCTACGATTTTTAGCCTCCACGCTGCCCTCCAATGCTAAATTTTTGATCCCTTGATGCCTCAGAACATGTCCCACCAACAGATCCCTTCTTCTAGTCAAGTTGTGCCACAAACTTCTCTTCTCCCCAATCCTATTCAATACCTCCTCGTTAGTTATGTGATCTACCCATCTAATCTTCAGCATTCTTCTGTATCACCACATATCGAAAGCTTCTATTCTCTTCTTGTCCAAACTAGTTATCGTCCATGTTTCACTTTCATGTTATATAGTATTGTGATAATATGCCATGCCAGAAATGCGTAAAGAAATAAAATTTTAACAACAACAGGAATCAGGTTACCTTCCATTCAGAAGGCAGTTGCACCCAGCGACTGTTATATTGACTTGTAAATTATAGATTTCAGCTATCAGTCGTCGTTTTGATATCTAGATCTGCCAATAAAATTTCAAATTTACGACTGATAGCTGAAATCTATTATTTACAAAAAGAGGACAGTTGCTATTAGAGACCAAATAAAGCAGTAAGTGGACGTGCTGTGTATGCTTTTGATTGTGATCCTTCAGTGAGAAGCACTGGGGGAGGTACATTTTAATATCCATCTACACCTGACAGTTCCTTCCAGTTTCCTACTAGCAGGTTATTCATGATCGTGTGACTGTCACCTCTTATTAAGCCTCAAAGCTACAGAAACAAGTGTGCTCGCGTTTTTCTTTCTTTCTGCGCAGTAACAACCGTAATGAAAACATGGTCGTCGGGGACCGTAGCAACGAGTGTAGAAGTATTTTGGGCAACTGGCGGCAGAGTGTGTGTATGATGCGTCCATCGGCGTACAGGCCGGAGCGGTAATCGCGCAGGCAATCAGGCAGATGGGACGCGGCAGCGACTGCTACTGGGGAGCGCGGCTGGTGTAGACACGTCGCGCGTCCCGCGGGTAGCGGCAGCAGCAGGCTGTAAATCAAACGACGCCGCCCGGCGCGCCGGCTGCAATTGAAATGCTGACGCGCTGCTGCCCGCATCAATCACGCCAAGGCCACCACCAGGCAATTAGCGGCACCAACGATTGCCGAGGGTGTCCGAGCTCGCACTGAATGTGTCCGGTGGAGAGCTCCCCCAGTTGTCCGCCGATACACTGCACTCGACACACTTGCTTCGGTAAATATAGGCGTGGTGAACGAGGCAGGGAGGGAGGAAATCTGGTGTCGTACCTCACTGAAACACTTCAGTGACTGATGTCTATAATGTAGGACATATTTATTAGAGTTCCGTTCTTCAATCGGTAATAACGGAACCATTATAGGATGACTTCGTTATCTGTCCGACTCTTAAACACTATTTTTCTCAGATCCGCTGTAAGTAGGCTGTTTACGTTTTTTTTAATGGTAACACCACGTAGCACTCTGTATGGAAATCATATATATATATATATATATATATATATATATATATATATATATATATATATATATATATATATCAGTTCATGACGTCCAGTCTTACAAAGTTACTGTCTCTGTCCAGATCATCTGCTCTCACAACTCCGCCATCTCTCTCCCCACATCCACCACTGCTGGCGGCTCACCTCCAACTGTGCAACGCTATGCGCTGTTAACAGCCAACTGCCGAACACTACAATGGCAGACAACAATGCAAACTAGCCACAGACTGCACACAGCACAGCCAGTGATTTTCATACAGAGTGCTACGTGGTGTTACCATTAAAAAAACCTAAACAGCCTACTTACACCGGTAGATGTATCAAGTTGAAATTTACGTCACGTACTAAGGCCTATGGTCCCTTGGCGATGTGCACCATTGAAACTTCAAAGCCAACGCATCCGTAAGCTAAGGCTATTAATGTCACACATTTTGAAACTCGCGAACTCTCACCAAAATGTATATGGTACGTCCCGCTGGTCCAGAATCACGAAATTTTGGCGTGACGCATGGTTTCACAGAGCAACCTAAAGACAAAATCCGAAAATTTTCAGTTCATAAGTCTATCACACGTAAATACTGGTACTTGCTATCTGACTATCTGTCTATCCTTCTGTTTAGACCCCTTTTTCTCTGTAAGGTTAGGCGTATCAAGTTGAAATTTGTGTCGCATATTAATGTCTAAGGCGCCTTGTCTATGTGATAAATGTATGCTTCTTAGTGACTGTAACAAAAAGATACAGCAATTTATGTCATATACTCGCAAACTCACTCATGAAGGCTTACCGGGTGCTTTCCATTGACCTAAAATCATGACATTTCGCAGGAAGCAAGGTCTAGCAGCACAAACAAAGGAAAAAATACGAAAATTATTAATTTATAACTATAAAACAATTGTCGTTTGTTACCACACTTTCTGTCTCTCCCACCGTCTGTTAAAACCCCTTTTTCTCAGAAACGGATAGATGTATCAAGTAGAAATTGAAGTCACGTACTGAGATCTGTAGTACTTTTGTAGTCTAAAAAAATCAACCTTCTAAGTTAATGCAATCAAAAGATACAACAATTAATGTCACATATTTTGATACACCCAAACTCACTCAGTACACCATGTAGGGTACTTTCTGCTGAACTAGAATAAAATTTGGCATGAAGCAACCTTTCACATTACAAGTAAAGATGAAATACTAGAAAATCATTTATCTGTAATTAGAACACACGAAACAAACGTTTGTTACCTGACTTCAAACTCGAAATCAAAACTTTCTCGAATATCTTGGAATCTCTGGGATGTAATTGTGCGAGTATCAACGTGGAGATTCTTGATTTCTGGAATGTATGAAATACCTGTGTATGTAAGTAGGACCGTACAGTACCACCTGTGCGCGACTCCTACTCGCACCTAGCCAGTTTGTTTTTTATTTACTTGTTAAGACTGACGATGTGAGGGTCCTAAGGCCCAGTCTTACATCTGACCAGGAACAAGAGAAACAAAAATAGTTTCGTACCAATCACAATACTACTAATTTGCAATCTTAATAAAAATGATTATTGACAATAATAATACTTTAACACAAACAATGATTATGAAATAATGGGGGAATTAAGAATTTTATTAATTTTTGTTACATTATAAGCTTCAAAATAGTATCTTCATTTGAATTATAAACAAAAGCAACAGTTTGCAATATAATAGTAATAGTAACAATAAAAATAATAATGAAATAATGGGACATTAAAAGATATTTATTATTTTAGCAGTTTTGAAGCCTTGTTTCGTAATAAAAGTAGAGGAAGAGATAATGAAAGAGGAGAGGACTGAAGCTGAAGTGACAATGGCTGCTGGGAAAAATGAGGATTTCAGCAGAGAAGGGGAGAGAAAAGTGCAGGGGAAAGGAGGGTTCATGAGAGTGAGCTGCTAGAAGAGATAGCTGTTGTGATAGCAAGTGATCCATTAGCTATCTTTCGAAGTTTGAAAAGATTTTAACTTCTATAATATTTTGAGAAAGATAGCACCATATGTTTGTGACGTAGCGAGCAAGTCGTGGTGCCCTGAAGATATTCTAAGTTCAGAGTTGGCGTGGCCGATCTGGGGCCTTTCGGCAGGTCACGGCCCGGCAGCAACTACGTGTTGCCGAGCGTTAGCAACCGTGCGATTCCACACATTGGCCGGTTCACCTGCGTGGCTGGGAATTCCCTGGTGACTCTGTACTGAAAAAGGAGACATGCCGGGGGGATTGCCAAAGATGAAATCTTAATGGGAGACATTTCACAGTTCGTATAAAAATTAGTAGTAGCCAGATGAATTATGATACCTCAAAAAGAAACATGTACATTACCATTATTTTCATGACAATTCTGATGGTGTAATCAGATTTTCAATATATTTATCAGTTTAAAGTTTTTGACAATAATTTATATAAGTAACACCCCACCAACGAATTTCCAAAATCTAACCGGTTCTTCTGAGTTCGTCGATCTATATTTCTTTAGAAAGCTATTAGTGTAAACCTAAATTGGTATTCATTACAGTCATTTAACTTGATTAATACGTGAGTTGTTGCAGGTCAAACTGGTCGATTACTATCGTTCGCTGGTCAAAGTGGCCGTGCGGTTCTAGGCTCTACAGTCTGAAGCCGAGCGACCGTAGGTTCGAATCCTGCCTCGGGCATGGATGTGTCTGATGTCCTTAGGCTAGTTATGTTTAATTAGTTCATGTCCTTAAGTTAGTTATGTTTAATTAGTTCTAAGTTCTAGGCGACTGATGACCTCAGAAGTTAAGTCGCATATGGCTCAGAGCCATTTGAACCAAGCAACTATCGTTCGCATCAGGCCACAAGCACTCCACAGTTACACGAAAAAACGGTAGCAGAATACTTATAAATATATTTCTTCGTTTATCTCTTTGTTTATATCCGATATATACTATTTACGAAGAAATTGGTCAAATATTTACTGTGTTTTAGAAAGCACAGAGACATTAGGCTACTGGCCAACATTTGCTTGCTATTACTTTGATATATGTTTATTTAATTTAGTCATATATTTAATAATGTATGTTAGAGCGTGTTTATCGTCCAGTCGTAGGAATATTTATTTAATTTCAAATTATTTAAATGTAAATCCAGTATTTGGGATGTGTCTCAATATGTTTGTGAGTGTACATTGTCTTGGAGACATGGAGGGAGCGCCCCAGCCAATCACAGCGCTCGTTACTAAGGGAGGTGGCTACCACAGTGAATGGAGGGGCAGTTTCCGGATGATGTGGCGCGAGGGAGGACGGCAGTGGACACGGGAGGTGCTGGAAGGGTGCGGCGCGAGGGATGCATGGTCGCGGGAGAAAGACTCGGACAGTGGAGCAGTTTGTGCGTGGTCGCGAGAGATAGAAATATTTCGGAGTGCCGACTTGTGATCTTGTGTGATTTCCGTGACTTCTGCAGTGAAGACGCAGTGTGCATTTTGAAGTGAATATCTCGTGAGCTATGTTGTTGTTCATAACTAATTACGCGCAATAGGAATCTATTCTTTCCCTGTTATTCAACATATTTTGTATTTTATTGCTAGACCATCGACACCAATAAGTGTTTTGCAGAAATATACCGCATTCTCAAAAGTACGTCTACCATCGTACTCATCATTTAATGTCGTTAAGATAGTACATGCAGATTTTATTTTTATTGCTATCTTTCATTTATAAAATTCTGTACCACATCCAAAATTTGCAAATGCCGAGTGAGAGGAATCTTCGACCATTCGATTCACGTGTATATTCTTACCGTATTCAGTAGATTCAGCAGTATTTGGCCTTTAATGCGGCAACTATATATCCCAACCCCTACACAACGAAACCAGACCACACTTTTATTATTGCAACTTTGAGTCAGAGGATACGTACTTGGGGGCCACACCACAACACATTTCATTTTATTTTTTGAAAGCGCGCAGGCTCCTGATACAAAAATTTGTAGAACATGGCAGTGTTGTGTAATGGTACAGAGAGTATTTTACTTTGTTCAGAACTAGTATTTTTGCTGTGTTGTTAGGACAGTAATGTAAGGGTTGAAGGTAAATAGGAAGGAGTGCAATGAATGAGAAGAGACATGAGGTATGTTAACATATACACTTACCGGCACCTAGCCGTGATAACGGTTCATAGGCAGTAGTAACATGGTCTAAATACCGTACATCACAAATGTATGGCACACCAGCACTCCTCGCCAGTTCCAACCGACATGAGCTCTTATACAGGGTCACAATTATTCAACTACAGTATATGAAATAAAATCGCCATAACTTATGAGCGGCTTGCATTAGGGCGTTCAGAAATTCACGTTTGGGCACAGTGCATGATGAGAATTTTGATGTGGACACGGTTTGGTTTAGCGACGAAGCCCACTTCCATTTGGATGGGTTCGTCAACAAGCAAAATTGGCGCAAAATAAAGGACTGAGAATCCGAATTACGCTGTCGAGAAGTCTCTTCACCCTCAATGGCTGACTGCGTAGTGTGCAGTGTCCAGTCATGGAATAGTCGGTGAGACACTCCTTGATGGTATGGCGACTACTGAACGGTAGGTGAAGGTTTTGAAAATGATTTCATCGACAATATCCAAAGTGACCCTGATTTCGCCAAGATGTGGTTCTTGCAAGACGGAACTCGACCATACCGAAGCAGGAGATTGATGTTTCGAAGGGGCACTTTCGGTCCCGCATTCTGGGTGTGTGGTACCCAGAGGCCACTGGCATGGGCCTCGATTGACCGCCGTATTCTCCGGATCTGAACACATGCGACTACTTTTTGTGGCGCTGTGTTAAAGATAAGGTGTACAGCAATAACCCCAAAGTTACTGTTGAGCTGGAAACATTCAGGAGATTATCGACAGCATCGACATTCCGCCACTTCAGCGGGCCATCCAGCATTTCGGTTATTGTCTGTGCCACGTCGTCGCCAATGATGACAGGCATATTGAACATATCATAACCTAAATCTGAATATATGTATTGACGTATACGTGTTGAATAGAGTGTGTGTACACCCTAGTTTGTAACTAATTTACTTTTTTCCCATGTAGTTCAATAATTGTCACCTAGTAGGAAAGTTCTTGGAGAGTAGGATCGCCGAAATCAATGATTTGAAGTATTAGTGAGTCTACGAGTTTCTTCTTAGGCTCGAGCGGAAATACATTCTTATATTTCTGCAGTGAATAAAGTGATGCTGAGACCTTCTCACAACCTGCTGTTGTGTGATGAGTCCAGGCTAGGTGATAGGCCAGAATGCTCCCAAAATTCATTGCAGAGGAAGAAAAGACGATTTCTCTACTGTTGAATATTAAGGATACAAGAGATTCTCTACGCTGTGGAGTAACAAGTCTTTCGTGGGCGACTAGGATTGCTTGCGTTTTAGAAGTTCTACGAGTCGGGGCATGGAATGTCATGTGACTGAAAGTGGTAGAGAAGCTAGAAAATCTGAAAGGAGAAATAGAAAGGCTAAATCTAGATATAGTAGGGGTCAGTGAAGTGAAATGGAAGGAAGACAAGGATTTGTCGTCATATGAGTATTATCAACAGCAGCAGAAAATTTTATAACGGAGTAAAATTGGTTATGAGTAGATAGTTAGGGTGGAGAGTGTGTAATAGGATTGTTCTCATCAGAAACATCAAACCAGCACCGACAACGACAGTTCAGGTGTACATGCCAACGTGGCATGCAGAAGATGAAGAGACAGACAAAGTATATGAGCCTACTGAAGGGGTAATTCAGTACGTAAACGGAGATGAAAATCTGAAAATCATGGATTGGAATGCGATTGTGGGGGAAGGAATAGAAGAAAGGGTAACGGGAGAGTATGGGCTTGTTACAGATGAGAAAGGCTGAGTTCTGCAGTCAATCTCAGATAGCTCTAGTGAATGTCCAAGAATCACAAGTGGAGGAGATATACTGGGAAATGCTGGGAGATACGCGATAATTTTAGTTACAGTACATCATGGTCACGCAGACTTTCCGAAATCAGATAGTGGATTGTAAGGAGTACCCAGGAGCGAATGTAGATTCACATCATACTTTAATAGTAATAAATAGCAAGTTGAAACTTGACTAGTCAGGAAGAATCAATGAACAAAGAAATTGGATACTGAAGTACTCAGGAATGAAGAAATACGCTTGAAGTTCATTGAGGCCATACGCACTGCTATAAACAATAGATCAGTAGGCAGTTGAGTTGGAGTGGGCATCTCTGAAAAGAGCAATCATAGAAGTTGGAAAAGAAAATATAGGTACCAAGAAGGTAGCTGTGAAGAAACCATGAGCAAAATAAGAAATACTTCAGCTGATTGAGGAAAGAAGGAACCACAAAATGTTCATGGAAATTCAGGCATACATAAATACAAGTCACTTAGGAATGAAATGAGTAGGCAATGCAGGGAAACTAAGAGGAAATAGCTAGGCGAGAAAGGATAGAAGAGAAAGGATACGTCGAGGAAGTACATTGAAGGCCTTTGTGAGACGGAGGGATTTGTCTCACGTGATAGAAGAAGAAACAGGAGTCGATTCGGTAGAGATAGGGGATCCAATATTAGAACCAGAATTTGAAACAGCTCTGGAGGACTTAAGGTCAAATAAGGCAGAACGGAGAGATAATATGCCATCAGAATTTCTAAAATCATTAGGGGTAGTGGCAACAAAACGACTACTTATATTATGTGATCTGTATGGGTATGGTGAGACACCATCTGATTTTCGGGAAAACATCATTGATACAATTCCGAAGGTTGAAAGAGCGGACAAGTACGAGAATTATCACACAATCAGATTAACAGCTTATTCATCCAAGTTACTGACAAGAATAATATACAGAAAAATGGAAAAGAAAATTGAGAATCTGTTAGATGAGGATCAGTTTGGCTTTAGGAAAGGAAAAAGCAAGACAGAAGAAAAATCAGGACACTTTAATTGGTTTTATCGTTCTGAAAAAAGCGTTCGTCCATGTTAAATGATGCAAGATGTTAGAAATTCTGAGAAAAATAGGAGCAAGCTGTAGGAAATTGAGGGTAATTCACAGTATGTACATGAACCAAGAGGGAAGATGAGAATAGTAGACCAAGAGCGAAATGCTCGGATTAAAAACTGTGTAAGATAGAGACGTAGTGCCAGCCGGGGTGGGCGAGCGGTTTTAGGCGCTACCGTCTGGAACCGCGCGACCGCTACGGTCGCAGGTTTGAATCCTGCCTCGGACATGGAAGTGTGTGATGTGTCCTTAGGTTAGTTCGGTCTAAGTAGTTCTAAGTTCTAGAAGACTGATGGCCTCAGCTGTTAAGTCCCATAGTGCAAGGAGCCATTTGGTTTGAAAGAGACGCAGTCTTTCGCCCCGAAGGCTCAATCATACGCCGGAGAAGCAATGGCAGAAACAAAGGAAAAGTTGAAGAGTGGAATCAAAATTCAAGGTGAAAGGGTATAAACAATACGATTCGCTGGTGACATTGCTGTCCACAGTGAAAGAGTAAAGGAAGTATAATATCTGTTGAATGAAGTGAACAGTCTAACGAGTAAGGTATATGGACTGAAAGTAACTCGAAGAAACACGAAACTAATGAGACGCATCTGAAATAAGAACAATGAGAAATTTAACATAAGGGCTAATAGTCAAGAAGCAGATGAAGTTAAGGAAATGTACTATCTAGGCAGGAAAATAACTTATGGCTGGTGGAGCAAGGAGGACGTAAAAGGAGACTACCACTGGAAAGAATGACATTTGTAGCCAAGAGAACTCTAGTATCGAACATCGGCCTTAACTGGAGGGAGTAATTCCTGAGAATGTACATTTGGAACACAGTATTGTGTGGTAGTGAGACATGGACGATGGGATAACAGGAAAAGAAGAGAATAGAAGCCTCTGAGATGTGGTGCTATGAAGAATGTTGAGACATGTTAGGGGAGCTGATAAGGAATGAGGAAGTTCTTATGGGAATCGGTGAGGAAAGGAATGAATGGACAACACTGACAAAAAGCAGGGGCATAATCTTAGTATGTTAGGATGTCTGTTAAGACATCAGGATACTAGAGTGGGCCGTAGAGGGTAAAAACTGGAGAGGGATACAGAGATTGGACTACATCAAGCGAATAATTGAGGGCATAGATTGCAAATGCTACTCTCAGATGAAGAGGTTGGTACAGGAGAGGAATTCGTGGTTAGAAACACCAAACCAGTCAGAAGACTGATGACCCAACAAAGAAAAAAAAGTTTGAAAACCTACTTTCTGCGCCTATTCTAATAAAGCTAGAAATGCAGTATTTACGTTCTGGATGTCTGTGCGCAGATATGTCGTGCTTCCACCTTGGTTTAACTCACGATCGTTCCCACATAAACGATATCTGCAATGGGAGATAATGGTCGACTCACCATTAATATATAACGAGAAAGGTAATGGGCCCAACACTGTCCCCTGTTTCGACAATCTTCCATTGCAACCTTCTTGTTCCTATCGTTACACACTGAAGGCGTTACATAAGGTATGAGTGGAACAAATGTACTGCACTTGAAGGAATGTTTGACTTTTGAGTCTAGCTAGTACAATATCAAGGTCGACAGTGTCGAAATCATTTCTGAAATCCAAAAACCACATAATAGTTCCCTTCTTGTTTGCCCATAGCTTGTTTCAGTATGTTGAGACGCCGTGCTAAACCCGTAGGACAGAACAGGTAGTTTAAGTTGCGGAAAGGGGCCAAATAAGCGGCTCTCAGTTACACTCGAACATACAACCTTTTATTTGATCAAACATTACAAGAGCCAAGATAATTAAAGAAAACACATCTTTAGTTTTGGAACTTAATTAGCGGCTGAATGCGCCGTACACTCTCATGCATTAAGGGAAAGACCACTTTAATTTAAAAATGGCTGAAATCCAATAACCTAAAGCTCAACCAAAATCAGAAATTTAAAAGGAAAAGCTGTATCTTGAAACAGATCCTTAACTAGGCCGAAGGTCCAAGGAATCTGACACTTTAAGGGCAACCTACTTAAATTCAAAATCGGTGAAGGCCCAACACTTAAGACTCAGTAACATTAATTTTAAAAAATGCCAAAGGCTTTACATATAACAGTTCTTAAATTATGCTGAAGGCCCAAACTATCTGACGCCTTAAGGGCAAAACATCCTTAATCTAAACATCGGCTACAAGCCATACAAAGAACAAGAATAAACAGGAAAGGGCGGTACACCCAAGGGCGCTCAGAAGTTCAGAGGGTCCGCCTAGAACCGCTCGGTCACACTGGGAGACTCACACATTGTTGCTCGCGGGAATGTCCCAACAGCCGGCAATAAAATCCAAACGTCATAATATGAACAGTCGTGACTTTCTGGTAGATTGGGTCAAAACTCAACTTTTGTGCCCAGGGTCGGTGAGCCACGGACCTCGTAGCCATGGGAACAGCACCAAACACTCCGACCCCGCGTGGAAGCCGCCATCGGCCTCTGCCAAACTACGCGCCGCGGAAATATCCTCGCTACTCCACACCAACCGATCAACTCATCGCACCCCGCACTGCTGGAACTATAAGCGCCAGGCTAAAGATAGTACAAGGTGGCAATATCTACACTCCTGGAAATTGAAATAAGAACACCGTGAATTCATTGTCACAGAAAGAGGAAACTTTATTGACACATTCCTGTGGTCAGATACATCACATGATCACACTGACAGAACCACAGGCACATACACACAGGCAACAGAGCATGCACAATGTCGGCACTACTACAGTGTATATCGACCTTTCGCAGCAATGCAGGCTGCTATTCTCCCATGGAGACGATCGTAGAGATGCTGGATGTAGTCCTGTGGAACGGCTTGCCATGCCATTTCCACCTGGCGCCTCAGTTGGACCAGCGTTCGTGCTGGACGTGCAGACCGCGTGAGACGACGCTTCATCCAGTCCCAAACATGCTCAATGGGGGACAGATCCGGAGATCTTGCTGGCCACGGTAGTTGACTTACACCTTCTAGAGCACGTTGGGTGGCACGGGATACATGCGGACGTGCATTGTCCTGTTGGAACAGCAAGTTCCCTTGCCGGTCTAGGAATGGTAGAACGATGGGTTCGATGACGGTTTGGATGTACCGTGCACTATTCAGTGTCCCCTCGACGATCACCAGAGGTGTACGGCCAGTGTAGGAGATCGCTCCCCACACCATGATGCCGGGTGTTGGCCCTGTGTGCCTCGGTCATATGCAGTCCTGATTGTGGCGCTCACCTGCACGGCGCCAAACACGCATACGACCATCATTGGCATCAAGGCAGAAGCGACTCTCATCGCTGAAGACGACACGTCTCCATTCGTCCCTCCGTTCACGCCTGTCGCGACACCACTGGAGGCTGGCTGCACGATGTTGGGGCGTGAGTGGAAGACGGCCTAACGTTGTGCGGGACCGTAGTCCAGCTTCATGGAGACAGTTGCGAATGGTCCTCGCCGATACCCCAGGAGCAACAGTGTCCCTAATTTGCTGGGAAGTGGCGGTGAGGTCCCCTACGGCACTGCGTAGGATCCTACGGTCTTGGCGTGCATCCGTGCATCGCTGCGGTCCGGTCCCAGGTCGACGGGCAAGTGCACCTTCCGCTGACCACTGGCGACAACATCGATGTACTGTGGAGACCTCACGCCCCACGTGTTGAGCAATTCGGCGGTACGTCCACCCGGCCTCCCGCATGCCCACTATACGCCGTCGCTCAAAGTCCGTCAACTGCACATACGGTTCACGTCCACGCTGCGGCATGCTACCAGTGTTAAAGACTGCGATGGAGCTCCGTATGCCACGCCAAACTGGCTGACACTGACGGCGGCGGTGTACAAATGCTGCGCAGCTAGCGCCATTCGACGGCCAACACCGCGGTTCCTGGTGTGTCCGCTGTGCCGTGCGTGTGATCATTGCTTGTACAGCCCTCCCGCAGTGTCCGGAGCAAGTATGGTGGGTCTGACACACCGGTGTCAATGTGTTCTTTTTTGCATTTCCAGGAGTGTATACACACTGTTACTGCCACTCGCAGAGAGAGAGAGGATAACAGCATAATCGCAATAACCGCGGGAGACTAACACAGAATAGCAACCAAGGTTTAATCCAACGCATAACGTGATACATCCACGGCTCACGCATGTTTGCCATGTGCGTTTGCGTTACATGTGTGTGTGAGAAGTGTGCTTGCTTCTGTAAATGTATGTATGAATGTATGTGTGTGTGTGTGTGTGTGTGTGTGTGTGTGTGTGTGTGTGTATGTGCGCACGCGCGCGCGTTTGTTTCCTATTCTGACGAAGGCATTGATGAAAGCTAAATGTGTAATTGTCTTTTTGTAATACCAGTCTACAACTCAACGTTCGTCCTTTTACTGTTGACATTCCAACGTCGAATTTCCTTTGTTTGACATTTTAAGTACTTTTTTCTACTTTGTCGGCTTGTATGTTTATTTATTTATGATTTTAAGTCTAAAGATGATCAATAAATGTGCACGATAGTGCAAGGGACATTCAATCATTAAAAAGGCAAAATGATGAAGGAAAAAGTCGTGTATTTTTACTGAATGAGACTTGTAGTAGTTTTCAATATAATCCCCAGCAATATTAACACTCTCGTCACGCGAAGAACTACTTTTGTTATGCTTGACGCAAAGAAGTATTCGCCATATTGTCTGAGCCTCTTTCATTCAAATTCTTTGACTTTCTTGTCGTTGCTGAACTGTTTTCCATGTGGTGCCTCCTTGAGTGGACCAAACAAATGAAAATCTGAGGGAGTTAAATCCGGACTTTTTCGACGTTTTCTTGGGTGAGCTGGGTGGTGTGACGGCGAACATTGTCGTGGAACAATATCGTTCAGTTTCTTTGAGATCCGCGACGTTTTGCTCCATTCGTTGTTTTATTTTGTTCATTAACATGTCCTAGTAGGCACTGTTAATTGTACCCTGATCTTCCAAATAATCACAATAGAAGACACTTTGGGTGTCTCAGAAAAAGGTCGACGTTGCTGTTCCTACTGATTCTTGCGTTCTGAGTTTCAAGTAGGTGAGCCGGTTTCCTCTCATATTGTGTCTTCTTTTTAGGACTCTGGATCAAAACGATAAACCCAAGTTCCACCATACGTTAAAATCTTGTTTATGAAAGCGTCACGCTCCCTCTCATAGCTTACTTTCAAGTCTATAGAAGCCCCGAGTTTCGTTTTCCTGTTTATACTGTAATAACTGGCAGTATTCAGGAGTATATATCGCTCTCAGCTCGCAAACGAGACGCAGTTTTGATTTTAGATAGACCTTACAGGGCTGAGTCCGATGGCAGCTGCAGTCGCTGTTTTGTGATCAAGTAACTATGACGTGCTGTTTCTGTACACACGTAGACAAGGATTTTTGGTTGGGAGTTAGTTCCATTCTAAGTTTCGTTACAAAGATTAAAGTCCGTAGTTAGAAGCCGTGCGGAACACTCGCGAGCTGTGATTTCACCATTTCTTTATGTAAATTCAGATGGACCCGAATTCGGTCTTCAGTCGGGCACAATTCTCTTTATACTTTGTGTTCTGAGTCAAATTTCATGACTCTTTTCGCCATGACTTCCTAGCTTGCTTTGATGATTCATTTATTAATGGAAAGGGATGAACTAGGCTTTAGATGAACCGGTGGGTTTCAGTCTTCATGTGTGAGCAACTGCACGTCCATGTTGCCTTTCCTTAAGTTCAAAAATCTTTGCAGGCTAATGATGATCGGCATGTTATTATCCATTGGTCATATGGAATGATAGGATTAGTGTTTTCCAAGTGTCTTTAATGCAGCGACGTTTTCAGAAGTGCACTCCAAGTGGTAAATAAGTGGTAATTACGCACCTACATAGTTCATTAAACTTCCTCGCAATGTGCGTACCAGCAGGCCTTTGCTCCTCCTATAACAGCTAACATCATGCACTCTGCCAGAGAAAATTAAATGAAATGCTTCGCAAAATCTAAACCCTGACCTTTTTTGCAAAAAAATCTTTATTCCAAACACAATACAATAATTATGTACCATAACCAACTACCTAAGCTAATTAGTCATCCATATAACTAATACATTACCAGTCGCCGCTACTTTCATTAGTGGCTATTACTATGGTCAAGAGCAACGGCATTGCCGCAGTGGATACACCGGTTCCCGTCAGATCACCGAAGTTAAGCGCTGTCGTGCGAGGCCAGCTCTTGAGTGGGTGACCATCTGGGCCGCCATGCGCTGTTGCTATATTTCGGGGGCCACTCAGCCTCGTGATGCCAATTGAGGAGCTACTCCACCGAATAGTAGCGTCTCCGGTAACAGAAAACCATCATAACGACCGGGGGAGGGGTGTGCTAATCACACACCACTCCTACCCGCATCCTCAGCTGAGGATGACACGGCGGTCGGATGGTCCCGATGGGCCACTTGTGACCTGAAGACCGAGTGCACTATAGTCAAGGTTAGTATATTTACTATTCTGCTCTACAGTATACAAAAAGGTGTAATGTCTGCAGCCCTACAGGTGTGCCACAAGATCTTATAAACCTGCTGTTGCTGACCTGCCCGCCGAGCTAATCACAGTAGGCGTGCTGCTGGCACTGGACTGGCCAAAATTACTTGAACTCGCTGCAGTCCCTATCGTGATAGTGGTTGCTAATTGGTGTCTAAATTCTATTCCAAAACTACTAGTACCTCATATGTATTACACAAGTGATGTTGTCAGACCGATGTTGGTGATACGCCTGCTTCCCTGATCCAGGAGAGAGGCGGATCTCTACAGTAACGACAATCGGCCATTCCGCGCGCGGCGGTACTGGGGAGGTGCATCTCAGTCTTAGTCGGTTCTTTTCGTTTAGCGACCATTATGGTCCCTCACAAACTTTTCTTTGTGATACCTCGTTTGCCAAGGCGAAGAAGGCAGCGACTGGTGCCGTGTGGGCAGGGCCAGCTCCATAGGTAGAACGAGAGGAGGAGGAGGAGGAGGAGGAGGTCGCCCTGCGGTGTCGTGATGACTCTCTCTGGCGGCTGCTGTGGCCGTCTGTCTCCTGCACCCGTAAACCTGGAGGAAAAGACTGAAAAATCACCGTGATGCGGTCCTTCCAAAATTACTACGCACCTTCAGACTCAGAGTTGAAATATTAAAAGTTTTGCCTAGTTTCGTTGTCTAGGGGCTGGGATACGTAGTTGCCGCATTACAGGCCAAATACTTCTGAGTCTACAGTATACCATAAGAATATACACATGAATAGAATGGTAGAAACTTCTATCACTCGTTAATTGCAAATTATGAAAGTAACATATAAATTTGTAAATGAAAGTTTTCAATTGAATAAAATATGCAGTCACTATCTTAACAACTTTAAATGATGAGTAAGATAGTAGAAGTACTTTTGAAGTGCGGTATATTTCTGCAAAACACTTATTGGTGTCGATGGTCCAGCAATTAAATAAGGATAAGTTGAATAAACAGGGAAACAACACGTAATTAGTTATGAACGACAACATATGTCGCGAAATATTCACTTCTAAACGCACACTACGCCTTCATTGTAGAATCTACGGAAATCTCGCAAGTAGACTAGGGGCTGGGATACGTAGTTGCCGCATTACAGGCCAAATACTTCTGAGTCTACAGTATACCATAAGAATATACACATGAATAGAATGGTATAAGGTTTCTATCACTCGTTAATTGCAAATTATGAAAGTAACATATAAATTTGTAAATGAAAGTTTTCAATTGAATAAAATATACAGTCACTATCTTAACAACTTTAAATGATGAGTAAGATAGTAGAAGTACTTTTGAAGTGCGGTATATTTCTGCAAAACACTTATTGGTGTCGATGGTCCAGCAATTAAATAAGGATAAGTTGAATAAACAGGGAAACAACACGTAATTAGTTATGAACGACAACATATGTCGCGAAATATTCACTTCTAAACGCACACTACGCCTTCATTGTAGAATCCACGGAAATCTCGCAAGTACAAGAGTCGGCACTCCGAAGTGCGACCACGTGCAAACCGCTCCACACTGTCGAAGTCTTTTCGCGACTCCGCGTCCGTCGCGCCGTCGCGTCCAGCACTTCCCGTGTCGTGTCGTACCATCCGTGTCCTGTGCCGTCCTGCCGATATCTGCCCCCATGTCCTCTCTCGAAACGATGCTCCTCCCCCACTTCCACACAGCCTCACCATTAACGGTGACTGGCTAGACCGATCCCTCCGATCCACACTCACATATATAAAACACATACGAAATACTGGATTTACATTTAAACACTTGAAATTAAATAACTATTCCTATGCTGGACCATAAACACGCTGTAACACGCATTATTAAATAAATAAACAATTAAATAAACACACATCAAAAGAAAAGAAGCAAAAGGTAGGCTATGAGCCTAATATGTTTGTCCTCTCTAAAACACAGTAAATATTTAACCAGTTTCTTCATGAATAGTATATATTGGATATATACGTAGATGAATAAATACATCTATAAGCATGCTGCTACCGTTTTTTCGTGTAACTGTGGAGTACTTATGACCTGGCACGATCTATAGTAATCGGCCGCTTTGACCTCCAATAACTCACGTACTGTTTACGTTACATGTCTGTAATTTATACCAATTTAGGTTTACACTAATAGCTTTCTAAAGACACGTAGATCGACGAAATCGGAAGTACTGTTTAGATTTAGGAAATTCGTTGCTGGGTGTTACATGCATAATTTACCGTCAGATACTTAACTTTAAACCAATAAAAATATTGAAATTCTGATTACACCATCAGAATCGTCGCGCAATCAGTGGTAATGTACATGTTTCTTTTTGAAGTATCATGATTCATCTGTCTACTGTTAATTTCTACTCGAACTGTGAAATGTCTACCATTAAGGTTTCACAAAGTCCGCCATTTTTGGCACTCCCGGCGTGTCCTTTATTATCACAAAGCACCGTCCTAGTCACCGCGAAATTCCCAGCCACGCGGCTCGACCATGCGCTGAGGCTACCCCTCTCGTCCGGCTAACGTTTGCCCCACGTGTTTACTGCTGGGCACCGTCTTTGACTAGCGTCCAGTGTAGCCACGCCAACTTAGAATATTTTCAGGGCGCCACAATTCGCCAGTTACCTCACAGTACACATGACATAGGCGAAGCTGATGACGGCGCTGCAAACCATCGGGACCTGAAATAAGATACATGCAAGCACCAAGTCGACGGACGACCACGCCTCGCGCCCACCTTCTGCTGTCGTTAAAAACCCTGTAAAAAACAATATCATGCGGCGAGAAACGATACTTGCGGCCTTCATCCGGCACCGGATGCTGAGGAGGGTGGAGCAGGTGGAGCAGTGTCCGTTGGCGGCGGTCGTGAAGCAGTTCTGCCGGCGATGATCCATCTCGTGGGTGCGAACGATACTAGGCGAGAAACTGTTACTTCATCCCTGGTATGTCCGGGGCGAAGTTTGGCCATCTGCTGCTTGAATGATCTGACAAAACCTTCCGCTTCGCAGTTTGACTGTGGATAGAACGGTGCACAGATGCAGTATGCCATTGTGTTCAACAGAATGTTTCAGATTTATTTGACTTGAACAGAGGTCCATTGTCTGACACAATTACTTCAGTTAGGCAAAAATTCGCTGACGACACCTGAATTGTGCTACGTGACGTTGTCGAGTTCATGGGCACAGCAAAAGGAACTTTGCTATATGTGTCAACCACAATCAGCCAGCGAGTGTTCCAAAAAGGTCCTGCAGAGTCTATGTCCACGTTGCCATGGCGATTAGGACTTAGGCCAAGCAGAGAAGTTTTGTGGCGGAGCGGACAGATTTGCCGTACAGACGTAACACTGCGACGTCATCTGTTCTATTTGAGCGTCCATACCGTGCCAAGTACAGCATCGACGCGCTTAATGTTTCATACGAACAATCCCCAAGTGTAGTTGGTGAAGAAACCGTAACATTTCCTTATGCATAACTTTAGGCTTCAATATAAAAGACTGTCCACCGTCATATTGAGCAAATTACACCTTTCTGTACAGCGAGGCTATGCCGACGGGCAAAGCATAGGCGCACTGCAGAGTTTTTTACGATATTCAATAACTCATGCCATGATATGTGAATGTACACTCCTGGAAATGGAAAAAAGAACACATTGACACCGGTGTGTCAGACCCACCATACTTCCTCCGGACACTCCGAGAGGGCTGTACAAGCAATGATCACAAGCACGGCACAGCGGACACACCAGGAACCGCGATGTTGGCCGTCGAATGACGCTAGCTTCGCAGCATTTGTGCACCGCCGCCGTCAATGTCAGCCAGTTTGCCGTGGCATACGGAGCTCCATCGCAGTCTTTAACACTGGTAGCATGCCGCGACAGCGTGGACGAGAACCGTATGTGCAGTTGACTGACTTTGAGCGAGGGCGTATAGTGGGCATGCGGGAGGCCGGGTGGACGTACCGCCGAATTGCTCAACACGTGGGGCGTGAGGTCTCCACAGTACATCGATGTTGTCGCCAGTGATCGGCGGAAGGTGCACGTGCCCGTCGCCCTGGGACCGGACCGCAGCGACGCACGGATGCACGCCAAGACCGTAGGATCCTACGCAGTGCCGTAGGGGACCGCACCGCCACTTCCCAGCAAATTAGGGACACTGTTGCTCCTGGGGTATCGGCGAGGACCATTCGCAACCGTCTCCATGAAGCTGGGCTACGGTCCCGCACACCGTTAGGCCGCCTTCCGCTCACGCCCCAACATCGTGCAGCCCGCCTCCAGTGGTGTCGCAACAGGCGTGAATGGAGGGACGAATTGAGACGTGTCGTCTTCAGCGATGAGAGTCGCTTCTGCCTTGGTGCCAATGATGGTCGTATGCGTGTTTGGCGCCGTGCAGGTGAGCGCCACAATCAGGACTGCATACGACTGAGGCACACAGGGCCAACACCCGGCATCATGGTGTGGGGAGCGATCTCCTACACTGGCCGTTCACCTCTGGTGATCGTCGAGGGGACACTGAATAGTGCACGGTACATCCAAACCGTCATCGAACCCATCGTTCTACCATTCCTAGACCGACAAGGGAACTTGCTGTTCCAACAGGACAATGCACGTCCGCATGTATCCCGTGCCACCCAACGTGCTCTAGAAGGTGTAAGTCAACTATCCTGGCCCGCAAGATCCCCGGATCTGTCCCCCATTGAGCATGTTTGGGACTGGATGAAGCGTCGTCTCACGCGGTCTGCACGTCCAGCACGAACGCTGGTCCGACTGAGGCGCCAGGTGGAAATGGCATGGCAAGCCGTTCCACAGGACTACATCCATCATCTCTACGATCGTCTCCATGGGAGAATAGCAGCCTGCATTGCTGCGAAAGGTGGATATACACTGTACTAGTGCCGACATTGTGCATGCTCTGTTGCCTGTGTCTATCTGCCTGTGGTTCTGTCAGTGTGATCATGTGATGTATGTGACCCCAGGAATGTGTCAATAAAGTTTCCCCTTCCTGGGACAATGAATTCACGGTGTTCTTATTTCAATTTCCAGGAGTGTATTTGAGCAAAACGTACAAGTCTGGATCAGCGTCCATGGCCTGTGCAATTTTCCTCCAGAGGAAAATACTGAAGCGTCCATGGCCTGTGCAATTTTCCTCTAGTTCATCGGAAAAGACTGAAGCAGTTCAGAATCCTGAGCATCGATGTTACATCAAAATGAAGAAAAAGCGTCAAAATCTGTATCAGGGCCAATCGGAAGACGTGAAAGTGCGTCCGCACTACCACATTGAGATGTCGGAGGATACACAATCTCGTACTGGTACTGAGACAACAACAAAGCCCATCTTGGCAATTTTTGGGCAGTTCGTACAGGAACCAATTTCATCGGATGAAACAAGGACTGCAAAGGCTTGTAATGCATTATTAAGTAGACTTTTTTGCCATAAAAATAGTGGTGTAATTTGGTGACACCATACACAATGTCCAATGGCTCTTTTTCAGTTTGTGAATAGTTAAACTGAGCTTTGGGCAACACATTTGACGTGAAAGTAACAGGGCTGTCTATACAAACAATTCTGTGCGAAAGTATTGCACCGATACCGTAAAAGGAAGCGTCAACTTGCAATATAACTTGTTTGCCACAATCAAAATGAACTGTCGTTCGATCACTGAGTAATATATCTTTAAGTTTCTGAAAAGTTACTTGGCACTCATCTCTCCACACACATGGGACATTCTTGCGATGTAAGCGGTGCAATGGAGCGGCGATTTGTGCAGCATTCGGTATGAACCGAAATAATTGTTCATTTTTCCCAAAACTCACAGCAATTCTGTGATGTTACGAGGAACTGGAGAGTCTCACATGCCACTGCAGAGGACATACACCTGTTTATGACATGACCAAGATACTGCAACTCCAGTTTAGAAATATCACATTTGTAAAGTCTACACTTTAGTCCTGCATAAGACACACGAAACAAAACGCATAATTTTGCAATACGATCTTTAGCCATGCTGCAGCTCACGTTGGTGCTGTTGTAGGTTGCCGTCCTCTGTTGGAGGCCAGACTATATCGTTTAGTTTACATGGTTGCGATTGTTTGTCTTCCTCTTGTGTTGCCTGTCCGCTAGTGGCGGTATTGGTATGTTGTAACTGTGTTTGTTATTCCGGGTCTTGTGAATGAGCAGTTCGTTTGGGGACTCGGGAGGAGCCAAGAGTGCAATGTGAGCCAAGAGTGCAATGTGAGCCAAGAGTGCCATGTGAGCCAAGAGTGCAATGTGAGCCAAGAGTGCAATGTGAGCCAAGAGTGCAATGCGAGAACACGCCCTGTCCGCGGGCGGTATGTATGGACTGCCGGTTGAAGAGACACCCTTTTCAACCGGCAGTGCATACATACCGCGGGTTTACACGACCTACTCGTCAACCGGATCCAAACAGCCTTAAGTTGAATGGATTTTAATCCGAGTAGTGAAACCTCCACCATTGTGAGATCTCGCTATTCTCCAGTGACTTGAGTTTGTATTGCTACTCGCATTGTCGCCGAGATCAGAGTGCTTGGGGAAAGCGAATCTAATTAGCTTTCCTCAACTTCTTGTTACTAATTACTGCATTCTGTGTGTTACTGTTTGTTAAGTTCAAAAAGCGGTGTTTTTCCTGCCTGGTGGCTGCTAACGCCCCAGTTACTTGCTCTGCAAGTTAGTGTATGTAACGACAGTGTACGTTTCCTCCCATTGCCGCTGCTGTCCGATAAGGCGTATAGTTTTGACAGTTTCCTTGATATGTAGGTCGGTTGGTGTTTTTTCTACTCTGGTAGTAGACGCTGTTGGACGCTCTAAACACAGCGTTCTAAGGACGTAGTGCTGACCGCCGGTTCCGGACTTGGCGACTTGTTCCATCGTTGCGTTGGTTGTCGGACGTTAGGTAGCTTCAGCAGATTATCATGAGTCATTCGTTGGACTGCCACTAGTCTGAATTACCATCTCGTGATGTGAATGTTATTCTTGGTTGCCTTTCTCATTGCTCGCATAAGGGTTTTTGGCCTGATCTACTCATAGGGCGATTCCTGGATCACCGTTTGTGATTGGCCCATGTATTTTATTATTGTGTCATTATTTTATTATTACATTACCAAGTTACCATCATTGGTCTCATCCGTACATGTTCTAATAACGGGAATGTCTTGTCCATTATAATCTGTCAGTTGCGTGCTAGTTTTAGACAGGCGTGAGGAGCCTAACATTTCATATGCGTGACGGGTCAGCAATGTAACAGAGGTACCCATGTTCAACTAAAATGTCGCACATATCCCACAAACAAGTAAATGAACAAAAAGTTTATTTGACTGACGTATCACTGTGTGAACTGCACGCTTGCTAGTTGCAGACTTAGAATATATTGCATTAATGACATGGGCCTTGTGACGAGAGTTTTGTGAGTGGGCTAAATTCTGATGTTTGTTCCGTTGCAAACACACGGATTTCACATGTCCTTTTTACCACAAGTGTAACACTGACCTTGTCTGAGTGTGTGTGTGTGGGGGGGGGGGGGGGGGCGTCATTCTTGAAATTTGTACCTCGTATAACAGCAAGTGCAAGACTTAATTCTGGCCGCCTGTGTAGCCACCTGTTTAGCGAACTGCTTATGTGATGTGGAAGATTGTTTACTCAGCTTGGAAAGCGCATGTTGCTGGTGCGGAATGGAGCGATCACAGCTAATAGACTGAACCCGACAAATAGCTGGCTGTTCTAATGTATGAGCGGACAAGACACCGGAATCGTTCCCATTTAGTATTTGCACTACCTGTTGAAATGATCGGATGGTTTCAAAATTTGTTCTCCCATTTTGACATCAGGTACATAGTACACGATCGCGTCACGCAACATAGTGTCTAAACATAAAGCACCGCAAGCACATGTGAATTTGCATTTCCTCATCATTCCTTGCAAATCTGTAACCCATTCGCGATAAGTTTGTTCTGACCGTTTGTTGCTAGCTGCTGCCACATTCAATTGTTGGTCATAATAGTCTATCACTGCGTCGTAAGGAAGTTCACTCAGAATGGCGTTACGGAAGAGTTTCTGAATTAATATGAACATTGCACTTCCTACCGCGGATAACAGATATTGATATTTTGCAGTACCTGTAACGTTTTGGGGAAGTAAATGTGCCTCAAAATGTTGTAACTACTCAAGCCATTACTCTTATTGGTCGCAAAACTACTGAAAAGGTGATATAGAAGCTGAAATAGGCGGTGCTTGTTCTGTCGGGCGCCCAGCGTTGGTCATGTCTGCTGCACCATGTTGAGTGATGTGGGTAGTCGTTGACTCTGGAACTGACCCATCTGCATTATCTGTGTTGCATCTAACGCTTGTGGCTGCGGCGCCTGAGCAGGGGAGGGGCAGGTGGGGCGGGCATATTGGAAGACACAAATGCAACAAACAGACAAAAATAATGACAAAAGCAAAGAGATTCTCTGCAGTGCCCACCTGAAAACATTGGTTAGCAAGCACGACAAGAAACTGTGAAAGAAAATCGAGCGCTCCTGCAGACTAAAGACAAGAGAGAATTCAGGCGCCGACACAATTTACACCAGAAACTCGGTGGCCATCAGGCACAGGGATTTTCTCTAACCAGATGTGGGCTCATGACCAATCGTCACTAACAGCGTGTCTAAGGGATGCAGCTTTCTCGGTATTCTATACAACAATTCAAACAAATAACATTAGCTGTTTTACTTCTATAAAGCAACTTTGGAGATACATCGGTGTCACAAGTAATACGCCAACAATAATAGGCCTCGCTATAGGCAAAGTCCAGACAAATTGTTCAAATGGCTCTGAGCACTACGAGACTTAACATCTCAGGTCATCAGTCCCCTAGAACTTATAACTACTTAAACTTAACTAACCTAAGGACATCGCACATATCCATGACCAAGGCAGAATTCGAACATGCGACCGTAGCGGTCGCGCGGTTCCAGACTGAAGCGCCTAGAACCGCTCTCCCGGCAAATTCCAGACAAGTATTTGATAAGGATTACAACTAGTTGTTCTTGTAGCACGCTCCACAAGTATATTCCAAGAAGAATGAGATGGCGCTGCTTGCGGGCGGGGTCTGCGCGTGGTTTGACAGAGGACGGCTGCGTCGACCGTACGTGCGATCGCATCATCTTCGATGTCTAGCTGATAGGAATTTCTCATGTGTAACGTATGAATGGGGGTGCTGCCACCTCATACTTGCGGAAGCCGAGCAAGGGGCTGTGCGCGGTTTGACATCTGACAGATGTGTAGCTTACCACTAACTCCTGTGTGCTCTACTGGACAGGGGGCGGTGGACTGTGCTTGCACCTGTTGATTGCATTACTTTGCGAGCAGCTCTGTAGGCCCTACTATGAGCTATTTTGACAGTTTACGTGTACTGAGTCTACACATCCGTGTGAAGAATTATTTAGCAGGAGTCTGCTATTGTGCACTGAAATTAGGATTTGATTGTGTGTCTGTGGGCTGTGTAACGTGACTCTGGGCACATCAGGGTGGATGTTTTGTATCAGAGTGATAGATATACTGTATCATTAAATAAGTTTTTTGAAAATAAATAGAGTGCACACCATCCTTACTCTCTCCAGCAGCCCAAAGCAGGCTGAGTGTTTTTCCTACCATTTTACCTCACCATCTTGGTTTACATCACGAGAAGGACGACAGCTTCCTATGCTGGTGGTACTGAGTACTAGAGTACTGAGTACTAGACCTTGGTTGCCGCCATCGTGGATAACTGTACTTGCATCATCAGCTGGTGTCATGATGGCGTCCTCTAGCGGCGAAGAAATGTACTAATCAAGTTGGGGCCTGGAGCTCGTGGTGAACCCACTAGGTGACGCCATCTTAGATTACGGTATTTTCGTCATCACCTGACGTCACTACAGTGTCCTCTAGTGACATCGATATGAACTACGTCAGTTGGGCTATGGGCTCAGTGGCGAATATACTTGTTGGTGGTGCTGTCTCCAATTGTTTAAATAAAGACTGATGTATTATTTCGACAGTTGATGATTAGCAAGCAAAATGTTTTAGATGGATTATTATTTAGAGAATTTATGAGTTGTTTGGCTCTCTCGACGTAAATGTATTGTATTATTTACGATTGGTTCTCATGTCTCTAGACTGAGGAATGCATTATTTTTAATGGTTTCCAATTAGCAAGAATGTGTGTAGAGCCTTATACATGAGTTGTGTAGGAGTAGTTTGCAGGTCTGTATGCTGTGGGTCATGCGATAGCGTGTGTTCTGTGATAAATATACTTGATTCCTAAATAAGTTGCTCTAAAATAAATAAAGTACACTCCTTCCTCTCTCTATCAGCCTAGTGCAGGCTGAGTCCTTTTACCACCAGCCCCTAGGAAGAGGTGGCGGGCTGGTGACTTAGGTTAGTGGTGGTGGTGAGCTTCGTTTGCAACAATTTTCTTACGTTGCTAGCAAAAACCTAAGTGTCCTTTCTTTACTTCCAGAACTGGGATGGGCTCCTAGGAGTAGTTATTGTTAGTACAAATGTCCTTTCTTTCCCACAATTTTCTCAGGTTGGTAGCGAAAGCGCAAGTGACCTATCTTCCCGAGATTTTCTTAGGTGTCACGCATTATCATGTTGGAATTTTAACTTCACGCCATTTACTGGGGTGAAGAGGGAGTTAGGTAGGTGGAGCTAGCCCAAGTGTTGTATCTCCCCGCCAAAATCCACCACCTTGGCTGACATCACAGTGGCGCTCTCTGGTGGCAAGGATATGAACTAAGCCACTTGGAGTCCAGACACAGTGGTGAATACACATGCTTGAAACTGGTTAAATAATGAAGATAAGTCCTTTTTTCCCGCCATTTTCTTTGCTTTGCAGAGATAACTGCAGTGTGACGCGTTATCGTGTTGGAATTTGATCTTTCCGCCATTTCCTGGGGGGGGAAGGGGGGGTTAGGTTAGTGGAGGTGGTCCAATTGACCTCATTCCCGCCAAAATTCAACATTCCCGCCAAAATCTGTCATCTTGATTGATATCACAGGGTCTGTGTCTAAGCTGTCACAGCCGCCATCTTGGATGACATCATTGGGGTTGTGTCTGTGACGTCACAGCTGCCATCTTGGATAATGGTACTTTGGCATAGAACGCAGGTTGTTCCAATACTCAAAGGGATGAAAATGATACACAGATGTTTGGTGATTTTAAATCCGCTTTCACTTTTCTTCTTTTCACGAGTCTCATCCGTCTCTTCACGGTATCGATACTTTACACTGGATTTGGTAATGTTCGTGATGGAGCATCGCCGAATTTTGTTCCTACCTCCAACCCTCCAATCCCTCCCAGCCCCTTCCCCTCCCCCCCCCCCCCCCCAATCGTTGTTAGCCTTTGGTTAGGAAATTGTGAACCACGTTTCTCTGTGCCTAGTCTTAGCTCATGCGAGTAAATGTGTGAATACATTCGAAATGTTTACAAATAGTGTAAATCATACGGCACGTGGATAGCATCGCGGTATTCCCCTAGGAGGATGTGGTAAACAGCCTAACGCCCTAGTCTTCCATACGGTGCTGGCGCGCTTCCCCGAATCCTGGAAACAGCGTCCTACGTACACGGCTGTGAGCGCGTATCGGTGATTGTATTCTATGTGTTATAACAGAGACAAAAACCAGAAAAAATGGTGCGCAAAGTAATACGTGCAGTCTTCAATGAGTCGATGCAAAAGTTAAATTTCAACTGAAACCAAATTTTACTTTGCTTTATACCTTGTCCACATTGTTAACCTTTTACGAGGCATCTATGTCTTTGGTGATTCGTCGTTGTGGCACTGAGTAATGCGTCCTCGCTTCCATGCTGTTATTGTCTGTAGTTAATCTCGAAATCATATCTGGAGCTGACATTTACTACGAGCAAATTCACAGCTATTGTCGTGCAACTGAACAATAATGGGTGCTAGCGATATGGTAGGTACACGGACAAACCCCCTTCGTTTGAGTATTACGAGCAGAGCCAACAAAGGCCAGGGAGAACAAACGCATTCACTCAATTATTTGAGGGCTCCCCCTGGCTCGAATTGTATTAACCACAACACACTGGCAACCCATCACAGACTAACAACGTAGATCACAACATTCTGCCCTCAAAATACGTAAACTCTCTCAGAAGGGTTTATTTACAGCAAATATGGAGATTATGATGCTAGAATGTAGTCGCGGGGAACCGAGTTATCCGTCTACTCTCTACAAAGATATGGGACACTACTGAAAAAAGAAGCAATCACGCTCTGGCAACACCAGTCGCAAAATAGTGGAGACTTCAATCACTCACATATTATTATACATTATTCTAAGTACTAAAAGTCATGACTCAGAAAGTTCATAGATAGAAGAAAGTTCTTCAATGTGATACAAAAGGGCGACGTAAAAAACTAAAAATGGTGGCTTAGAACTAAGCGTAATGTATCTCGTACGTTACTTTTGATTTGATCTCCTACCGCGTAAAACAACAGTGATATGAAATGTACTTGTTGCATCGAAAAAAACCACACAGGAGATTGTATGTCTCTGACTACATTCTGGTACATAGTCCTAATTTCAGCGTATTTCAGCTGACTGAGAAACATTGTAGCGATTAGTGACTGTTCACGGAAGTGACTGATTATGCTACACAAGAACTCTCTTAGTTTTTTTTACAGTGTATTACCAGTACAATCACAGTCCTCTGACTCCAAGGTTTTTGTCGTGGATATTGCTTAGTGCTGTCGACATTTCATGTCAGTATAACTGAAACATCGATACGATCTCGGTCTTAGTAGCCGTCTCTGTAATGATTTTCGGATTTCTGAGCACATCACGTTAATTTTTTTATAAACTGATGTGTGTGACTGATAACGCGTACTGCTTCTCTGAAAGGACTGTTTATTTTTTCGTATCACTACACTGAATTGTTCTGGACTCTTTAGTTTAATATGATCAACTTATGATGTTCCCTTCTCTCTTTTTTTTTTTTTTGCCTCTTTCATTCCTAACTCGGAAGAGTAGGACGGCGCTTTCGTATCTTTCAGCCAAATATTCCATAGGGCTGGGAGAGGGGCACCGTAGATGGAAATGTTTGGGAGACGACTTCCAGTTATGACGTTCACATGATGGCCAAGAGAAACCTTCTGAAAGCCTTGGTCGGACTGGAGTATGTGAACTATTAGAATTTATTGTTAGAACAATATTGTCCAACGTCCCCGATGAAAACACCTCTGTGTGAGTGTGTGTGTGTGTGTGTGAGAGAGAGAGAGAGAGAGAGAGAGAGAGAGAGAGAGAGAGAGGGAGAGAGAGAGAGAGAGAGAGAGAGAGAGAGAGAGAGAGAGAGAGGGAGAGGGAGAGGGAGAGAGATTGTGAGAGAAAGAGAGAGAGAGACGGAGACACATAATTTAGAATTATGTTTACAAATTAGTGGCAAGTAGCGGTGCAGGTATCATGTCGTAACTGTCATACAATAAGCTTAGGCATTAGAAAATATAAGGCCTTCAAAATACTAGTCGACTTGTGACTGCGTCATAGAGCTATTCTCGTGTGGATATGGCAATTTAAGAGCCAAATTCTCGTCATTTGTGGCAAGTGCTAATTGTCTGTTTTAACATGTGAAACGTCCCCTTAGAAAAATTCTACAAGACTGTGCTTAAACTGACACACAATACTTTTAGCGCACGCAATCTGACTTTCAAAAATCCCTACAAAAGAATGGCCCTGACTAACATTAACCTATACGTTTCACAAATCACTTACCTCACAAAAGAATCTTCGTTACTCGAACTACTGCAATACAGCGAGCACCACTACTACCAGCTAAATAAAAGATTCAAATTACTGAAGGCACTAACTACTGATAGGCATAGTTAGCGAATGAAAGATTTTAATAGAGTACAAACAATGTATTTACCTTAATAGTCATTTTATATATATATATATATATATATATATATATATATATATATATATATATATATATATCAGTTCATGACACCAATTCTCACAAATTTCAAAACTCCGCCATCTCTCTCCACACGTCCACCACTGCTGGCGGCTCACCTCCAACTGTGCAACGCTACGTGCTGTTCGCATCCAGCTGCCGCTGCCCAACACTACAATGGCGAGTATTACAACAATGCCAACCAGCCACCGACTGCACACGGTACAGCCAGTGATTTTCATACAGAGCGCTACGTGGCGGCGGCGTTACCAATAAAAAAACTTAAACAGCCTACTTACATAGCCCCCATGCTCCCCACAAAAAATTTTTACAAATTGTTATGGGCAGTGGCCAATACAGATTTGAAAAATTTTTTCATAATTACAATAACAAAGAAATGAAATGCACACACTTATCGATACAATGTTGGTCAAAAGCTAAAATTTTCTCACAGTCCATATAGACAGTCCTGATCATTCATCACAGTAAAAATCCAGTGTTTTTTTTTTCAAAATCTGAGCAATAAAAGAAATTGCACTTGGAAGTAGTGGATTTCTAAGCAGTCTTGAAGAAGTAGTGTTGACCTTCCAACAAAAGGCAGTGCTGAGTCTTGACATGCAGACAGGTAATGCACCACAGCAGAGTCAGTCAACGTTGAAGACTATCGGTAGGTAGGTCATCACAGAGCAGACCCACTGTAGTCCTGGTAGAGATTACGGTATTGGTGGGCCACTAGAGGTGCAGACCCATTGCAGTCCTTGTAGAAATAATGGTATCGGTGGGTCGTCAAAGGTGTAGACCCACTGTAGTCCTTGTAGAGATGGCCAGCAGCCATCTGTTTGACTGTGCAGGTGCACAATCACCATTGAAGAGTCTTGCGGATAATATAGCAAGTCCATAACTACCACTTGTGCACTCACAAAAATTGTTTTTGAAATGTTCTTACAACCAGCAATGCTGTTATCCAGTCCCTTACTGAATTATTAACACACGTGCAAACACTATCAGTCCCTACTTCTCACATATTGTCCATATACTATGACCAACAGAAACGTGTGCAGTGAAATGTAATTTACAAGTTACTTAATTTAAATGAACTGGTGTCAATTACAATTTTATAACATGAGAATACAATAACAAAGGCACAAAATATATCATTAAAGAACATAATAGTACAGATAACATTTGCAGTAATACAGGCTTTACAAAAGAATCGAAATAACAAATACATCAGTGTTACAAAAATTTCGACATAATTACATACATAAAAGATCAGAATAACTTTTGAAACATCAATTTCACACATAAGCATTAGAACAAAACAGAATAAATTATGTGTAAACATCTTTACGAAGTAAATAACATGTTATTAATGCAAACTATATTTGAGGATAACAGTATTCCTCATCATAGTGAGTGTAGCTGAATATTAGAAAATTCTACAACATAAGTCTTATCAGATGAACATATAAAGACAGGAAGAACATAAATACACAAGGGTACACAGACACATAGTGGGATAACACAAGGAAAGGGCAGGGTTTGTTTTGCTGCAGTATTTTGCAAACAAAACTTTCTTTACTTCTCGGAGATCTCCCTTCGTTCTTCATTATTTCCAAAAAGTCCTATCTATACCTGATTTCTGTACTTTTTTCGTATAACTTCTCAATGCATTTATTCCAATCCATCGCAAATCATTCTCTTATATAGGCTACCCCCTCTTAAGCTAACGTAAATCTACTGAGCTCAGATGCTAAACTAAGGGGCGAGGCAATGCAGCAGCACAAAATGATTAATACAATCAACAATGAAATAAAATGGAAGTTGTCAAAGAAGCAGCAATATTAAAACTAATATAAGGCAATGCACAGCAAACAAGAAAAATAAATCCGTAGTAAAACTGGCTTAACAGAGTAATACAAAGTGAAATTCAGTAGCACTATGCCTGGCACACAGTAGTTAGTGAATGAAAGATTTTAATAGAGTACAAACAATGTATTTACCTTAATAGTCATTATATACATATATATATATATATATATATATATATATATATATATATATATATATCAGTTCATGACACCAATTCTCACAAATTTCAAAACTCCACCATCTCTCTCCCCACGTCCACCACTGCTGGCGGCTCACCTCCAACTGTGCAACGCTACGCGCTGTTAGCATCCAGCTGCCGCTGCCCAACACTACAATGGCGAGTATTACAACAATGCCAACCAGCCACCGACTGCACACGGTACAGCCAGTGATTTTCATACAGAGCGCTACGTGGCGGCGGCGTTACCAATAAAAAAACTTAAACAGCCTACTTACACATGAAGAGCTCAGGCTCGTAAATTCCTGGGTAAGATTTATGGTGGGTCACAGTGGCGGCTGGTGGTATCTGAAGTTTGGTGTTGCAGCAGGCTTTTAATGGTGCATTTTCATATGGGACGCTTACAACGAAGAAAATTCTTTATCTCGGCGCCCGGATTCCCGACATTCGTTATGATGCAAACACCGCTTCAATTAATGAAGGCTACAACACACAGTTTTTAAGTCCAATTTACGACCTTGTAGAAAGTGGAGTACGTGTAGGACAGAAAATTATGTATGGTAAAGAACAAGTTGCGCTTTACAGGCTGTCTAGGATAACTATTTTTGTTATGTAACGAGATGCATTCCTAGTACAACTGAAGTCATTAGTCATTAAAACTACTGGAATTAAAAGACAAGTCTTACATTATAACTTGCTCACTTGTACTGGCTAAAGGGTGAGATCTGCATCATGAGATCCCTTCCAGGGGCAGGCATCGCCAAGACCGACAATACAGTATTTTCTGACTCGTAGAGTTGCGTAAGATTGATTTTATTCTCTCCGAATTTCTAAATCACCTATCTGCTTCGACCAATGTCATGAGAATTGAGAGAATTAACTTAAACAGTTTAGAGCAGTCAGCAACCTAGAAACTATGTGACGAGCTAGTTCTGACTGCCAGAACGTATCAGGTACAGCAACGCACAGAAAACTGCTCTATAAAAAACTAAAACACTTGAAACACGACAAAATTCATTCGCAAGGTTCGTAGAAATAATATTCATACATGTGATACTGATATACACTCCTGGAAATGGAAAGAAGAGCACATTGACACAGGTGTGTCAGACCCATTATACTTGCTCCGGACTCTGCGAGAGGGCTGTACAAGCAATGATCACACGCACGGCACAGCGGACACACCAGGAACCGCGGTGTTGGCCGTCGAATGGCGCTAGCTGCGCAGCATTTGTGCACCGCCGCCGTCAGTGTCAGCCAGTTTGCCGTGGCATACGGAGCTCCATCACAGTCTTTAACACTGGTAGCATGCCGCGACAGCGTGGACGTGAACCGTATATGCAGTTGACGGACTTTGAGCGAGGGCGTATAGTGGGCATGCGGGAGGCCGGGTGGACGTCCCGCCGAATTGCTCAACACGTGGGGCGTGAGGTCTCCACAGTACATCGATGTAGTCGCCAGTGGTCGGCGGAAGGTGCACGTGCCCGTCGACCTGGGACCGGACCGCAGCGACGCACGGATGCACGCCAAGACCGTAGGATCCTACGCAGTGCCGTTGGGACCGCTCCGCCACTTCCCAGCAAATTAGGGACACTGTTGCTCCTGGGGTATCGGCGAGGACCATTCGCAACCGTCTCCATGAAGCTGGGCTACGGTCCCACACACCGTTAGCCCGTCTTCCGCTCACGCCCCAACATCGTGCAGCCCGCCTCCAGTGGTGTCGCGACAGGCGTGAATGGAGGGAAACTTTATTGACACATTCCTGGGGTCAGATACATCACATGATCACACTGACAGAATCACAGGCACATAGACACAGACAACAGAGCATGCACAATGTCGGCACTAGTACAGTGTATATCCACCTTTCGCAGCAATGCAGGCTGCTATTTTCCCATGGAGACGATCGTAGAGATGCTGGATGTAGTCCTGTGGAACGGCTTGCCATGCCATTTCCACCTGGCGTCTCAGTTGGACCAGCGTTCGTGCTGCACGTGCAGACCGCGTCAGACGACGCTTCATCCAGTCCCAAACATGCTCAATGGGGGACAGATCCGGAGATCTTGCTGGCCAGGGTAGTTGACTTACACCTTCTAGAGCACGTTGTGTGGCCCGGGATACATGCGGACGTGCATTGTCCTGTTGGAACAGCAAGTTCCCTTGCCGGTCTAGGAATGGTAGAACGATGGGTTCGATGATGGTTTGGATGTACCGTGCACTATTCAGTGTCCCCTCTACGATCACCAGAGGTGTACGGCCAGTGTAGGAGATCGCTCCCCACACCATGATGCCGGATGTTGGCCCTGTGTGCCTCGGTCGCATGCAGTCCTGATTGTGGCGCATACCTGCACGGCGCCAAACACGCATACGACCATCATTGGCACCAAGGCAGAAGCGACTCTCATCACTGAAGACGACACGTCTCCATTCGTCCCTCCATTCACGCCTGTCGCGACACCACTGGAGACGGGCTGCACGATGTTGGGGCGTGAGCGGAAGACGGGCTAACGGTGTGTGGGACCGTAGCCCAGCTTCATGGAGACGGTTGCAAATGGTCCTCGCCAATACCCCAGGAGCAACAGTGTCCCTAATTTGCTGGGAAGTGGCGGTGCGGTCCGCTACGGCACTGCGTAGGATCCTACGGTCTTGGCGCGCATCCGTGCGTCGCTGCGGTCCGGTCCCAGATCGACGGGCACGTGCACCTTCCGCCGACTACTGGCGACAACATCGATGTGCTGTGGAGAACTGACGCCCCACGTGTTGAGCAATTCGGCGGTACGTCCACCCGGCCTCCCGCATGCCCACTATACGCCCTCGCTCAAAGTCCGTCAACTGCACATACGGGTCACGTCCACGCTGTCGCGGCATGCTACCAGTGTTAAAGACTGTGATGGAGCTCCGTATGCCACGGCAAACTGGCTGACACTGACGGCGGCGGTGCACAAATGCTGCGCAGCTAGCGCCATTCGACGGCCAACACCGCGGTTCCTGGTGTGTCCGCTGTGCCGTGCTTGTGATCATTGCTGGTACAGCCCTCTCGCAGTGTCCGGAGCAAGTATGGTGGGTCTGACACACCGGTGTCAATGTGTTCTTTTTTCCTTTTCCAGGAGTGTACATTATGTGATCTAAAGTATGTGTAAGCCCCTAAAAACATAAGTTTTTCACATAAATTGCAATGTGCTGCCACTACTGCCAGGTTCTCCATATCAGCGAACTCTGTAGTCATTAGACATCGTGAGAGAGCAGAATGGGGCAGTCCGCAGAACTCGCAGACTTCGAACATGGTCAGCTGTTTGGATGTAGCTTTGTAATACCTCTGTACGCGGGATTTCCACACTCCTAAGTGCACTGTTTCCGATGTGATAGTGAAGTGAAAACGTGAAGGGACAAGTACAGCACTAAAACATACAGGTCAACCTTATTTGTTGACTGACGAAGAACGCCGTCAGTTGAAGAGGGTCGTAGAGGCCACACATCAGACCGGTAAATGCCAAATGCAGACATCTATGCAGACCATTACACAGTAATCCCAAAGTGCATGTGGATCCACTCTAAGTACTGTGACAGTCAGGCGGGAGGTGTGGAAACTTGGATTTCGTGGTCGAGCGGCTGCTAGTAAGCCACACATCACGCCGGTAAACGCCAAACGACGCCTCGCTTGGTGTAAGGAGCGTAGATATTGCACGATTGAACAGTGGAAAAAAGTTGTGTGGAGTGGCGAAACACAGTACACAATTTGGCGATTCGATGGCAGGGTGTCGGTATGGCTAATACTTTGTGAACGTCATCTGTGAGCGTGCGTTGTGGCAACAATAAAATTAGGAGGCGATGATGTGATGCTGTCGTCGTGTTTTTCATGGAGCGGACTTGCATCCTTTGTTGTTTTGTGTGGCACTGTCACAGCACGAGCCTACATTGATGTTTTAAGCACTTTCCCATTATTGAAGAGCAGGAACGGCCTGCGGCAGAGTGCTTACACGACAATGACATCCCTGTAAAGGACTGGCCTGCACAAAGTCCTGACCTGAATCCTATAGAACACCTTTGGGATATTTTGGAACGCCGACTTCGTGCCAGACCCCACCGACCGACGCCGATACCTCTCCTCATTGCAGGACTCCGTGAAGAAAGGGCTGCCATTCCCCAAGAAACCTTCTTGCGCGATTAAACGTATGCCTCCGAGAGTGGAATCCGTCATCAAGGCTAACACTATACTGAACTCCAGCGGTACCGATCGTGGGCGCCTCGAACTTGTAAGTCATTTTCAGCCAGCTGTCCGGATGCTTTTGATCACATAGTGAATTAGGTTTCTAAGCCAACAGAAATATAAGGCAAGAGGAAATGTAAAATTATTGGGAGGTGTGCAACATAGCAACACTGATTAGTGACAGAACGTGTAGAGAATTGTTTAAACGCTTCAAGAACGATGATATTGCCACCAAAGAACAGGCGGAAGAGAGAAACTTCTGAAACCGTCGGAATTGGAGAACGTTAGATCAAATCCTTAGCGAAAGCACTTTGAAGCGTTAGAGCCGAGCACTTCTACGACAAAGCACATAATACGGCGATAGACTTGAAAAGCTTAATTTTTCTGCATGGCAATGCTCAACCCTATGTGTTAAAACATGTCGAAATATACTTGGAAACGTTGAAATGCAAAATCCTACTCCACCCGCCGTATTCTCCAGACATTGTTCTACTGACTGTCACCTTTCTCGATCGTTCTGTGGCTGACAAGCACCTCCGGTCATGAGAAAAATGAAAAAATTGTATCGATTCACGGATCTCTTCGAAGGGCGCTCAGTTCTTCCGCAGCGGGACTGGTATGCTGCCCGGAAGAGGGAAGAAAGTAGTGGCCAGAGCTGGCCAATACTTTTGACCGTAATTTTTTTTTATGTTTTCCGTAATAAAGCCTCAAACTTTGAGAATGATGGTGGAAGCGAGGTTGTAGAACTTATAATAAAGATACAGAACGAGCACGTCATATTTCCTTTGACATAATTTTTGTCCTTGTGCCTGAATTTGAATACTGAATTGGTACCCAACCAAAGGTATGTGTTAGCTTCAGTTTTTTAATTCTGCACAATGTGTCTAGACCTCTGGCGAGTATGCAAGAAAATAAATTATTTTCAGATTTTCGCATTTCTGTAAGAAAGTAAAAGTGTATTCGCTTAGTGCGCTGGTCGCATTTTATTTTGGTCAAACATTTTTGTAAGAAAGCTCCTTTATGAAGTTACGTACAACGGTCTAAAAAATATAACCCTTCCTACTATGATCTTGCGTCACGATGTTACTGTTATATCGTAATACAAGGAACAATCTCACCGTCTTCTTGTGTCATAGGTCCTAGCGCTTAACTTGAAAATATTTCTCACAAATGTGGCCGTTACTGGCCCCAACACTCGTATCAACATATGGACGAATGTAAGAGTCCATTAGGGACTTATTTAAGTTAAAAAAGAACTCATAATTCATTTACTGACGTTCGTTGTTACATAACTAGCTACAAGGCATGCACAGATACGTGTTAGCAATACAGCTCCCGAGAGGCCAATCCACAGTTCACTTGTAATTTGCGCGGCCGCAATAGTTGCATTTACGTGAATTGTGCCGACTTCGCGATTCATACGCATTATATAATAGGGATAGACTATATTGTGGCACAACATAGCTAGACATTGTTCGGAATTCTTAGGGCAGATGGTGTGGTACTGCCTAGAACATACAGAACGCCACTGTATTGAGCAACTGTCCTCATTAGACAAAGAGCCAATAGTGATCACAGATGTCAAACTGCGAGTGATATTCTGTCTCACGTGTCACGATCAAAGTGGTTATTGTGAAGGTGGAAGCAATAAACGTCCCATACAGATCGCTAGAAGTGCGGCACACCGTCTCGGAGGTCCTCTAGACAAATAGTTTCCTCCTGCAAACGTGTTTGTGGTGAAATAGTCCCGTTCCTGCCTCCAGGCAACATAGCACCTCTGTAATCCAAGTACGCTTTGCCTCCATGTCTCACGCCGCAAAAGCATCTTCGAGAAGTTACGCTCCATGCCGATTCTCGCGGGACAATTATCAGTAGACGCCTACGACGAGACCTTCTGAAGGCATAGAACATTGTAAACGACGTATTGATAGGGGATTGTAGATAATTTCTTGGACATTTCTCTAGTGTTCGGATGTCATGAACGCGTTAAGTACCCTTGTACTGCTTGAAATTACATGCGAGTAGTGTCGTCAGAGATGCTACGTCGTCTGGAGGCGTGGACGATCTCTGCTTTTGAAAGATGCGCGGAGACGATGCGCACTGTTAATCGTGGCATGAGGAGACAGTTGTCGGCCGTGATGTGTAGTTACATTATGGGGAAAAGGAACATGTTGATTTACTGATTATTTATTTGAGAGAGAAAAGAGACTGGTGCATTTCCAGAAGAATATTTTATTACGAACACTTTGATGAGCAATACAACAGGATTTAATTTAAGGAAATTGGTTAGAGATTCAATTGATTTTAGATTTTGTACTTTATTGTAAGAGCTTGTTGTTACGTATTGTTGGTTCAGACATCCAGAGTATTGAGAATAGGGAAAGACTCACAGCCTTGCACAATTTTCAATTTGAATTTGGGAGGAGGAATAACTGTTGAATATTTGATGTGATTTTTACGAACTGCGTTTTTTAAAAGATCTCATTTGATGTTAAATGATTACTTACATCTGACCATTCAAAACCGTATTTTTGAAGTATTAATTTTTCTGAAGCAAAGAAAAATACAATTTTTCGATATAGAACTTTTCTAATCAGAAAACTAACTACATTTCATGTTATTATTTATACTACTTACACCAGGTCACTATCAGCATCCAAAGTCCATGCCAAAATACAGGCTACATTTTTTCTTATTCATAATTGTTAGGAACCAAGTATGCTTTGCCTTTTTTAAAAGAGAGCACATTACACCAGGTGTTTCTCAGTAGTTAGTTGTAGCTCAGAAAATAAGACGCGCTTTCAAGTCAAGAGCAGTGTCACGGGTTTCCATTGTGCAACAGGTAAGCAAAAACTAAATAAAAAAAGGGGAACATTGAGTTCATCCAGGGCTAATTTATTAGTTTAAAAGTTTAATGATTCACAGTGTCGAATTCAAACAGTATTCTTGCCGTGACGAATGTTTACATATACATAGTACCAGGTAGGTTACTGTCTCACAGCCAGATTTTGCAACATATTCTTGCAGTCGTATTCTTACCTTCAAAGTTTACGAATTCGTACGTTGAAAATTTAAGTGAGCACACAGATAGCTTCTATTTCAAACAAGCATAGCCTTTAATGAAGAACAACAATCATATAATTTTTATTGTGATAATTTCAAGTATTATTATTAATATTTTTAAGACGTATCCTACTTACTTAAGACGTATCCTACTTAGTTTACCGCATTAACGACTGGAGTGCGATAAACTGTTACAGGCTCTGTAACAGACCACGTGATTCCATATATGTTATACGATGTGAAGAAATTCTCAATTTACATAAATAAGAGAAGAGAAAAATGTAAAAAACATGCAGTATATTATTGTTCGTTGCCACGAATTGACAAGACCTACAGCGAAGTTACAAAATGCTACGCCCCCCTGCTCACCAAAAAATTAATGCCATCTGTTAAAGTTGCTGGTGGGTGAAAGTTAAGAGGGCAAAGACGAATGGGAAATTGTTCTACGGACGACTCGCCGTAGTCGGGGATCCACTCGCATAAGTGACTCTGACAAAGGGTAGATTGTTATGGCCCGGCACTTGCGAAGGAACACCTCCTGAAGCGGCGAAGCTCATTGGCTGTTCGTGCGCTGCTGTCGTATATACGGAAAGTGGTTGGAGGGGTGAAAGCACGTGTAGGCCACAAGGTGTTAGACATCTACGCCTCATCACAGAGCGTGGAAATCACAGGTGCACCCGCTCTGTAGAACAGGGAAGGTGGCGCTCTGTGACAGATCTGATGATTAAGAGCCGTTGTGGTGCAAGCACAAACTGCAGTTCCGCTTAGTCTCTGGCATGAGATACAAGTATGCAGATGCTTTATCCTTGATGCCTATTATAATTTTATGTTGACAGGAGTCTCTGCCTGTGGGCATTTACTAGTGAGGAGCCATTACGATGTGTAATCTGGCTCCTATCTAAAACCATGGTTTGCGATATTCCTTATTTTGTCAGTTTTGTTCATGACAAGAGCCACTCGGCTTCATCTAATCTAATGAACTTTCATGTTTTGTAAGAAGACCCACTACTTCTGAAGAAGATAGTTTTACAAATATCGAAACGTAGGTGAAGGGCTAATAAACTCTAACCTGCAATTGGTTGGCCGATTTTTCATCCCCTTCATGTGAATGTGCTGATAAAACAGTTTTACAGAAGTACGCACTATGTCAAGTGCTGAGCGTATATTATAAATTCGTAAGAGCGGTCGTCAAAATGGCTTACGTATTTCCTTTTAAGCTAATGCGAGATGACTGAACCTTGCTGAAAACAGTGTTCGTGAGCTTCAGGGAACTAAAACACAGCTTCTGTACTACCGTTGAAACAAGACATGGTTCTAACATTGTCGCGAAAATTAATTTGAAAACGGACGTCACTTTCACTTTCTCTTATTAATTAATAGCATGAAAGTTTTGCGGAACATTCAACAGAAAATTTGTAACAACGCAGAGCTTGCACAGTGAAATTAATTTAACTCGTTTTATAAATCTAGGTGCAGATTACTTCGTGCGTGTTGTACGATCCTGTGGCTGGTGTAATTTCGTTTCATGTATTCGCTCGGTCGTTAGATCGATTTTTAAATTCGCTTTTCTTAATTGGATACTGTTTCGTATAATTCGTATTAGCTTACAATGTATTCTGTTGTAGTAGAAAATTACTTGATTTCTTTATCATACGTGTATCTTCTGCAAAAGTATTGAAGATGCATAAAAGACGGCCACCCACCTCGGAGTCTATTTTATTTACTGTGTTTGTAACATACTATCTACTGTCTATTTATGCTACTGTGCATCTACTTAATTACATATCACGTCATGAAATTTCCAGAATACTTTTAAAGGCATAACAGATACACCAAAACCATAGCCTTGATATTATTAAGTGAAAATGGTATTTACAAAAGCTCAGTAACAATAAAGCAATACACTCTCTAGGAGTATGAAATTACAAGAGCTGAAATACAGGGTGCGAAAGGCTGTCTCTAATTCTTAAAGGAATCAGTCGGTGCTTAGGAAAGTCGAAGGACGCAAAAATGAGTGAGCCAGCGGTTAGTGAGTCAAAGTTACTGTGTATCATACCCGTTATTCAATCCTTCAATAGAGAAAGCAGTACATAAAACCGTACAGAAATTGTGAAATGGTTTTGAAGTTCAAGGGAAACAGTTAAAAATTGAGATATAGCAATCACTATCTGACCCTGTCGAGACGGAGAAGGACTTGGATGCTCATCTCAGTGGAATCCTTAGTGTCTTGAAAGGAGGTTATAAGGTGAACCCAAACAAAAGTAGAAGTGTAACGAAAAAAGTTAAGTGATGCAGAGGGGACTACACAATTAAGTAGGAAACCTAAGGTTATAGAGGCGTTTTGCTATTTTCGGGACAAAATAACTGATGATGGCTGAAGATAAAGAAGACGTAAAATGCAAACTGAAAATTAGCGAGATACTTGAAATTACATGGAAATGAAACATGCATTCTAAACTTTAAAACACGCTGTGGTGTTGCAAAAGATTTTCGAGGATTTCGATTTTTAGAATGAAGAACTAATGAAGACATACTGAACTGAATGGGAATAAAAGTATGCTATGGTGCAACATGACTAAAAGAAGGGATAGACGGAACGGACACGTCCTGTGGCGTGAGGATGGAGGAACAGTTTGTGGGAGAGGTGGGGGTACAGATTCGGAGACACGCCAAAGCTTGACTACAATAAGAACGTTAAAATGGATGTAACTTGCTGTAGTTTTGCTGTAAACACTTACAAAGGATAAATTAGCATGTGGAGCTGTATCAAATTGCCTGAAATTCACAAAAAAAGAGAACTGTTAAGGATCTTCGTGAATATGAAACACAGTAAGGTTTGACAAGAATTACCACAGGGGGAGCACGGATAAAATCAATTTTAACAAAAGTTTTCAGAGTGTAGCTCAAATGTTGAAGTTGTGTGTTAGAACATGTCTACGGAGGTTGCAGTTAAGAATATAGTGCGGCGACATAGAATGTGTGGAGAGAGCGTGGTTATTACGGAGGCCCAGAGAAGCTGCCACAGGCACTGCGAGGAAAGAATGGACGCAATAGACGACAAAGAAAACTCTGTGCGTAATGTTTCGCAGTAAATATGCTGCTTGGCATGATGAAGGATAGATTAATTATCCTCTCGAGCACCTTTGCCACATTACGAGTTACGTGTAGGTGCTGCGAATTGCTGTGTCAATGGCTACCGTCGCCAATTCACCGGCTATTCCATTTCCCCCGCATACGAAGGCAAACTATTTTTGAATACAATATCAATGTGTGGAGACATGACCACCAATTGCTAATAAAAGTATTAAATTGTTATTAAGCTCTATAGTGTCTTATAAATCTGAGCCATCCTATCAAAGTCCCGCCTTTTGCAAAGTTCAATAATAATTCAGAAAGTCTTATAAAAATGTTGAGCAGCAACACAATAAATACTAAAATAAATTACTGGATTTTCAAATCAAGTTACCTGATGACCTATATTTTACAGCAAAAAAATTTGTATGCAATGTTTAAAGTCCAATTTTGTCCCTAAATATACTTCAGTTTTATTCGGTTTCAGATTTAAAAGAAATTGAAAGATCATTTTAAATTTATTGTCTGTTTTAGTAGCATTACAGTGTGATTGACATCTTTCGTAAATGACTTAGTCGTAATTTTATGAACCACGTAGAGCTGCTAATGCAATAAAGTTCAATTCATTGTAAGTTTCGATCAACTAGTCGCATTCACGTATCATAAACTTATTTACTGACGATGAATAAAAGTTTATTTCATCAGAACTGTGAGGCATAGTCATCGTGAAAATTATCTGCTTAAATTTATTTTAGTGAAAGCAGATCTCTAAATCTGACTGCGTTATTAATGTTAAATTGTCTGTTACATCTTACACTTTGGTCACCCTTTTATGAATGGTGCGCATATCAGACTTTAAAACCGACATCTTGCAGAACGCCAACTGCTGGTGACTAAATTCAACTGCGAGAATACGCAGGGAAATCTAACTGTCGACATTGAAATTACTGTCAAGAGTTGTTTATTTTTCAGTTTATAATGTCCTATAAGATATCAATATGCCCATCACATGCTGTGTGCCTTTTGTGACAGTACCTGAAAAATTTTCCTATATCTTTCGTGTTTCTTACAGAGCGGTTGGAAGAAGCGTGGTATTGAGAAATGAAAGGTGTTCTAATATTTCTGTTTTTCAGAGAACGTATCCAAAGAGCCGAACGAAACTGAGATCCACTGTCGCAGACAACTTTGTCTTCATATCCAGATCCTCTCAAAAATCACTGATAAATGCTACAGAACCAGTTCTAGCAGTCGCCTTATGAAGTGGCGTAGAAGAGAAAGATTTTGATGTGATCTCTACGTCCAAAGTTTTACGGAAAACCTTGTCTGATCGTTGGAACGGGTCCTCAGTTTGACTGCAATGAAGGGAAACAGTTAAGCAGAATGTGAAGAGGTGGATATTTTACCTTTTGACAGAGTTTACATTTGCTCAGAACACGTCGAATGCCTTTGTTCAAATGTGTGTGAAATCTTATGGGACTTAACTGCTAAGGTCAACGGTCCCTAAGCTTACACCCTACTTAAACTAAATTATCCTGAGGACAAACACACACACCCATTCCCGAGAGAGGACTCGAACCTCCGCCGGGACCAGCCGTCGAATGCCATTCTCCATGTTGAGGAAGTAAGAGCTCTGTTGAAGTTTGGAGAAATATTTCTCGCCCCATAGCGCGCACACGTAAGATGAATATATCAAACTTCCTTCTTGACGAAATCAAGTGGAATGCAAACAAGAAACGTATCGTTGTAATGTTGCAAACATTTGAAGAGAATGTTGTTCCTAACCAAACAATAATGTCCATCAGTCGATTTGTTTGAGTCTCACCACAACTGCTTGGTATTATTCTATATGGGATTTCTATCTTATCCTTTCGCAATGACCATTGAAGCAGAAGAGATAAAATTTTCGAAAGCAACCTGTTGTACGTATAGATGGCTGAAATTGGCCTGACAGAGTTCCGTGGACGAACCAATTTCTAATCCACCAAGAGATCGTGAAAAGGTATCAGCAACAATATTCTCAGTTCCAGGAATGTGTATAACAATGAAACGAAATATCTGTAAATATAAGGCCCACATGCTCTAGTGATGTATGAATGGAATCGGTGTCCAGACAGGTCGTATTATTTTTTTCTATCCATGCGAGTCACTAATTTCGACCTTTGGTCATTTTCATTTGCGTATCTTAAGCTACCAGTTTCAGTTGATTTTATGACATAGTTCTGGTACATATAAAATGAACTGGAAGCTTAGGATACTTGCCCGGAAATTACTAAAGGTAGTAATTGGCCAATGCCTCTGCCAGGCACTTAAATGTGATTTGCAGAGTATCCATGGAGATGTAGATAATAAAATAATAATACAACCTACATGGTCCATATTTTATCCAAAAAAGGCATTGCGGCTGCGAAACCCACAAAATAAAACCCCCAGGTGATGATGAGGAAGTTTGACGGTCGTACGAAATTATAAAGCACTGTCGTCTGCGTATGCTTTTGTATGTTTGCCAAATAAAACATATCGAAATTTTGTAAAAGCCCAAACAACAGCTAATGACTTAAGTTCTGTGTCTGAATAATTTTGTTCAGAAGCGGAAAGAAAACAGCTGGTAAATGCAATCCTCTATGTCTTGGAGCAATCACGATATAAAAACTGCGCAATAGGTCGAGGTGAGAAAGTAAACATATATTTGGTAATGCTTATTTCAGTTTATCAAATTCGTTTCGTTCTTGTTCGTCTCAAAACCAGTTTGAATTTTTACCACTTAACTAACTTAATCTTCGAATATCCTGAGCTTTGTAGTGAATGAAAAAACGGAAAAAATTGACGAGGCCTAAAAAGTTTCTAACATGGGCTTCACTAGTAGGAACTGCAATGTCATGAATGGTTTGTCTGGATCGAGTTCAGTACCAGAATGTGAAATAAAAATTTAATACACGGTTTTCAAAACTAAGATTTGCTTAAATTGACCATAATTCCATGATTATCACATGTTTCCAGTAATGAGTTCAACACTCTATTATGTTGGTATGAGTTTCTCATAAACGTTCGCAGTCGCATTTTGTGAAAACAATAAATTTCAGACAGGACATTATTTTCTTCTCGCGTAACAATCATTCTCATGCAGCCAATATGCAAAATTCACGTGACAACGATATCTTAATACCTAATGAGTGACATAGATGCCACAGAGACTGATTGAGACACAACAGATTGAGATACTCCACCCCACCACCACCACCAACGTTACCAGGAATATGGACCAATTCACATAATTAAGAAGGCACATTTTTGCTAGACTCGAGATTTTTAATGGTGCAAATTTTTTTCGGATAATGTAACAGTTCATCACACGGAAGTTCGAATTCTTCACAGAAAAATGAAACCGCACCTATGCTTCAGCACATATTGCAAGAAAGGAACAAAATAATAGAAATCAGTTATCAGGTTACCCTGAAGAAAAATTACGAGAAAATAACAAAATAATTGGAACAAAATACTTGGAACAAAACAAAAAGAAAAGGAAGCAATGATACAATTGCAAAGAATTTCACGACATACATGAAAACAGAATAAAGGAAGATTTTTACAAGAATAGAAGGAGTTGCAAAAACACAGACACAATTACAACGCAAGTTTTCTCAGAGAGTGGCTGAGGTATACGCAGAATTTCCAGAAATTGCGGATTCATACCGAAAGAAAACTTGAATTATTGAAAAAACTGCCAAAGTAGATCCTAGCGCTTCGGTCGCAAAATTACAGCACAGATCACAGAAGCATTCAAAACCGAGACAGAATTTAGAAACAGAAACAAATAAAATTGACATCAGAGCAAAAGAACAATTTGAAGCACTGAAAGTATAGATTTATGAACTTTCTAAGGTGAGAAAATCGAAAAAAATATAGTCGATGACTCAGCGGACTAGCATCCAATACAGGTTAAAGAGATCAAAGCATTACAATCTTTCGTGCTTTTTAAAGAAGTACGTATGACGGCAAACAAACAGCACAAACACGATGGTTCAAATGGCTCTGAGCACTACTGGACTTAACATGTGAGGTCACCAGTCCCCTAGAGCCTAGACCTACTTAAACCCACCTAAGGACACCACACACATCAGTGTCCGAAACTGGATTCGAACCTGCGACCGTAGCAGTCACGCGGTTCCGGACTGAAGCGCCTACAACCGCTCGGTTACAACGGCCGGCTCACGAACTAGAAATCAATAGGTTAAGCATATATCCAGCTGACACTGAAAAGCACTTGACGCAAGAACAAGATAAACGTGGTTGCAGTGAGCGCTCTCACAACCAAGAAAAAGATTTCCTGCGAGGACATCGTTCTGACGAACTTAGATGTGACGGAGACTTTGAAAATGAACGCGAACATTCACACACGAACTTCTACCGACAGAACGGTAATAACTTAAGAAGACACGACGGACTTGACTACAAACATATTTTATTGGTTAGAAAGTTTTTAAGTTTTTTGCAATGGCACCAACTATTTACATCTCGTAGATTGGCTCCAGCAGTTGAGCTTTTCGTTACCACTATCTTGGCCAGTGATAAACAAGCTACAATTTATTTGCAGTTTTTTTTGGAAGGTGAACTAGGTATGCGGGAGAGACACATCGCAAGACAATGATTTTCTTTATAGAAATTTACATAATGCATTTCTCGCAGCATACTGAGCACAGACTACACAGCATGCAGTTAAGGACCAACTCATCAGTTTGCCAAATTTTGAAAATTCACAATTTGCTAGATGAACCTAGTTCTTCGAGTATACGATACTACAGAACCGACATTGAACGGTAAAGTACAATCGATTTGCTTTAATCCAGAGTTGTATTTCTAGCCATTCGACATCCTTGCGTGTTTCTTTGCTGACGAACACCAGAAAGAAAACATCAATGTATTCTATGACGTTTAAAAATTTTGTGAAATTCAAGAATCCGATTGCATGTACAAAAATAGAAACTTTTATCAGAATTACGATGACAGTCGGAAGAGGGGTCAATTCACATCATTCAGTGAGAAAGGAGACAAGAATTACGGGTATAACCAACAATTCCAAAAACAGTATCAGGAACATTAAAGTTTCAGTAGATCACCGCACCATGATCAGCAACAAAATTAGAATTTTCGTCATGACATACTAGCGCTTTCATAATACAACGGGCAGCATGGACAATACTCCACAGCCAAAGAACAACAATTTGCATTTGCAAATAACAATCATACAGTCACTAATGTCATGACAACATACAGCAGAACGACGACTTCCGAGAAACTGACAGAGATGGGAATAGGAGAGACGAAAACTACTGATAACTGTTATATAAATCGGAGAGTCGTTTTATCCACGGCAATGTAACTCAAATAATACATTACCTAGGCGATCTGTACAAATAGCTGAAGATTCTCAGCCTGTTTCACGGTGACGCGATAGTGGCGGAGAACGAGTGGAGGAGAAGTCTACAGAAGATTAACACACAGACAACACAGTGTACTACCAATCCCACTCATTTCTTTGGAAGACATCAGAGACACTGTTTCTCAAGAAAAAGAGGAACCTCCAAAACAATTTCATCATCCAGTCATCAGCAAACAAATAGGCAAGCATACTTTAAACTCAGTTTTAGACTCAGTCCCTCCAGTTTCAGAAATCAGTAGTGCAGTATTCAGTAAATGTAATTGAGATGAAACTTGCCCTACTTTACCAATACACAGAGCTAGAGTTAGAAGGGCCGTTTCAAAAAAAGGTGTAGATGTAAAGTAACAAAAATATTTACAATTTATTGCACAAGATGACACTTTCTTTGCAAACTCCTAAATCGGTCCGTAAAAAAATACAGAGATTATGTTTGGCGTAGACATTTTTAACGGACAAACAACAATATTTGATTTTGAAAATTCATGTATTACGCTACAAAAAATGATACGCAGGTAACATTGCTTTTTGAGAAGAGCGTTTTCAGTGAACGAACAGGAGATTAACAGACGACAGTTTTTCACGTCAGCCAAAATCATAAATTGATACACATAAGTTTTCGCTGATGCAGAATTTTCTTTTACAATGAAAACGAAGAATTAAATTTAGACATGTCGCAAACAGTAAAAGCAAAAACAGAAACGTGTGAAACTGCAATAGACAGGGAGTCGAGGCAATTAGAGGTAGTGCTGCTGACTCAGTCTATTATTTTTTACAACGACCCCGGAATTATGTGCAGATTTGTTTACTAATTTCAAGTGAAACACCACAATACTTTTGTTTTTAAACATTACAACATTCCATTCATTCATAGAGTCAAATTTAAACGGGAAACTGAACCTATTTTCCTAAAAAGCGTAACTGAAACCGCAGCTAGTCCTTATAACAGCCGATTACGCGTTGTTCCAAGGATGGTTCTCAGAGACTTGTTTTATATTCGAGACTAATCAATGACGTCATAGTAACAGAAACCAGACAGATCTCAAATATTAGACGAGTTACCCTAAAAATTTCATGGAGTCAACGTATTTTCCACACTCTGTTTAAAACCAGAATTCTGCCAGATCGAATTACACCCCAATTTTAGCAAATATACAACGTATTTCTTGGAATTTGTTATCACTTTTGCAAACTACGTTTCGGTCTTTATATTTCACCTGCAGCTTTCACAAGAGGTTCAAATTCCATTCCCCCAACACATTTAAAGGAGAGAGTCACTACTTATATTGACGACAAAGTTGTTGCTGAATCATAAGTGCAAATTAGTTTTTCTGTGGAACTTCGACAATAGTTTAGCTTTCTCTGAAATCACGAAACTGTAACCCAATAACAAAAAAAAATTAAGATTGAGAAGTATAAACTTTCAGTAAACAAAATTCCAAACTCCAATACTTAAATCCATTTCTCTCACAATGATCGATAAAACCTAACAAAAAAAAATTAAAAGCAAAAAGAGTCCTATTCTTAATGTCTGATGAACCAAGAATGATACAGTATTGCCCGAAACAAGGAAACCATAACCATTACGTGTAATTCACTCTTCACAAAGATTATAATCGGGAAAACGTAAAAATCAATTGTTTTTCTCTCCACAAAAATCTCTCATTATCCGTAACATAATTCCCAAAAATCACAGTTCTTGCTACCGTTCAAATCTAACACCTAAGCTCACCTGTCTGTCTCTTCTCCTCTACGTGCGATCAGCAGATAAATCTAGCACGTATTTTCTCTAACTTATCTCTGTGCAGCGCAGTGTCTCTGTCGAGGCTCCGCACATGTCTAAGCAGTTCAAACCTTACGTGCGCGATTTGAGGCATCCAAAACAAGAAAAAAATCCTACGAAAATTTACACACATACCTTTGAAGAGGATAACAACTTTATTAATTTGTTGTGGCATAATGCGTATTTACTTCTGTTTTGTTACTACGTTTATGACTCCATTCCGTTGGTTACTTGAATATCAGTGTTGTCTTCGTTTAAAGATCTGTACACCAAATCCGTGAGGCAGTGTCACCGGAGAAGAAATTAGAAACGCATGTATTTCCAGTGTTTGACTATTATAGGTTCAAATGTAAGAGCTGAGTAAAAGTCGAGAAACGTTCTTTAGGTGAAACTACAGTGTATAAACATAGGTACGGAAACCAATGGTTTCACCGATACGACATACGCACGAGTGTAGTTATGCCAGTGTTACAACATTGCCATTGTTACGTTTGTTATGATCTTCCTTAAGCTGAAAGGATGCGAATGTGGTACACGAATGATGGTGCACCGGGACATTTCCATTTGCTGTTTGCGAAGGCTTAGCACAGATCTTCGACAAGTTTATTGGTCGTGGTTCGTCTATATCGTGATCTCAAAAGTCCCCCTACTAGCCCGTTGATTATTTGTATGCAGGGGTACTTAAATGCTTTGGTGTATTTAACTCCTGTTGATTGTGTCGATGAGCTTCAGGATTTGATTATGGATGATCGTCAGATTGGGTTGTGGATGATCGTCAACCCATTTGGAAAATGTTTGAACGAGTATGGGCTTCGGTAAAGAGACGTGCTAAAGCCTGCCTTTACAGGAACTATCAGCACATTACACATGTAATTTGTTTATCGACATGTGCCTATCTGCAGTTTTCATATACAGTTACTCTGCTGTAAGGTGTTCATGTACTCAGTCGACATTTTCTGGCCCCGTCGTTTGTTCCTGTAACAGTCAAAATAACCAATATTGCCAAAGCCATCAGACAGTTGTTAGTGATTTTCTCATGAATGATCTGGCTTTTAAAATTTGTTGGAACTCAGCATACTGCATTATAGATCACTCTCCGTGTTAAAGGAAACTGCAGTAAAAGTACTTAAGACTTTTAATCAATGTAATGTATGTCTATTGGGTTGATAGTCGTTTAATTAATCCTCAATACCGTGTTGGTGTCTTAGTTGGTTTTTGTGACAATCCTCCCATTCTCAGTAGTGCGATACTATTTCAAACATCAATACAGCTTGCAAGAACGCCCAACTTTTAGTAAATAATAAACCTCCAGAAATTTCCCAGTTTCTCAACTGAGTTCGTAGAAAATGGTATGTAAGAGGCGTTGTCTGGCACACCGTGCTTTTTCAGCCGAGTATGCCGTATGTTAAGACATTTCGTCCTTGGGCTATCTTGGAGATTAAGACAGCCCGTCCTTGGACAATGTTGGTGAGTCGTCATGTAGAATTCTTTCTATCTGTTTCGCCGAGAAGCTCTCGAAGTTTATGTCCCCTGCAGAAGCAGTATCAGCGCCGTCGTATTCTCTCTAAAGTGCATTTCTAATTCCTATGATTCTAAGAATCATAAAAGAAGGTTGTATACATGGAAGAATCCTGGAGATACTAAAAGGTATCAGATATATTATATAATGGTAAGACAGAGATTTAGGAATCAGGTTTTAAATTGTAGGACATTTCCAGAGGCAGATGTGGACTCTGACCACAATCTATTGGTTATGACCTGTATGTTAAAACTGAAGAAACTGCAAAAATGTGGGAATTTAAGGACATGGGATCTGGATAAGCTGAAAGAACCAGAGGTTGTACAGAGTTTCAAGGAGATCATAAGGCAACAATTGACAGCAAGGGGGGAAAGAAACACAGTAGAAGAAGAATGGATAGCTCTGGGGGATGAAGTAGTGAAGGCAGCAGAGGATAAAGTAGGTAAAAAGACGAGGGCTGCTAGAAATCCTTGGGTAACAGAATAAATATTGAATTTAATTGATGAAAGGAGAAAATATAAAAATGCAGTAAATGAAGCAGGCAAAAAGGAATACAAACGTCTCAAAAATGAGATCGACAGGAAGTGCAAAATGGCTAAGCAGGGATGGCTAGAGGACAAATGTGAGGATGTAGAAGCTTATCTCACTAGGGGTAAGATAGATACTGCCTACAGGAAAATTAAAGAGACCTTTGGAGAGAAGAGAACCATGTGTATGAATATCAAGAGCTTAGATGGCAACCCAGTTCTAAGCAAAGAAGGGAAGGCAGAAAGGTGGAAGGTGTATTTAGAAGGTTTATACAAGGGCGATGTACTTGAGGACAATATTATGGAAATGGAAGAGGATGTAGATGAAGACGAAATGGGAGATACGATACTGCGTGAAGAGTTTGACAGAGCACTGAAAGACCTGAGTCGAAACAAGGCCCCGGGAATAGACAACATTCCATTAGATCTCCTGACGGCCTTGGGAGAGCCAGTCCTGACAAAACTGTACCATCTGGTGAGCAAGATGTATGAAACAGGCGAAATACTTCAAGAAGAATATAATAATTCCAATCCCAAAGAAAGCAGGTGCTGACAGATCTGAAAATTACCGAACTATCAATTTAATAAGTCAGAGATGCAAAATACTAACGTGAATTCTTTACAGACGAATGGAAAAACTGGTAGATGCGGACCTCGGGGAGGATGAGTTTGGATTCCGTAGAAATGTTGGAACACGCGAGGCAATACCGACCTTACGACTTATCTTAGAAGAAAGATTAAGAAAAGGCAAACCTACGTTTCGAGCATTTGTAGACTTAGAGAAAGCTTTTGACAATGTTGACTGGAATACTCTATTTCCAATTCTAAAGTTGGCAGGGGTAAAATACAGGGAGCGAAAGGCTATTTACAATTTGTACAGAAACCAGATGGCAGTAATAAGAGTCGAGGGGCATGAAAGGGAAGCAGTGGTTGGGAAAGGAGGGAGACAGGGTTGTAGCTTCTCCCCGATGTTATTCAATCTGTATATTGAGCAAGCAGTAAAGGAAACAAAAGAAAAATTTGGATTAGGTATTAAAATTCATGGAGAAGAAGTAAAAACTTTGAGGTTCGCTCATGACATTGTAATTCTGTCAGAGACAGCAAAGGACTTGGAAGAGCAGTTGAACGGAATGGACAGTGTCTTGAAAAGAGGATATAAGATGAACATCAACAAAAGCAAAACGAGGATAATGGAATGTAGTCAAATTAAATCGGGTGATGCTGAGGGAATTAGATTAAGAAATGAGACACTTCAAGTAGTAAAGTAGTTTTGCTATTTAGGAAGTAAAATAACTGATGATGGTCGAAGTAGAGAGGATATAAAATGTAGACTGGCAATGGCAAGGAAAGCGTTTCTGAAGAAGAGAAATTTGTTAACATCGAATATAGATTTATGTATCAGGAAGTCGTTTCTGAAAGTATTTGTTTGGAGTGTAGCCATGTATGGAAGTGAAACATGGACGATAACTAGTTTGGACAAGAAGAGAATAGAAGCTTTCGAAATGTGGTGCTACAGAAGAATGCTGAAGATTAGATGGGTAGATCACGTAACTTATGAGGAGGTATTGAATAGGATTGGGGAGAAGAGAAGTTTCTGGCACAACTTGACTAGAAGAAGGGAAGTAGGACATGTTTTGAGGCATCAAGGGATCACAAATTTAGCATTGGAGGGAAGTGTGGAGGGTAAAAATCGTAGAGGGAGACCAAGAGATGAATACACTAAGCAGATTCAGAAGGATGTAGGTTGCAGTAGGTACTGGGAGATGAAGAAGCTTGCACAGGACAGAGTAGCATGGAGAGCTGCATCAAACCAGTCTCAGGACTGAAGACAACAACAACAACATGATTCTAATTGAAGAAGCGGAAGGTTATGGTATTTTAATAACGTTCAACATGGGTGGCTTTATGATGTAGTCTTTTGCTAAACACTATAAACTGATAATACTGACGTCATTAATAATAATTCACTGAAAACTATCTGAATACTATTTTCTGGGAGCATTGTCGACTGACCACTGCGGTGCGCAGCCTGTACTTCGTCCTTACACTCGTCGTATTTCGTAGCCTTCGTGCGATGTCGTCAGCATAATAATTATTCATTTATTTATCAAGATTATCGATATGTGGTGTACTGTTGCCGGGACCTTTAGCCTTCTCCTAGTATATGTATTGGAAGAAGTAGCCACAGCGCCTCACACCACTGTCTAATGGCAACGCCGTAAAGTCCAACGGCTCCATTAGTCGGCCGTGGGATCTGAAATCTTACTCCGACTCTGCGCGTTTTGCCGTATTGCTTGAATCACTGAACGCAACATGATATCTGCAGACGCGATATAAAATTCTAAAACAGGAAATAACTGAATAAAATGGGGCTTGAACAGAATGGGTACCTAACAAGGTACTTCATGCTGCGATTAACATAAAGTGTAGGTAACTGCTAGTAAAGAGCAGTACGGTACGTCAACACCACCCGAATGTCCGCCCCCGGTAGCTGAGTGGTCAGCGCAACAGACTGTCAATCCTAAGGGCCCGGGTTCGATTCCCGGCTGGATCGGAGATTTTCTCCGCTCAGGAACTGGGTGTTGTGTTGTCCTAATCACCATCATTTCATCCCCATCGACGCGCAAGTCGCCGACGTGGTGTCAAATCGAAAGAGTTGCACCAGGCAAGCGGTCTAATCGACGGGAGGCCGTCGTTACACGACCACCCGATTAACTGCTCGATTTAGAATTCTATGCATCGTCCTAAGATATAAGGCAAGGTCAGTTTAATTACCACATAGGGCTTTTAGTTGAGAGAGAGTTTTAAATTCCGCAGCGACATTAATATTGCAAAAGCCTTTGAAGGTTTTTTGCTTTTTATAAATGAAAGGTATAGAAAATGAATTTTAGTGCTCTTCCATATGCCTTTCAGATTACACCTATGTTGTTAAAAATATAGTAGATATGAAAGGAGTCTTCTGGAGTACACTTGTATGTGGCTCCCGATTGTGATAATAGTACTATAAACGATGTATGTCTCTGATAGGCTTTATAAAGTGGATCGCTGACTGT